>NC_088688.1:136507182-137125262 GCF_028017835.1 Emys orbicularis | reverse complement strand
GACCGGCCAGCCCCCCTGGGCCAGAGGAGTCCCAGCCGCAGTGGGCTGGGGGGGGGGGGCAGCCCCACGCCGGTGGGCAGGCAGGATCCCGGACAGAGGCACGCTGGAGTGGCTCCAGCCCTGTCTTGTCTGCGGCAGCCAAGGCAGCCTGGAGCAGACCCTGCCGTACCTGGTCGGTGGGACCCCAGCCCCGGCTGCCCTGTGCCGGCCCGCTGGAGAGACCTGAGGTAAAACGGTTAACGAGTTAAATGATATAATTCTAACCGGTTAATCGTTTTAACCAATATTTACATCCCTAGGTCAAACAATCATGGGGGGGGGGGGCATCAGACTTCCCGCTAAGGGCTCAGAATTTGAAAATATCCCCCCACCCCCTATGCGCGCACACGCCCCCTGCTCCTAATTTACTCTTTGTTTGGTTAAGACTGTCTCATTATTTGGGGATATTACTCCTGGATGATAAATGTTTGGGGCTGAATGGGAAAGGGACTGTCTGAATTGTCAAGATGGGGAACGAACAACAATCTACAGCAATGTCATTAACACAAACACACTCCAATCCTACTCCAGCCGGAAGGGAAATGGGCAGGAATTGCTGCTGTCCAGCAATGGACACACTTACAGCCCCGCACAGCAGTGAGTGGGCCGGGGAGGCTGGTCAAAATGAACTGGACAAATTGGAGAAATGGTCTGAGGTAAACAGGATGAAGTTTAACAAAGACAAATGCAAAGTGCTCCACTTAGGAAGGAACAATCAGTTTCACACATACAGAATGGGAAGAGACTGTCTAGGAAGGAGTACGGCAGAAAGGGATCTAGGCGTTATAATGGACCACATGCTAAATATGAGTCAACAGTGTGATGCTGTTGCAAAAAAAGCAAACATGATTCTGGGATGCATTAACAGGTGTGTTGTGAGCAAGACATAAGAAGTCATTCTTGCGCTCTACTCTGCGCTGGTTAGGCCTCAACTGGAGTATTGTGTCCAGTTCTGGGCACCACATTTCAAGGAAGATGTGGAGAAATTGGAGAGGGTCCAGCATGGTCTAGACAGTATTTGGTCCTGCCATGGGGGCAGGGGACTGGACTCAATGACCTCTCGAGGTCCCTTCCTGTCCTAGAATCTATGAATCTATGAAGGAGGCAACAACCTGTCATGTGTGATCTAAGGAGCAGGAAAAGAATCTGGGAATTACCTTTTGTAAAATCTCATCTTCTTCCAAAAAGCTGTGGAAATAGCTGATTCAAGAAGTTGTTGACAGATGGATAGCAGCCGAAGACCAGGTCTCTTCCCTTCATCTCTCTTGGTGGCTTGAGCCTGGACACAAGCCCGGAGTCCTCCCTCCCCCCCTCCGCCCTGGGTGCTATAGCCCGGATCCTGGAGTCTCTACCCGGTTGTGGGAGACCAGAGCCCCAAACCCAGAGTTCGCCCTCCACACGCCCCACATACACACATTCACCTCCACTGCGCCCACAAACTTCCACCCACAACCCCCGCACACACACACTCACCTCCACTGCCCCCACAAACTTCCACCCACCCCCACCCCACCCACACATTCACCTCCACTGCGCCCACAAACTTCCAACCACCCCCACCCACACACTCACCTCCACTGCCCCCCACAAACTTCCATGCCCACCCCCACCCACACATTCACTGCCCCCACAAACTTCCACCCACACACACCCCCACCCTCACCTCCACTGCGCCCCATAAACTTCCACACAAACACTCACACTCCTCCCCCACTCCCCATCACACCCATACATACTCTACACACACACACACACTCCACTCCCCCCACAACCTCCATCCCCCATGCACACACACACTGCTGTGGACTGTAGTGTCACTGTTCAGCAATGTCATTTGGTCGTGTTACTTACTGCTGCTTTAAAAGGTGATTTTAAAATGTCACTTTTACCGTACTCTGCGCACCTGCAGGAAGTTTTGTTTAAATTGTAGGATTCTTTTAGTAAAATCAGTTTCTCCCCTTGCAAGCCATTTCTGAACATTTGTGTGCATTTATAGTAAAGCTACTTAACTGGTCAGTGTATCAAACAATTGTGATTAACACAAAAACCATAAAGACGGAATTAATTTTTAAGAAATGGAAAGGACAAAACTCAGAAAATACTAAATTGGAAAATCCCCAATAATAAAAGAGATTTCATAGGGCCCTACATAGGCGTGTACCATCTTCCGAAACAACTCCCGGGGGTGGGGATGGGCTCAGGGCTCCAGGCTTGATCTATGGAGGGGGGAGCGCTGGGTTTGGGGCTCTGGTCTCCCACAACTGGGTAGAGACTCCAGGATCCGGGCTATAGCACCCAGGGCGGAGCGGGGGGAGGGAGGACTCCGGGCTTGTGTCCAGGCTCAAGCCACCAAGAGAGATGAAGGGAAGAGACCTGGTCTTCGGCTGCCATGGGGGGGAGATCAGGGCTCCAAGCTTCAGCCGCTGGGGAGGTGGAGGGGAGTGGGGGCTCTGGGCTCTGCGACTCATCCACAGGAGGGCAGGGAGGGAGGTGGGGGCTCTGGACTTCAGCCACAAGAGGGGTGAGGGGGTCAGTGCTCCGGGCTTCGGCCACTGGGGTGACAGCCCCTCCCCCAATGCACTGGCCCCCAGACCCTCTCACCTGCTCCACCAGAGCGAAACCCAGTCCAGCTCGTCCCGCTGCAGCTCGCAGACTCCTCAGTACAGCCCCACCTTCACCTGGTCCTGCTCAGGGCAGCTGTCAGGCTCCTGGAATTCAAGTTTGTAAACTACTTTGTGACTCCCGAGGTACAATGTGATATATTCTGTACATGCAAAGTATCAGTCCTTTGTGCAGCCCCTCCCAGAAATCAAAATTCCTGTTGATAATGGTACCAGCCTCTGTCTGTATGTCTGTGTGTGTGTGTGTGTGTGTGTATGCATAAGTTTATTGTGATGTCATGTGTGACAAGAGCAAAGACCGTTCTGGTTCAGCATTCTTGCCCTGCCTTCAGTCTGCCAACTTGCTTGGTTGACAACGGCTAGTGAACCCAGGAGCTGATAGACGCGTACTATCCATCTGTCAACAACTTCTTGAATCAGCTAGCCCTGAGCCCCTCATTCCTAGCCCCATCCCAAAGCCCGCTCCCCCAGCCAGAGCCCTCACCCCCTGCACCCCAACCCTCTGCCCTAGCCCTGAGCCCCTCATTCCCAGCCCCACCCCACAGCCCACACCCCAACCCTCTGCCCCACTTCAGCCCCCTCCCACACTCTGAACCCTTCAGCCTCACCCCTGCCACACACCGTCCATGTGCAGAATGAATTTTGTGATGTGCAGCAATATACAGGTGATGTGTCACATAACAAAATTGCACATATTGGTGCACATCACAAAATTCATTCCGCACACGGACATACAAAATGTGAGGAAACACTGCTCCTGACTTTCAACCTATCTGAGACATCTTGAATTTCATACAGTGACTGATCAGAATAAAGTGCTCTCAAGTGAGCTACAGACCAACAGTGGTTCATAGGAATTATTCAGCAAGTATTTTAGAAGACCTAGACCATTAGAGGAAATCATGACCTGCTAAGAGACAATTAATGGAGAGAAGCAGCAAGATTAATCCCATACATTGGATTGGTTGTGACTTATTTGCCTGATTTGAAAAGAGGCCAAAAGGACCTGAGTCTCCTCGCTGGCGATAGCCCCCTGCTTGGCCAATCAGCACTGAGACTCTGAGGGGCGGGAGGCTGAGAGGTCTCACCAGATGTCCCAAAGGACGGCCCAGGTCACCATCAGAGGGGATCACTCTCAGACCCAGCCTCACCTCTTTGTGAGGACCTCCCACAATGAGAGCACCCCCCACCCCATCCACACTCCACACTCCACACTCCACACACACTCCTTCTTGGTAGAGGGAGGGAAGCCGGGGAAAGGGGAAAAAGAAGCAAGAGAAGAGGAGAAAGGAGGGAGGAAAGAGGAAAAGGGAAACCAAAAAGGATAAACCCCAATGTCCCCAGGGATTCTAAGCGTCAAAGTCCTAGGCAGGAAATCAAATTCGGCCACCTTAAGCCAGTGTTTTCTGGGTTTAGAATGCTGCCTGCACCAGGGGGATCAGACTGAACAGGTTCCAAACCTCTCTGGGCCTCTTACCTTGGAAAAGGGAAGTTTGTTTTCGGCACAATCAGTGGTAGGAAAGGAGAAAACTCCACAGAGGTTCCTCCCCATGCTCACATCCGTGAATCCTAATTCTCTCTCAGTCCTCGAGGAGAGACCTCGTGAAGGAGATTTGCGGCAGCAAAGCCGGGGGAGTCTCAGAGACTGGCCTGGCCCTGCCCGGCTGATGTCAGGGTCTCTCTGTGAGGTCACGCCCTCCCCACCACCTTTGCCCAATAGGCCGAGTTCCTGCAACAGGCCTTTGTGATGTCACTGCCACCCCCACCCCTCCCCTCCAAGCTGATGTCCTGCCCCTGGCCAGCCTCGTTGGGTGTTTGTTTCCCCTGGATCTAGGGTTGCCAACTTGCTGGCCCAACAAAACTGACCACCCTTGTCCCGCCCCATCAAGGATGGAATGCAAGGCTGAGTTCACTCACCAACCCCCTGAAACATGTCAGTGCCCCAGAGAAAACCGGACCCCTGCTATTGGAACGAAATGCTGGAGATCTGAATGGGAAAGGGACTGTCTGAATTGTCAAGATGGGGAACGAACAACAATCTACAGCAATGTCATTAACACAAACACACTCCAATCCTGCTCCAGCCGGAAGGGAAATGGGCAGGAATTCCTGCTGTCCAGCAATGGACACACTTACAGCCCCGCACAGCAGTGAGTGGGCCGGGGAGGCTGGTCTGAGCAAACAATGTGAAGTGATAATTCACTAAGAGAATCATAGTGTAGGGAAGCCAGTGGCCATCAGGTAGCTGTGGCTGAGGGGTTAAGGTGCTGGACTAGAAATCCCTTGGGGCCTTCCCACGTAGATTTGAATCTCCGTGCCAACTCCGGAAGCATTGAACTGTTGTCATTGCTGTAGTCTCAGTGCTGGCGCATCCCTAGTGCCAACTGGAGGTAGATCTGGTCTCACTCTCAGGCTGTCTACACTTAAAATGCTCCTGTAGTACTTTGGAGTAGACAGTTGCTACAGTGACTGGTGAGGTTTTCCTATTGCTCTAGCTGCACTGACAGAACACAGAGGCTGAATTCCCACCCCACCTGCATAGGAGCTCTCAGCAGTTTAATTGTTCTGCAGCCAGCTTCCCATTAGAAATGCTGTTGTGGGACATTCCCAGACCTGGACATCTACCAAGGACAGAATTTGAAGAGCAAACCTGGCTCCTCCCACCAGGAGGGATTGGAGTGTTTTGTCCCTTGTGACGGGTTGGATCACAGAAAGCCCCTTGGGAGCTGCCAACCGATGTGCCAAGACTACTTCTGCCCCTGCTTTCCTGCCCTGGCAGCTCAGGACCCCAGAACCCTGTCTTGTTGAGCCAGACACGCCCGTCTGCTCCAACACAGACCCAGGGTCTGAATTACTTGCCCAAAGCTGCAGGCTTAACCTGAAAGCAGCTCACAGAAGCTCAGGTTCAGCTGTTTGTCCTCTGTGACCCTAAATCCTTTTCATAGTCCCTGCTTTCCAGGCTACGGTTCCCTAGGCTCTAGGTGTGGCCACCAGCCTCCGTTCCCAGCTATAGGGCCTGGCTTTTGGCTGGATTAAACTGCATTTGTTTTATTAATCCCATTTTATCAAACTATCCAGGCTGCTCTGTACAACTGCCCCATCATTAGCATTATTTACCACTCCTCCAAGCTGTGTTAGCCACAGACTTTATCAGCAGTGATTTTATATTTACTTCCAGATGGTTAATTACAAAGTTGAATAGTGAGGGGGCTACAGCCAATCCCTGTGGTGCCTCGTTAACAGCTCCCCCATTCAGTGATGATGCCCCATGGACAGGTACAAGGTCAGACTTGGGGTCACCCATCAGGAGAAGGGGAGCAGGGGGATTATTTTACTACTGTTTTATAATGCACCTAATTTTTTTATTCACAGGCTCCACCTACAGTGTCTGTCACTCTTGTACCTGGGCCCTTCTGGGACAATTCTCGTCTCATTTACACTGGAGCCAATCCAAAGTGAATCCAGGCCATCCCTCCCAGCCTGCCCATGACTGCTGTCTGTGGAGATCTAGACCAGGGAACAGCCTCACTCCACCATGGTTGGGCTGGTTCCCTGATTTTTTTGCTTCTGTGGAAACACTTCCAATGGCCTTTCCCCTTCCCCGTCCTGCACATGCTGCCCTGGTTGGGCAGATCCCATCTGTCCAGGGCTTGCCCCTGTCACCTCCACCTTTCCACTCGGGATTAGAGTAATCCAACAAATCCCCTTCTTTTATTAGCATTGTGTACACGCCCCACTCAGGGACCAGCCCCATTGTGCCAGGTGCCGTCCACATACAGAACAAACAGACACTCTCTGTCCCACAGAGCTGCAATCTGCCTGCTTCCCGTCTCCCGGCAGGAACCGCTCTTTGCTGCGGCTTGGACCTGCTTCCACTGCTCCCTGGGGGATTGGCAGTTTCACTGGCTCAGGCTGCGTTGCCCCTTGCTGCCTCATCCGAGCCAGCTCAGACACCGTCTAGGGCTCTTCTGAAAGGTCTTTGTGTAAAATCCCAATGCAAGCATCCGCTTCTCCCCGAGACGCTCCCCACGGCCACGGGAGACAGAGCTCGCTCCCCCCCCCCCCGCGCGGGGATTGTGGCTGGGTCAGTCTGGGCCCCCGAGAGCGAGATGTCAACACTGGGCTTCAGCGCCAAAGGGTTTGACCCGAGCCCCGCTCCAGCCGCAGCTCCAGAGCCAGGACAAGCGAGGGCACGTTGGGGGGGAGGTGTTACAGGTGCTGCCGGCGACCTTTACATCCAAAGCCATCTGTCCTCATGGCACTGGCCTCTCCTTGCACCCCACACAATGCTCCTGAAACCGGATTAATAAATGGAACGAATTTCCATTCAGACAGAACCAAGGGCTTAGACCTCAACTGCCTTCAGTGAAGATAACAACTCTTAATTGTTCACCTCAGGGTGGACTGATTTAAATTAAAGCCTTTAATCACCATGCAGAAAACCTTGCTTTGAATCCTCTATTGGAATTGTGTTTGGCATTCGTACTTCAGTCATTTTCCTAAAGACGGGGTAACTTTCCTTGGTGGGGAACCATCACAATGTCGATTTACGACTAAATATAATCTGGACATGAAATGTGCTGCTTTGTTTGTTTGCTAAGCAGGAGGATACGTCCTTCCTCGGATACGAAATCCTTTCAGCCGGCACCAGCCAGAAAACAAGTAGGCAAACATTTGACAGAACAGACAGAGAAACCTCACTGACAGACACCCGCATGGACGCTGTCTACATGCATGTGTGAACCAGCAGGGAGCTCTTACTGAAAAGTTCCCTCTTTAGCTGGGCATCTCCGGGGAATGGTGACTATTTTCTGCTTCCGCTCTGCGATTGGAGTCCAACCATGTGCCTAGGTTACAAAGAAGAGAAAAGCATTTCAGTCATTAAAAACTGAACAGAAAACCTGACCCTGCCAGGGAGAGTAACCCACACATTCACCTGGGATCTTGCTATCAGGGCACTACAGAATGGAAGTGCTGAGGAGAATAATGCACTCCCCAGAGTCTGTCCTGGTCCAACCGTGAAAAGACCTTTTAGTCTTACCTCACCAGAGCCAGACCATAGGAAAGGACCAGTTCATGCGGTCTCATGTTGCCAGAGGTATCCAGGATTTACAGCCAATCAGATCTGCAGTGCAATCCACAGCTAAAGGCATTCTGTGTCCAGGCCTATGTAAGCGGGGGAATGGTCCCGCTATCGTGGGGACCTTTCCTGGCTCATACACTACCCCTGTGGAATTGGCTGGCGAAAGGATCTGAGTCCTCGCTCCCACTCCCTTCACCCAGAGGCCCGCCTGACTCCAGGACACCCCTTCTACTCTCGTGTGGCAGAGTCCTCGTAACCCAGACAAGGCTGGGCCCAGGATTCCTGGGGCTCGACCCCCAATCTGGTTGTTGTACTTAGGACAGGGCTCGGGTGTCTCCACTCCGGGGTATTCTCTCTGCTCCGGACGCTTCCCTGACCCATTGATCATCGCATATAGTTCAAAGCAAACACAAGTTATTAAACAGCAAGTCATTAAAAACAAGGAGAAACTGGGGAAGGTGAAAGGAAAAGCCGTCACCCCGCTCTGTGGCACGGGGGACCCCAAACAGCTGTGGCAGTTCACAGTCTGTTCCTCACACGTCCCAGGCCCCTGGCCAGGCCCTGGCTGTGCTGCAGGGACGCTGCGGGTCAGACACTCGCTCTGGCGGTGGCCACACGCCCTCAGTGTCTAGGTGGCAGGGCCCCTCCCCCCCCGCGGGGGTTACAATACCCCTCCCAGTGCGGCCTGCAAGGCCTCTTGAGTGGTGGGGTCTCCCTGTACTGGGCCCGCTGCCCAGGAACCCCCACACTCTGCCCAGCTGCTCCCCGCACCTGGCTCCAGAGGGCTCCAGCCCCAGCCCCACTCTGCCCCCACACAGCTGCTGCTGCTCTGCCCCCCACGCGGCTCCCTGGGCCGCTCCTCTCCCCTCAGCTCAGCCCTGCTCAGGCAGCTCCAGCTCCCCCGGCCTCCTGACTGCCCCAACACACGAAGTCACACTCACCTCCACTGCGCCCACAAACTTCCACCCACCACCACCCACACACTCACCTCCACTGCCCCCACAAACTTCCACCCACACAAACCCCCACCCACACACTCACCTCCACTGCCCCCACAAACTTCCACCCACACAAACCCCCACACACACACTCACCTCCACTGCCCCCACAAACTACCACCCACGGCCACCCCTCCCACACACTCATCTCCACTGCCCCCCACAAACTTCCACCCAGCCCCACCCACACTCACCTCCACTGCCCCCACAAACTTCCACCCCCACACACACACACTCACCTCCACTGCCCACACAAACTTCCACCCACCCCCACCCACATACTCACCTCCACTGCCCCCACAAACTTCCACCCACCCCCACCCCACCCACACACTCACCTCCACTGCCCCCACAAACTTCCACCCCCACCCCCCCAACTCACACTCACCTCCACTGCCCCCACAAACTTCCACCTACCCCCACCCACACACTCACCTCCACTGCCCCCACAAACTTCCACCCACACAAACCCCGACACACACACTCACCTCCACTGCCCCCACAAACTTCCACCCCCACCCGCCACCCACACACTCACCTCCATTGTGCCCCATAAACTTCCACCCACACACGCACACTCCTCCCCCACTCCCCAACACACCCATACATACTCTCCCCCAACACACACACACACACACACTCCACTCCACTCCCCCCACAACCTCCCTCCCCCATGCACACACACAAAATGTCACTTTCACTGTACACTGGGAATCTGCAGGAAGTTTTGTTTAAATTGTAGGATTCTTTTAGTAAAATCAGTTTCTCCCCTTGCAAGCCATTTCGGAACATTTGTGTGCATTTATAGTAAAGCTACTTAACTGTGGTCAGTGTATCAAACAATTGTGATTAACACAAAAACCATAAAGACGGAATTACTTTTTAAGAAATGGAAAGGACAAAACTTAGAAAATACTAAATTGGAAAATCCCCAATAATAAAAGAGATTTCATAGGGCCCTACATAGGTGTGTACCATCTTCCGAAACAACTACCGGGGGTGGGGATGGGCTCAGGGCTCCAGGCTTGATCGATGGAGGGGGAAGCTCTGGGTTTGGGGCTCTGGTCTCCCACAACTGGGTAGAGACTCCAGGATCCGGGCTATAGCACCCAGGGCGGAGTGGGGGAGGGAGGACTCCGGGCTTGTGTCCAGGCTCAAGCCACCAAGAGAGATGAAGGGAAGAGACCTGGTCTTCGGCTGCCATGGGGGGGGATCAGGGCTCCAAGCTTCAGCCGCTGGGGAGGTGGAGGGGAGTGGGGGGGGTCTGGGCTCTGCGACTCATCCACAGGAGGGCAGGGAGGGATGTTGGGGCTCTGGACTTCAGCTACAAGAGGGGTGAGGGGGTCAGTGCTCCGGGCTTCAGCCACTGGGGTGACAGCCCCTCCTCCAATGCACTGCCCCCAGACCCTCTCACCTGCTCCACCAGAGTGAAACCCAGTCCAGCACGTCCCGCTGCAGCTCGCAGACCCCTCAGTACAGCCCCACCTTCACCTGGTCCTGCTCAGGGCAGCTGTCAGGCTCCTTCAATTCAAGTTTGTAAATTACTTTGTGACTCCCCAGGTACAATGTGATATATTCTGTACATGCAAAGTCTCTCAGTGTTGCTAATGGTACCAGCCTCTGTCTGAATGTCTATGTGTGTGTGTGTGTGTGTGTGTGTATGCATAAGTTTATTGTGATGTCATGTGTGACAAGAGCAAAGACTGTTCTGGTTCAGCATTCTTGCCCTGCCTTCAGTCTGCCAACTTGCTTGGTTGACAATGGCTGGTGAACCCAGGAGCTGATAGAGGGTCTGAGAACTGCAGCAACCGAGAGGGCAGGGGATTTAGAGTCAGATTGCTTCAAATGCTGCATTCGTCGGCTGACATTTAACAGCAATGCTTAGCTAACAGAATGGAGAAAGGAATTCTCTGCTAAAGATTCCACCTGCCCCTTTGGCCAACTCCACCCCTTCCCTGAACTGAGTGTGCTCAGAACAACACCCGCCTCCCCCCCACACACACACACAAGCACACAGCTGGGCACCCAGCACACAGCAAGGGAGGGGGTTGTTTGGTTTGTTTTATTTTTACTTTGAAAAGGTTTTTTCAAAAGCATTTTCTGCCCCTCTTACCCATGGCAATGGAGCAGATGGTTGTGGGGAAGGGAACCTGAGAGTGGTGGAGCCAGGGCAGTGCGGGGAAGTTGCCGGAGGCTGAAGAGGGCAACAGGGGAGTGAAGGTGACCAGGTGCGGTGAGGGGAAGGGAACAGTTGGGGGAGGCTGAACGGGGCGATGGGGGGCAGTTGGAGGAGGCTGAAGGGGGCGATGGGGGGAAGGGGACATTTGGGGGGAGGCTGAAGGGGGCAATGGGTTGAAGGAGCTGGGACAGAGTGGCAGTTGGGGGGGCTGCTCATCCCCATGGGAGGGGAGGAGGAAGAGGAGCTGCCCTTGTATCAGAAGCTGTTTCCTATTAGAACTTGCAACTTCACTGATCCTGAGCAGGGTCCTGTGGTCAAAGGGGAACTAGATGGGTTCATGGAGGCCAGGTCCATCAATGGCTGTTAGCTGGGATGGGCAGGGATGGTGTCCCTAACCTCTGTCTGTCAGAAGCTGGGAATGGGGGGACAGGGGATGGGTCACTGGATGATTCCTGTCTGTTCATTCCCTCTGGGGCACCTGGCACTGGCCGCTGTCAGCAGACAGGACACTGGGCTAGATGGACCTTTGGTCTGACCCAGTCTGACCGTTCTTATCTTCTAATGTTCTTCTCACATGCTCAGTAACATCTGCAAGTTGCTGCCCTCACGCGCCATCAGAATCTGCTCCCTGCAATCAAAGGCAGGGAAAATCCCCCTGAAGGGGGGAAATCGGAGGGGAGGGATGGGCAGAGGGACAAAACTGGGACAAGCTCAGGGGTTCAGACTGGGGTGGGGGGGGGCCTGCCCTGCCAGGTAGGTGCAGAAGGGAAAACCCCCAGATAGAGGGAGGCAGAGGGGATAAAAGTTACCATGGATGGGGGGAGCCGTCAGCAGCAGTTCCAAACTACGGTGTGGTGGAGGGTAGAAGGACTTGTGTTCCTCACTGGATGGTCCATCTCAGCACCCCCTCCCCAGGGCTGTGGTGTTAAAGGCCCAGGGTGGCCCAGTGCCCAGCTCTGCTCTAGCTGAAATGGTGACTGAGCTGCCAAGTGTTTTCAGATGCTACCGGTGTGGTGCTCTGCTTTCTCCTGTGTTGATATCACTCAGCTGCGTGCGTGTATTCCCTCTTTGTGCTGCCCCAGCTCTGCGCAGATAGCTGACCCAGCAAACCCGAAGAGAACCCCCAATAACCACAGAGTCTAGTAAGATGCAAAGTCACTTCGACTAGGTTTATTGCGATCTCGGACACAATGGCAGTTCCCCGTAGATTACTTAGTCTACCTGGCATACTACGAGAAAGTGCCTCTTGGCAAGGACCCGGCTCAGTGGCGGGACTTTCCACTGCCCCCGTGGCCGGACAAAGACACCACCCCAGGGATACATTCTTATACACGGGTACAAACAAGTTACATATCACTCCTGACGTATTGAGGTGCAACCCCTCCACGTAGCAAGGTACAACCTCCCTACGTAGTAAAGTGCCGCCTCGCACCTTGTACCTGTTGGTTGGATCAAAACAACTCTATCCATCATTTTACCCTTTTGCCCCTGTCATTGGGATGGGTCGGCCTGTTCCATGTTATCTGTGGAATGTTTCGGTATAGTGTGTCTTGGTACCATGTTTATACTGTAACTATGGCTAGGTCTACACTGCAGCGGGGGTCCGACCTAAGATACGCAACTTCAGCTACGTGAATACCGTAGCTGAAGTTGCGTATTTTAGGTCGGCTTACCTAGCGGTGAGGACGCGGGAAAGTCGACCGCTGCCGTGCTGCCGCTGACTCCGCTGCCGCCTCCTGCAGAGGTGGATTTCCGGAGTCGACGGCAGAGCGATCAGGGATCGATTTTACCACGTCTTCACTAGACGCGGTAAGTAGATCGCCGAAAAACCGATTGCTACCCGCCGGATCGGCGGGTAGTGAAGACAAAGCCTATGTGTGACGAACTGGGACTGTTCTTAAAGTGGTCTGTGAATGCTGACAGGGGAGTGTGGCTAGGATGGTCTGCATTGGGGGATGGGAGAATGACTGAAGGGAAATACCTGAGCCTGTAACATGAGAACCCAGGAGGGGGCTGGGGCGAGGTGACACCTTTGCCCCAGAAACTGAACAAAGGCTGTGGGAGGGGTCGCTGAAGGCGGAGTCTGGGAAGCTGGCTGGTGAGGTGGCTGGCAGGCAGGGAAGGCTCTGACCTCTGGAGGGGGGTTGGGGTGCCCAAGGACCCCAGGATGGACCTAACTGAGGGGTATCCTGTTGTCTGTGCCTGCAAGACCTGTCTCGGACTGTATTCCCGTCGTCTAAATAAACCTTCTGCTTTACTGGCTGGCTGAGAGTCATGGTGAATCGCAGGAAGCCGGGGGTGCAGGGCCCTGAGTCCCCCCTTACTCCGTGACAACTGGTGGCAGCGGCGGGATCTACTGCACCCCGTGGACGGCGCTTCCTGCAGTAAGTGACTGGGGAGAAGTAAAACGAAGGGGGATTGACGGGGACCAGGCGTGCTGAGGAGTCAGAGAGAGACGGTTATCACCCCTGGGAGTGTGTGACCAGCGAGAAGGACTTTTGCAGTAACAGGGTCCCCCGGGGGATCACAGCGAGTGGTCCCAGGGGCGGAGGAGTCTGCAGCTCGACCCTGGCAGAGAGGTGGTGACCTCGAGAAGGGCTGGCACACTAGGGGTCTCCCTGGAGACTGTGGGGAGCGGTGAGCACCCAGGCCTGTGAGTGGCCAGCAGGAAGATGTATGCCAAGCGGCTTAAGAGCGACCTGGTGGAGCTGTGCAAGCAGAGGGGGGTGCGCATTGGGAAGCTCACCAAAGAACAGCTCATTGCCCAGCTGGAGAAGGGAGATCGCGTGAATGAACTGATCCCTGTCTCTGAGGGAAGCAGCCTGGCAGATGCAGCGCAGGCCCCAGTGTCTGTCCCAGCTGGGAGTGGTCAGCCGGCTGCTGAGGGCTTCCCGAGACCCCTCCTTCCTACGCCTAGGGGAAGGGTGGGGAGGAGCCCAGCAAATACCGAGGGCGCAGGGACCCCCCCGGCCAGCAGGGGATCCTCCCGGCAACGCTCGCCGGCCAGCAGGGGATCCTCCCGGCCACGCGCAGCATCCGTGGAGCGGAATGGGCTGGAATGGGAGAAAGAGCTAAAACTGAGAGAGCTGGAGGATCGTGAACACCAGAGACAGCATGAAGAGCGACAGAGACAGCATGAACGGGAGGAGAAAGAGAAACTGAGGCAGCATGAACGGGAGGAGAAAGAGAAACTGAGGCAGCATGAACGGGAGGAGAATGAGAGACAGAGGCATCATGAACTGGAGCTGGCGAGGCTGAAGGGCCGCGAGCCTCCGGCTGCGGTGAGTGAGGGGGGACCCAGGACTGCACGGAACTTTGATAAGTGCATCCTGGCCCCACGTAAGGAGGGGGAGGACATGGATGACTTCCTGGATGCCTTTGAGACGGCCTGCGAGCTGCACCAGGTTCATCCTGCAGACAGACTCCGGGTTCTCACCCCCTTACTGGACCCCAAAGCCGTGGCCTTGTACCGCCAACTGGAAGAGGCGGAAAAAGGGGACTATGAACTATTCAAAAAGGCCCTGCTACGTGAGTTTGGGCTGACTTCTGAGATGTACCGGGAAAGGTTCCGGAGTCAGGATAAAACCCCGGAGATCTCATATCTGCAACTAGCCGTCCGCATGGAAGGATACGCCAGCAAGTGGGCTGCTGGGGCCCAGACAAAGGAGGACCTGGTTAAACTGCTGGTACTGGAGCAACTGTATGAGCGGTGCCCATCCGACCTGAGGCTGTGGTTGAGGGACAAAAAACCAGAGAACCCGCGACATGCAGGCCGGCTGGCCGATGAGTTTGTGAAGAGCCGGTCAGGGGCTGGCAGGGAGGAGTCCCAAAGGAACAGTCCCACCACAACGCAGAGCGAGAGTCACCATGGGCCATCCCAGCGGGAAAATACGGAGAAACCCCACCAAAGGGGAAGATCCAGCGTCAGGTCCATCCAACCCACTTGAGGGGACCCCTGGGACATGGTCTGCTATCACTGTGACCAAAGAGGTCACATACGGGCCCAGTGCCCCAGGCTCAGGGACAGACTGAGCAGACCAAACCCACAGAGGGTTGACTGGGTAGAGACCCAGCCGGGCGAGAGGCAGCACTCCCAGGGAAGGGGGGCTGGCAGAGTACCACCTGCTAAGGAGGGAGGAGAGCTCCAGGCCTGCTCCTCTGCGGGGCGGGATGCTCCAGACTCAGGGTTTTTGGTTTATACGATGGGCGCGGGGCGGTCCCTCCGGAAAGAGTACCTCGTTCCCCTGGAGGTGGATGGGAGGAAGGTCGATGGATACTGGGATACGGGCGCAGAGGTGACGCTGGCCCGGCCCAAGGTGGTGGCCGCAGATCAGGTGGTGCCCAACACCTACCTGTCCCTGACGGGGGTGGGCGGGACACCAGTCAAAGTGCCCGTGGCGAGGGTACACCTGAAGTGGGGGGCCAAGGAGGGCCCCAAGGATGTGGGGGTACACCCGTATTTGCCCACTGAGGTGTTGATGGGGGGGGGACCTGGAGGACTGGTCAAGCAACCCACCAAGTGCACTGGTTGTGACCCGCAGTCAGAGCCGGCGAGGGGCACTGCGCCCTGGCCTTGGGGAGGGTGCCTTGCCCGAGGCGCAGGACCCTAACCTGGTGGGGAGGGAACACCCAGGGACACGGCTCAGGGAGGCTGCGGCTTCAGACCCAGCCGGCAAGAGAGAGCAGGTGGCCATCCCTGTCCCAGCTGCTGAGTTCCAGGCCGAGGTGCAGAAAGACCCCTCCTTGCGGAAGATAAGGGACCTGGCCGACCTCGGTGCGGTACAGACCATGGGGAGAGGTGGCCGGAAAAGGTTCCTGTGGGAGAAGGGGTTCCTGTACCGAGAATGGGCTCCCCCAGGGAAAATGGAGTCAGGGGGGTTCAGGAGGCAGCTGGTGGTACCCCAGAAGTATCGCCGCCAGCTGCTGTACCGGGCCCATGACATTCCCCTCTCAGGGCACCAGGAAACCTGGCGTACCCAGCAGAGGCTGCTACGGAGCTTTTACTGGCCTGGGGTCTTTGTTACTGTCCGGCAGTACTGCCGATCCTGTGACCCCTGTCAGAGGGGGAGGAAGGCCCGGGACAAGGGGAAAACGGCTTTAGGACCCTTGCCCAGCATAGAGGAGCCTTTCCAGAGGGTGGCCAAGGTTAAAAGGGGGGCTCTGAACCAAGAGAGCCCGAAGCACAGACCTCCAGACTGGAGTGCTGGGAGAAGACCGCAGCCCAGTTGGAACCCCAGGGGTATTGGGGTGGAAAAAGGGTACAGGCCGCATAACCCTTCCCACATGCGAACTGCAAATGCCCTCGAGCACCCCTGACCTAAGGGGGGGCGTGAAACTGGAGGGGCCTGGTGTAATTCTCACCAAGGAATGGGAGGGATGCGGGGGCATCCATGGGAACGGGGGTAGGTTCGAACTTCCCCGGGTCACTGGCTAAAGTGACCCCGCTCAGTTCGGTCTCGAAGGGGGGAGATGTGACGAACTGGGACTGTTCTTAAAGTGGTCTGTGAATGCTGACAGGGGAGTGTGGCTAGGATGGTCTGCATTGGGGGATGGGAGAATGACTGAAGGGAAATACCTGAGCCTGTAACATGAGAACCCAGGAGGGGGCTGGGGCGAGGTGACACCTTTGCCCCGGAAACTGAACAAAGGCTGTGGGAGGGGTCGCTGAAGGCAGAGTCTGGGAAGCTGGCTGGTGAGGTGGCTGGCAGGCAGGATGGGCTCTGACCTCTGGAGGGGGGTTGGGGTGCCCAAGGACCCCAAGATGGACCTAACTGAGGGGTATCCTGTTGTCTGTGCCTGCAAGACCTGTCTCGGACTGTATTCCCGTCGTCTAAATAAACCTTCTGCTTTACTGGCTGGCTGAGAGTCATGGTGAATCGCAGGACGCCGGGGGTGCAGGGCCCTGAGTCCCCCCATACTCCGTGACACTATGCTAAGTGGATATATATTTATGCAACATCAGCCCTTTCCTTGCCAGCTTCTGTGAGCAGGGCCTGCCTCTTGCTCACAGCTTAACTTTGCTTTATGTTAGCAAAGTCTTGACCATTACTTTAGTTCAGGCCTCAGGCCTCATCCTGAGCCTTTATCAGGGCCTTCACTTACTACACCAAGGGAGACTTGATCCAGGGAAATAGTTTAAACCTCCCCCCTCCCCCCATCATAAAACAAACTGATGATCATCAGTTCATCACTTCACCACTGAACTGCCCAGTGCCTGGCTTGGAGATGGGGGCAAGGGGAGAGAGACAAGAGTGAGATTTCAGCATCTCCAGGTAGGTCCCACGGCTCCAGTAGCCCCAACAAACACTGTGGGGTTTTAATTCATAGCTGTTGTCGGTCTTGGGGAGACCTTGGTGCACCAGCAGGGGAGGGTGTCTGACGGGGTTGGTGGTCTGGCTCGGGGTGGGGGGGTGGCACAGCTGGGAGGTGGAGGGGTCTGTGTGGTGTGGGAGGGTAGGGGATGGATCGGTGCTGTGGGAGAGGAGAGGGGGGTTGTTGGCAGGGGGCGATTGGGTTGTACGGATGGGGCCTGGGTCTGGGAGGGGCCTGGGGGAGGGAGAGGCTATAGGGGACTTGGATCGGGGGCTTGGGTCAATGGCATGGCTGTGGCTGTTGGGCTGGGAGGTAGTGAGGGGCAGCAGCATGGCTGCCCCCAGGGGGACACAGCATGGCTGTGGGGGGCTGTGGGGGGAGGGGCTGTCGGGTGGCACAGCTGGGTGGGGTGGCTGCACCCTGGCTTGGGGTGAGGAGGACAGTCGGTGGGGGATTGTGGAGTGGTGGGCCACACTGGGGCCTGGGGGCTTGTGGGGGGAAGCCCCATGGGTCTGTGGGCGGGGTAGTGGGGTGGCACCAGACCACGGTTGTTGGTCGGCCTTGGGGCATCTCTGGCTGTGTGCACCAGCGGGGGACGGGGGGTCTGTCACCCACAAGGCGTAAGTTGTGGCATCGACTGATCTAGCGACATTTTGTATCTTCATTTTTATTTAAAAACACAGATCGATCCCCTCGGCCCGGCGCCTTTGAAATCCCTGGGCCCCTGGGCATGGACCCCTTGGCCCCACGTCCCTGCTGGGGGCCGGGGGTGACGCCACAAGACATGAATAAGAGCCAGACCCCCCGGCCAGACCCAGCGACTCCAGCTCGCCATTGCCCAGGAGGCGCCGGGCGGAGCGAGCCGGGGCCCAGCCCAGCAGCAGGAGTGAATTGCGGGCGCTGCCTTGCCAGCCCCCCGGGCCTCGGCTGCTGCCGCTGGGGCCCCCCGAGCCCTGGCTGAAGGCGGGGGAGGGACATTCCCACTGCCTCCCCCCCCACCGAGACTCTCCCCGGGCAGAGACCCCGGCCCGGCCCCCCTGACTGGGACCCCGAGCCCCCCCGGCAGTGCCCCACGTGGGGAGAAGGGGAGACCTGCCCCCCGCAGGGAGCTGCTCCCGGTGCAGCCTGTGCGGGGCGGGGGGTCTGGCTGCACCGGGAGCAGCTCCCTGCGGGGGGCAGGTCTCCCCTTCTCCCCACGTGGGGCACTGGCTGCTCCCAGCGGGGCGAGCTGCGAGTCCCGGCCTCGGGCAGAGGGAAGCCGCTGCAGCGCCCAGGGTTTGCAGGGGGTGGGGGCGGGGCAGCGACATGTGGGGAGCCGGGGGGAGGGTGAAGGGTTGTGGGAGGGGGCAGGAATTGGGGAACAGGGATGCAGGAGGGGGGTGACCAGGGATGCAGGAGGGGGCAGGAAGGGGGAGGGGTGATGTGGGAGAGGGCGGGAGAGGAGTGACGGGGGATGTGGGAGGGGGCAGGAATTGGGGAACAGGGATGTGGGAGGGGGGTGAGCAGGGATGTGGGAGGGGGCAGGAGGGGGAAGGGGAATGTGGTAGGGGGCGGGAGGGGGGTGACCGGGGTTGTGGGAGGGGGCAGGAATTGGGGAACAGGGATGCAGGGGGCGGGAGGGGGATGACCGGGGATCTGGGAGGGGGCAGAAATTGGGGAACAGGGATGTGGGAGGGGGAGGGAGGGGGGTGACTGGGGATGTGGGAGGGGGTAGGAATTGGGGAACAGGGATGTGGTAGGGGGGTGAGCAGGGATGTGGGAGGGGGGTGACCGGGGATGTGGGAGGGGGTAGGAATTGGGGAACAGGGATGTAGGAGAGGGGTGACCAGGGATCTGGGAGGGGCCAGGAATTGGGGAACAGAGATGTGGGAGGGGGGTGAGCAGGGATGTGGGAGGGGGCAGGAGGGGGAAGGGGATTGTGGTAGGGGGCGGGAGGGGGGTGACCGGGGATCTGGGAGGGGGCAGGAATTGGGGAACAGGGATGTGGGAGGGGGGTGACCGGGGATGTGGGAGGGGGTAGGAATTGGGGAACAGGGATGTAGGAGGGGGGTGACCAGGGATCTGGGAGGGGGCAGGAATTGGGGAACAGGGATGTGGGAGGGGGGTGAGCAGGGATGTGGGAGGGGGTGGGAGGGGGTGACTGGGGATGTGGGAGGGGGTAGGAATTGGGGAACAGGGATGTAGGAGGGGGGTGACCAGGGATCTGGGAGAGGGCAGGAATTGGGGAACAGGGATGCAGGGGGCGGGAGGGGGCCGGGGGATGTGGGGCGCTGGAGGGAGGCTGGGGGAACACACAGGTATCGGGGCAGGGGGAGAATTCTGGGGCTCAGGGGAGCAGAGCTGGACTAGAGGGAAACTCTGAGTGTCCGATAAAGGGAAGAAAAGGGGGGATGTGGGGGAGGGGCTGTGGGGGGGCTGGAGGGAGACTATGGAACAAGCAGAGACTGGCTGGGGAGGGCAGAGCCAGAGGGCAGGAGGAGGGAGGGGGATGGGCACAGGTACAATGGCAGCTCCCCCAGCCCATGGGGTAGGAGATTGGGAGGGTCTGCCCCGCCCAGCAGCCACTGGGAAGCTTTTTTCCTAGACATGGTCAAACCAGGGATATCAAAGGTGAACCAGGAAGTACTGGGTTTACTGGTTTGCTTACCGGTTAACCGGACCTTGCCAGTTAACCCCGCCAACTGGCCAGCCCCCCTGGGCCAGAGGAGTCCCGGCCGCAGTGGGCTGGGGGGGGGGCAGCCCCACGCCGGTGGGCAGGCAGGATCCCGGACAGAGCCACGCTGGAGTGGCTCCAGCCCTGTCTGCGGCAGCCAAGGCAGCCTGGAGCAGATCCTGCCGTACCTGGTCGGTGGGACCCCAGCCCCGGCTGCCCTGTGCCGGCCCGCTGGAGAGACCTGAGGTAAAACGGTTAACGAGTTAAATGATATAATTCTAACCGGTTAATTGTTTTAACCAATATTTACATCCCTAGGTCAAACAATCATGGGGGGGGGCATCAGACTTCCCGCTAAGGGCTCAGAATTTGAAAATATCCCCCCACCCCCTATGCGCGCACACGCCCCCTGCTCCTAATTTACTCTTTGTTTGGTTAAGACAGTCTCATTATTTGGGGATCTTACTCCTGGATGATAAATGTTTGGGGCTGAATGGGAAAGGGACTGTCTGAATTGTCAAGATGGGGAACGAACAACAATCTACAGCAATGTCATTAACACAAACACACTCCAATCCTGCTCCAGCCGGAAGGGAAATGGGCAGGAATTCCTGCTGTCCAGCAATGGACACACTTACAGCCCCGCACAGCAGTGAGTGGGCCGGGGAGGCTGGTCAAAATGAACTGGACAAATTGGAGAAATGGTCTGAGGTAAACAGGATGAAGTTTAACAAAGACAAATGCAAAGTGCTCCACTTAGGAAGGAACAATCAGTTTCACACATACAGAATGGGAAGAGACTGTCTAGGAAGGAGTACGGCAGAAAGGGATCTAGGCGTTATAGTGGACCACAAGCTAAATATGAGTCAACAGTGCGATGCTGTTGCAAAAAAAGCAAACATGATTCTGGGATGCATTAACAGGTGTGTTGTGAGCAAGACATAAGAAGTCATTCTTGCGCTCTACTCTGCGCTGGTTAGGCCTCAACTGGAGTATTGTGTCCAGTTCTGGCCACCACATTTCAAGGAAGATGTGGAGAAATTGGAGAGGGTCCACAGAAGAGCAACAAGAATGATTAAAGGTCTTGAGAACATGACCTATGAAGGAAGGCTGAAAGAATTGGGTTTGTTTAGTTTGGAAAAGAAGACTGAGAGGGGACATGATAGCAGTTTTCAGGTATCTAAAAGGGTGTCATAAGGAGGAGGGAGAAAACTTGTTCAGTAAACACTGGAATAAACTGCCTAGGGAGGTTGTGGAATCTCCATCTCTGGAGATATTTAAGAGTAGGCTAGATAAATATCTATCCGGGATGGTCTAGACAGTATTTGGTTCTGCCATGAGGGCAGGGGACTGGACTCAATGACCTCTCGAGGTCCCTTCCTGTCCTAGAATCTATGAATCTATGAAGGAGGCAACAACCTGTCATGTGTGATCTAAGGAGCAGGAAAAGAATCTGGGAATTACCTTTTGTAAAATCTCATCTTCTTTCGAAAACCTGTGGAAATAGCTGATTCAAGAAGTTGTTGACAGATGGATAGTACACGTCTATCAGCTCCTGGGTTCACCAGCCATTGTCAACCAAGCAAGTTGGCAGACTGAAGGCAGGGCAAGAATGCTGAACCAGAACGGTCTTTGCTCTTGTCACACATGACATCACAATAAACTTATGGATACACACACACACACACACATAGACATTCAGACAGAGGCTGGTACCATTAGCAACACTGGGAGACTCGGCCAAAATCTCTCGGAATTTTGATTTCTGGGAGGGGCTGCACAAAGGACTGATACTTTGCATGTACGGAATATATCACATTGTACCTGGGGAGTCACAAAGTAGTTTACAAACTTGAATTAAAGGAGCCTGACAGCTGCCCTGAGCAGGACCAGGTGAAGGTGGGGCTGTACTGAGGGGTCTGCGAGCTGCAGCGGGATGAGCAGGACTGGGTTTCGCTCTGGTGGAGCAGGTGAGAGGGTCTGGGGGCCAGTGCATTGGGGGAGGGGCTGTCACCCCAGTGGCCGAAGCCCGGACCACTGACCCCCTCACCCCTCTTGTGGCTGAAGTCCAGAGCCCCCACCTCCCTCCCTGCCCTCCTGTGGATGAATCGCAGAGCCCAGAGCCCCCACTCCCCTCCACCTCCCCAGCGGCTGAAGCTTGGAGCCCTGATCTCCCCCCATGGCAGCCGAAGACCAGGTCTCTTCCCTTCATCTCTCTTGGTGGCTTGAGCCTGGACACAAGCCCGGAGTCCTCCCTCCCCGCCTCCGCCCTGGGTGCTATAGCCCGGATCCTGGAGTCTCTACCCAGTTGTGGGAGACCAGAGCCCCAAACCCAGAGTTCCCCCTCCATCGATCAAGCCTGGAGCCCTGAGCCCATCCCCACCCCCGGGAGTTGTTTCGGAAGATGGTACACACCTATGTAGGGCCCTATGAAATCTCTTTTATTATTGGGGATTTTCCAATTTAGTATTTTCTGAGTTTTGTCCTTTCCATTTCTTAAAAATTAATTCCGTCTTTATGGTTTTTGTGTTAATCACAATTGTTTGATACACTGACCACAGTTAAGTAGCTTTACTATAAATGCACACAAATGTTCAGAAATGGCTTGCAAGGGGAGAAACTGATTTTACTAAAAGAATCCTACAATTTAAACAAAACTTCCTGCAGATGCCCAGAGTACGGTAAAAGTGACATTTTAAACTCACCTTTTAAAGTAGCCGTAAGTAACACGACCAACTGACATTGCTGAACAGTGACACTACAGTCCACAGCAGTGTGTGTGTGCATGGGGGAGGGAGGTTGTGGGGGGAGTGGAGTGTGTGTGTGTGTGTGTGTTGGGGGAGAGTATGTATGGGTGTGATGAGGAGTGGGGGAGGAGTGTGAGTGTTTGTGTGGAAGTGATGGCGTCATTAGGCCTATATATGAACCAGAATTCTTCCATGTTTAAACTCTGTTCTTCCATATTTAACTCTAAGCGGCCTCAAGAGCCAAGGACAGGAATTGGAATGTGCAAATAGTCAGTTACCTATTACGACCTTGCTTATAACCAGGTCCTAAGCAATAATGATGAGGTTTGCATGTTTCTAGCTGGAGGAAACATGCAAACATAGTAAACTAGAGTAAATAAGACCCAATGATTGTTTAGAGGAATGTTACTAACAAGCTAGATTTAGAGCCCTAGAATGACTTAACGGCTTAAATGTATGAACATGTCTTCGGTAGAAAGGGGAGGGGGAGTGTGGGGGGGGTGATACGGAGGGAGAGAAGGGGGGGCTTGATTGTAAAGTATAAGAAGAGAGAAGCTGCTTTGTCCTGTGTGCTCGATTTGAGATTTGCCTGTCTCCTTGCACCACTTTGAGATCTCAAATAAACCTTTGATTGTTTCTCCACCCCGGTGTGCTTATTGGCGCGAAGCACGCCGGGCAACGAATCCCTGTTGCTTTGCCTCGGGCACCTCTGTGCCAGCAACAGAAGTTTATGGGGCACAGTGGAGGTGAGGGTGGGGGTGTGTGTGGGTGGAAGTTTGTGGGGGCAGTGGAGGTGAGTGTGTGTGGGGGGGTTTGTGTGGGTGGAAGTTTGTGGGGGCAGTGGAGGTGAGTGTGTGGGTGGGGGTGGGTGGAAGTTTGTGGGGGCAGTGGAGGTGAGGGTGTGGGTGGGGGTGGGTGGAAGTTTGTGGGCGCAGTGGAGGTGAGGGTCGGGGTGGGTGGAACAGGAGACACTCGCTGGGAGGGAGGAGGAATCCCACAATGCACCGGGGCTGGCAGAAGCAGCGCGCAACAGCCCCGCCCCGCCCCATCCTCTGGCGCCTCTGACCTTCTCCTAATGGCGTCCTGAGCTCGGCACTCACTTCCGCTTCCGGCCTCGGCCTGGGTAGAGGGGTTTCAGGGGCGGTGGCGCTAGGGAGGCGAAAGGAGGTGGCAGTGGGCGGGGCATGTGGCGGCTGGGGGGTGGGGCAGAGCGATCACGGCAGAGGCCAAGCCTCCGGGGAGGCGGGGCTGGGGCGGGGCCGGGGCAGAGCGGGTCGGGGCTGGGGGCGGGACTAGGGGCGGGGGCCGAGCGGGGCGGGGCTGGGGGCGGGGTCGGAGCAGGGACTGGACTGGAGGCGGGGGAGGGGCAGAGCTAGGCGCGACAGGGGCGGGGCTGGGGCTGGAGCAGGGACGCGGCACGGGCCGGGGCAGGGGGCGGGGCCGGGACACAGCGGAGCGGGGCTGGGGGCGGTGCTGGAGTAGGGGCGGGGCCGGGGCACAGCGGGGCGGGGCTGGAGTAGGGGCGGGGCCGGGGCAGAGCGGGGCGGGGTTGGGGCAGGAGCACGGACGGGGCACAGCAGGGCGGGGGTGGAGCAGGGGCGAGCCCGGGCGGGGCGGGATTGGGCCGGAGCAGGGGCGGGACAGGGGCCGGGGCCGGGCCAGAGCTTGGGTCGGGGCTGGGGGCGGGTCGCTGCGGGGCGGGGCTGGGGGCGGGGCCGGGCAGAGCGGGGCGGGGCTGGGGGCGGGGCCGGGGCAGAGCGGGGCGGGGCTGGGGGCGGGGCCGGGGCAGAGCGGGGCGGGGGCTGGGGGCGGGGCCGGGGCACAGCGGGGTGCCCGTCCCCCTCGGTGGTTGGTTCGGGCCCGCGCACCCCGGGGCGCACCGCACCGAACCGAACCGCCCGGCTCGGGAGCCCCGGGGCGCTCAGCCGCGGTGCCCGGTGAGGTCTAAGTGGCACTTTCAGCCCCAGGACATCCCCGCCCCGGCCCCGGGGCGTCGCTGTGCTCGGTCCCGGTCCCCCCGCTGCACCCGGGGCCGGAGCATCCGCTTCTCCCCGAGACGCTCCCCACGGCCACGGGAGACAGAGCTCCCTGGGCTGCTCCTCTCCCCTCAGGACGGGACCCCCGGCCTCCTGACTGCCCCAAGACACACCCTGCCCCAAGACACTGCCCCCACCCCCACTCACCTCCACTGCCCCCACAAACTTCCACCCACCCCCACCCCACCCACACACTCACCTCCAGTGCCCCCACAAACTTCCACCCACACACACCCCCAACTCACACACTCACCTCCACTGCCCCCACAAACTTCCGCCCCCCACTCCCACACACTCACCTCCACTGCGCCCCATAAACTTCCACCCACACACTCACACTCCTCCCCCACTCCCCATGCACACCCATACATACTCTCCCCCCAACACACACACACACACACACACACTCCACTCCCCCCACAACCTCCCTCCCCCATGCACACACACACTGCTGTGGACTGTAGTGTCACTGTTCAGCAATGTCAGTTGGTCGTGTTACTTACGGCTACTTTAAAAGGTGAGTTTAAAATGTCACTTTTACCGTACTCTGGGCATCTGCAGGAAGTTTTGTTTAAATTGTAGGATTCTTTTAGTAAAATCAGTTTCTCCCCTTGCAAGCCATTTCTGAACATTTGTGTGCATTTATAGTAAAGCTACTTAACTGTGGTCAGTGTATCAAACAATTGTGATTAACACAAAAACCATAAAGACGGAATTAATTTTTAAGAAATGGAAAGGACAAAACTCAGAAAATACTAAATTGGAAAGTCCCCAATAACACTAGTCTACAATTTTTGAGAAGTCGTCTGCTTCAGAGATAAAATGTGCTATTTATTATGTATTTTGATGTGCTGAATTCAAATATGACAATTAAAACAACTGATTGGCTACTGTTTCTAAGATATTTAAGTTTTTACATTTTATGTCTATGTATATTGTGTAGATAGTAGAGTTTTAATCATAAATTGTAAACCTAGGTCTTTTCATGTGTTTATGGTTGCTTTACATGATAATATTTCACCTGTCCTGTTTATGTAACACTTTAAAAATCAGCAAAAGGGGTATATAAATAAAATTTATTATGAAACAAAAGGCAAAAAACTATTCTGTACATAGTTTAGTCCTATTCAGTGTCTACTCGGCGCTTCTTGGCTTGTCTCTTGTATTCATTAAATGGAGCATCTCTTGTCACTGTCCAGCAATAGTCTGCAAGCATTGATGGGCTTCATTTGCCCTGATAGCGTTTCTCCATTGTTGCAATGTCCTGGTGAAATCGCTGGCTGTGCTCGTCGCTCACTGCTCCGCAGTTCGGTGGAAAAAAATCTAGATGAGAGGGCAAAAAATGTGTCTTTAGTGACATGTTGCAACCAAGGCTTTTGTATGCCTTGAGGATAGGGTGACCAGATGTCCCGATTTTATAGGGACAGTCCCGATATTTGGGGCTTATTCTTATATAGGTGCCAATTACCCCCCACCCCGTCCCGATTTTTCACACTTGCTATCTGGTCACCTTACTTGAGGAGGTTTTCCACCAACAACCTGTAGTTATCTGCCTTGTTGTTTCCGAGAAAATTTATTGCCACTAACTGGAAGGCTTTCCATGCCGTCTTTTCCTTGCCACGCAGTGCATGGTCAAATGCATCATCTCGAAGAAGTTCACGAATCTGAGGACCAACAAAGACACCTTCCTTTATCTTAGCTTCACTTAACCTTGGAAATTTTCCACGGAGGTACTTGAAAGCTGCTTGTGTTTTGTCAATGGCCTTGACAAAGTTCTTCATCAGACCCAGCTTGATGTGTAAGGGTGGTAACAAAATCTTCCTTGATTTAACAAGTGGTGGATGCTGAACACTTTTCCTCCCAGGCTCCAATGACTGTCGGAGTGGCCAATCTTTCTTGATGTAGTGGGAATCTCTTGCATGACTATCCCATTCGCAGAGAAAACAGCAGTACTTTGTGTATCCAGTCTACAGACCAAGCAAGAGAGCAACAACCTTCAAATTGCCACAAAGCTGCCACTGATGTTGGTCATAGTTTATGCACCTCAAAAGTTGTTTCATGTTGTCATAGGTTTCCTTCATATGTACCGCATGACCAACTGGAATTGATTGCAAAACATTGCCATTATGCAGTAAAACAGCTTTAAGACTCGTCTTCGATGAATCAATGAACAGTCTCCACTCATCTGGATCGTGAACGATGTTGAGGGCTTGCCATCACACCATCGATGTTGTTGCAGGCTACAAGATCACCTTCCATGAAGAAGAATGGGACAAGATCCTTTTGACGGTCACGGAACATGGAAACCCTAACATCCCTGCCAGGAGATTCCACTGCTGTAGTCTGGAGCCCAACAGCTCTGCCTTACTCTTGGGTAGTTCCAAATCCCTGACAAGGTCATTCAGTTCACCTTGTGTTATGAGGTGTGGTTCAGAGGAGGAGGATGGGAGAAAATGTGGGTCCTTGTGACATTGATGGTTCAGGACCAGAAGTTTCATCCTCTCCTCTTCCTCGTCTGACTCAAGTGAGAATGATTCTGGTGCATCAGGAACCGGAAGTCCTTCTCCGTGGGGTACTGGGCGTATAGCTGATGGAATGTTTGGATAATGCACAGTCCACTTTTTCTTCTTTGACACATCTTTCCCAACTGGAGGCACCATGCAGAAGTAACAATTGCTGGTATGATCTGTTGGCTCTCTCCAAATCATTGGCACTGCAAAAGGCATTAGATTTCCTTTTCCTGCTCAACCACTGGTGAAGATTGGTTGCACAAGTGTTGCAGCATATGTGTGGGCCCACCTCTTGTCCTGATCTCCAATTTTGCAGCCAAAATAAGGTGATAGGCTTTCTTAACCATAGTGGTTATACTGCGCTTTTGTGATGCAAAAGGCACTTCACCACAAACATAGCAGAAGTTATCTGCACTGTTCACACAAGTACGAGGCATCTCTGCTCACTTTGGCTAAACAGAAATGTGTCCCTTTGCAAAATCAAACACTGACAAATAAGAGAGCGTGACACTGTATGATTTCTAGAGCTGATATAGGGCAATTTGGTTCAGCAGAGTGATTGTAAGCTTCGTTATGATTGCATCATCCATGACTTCTAGGAATAACATGATGCAATTCATATCATGTATGACGCAATACCAGCTTCAGATTGCATCATTCATTGTTTTGCCTAAAAAGCAAGTACTGTCCAAACCCAGTCATAGATTTATTCATAGATCCAGTCAAAGATGTATTTTAGTCATTTCTGGTTTAAATTGAGATCCTTCCCTTTTATCTCACTTATCCTCCACCATTCCCAAGTCAAGGGTCGTACATACTGACTCAATAGCATATCTTGAAAACTAGAGCCAATCAACAATTTTAAGCATCATTTTCGTTCTCAGTGACCCAGAATTAGTAAAGTTTGACTACATTTATTTCAGAAGCATTTTGGCTGTAGAGCAGTGTAATAAAAGATTTCATAGGGCCCTACATAGGCATGTACCATCTTCCGAAACAACTCCCGGGGGTGGGGATGGGCTCAGGGCTCCAGGCTTGATCTATGGAGGGGGAGCGCTGGGTTTGGGGCTCTGGTCTCCCACAACTGGGTAGAGACTCCAGGATCCGGGCTATAGCACCCAGGGCGGAGGAGGGGAGGGAGGACTCCGGGCTTGTGTCCAGGCTCAAGCCACCAAGAGAGATGAAGGGAAGAGACCTGGTCTTCGGCTGTCATGGGGGGGAGATCAGGGCTCCAAGCTTCAGCCGCTGGGGAGGTGGAGGGGAGTGGGGGCTCTGGGCTCTGCGACTCATCCACAGGAGGGCAGGGAGGGAGGTGGGGGCTCTGGACTTCAGCCACAAGAGGGGTGAGGGGGTCAGTGCTCCGGGCTTTGGCCACTGGGGTGACAGCCCCTCCCCCAATGCACTGGCCCCCAGACCCTCTCACCTGCTCCACCAGAGCGAAACCCAGTCCAGCACGTCCCGCTGCAGCTCGCAGACCCCTCAGTACAGCCCCACCTTCACCTGGTCCTGCTCAGGGCAGCTGTCAGGCTCCTAGAATTCAAGTTTGTAAACTACATTGTGACTCCCCTGGTACAATGTGATATATTCTGTACATGCAAAGTATCAGTCCTTTGTGCAGCCCCTCCCAGAAATCAAAATTCCTGTTGCTAATGGTACCAGCCTCTGTCTGTATGTCTGTGTGTGTGTGTGTGTATGCATAAGTTTATTGTGATGTCATGTGTGACAAGAGCAAAGACCGTTCTGGTTCAGCATTCTTGCCCTGCCTTCAGTCTGCCAACTTGCTTGGTTGACAACGGCTAGTGAAGCCAGGAGCTGATAGACGCATACTATCCATCTGTCAACAACTTCTTGAATCAGCTAGCCCTGAGCCCCTCATTCCTAGCCCCATCCCAAAGCCCGCTCCCCCAACCAGAGCCCTCACCCCCTGCACCCCAACCCTCTGCCCTAGCCCTGAGCCCCTCATTCCCAGCCCCACCCCACAGCCCACACCCCAACCCTCTGCCCCACTTCAGCCCCCTCCCACACTCTGAACCCTTCAGCCTCACCCCTGCCACACACCGTCCATGTGCAGAATGAATTTTGTGATGTGCAGCAATATACAGGTGATGTGTCACATAACAAAATTGCACATATTGGTGCACATCACAAAATTCATTCCGCACACGGACATACAAAATGTGAGGAAACACTGCTCCTGACTTTCAACCTATCTGAGACATCTTGAATTTCATACAGTGACTGATCAGAATAAAGTGCTCTCAAGTGAGCTACAGACCAACAGTGGTTCATAGGAATTATTCAGCAAGTATTTTAGAAGACCTAGACCATTAGAGGAAATCATGACCTGCTAAGAGACAATTAATGGAGAGAAGCAGCAAGATTAATCCCATACTTTGGATTGGTTGTGACTTATTTGCCTGATTTGAAAAGAGGCCAAAAGGACCTGAGTCTCCTCGCTGGCGATAGCCCCCTGCTCGGCCAATCAGCACTGAGACTCTGAGGGGCGGGAGGCTGAGAGGTCTCACCAGATGTCCCAAAGGACGGCCCAGGTCACCATCAGAGGGGATCACTCTCAGACCCAGCCTCACCTCTTTGTGAGGACCTCCCGCAATGAGAGCACCCCCCACCCCATCCACACTCCACACACACACCCCTTCTTGGTAGAGGGAGGGAAGCCGGGGAAAGGGGAAAAAGAAGCAAGAGAAGAGGAGAAAGGAGGGAGGAAAGAGGAAAAGGGAAACCAAAAAGGATAAACCCCAATGTCTCCAGGGATTCTAAGCGTCAAAGTCCTAGGCAGGAAATCAAATTCGGCCACCTTAAGCCAGTGTTTTCTGGGTTTAGAATGCTGCCTGCACCAGGGGGATCAGACTGAACAGGTTCCAAACCTCTCTGGGCCTCTTACCTTGGAAAAGGGAAGTTTGTTTTCGGTACAATCAGTGGTAGGAAAGGAGAAAACTCCACAGAGGTTCCTCCCCATGCTCACATCCGTGAATCCTAATTCTCTCTCAGTCCTCGAGGAGAGACCTCATGAAGGAGATTTGCGGCAGCAAAGCCGGGGGGGTCTCAGAGACTGGCCTGGCCCTGCACCTCTGTCCTGCCCGGCTGATGTCAGGGTCTCTCTGTGAGGTCACCCCCTCCCCACCACCTTTGCCCAATAGGCCGAGTTCCTGCAACAGGCCTTTGTGATGTCACTGCCACCCCCACCCCTCCCCTCCAAGCTGATGTCCTGCCCCTGGCCAGCCTCGTTGGGTGTTTGTTTCCCCTGGATCTAGGGTTGCCAACTTGCTGGCCCAACAAAACTGACCACCCTTGTCCCGCCCCGTCAAGGATGGAATGCAAGGCTGAGTTCACTCACCAACCCCCTGAAACATGTCAGTGCCCCAGAGAAAACCGGACCCCTGCTATTGGAATGAAATACTGGAGATCTGAATGGGAAAGGGACTGTCTGAATTGTCAAGATGGGGAACGAACAACAATCTACAGCAATGTCATTAACACAAACACACTCCAATCCTGCTCCAGCCGGAAGGGAAATGGGCAGGAATTCCTGCTGTCCAGCAATGGACACACTTACAGCCCCGCACAGCAGTGAGTGGGCCGGGGAGGCTGGTCTGAGCAAACAATGTGAAGTGATAATTCACTAAGAGAATCATAGTGTAGGGAAGCCAGTGGCCATCAGGTAGCTGTGGCTGAGGGGTTAAGGTGCTGGACTAGAAATCCCTTGGGGCTTCCCACGTAGATTTGAATCTCCGTGCCAACTCCGGAAGCATTGAACTGTTGTCATTGCTGTAGTCTCAGTGCTGGCGCATCCCTAGTGCCAACTGGAGGTAGATCTGGTCTCACTCTCAGGCTGTCTACACTTAAAATGCTCCTGTAGTACTTTGGAGTAGACAGTTGCTACAGGGACTGGTGAGGTTTTCCTATTGCTCTAGCTGCACTGACAGAACACAGAGACTGAATTCCCACCCCACCTGCATAGGAGCTCTCAGCAGTTTAATTGTTCTGCAGCCAGCTTCCCATTAGAAATGCTGTTGTGGGACATTCCCAGACCTGGACATCTACCAAGGACAGAATTTGAAGAGCAAACCTGGCTCCTCCCACCAGGAGGGATTGGAGTGTTTTGTCCCTTGTGACGGGTTGGATCACAGAAAGCCCCTTGGGAGCTGCCAACCGATGTGCCAAGACTACTTCTGCCCCTGCTTTCCTGCCCTGGCAGCTCAGGACCCCAGAACCCTGTCTTGTTGAGCCAGACACACCCGTCTGCTCCAACACAGACCCAGGGTCTGAATTACTTGCCCAAAGCTGCAGGCTTAACCTGAAAGCAGCTCACAGAAGCTCAGGTTCAGCTGTTTGTCCTCTGTGACCCTAAATCCTTTTCATAGTCCCTGCTTTCCAGGCTACGGTTCCCTAGGCTCTAGGTGTGGCCACCAGCCTCCGTTCCCAGCTATAGGGCCTGGCTTTTGGCTGGATTAAACTGCATTTGTTTTACTAATCCCATTTTATCAAACTATCCAGGCTGCTCTGTACAACTGCCCCATCATTAGCATTATTTACCACTCCTCCAAGCTGTGTTAGCCACAGACTTTATCAGCAGTGATTTTATATTTACTTCCAGATGGTTAATTACAAAGTTGAATAGTGAGGGGGCTACAGCCAATCCCTGTGGTGCCTCGTTAACAGCTCCCCCATTCAGTGATGATGCCCCATGGAAAGGTACAAGGTCAGACTTGGGGTCACCCATCAGGAGAAGGGGAGCAGGGGGATTATTTTACTACTGTTTTATAATGCACCTAATTTTTTTATTCACAGGCTCCACCTACAGTGTCTGTCACTCTTGTACCTGGGCCCTTCTGGGACAATTCTCGTCTCATTTACACTGGAGCCAATCCAAAGTGAATCCAGGCCATCCCTCCCAGCCTGCCCATGACTGCTGTCTGTGGAGATCTAGACCAGGGAACAGCCTCACTCCACCATGGTTGGGCTGGTTCCCCGATTTTTTTGCTTCTGTGGAAACACTTCCAATGGCCTTTCCCCTTCCCCGTCCTGCACATGCTGCCCTGGTTGGGCAGATCCCATCTGTCCAGGGCTTGCCCCTGTCACCTCCACCTTTCCACTCGGGATTTAGAGTAATCCAACAAATCCCCTTCTTTTATTAGCATTGTGTACAGGCCCCACTCAGGGATCAGCCCCATTGTGCCAGGTGCCGTCCACATACAGAACAAACAGACACTCTCTGTCCCACAGAGCTGCAATCTGCCTGCTTCCCGTCTCCCGGCAGGAACCGCTCTTTGCTGCGGCTTGGACCTGCTTCCACTGCTCCCTGGGGGATTGGCAGTTTCACTGGCTCAGGCTGCGTTGCCCCTTGCTGCCTCATCCGAGCCAGCTCAGACACCGTCTAGGGCTCTTCTGAAAGGTCTTTGTGTAAAATCCCAATGCAAGCATCCGCTTCTCCCCGAGACGCTCCCCACGGCCACGGGAGACAGAGCTCGCCCCCCCCCCCCCGCGCGGGGATTGTGGCTGGGTCAGTCTGGGCCCCCGAGAGCGAGATGTCAACACTGGGCTTCAGCGCCAAAGGGTTTGACCCGAGCCCCGCTCCAGCCGCAGCTCCAGAGCCAGGACAAGCGAGAGCACGTTGGGGGGGAGGTGTTACAGGTGCTGCCGGCGACCTTTACATCCAAAGCCATCTGTCCTCATGGCACTGGCCTCTCCTTGCACCCCACACAATGCTCCTGAAACCGGATTAGTAAATGGAACGAATTTCCATTCAGACAGAACCAAGGGCTTAGACCTCAACTGCCTTCAGTGAAGATAACAACTCTTAATTGTTCACCTCAGGGTGGACTGATTTAAATTAAAGCCTTTAACCACCATGCAGAAAACCTTGCTTTGAATCCTCTATTGGAATTGTGTTTGGCATTCGTACTTCAGTCATTTTCCTAAAGACGGGGTAACTTTCCTTGGTGGGGAACCATCACAGTGTCGATTTACGACTAAATATAATCTGGACATGAAATGTGCTGCTTTGTTTGTTTGCTAAGCAGGAGGATACGTCCTTCCTCGGATACGAAATCCTTTCAGTCGGCACCAGCCAGAAAACAAGTAGGCAAACATTTGACAGAACAGACAGAGAAACCTCACTGACAGACACCCGCATGGACGCTGTCTACATGCATGTGTGAACCAGCAGGGAGCTCTTACTGAAAAGTTCCCTCTTTAGCTGGGCATCTCCGGGGAATGGTGACTATTTTCTGCTTCCGCTCTGCGATTGGAGTCCAACCATGTGCCTAGGTTACAAAGAAGAGAAAAGCATTTCAGTCATTAAAAACTGAACAGAAAACCTGACCCTGCCAGGGAGAGTAACCCACACATTCACCTGGGATCTTGCTGTCAGGGCACTACAGAATGGAAGTGCTGAGGAGAATAATGCACTCCCCAGAGTCTGTCCTGGTCCAACCGTGAAAAGACCTTTTAGTCTTACCTCACCAGAGCCAGACCATAGGAAAGGACCAGTTCATGCGGTCTCATGTTGCCAGAGGTATCCAGGATTTACAGCCAATCAGATCTGCAGTGCAATCCACAGCTAAAGGCATTCTGTGTCCAGGCCTATGTAAGCGGGGGAATGGTCCCGCTATCGTGGGGACCTTTCCTGGCTCATACACTACCCCTGTGGAATTGGCTGGCGAAAGGGTCTGAGTCCTCGCTCCCACTAACTTCACCCAGAGGCCCGCCTGACTCCAGGACACCCCTTCTACTCTCGTGTGGCAGAGTCCTCGTAACCCAGACAAGGCTGGGCCCAGGGTTCCTGGGGCTCGACCCCCAATCTGGTTGTTGTACTTAGGACAGGGCTCGGGTGTCTCCACTCCGGGGTACTCTCTCTGCTCTGGACGCTTCCCTGACCCATTGATCATCGCATATAGTTCAAAGCAAACACAAGTTATTAAACAGCAAGTCATTAAAAACAAGGAGAAACTGGGGAAGGTGAAAGGAAAAGCCGTCACCCCCGCTCTGTGGCACGGGGGACCCCAAACAGCTGTGGCAGTTCACAGTCTGTTCCTCACACGTCCCAGGCCCCTGGCCAGGCCCTGGCTGTGCTGCAGGGACGCTGCGGGTCGGACACTCGCTCTGGCGGTGGCCACACGCCCTCAGTGTCTAGGTGGCAGGGCCCCTCCCCTCCCCGCGGGGGTTACAATACCCCTCCCAGTGCGGCCTGCAAGGCCTCTTGACTGGTGGGGTCTCCCTGTACTGGGCCCGCTGCCCAGGAACCCCCACACTCTGCCCAGCTGCTCCCCACACCTGGCTCCAGAGGGCTCCAGGCCCAGCCCCACTCTGCCCCCACACAGCTGCTGCTGCTCTGCCCCCCACGCGACTCCCTGGGCCGCTCCTCTCCCCTCAGCTCAGCCCTGCTCAGGCAGCTCCAGCTCCCCCGGCCTCCTGACTGCCCCAACACACACAGTCACACTCACCTCCACTGCGCCCACAAACTTCCACCCACCACCACCCCACCCACACATTCACCTCCACTGCCCGCACAAACTTCCATCCACCCCCACCCACACACTCACCTCCACTGCCCCCACAAACTTCCACCTACCCCCACCCACACACTCACCTCCACTGCCCCCACAAACTTCCACCCACACAAACCCCCACACACACACTCACCTCCACTGCCCCCACAAACGTCCACCCACGGCCACCCCACCCACACACTCACCTCCACTGCCCCCACAAACTTCCACCCAGCCCCCCCCACACACACTCACCTCCACTGCCCGCACAAACTTCCACCCACCCCCACCCACACACTCACCTCCACTGCCCCCACAAACTTCCACCCACCCCCACCCCACCCACACACTCACCTCCACTGCCCCCACAAACTTCTACCCACACCCCCCCAACTCACACTCACCTCCACTGCCCCCACAAACTTCCACCTACCCCCACCCACACACTCACCTCCACTGCCCCCACAAACTTCCACCCACACAAACCCCCACACACACACTCACCTCCACTGCCCCCACAAACTTCCACCCCCACCCCCCACCCACACACTCACCTCCATTGTGCCCCATAAACTTCCACACACACACTCCTCCCCCACTCCCCAACACACCCATACATACTCTTCCCCAACACACACACACACACACACACACTCCACTCCCCCCACAACCTCCCTCCCCCATGCACACACACAAAATGTCACTTTTACCGTACACTGGGAATCTGCAGGAAGTTTTGTTTAAATTGTAGGATTCTTTTAGTAAAATCAGTTTCTCCCCTTGCAAGCCATTTCTGAACATTTGTGTGCATTTATAGTAAAGCTACTTAACTGTGGTCAGTGTATCAAACAATTGTGATTAACGCAAAAACCATAAAGACGGAATTACTTTTTAAGAAATGGAAAGGACAAAACTCAGAAAATACTAAATTGGAAAATCCCCAATAATAAAAGAGATTTCATAGGGCCCTACATAGGTGTGTACCTTCTTCCTAAACAACTCCCAGGGGTGGGGATGGGCTCAGGGCTCCAGGCTTGATCGATGGAAGGGGAAGCTCTGGGTTTGGGGCTCTGGTCTCCCACAACTGGGTAGAGACTCCAGGATCCGGGCTATAGCACCCAGGGCGGAGGCGGGGAGGGAGGACTCCGGGCTTGTGTCCAGGCTCAAGCCACCAAGAGAGATGAAGGGAAGAGACCTGGTCTTCGGCTGTCATGGGGGGGGATCAGGGCTCCAAGCTTCAGCCGCTGGGGAGGTGGAGGGGAGTGGGGGGGGTCTGGGCTCTGCGACTCATCCACAGGAGGGCAGGGAGGGATGTTGGGGCTCTGGACTTCAGCCACAAGAGGGGTGAGGGGGTCAGTGCTCCGGGCTTCAGCCACTGGGGTGATAGCCCCTCCTCCAATGCACTGGCCCCCAGACCCTCTCACCTGCTCCACCAGAGTGAAACCCAGTCCAGCACGTCCCGCTGCAGCTCGCAGACCCCTCAGTACAGCCCCACCTTCACCTGGTCCTGCTCAGGGCAGCTGTCAGGCTCCTTGAATTCAAGTTTGTAAACTACTTTGTGACTCCCCAGGTACAATGTGATATATTCTGTACATGCAAAGTATCAGTCCTTTGTGCAGCCCCTCCGAGAAATCAAAATTCCTAGAGATTTTGGCCGAATCTCCCAGTGTTGCTAATGGTACCAGCCTTTGTCTGAATGTCTATGTGTGTGTGTGTGTGTGTATGCATAAGTTTATTGTGATGTCATGTGTGACAAGAGCAAAGACCGTTCTGGTTCAGCATTCTTTCCCTTCTTAAATTATATCATTTAACTCGTTAACCGTTTTAACTCAGGTCTCTCCAGCGGGCCGGCACAGGGCAGCCGGGGCTGGGGTCCCACCGACCAGGTACGGCAGGATCTGCTCCAGGCTGCCTTGGCTGCCGCAGACAGGGCTGGAGCCACTCCAGCGTGGCTCTGTCCGGGATCCTGCCTGCCCACCGGCGTGGGGCTGCCCCCCCCCGACCCACTGCGGCCGGGACTCCTCTGGCCCAGGGGGGCTGGCCGGTCGGCGGGGTTAACTGACAAGGTCCGGTTAACCGGTAAGCAAACCAGTAAACCCAGTACTTCCTGGTTCACCTTTAATATCCTTGGTTTGACCATGTCTAGGAAAAAAGCTTCCCAGTGGCTGCTGGGCGGGGCAGCCCCTCCCAATCTCCTACCGCATGGGCTGGGGGAGCTGCCATTGTATCTGTGCCCATCCCCCTCCCTCCTCCTGCCCTCTGGCTCTGCCCTCCCCAGCCAGTCTCTGCTTGTTCCATAGTCTCCCTCCAGCCCCCCCACAGCCCCTCCCCCACATCCCCCCTTTTCTTCCCTTTATCGGACACTCAGAGTTTCCCTTTAGTCCAGCTCTGCTCCCCTGAGCCCCAGAATTCTCCCCCTGCCCCGATACCTGTGTGTTCCCCCAGCCTCACTCCAGCGCCCCACATCCCCCGGCCCCTTCCCGCCCCCTGCATCCCTGTTCCCCAATTCCTGCCCTCTCCCAGATCCCTGGTCACCCCCCTCCTACATCCCTGTTCCCCAATTCCTACCCCCTCCCACATCCCCAGTCACCCCCTCCCACCCCCTCCCACATCCCTGCTCACCCCCTCCCACATCCCTGTTCCCCAATTCCTTCCCCCTCCCAGATACCTGGTCACCCCCCTCCTACATCCCTGTTCCCCAATTCCTACCCCCTCCCACATCCCCGGTCACCCCCCTCCCACATCCCTGCTCACCCCCCTACCACATCCCTGTTCCCCAATTCCTACCCACTCCCACATCCCCGGTCACCCCCTCCCGCCCCCTACCACATTCCCCTTCCCCCTCCTGCCCCCTCCCACATCCCTGCTCACCCCCCTCCCACATCCCTGTTTCCCAATTCCTGCCCCCTCCCAGATCCCTGGTCACCCCTCTCCTACATCCCTGTTCCCCAATTCCTACCCCCTCCCACATCCCCGGTCACCCCCCTCCCACATCCCTGCTCACCCCCCTACCACATCCCTGTTCCCCAAGTCCTACCCCCTCCCACATCCCCGGTCACCCCCCTCCCTCCCCCTCCCACATCCCTGTTCCCCAATTTCTGCCCCCTCCCAGATCCCCGGTCATCCCCCTCCCGCCCCCTACCACATTCCCCTTCCCCCTCCTGCCCCCTCCCACATCCCTGCTCACCCCTCTCCCACATCCCTGTTCCCCAATTCCTGCCCCCTCCCACATCCCCCGTCACTCCTCTCCCGCCCTCTCCCACATCACCCTTCCCCCTCCCCCTTCCTGCCCCCTCCCACATCCCTGGTCACCCCCCTCCTGCATCCCTGTTCCCCAATTCCTGCCTCCTCCCACAACCCTTCCCCCTCCCCCCGGCTCCCCACATGTCGCTGCCCCGCCCCCACCCCCTGCAAACCCTGGGCGCTGCAGCCGCTTCCCTCTGCCCGAGGCCGGGACTCGCAGCTCGCCCCGCTGGGAGCAGCCTGGGCCCCCCGCCCCGCACAGGCTGCACCGGGAGCAGCTCCCTGCGGGGGGCAGGTCTCCCCTTCTCCCCACGTGGGGCACTGCCGGGGGGGCTCGGGGTTCCAGTCAGGGGGGCCGGTCCGGGGTCTCTGCCCGGGGAGAGTTTCGGTGGGGGGGGAGGCAGTGGGAATGTCCCTCCCCCGCCTTCAGCCAGGGCTCGGGGGGCCCCAGCGGCAGCAGCCGAGGCCCGGGGGGCTGGCAAGGCAGCGCCCGCAATTCACTCCTGCTGCTGGGCTGGGCCCCGGCTCGCTCCGCCCGGCGCCTCCTGGGCCCTGGCGAGCTGGAGTCGCTGGGTCTGGCCGGGGGGTCTGGCTCTTATTCATGTCTTGTGGCGTCACCCCCGGCCCCCAGCAGGGACGTGGGGCCAAGGGGTCCATGCCCAGGGGCCCAGGGATTTCAAAGGCGCCGGGCCGAGGGGATCGATCTGTGTTTTTAAATAAAAATGAAGATACAAAATGTCACTAGATCAGTCGATGCCACAACTTACGCCTAGTGGGTGACAGACCCCCCCGTCCCCCGCTGGTGCACACAGCCAGAGATGCCCCAAGGCCGACCAACAACCGTGGTCTGGTGCCACCCCACTACCCTGCCCACAGCCCCATGGGGCTTCCCCCCACAAGCCCCCAGGCCCCAGTGTGGCCCACCACTCCACAATCCCCCACCGACTGTCCTCCTCGCCCCAAGCCAGGGTGCAGCCACCCCACCCAGCTGTGCCACCCGACAGCCCCTCCCCCCACAGCCCCCCACAGCCATGCTGTGTCCCCCTGGGGGCAGCCATGCTGCTGCCCCTCACTACCTCCCAGCCCAACAGCCACAGCCATGCCATTGACCCAAGCCCCCGATCCAAGTCCCCTATAGCCTCTCCCTCCCCCAGGCCCCTCCCAGACCCAGGCCCCATCTGTACAACCCAATCGCCCCCTGCCAACAACCCCCCTCTCCTCTCCCACAGCACCGATCCATCCCCTACCCTCCCATACCACACAGACCCCTCCACCTCCCAGCTGTGCCACCCCCCCACCCCGAGCCAGACCACCAACCCCGTCAGACACCCTCCCCTGCTGGTGCACCAAGGTCTCCCCAAGACCGACAACAGCTATGAATTAAAACCCCACAGTGTTTGTTGGGGCTACTGGAGCCGTGGGACCTACCTGGAGATGCTGAAATCTCACTCTTGTCTCTCTCCTCCTGCCCCCATCTCCAAGCCAGGCACTGGGCAGTTCAGTGGTGAAGTGATGAACTGATGATCATCAGTTTGTTTTATGATGGGGGGAGGGGGGAGGTTTAAACTATTTCCCTGGATCAAGTCTCCCTTGGTGTAGTAAGTGAAGGCCCTGATAAAGGCTCAGGATGAGGCCTGAGGCCTGAACTAAAGTAATGGTCAAGACTTTGCTAACATAAAGCAAAGTTAAGCTGTGAGCAAGAGGCAGGCCCTGCTCACAGAAGCTGGCAAGGAAAGGGCTGATGTTGCATAAATATATATCCACTTAGCATAGTTACAGTATAAACATGGTACCAAGACACACTATACCGAAACATTCCACAGATAACATGGAACAGGCCGACCCATCCCAATGACAGGGGCAAAAGGGTAAAATGATGGATAGAGTTGTTTTGATCCAACCAACAGGTACAAGGTGCGAGGCGGCACTTTACTACGTAGGGAGGTTGTACCTTGCTACGTGGAGGGGTTGCACCTCAATACGTCAGGAGTGATATGTAACTTGTTTGTACCCGTGTATAAGAATGTATCCCTGGGGTGGTGTCTTTGTCCGGCCACGGGGGCAGTGGAAAGTCCCGCCACTGAGCCGGGTCCTTGCCAAGAGGCACTTTCTCGTAGTATGCCAGGTAGACTAAGTAATCTACGGGGAACTGCCATTGTGTCCGAGATCGCAATAAACCTAGTCCAAGTGACTTTGCATCTTACTAGACTCTGTGGTTATTGGGGGTTCTCTTCGGGTTTGCTGGGTCAGCTATCTGCGCAGAGCTGGGGCAGCACAAAGAGGGAATACACGCACGCAGCTGAGTGATATCAACACAGGAGAAAGCAGAGCACCACACCGGTAGCATCTGAAAACACTTGGCAGCTCAGTCACCATTTCAGCTAGAGCAGAGCTGGGCACTGGGCCACCCGGGGCCTTTAACACCACAGCCCTGGGGAGGGGGTGCTGAGCTGGACCATCCAGTGAGGAACACAAGTCCTTCTACCCTCCACCACACCGTAGTTTGGAACTGCTGCTGACGGCTCCCCCCATCCATGGTAACTTTTATCCCCTCTGCCTCCCTCTATCTGGGGGTTTTCCCTTCTGCACCTACCTGGCAGGGCAGGCTGCCCCCCACCCCAGTCTGAAGCCCTGAGCTTGTCCCAGTTTTGTCCCACTGCCCATCCCTCCCCTCCGATTTCCCCCCTTCAGGGGGATTTTCCCTGTCTTTGATTGCAGGGAGCAGATTCTGATGGCGCGTGAGGGCAGCAACTTGCAGATGTTACTGAGCATGTGAGAAGAACATTAGAAGATAAGAACGGTCAGACTGGGTCAGACCAAAGGTCCATCTAGCCCAGTGTCCTGTCTGCCAACAGTGGCCAGTGCCAGGTGCCCCAGAGGGAATGAACAGACAGGAATCATCCAGTGACCCATCCCCTGTCCCCCATTCCCAGCTTCTGACAGACAGAGGTTAGGGACACCATCCCTGCCCATCCCAGCTAACAGCCATTGATGGACCTGGCCTCCATGAACCCATCTAGTTCCCCTTTGACCACAGGACCCTGCTCAGGATCAGTGAAGTTGCAAGTTCTAATAGGAAACAGCTTCTGATACAAGGGCAGCTCCTCTTCCTCCTCCCCTCCCATGGGGATGAGCAGCCCCCCCAACTGCCACTCTGCCCCAGCCTCCTTCAACCCATTGCCCCTTCAGCCTCCCCCCAAATGTCCCCTTCCCCCCATCGCCCCCTTCAGTCTCCTCCAACTGCCCCCATCACCCCCTTCAGCCTCCCCCTGTTGGCCAAAGGGGCAGGTGGAATCTTTAGCAGAGAATTCCTTTCTCCATTCTGTTAGCTAACCATTGCTGTTAAATGTCCGCCGACGAATGCAGCATTTGAAGCAATCTGACTCTAAATCCCCTGCCCAGTGTATGGTAAAAGTGACATTTTCTGTGTGTGCATGGGGGAGGGAGGTTGTGAGGGGAGTGGAGTGTGTGTGTGTGTGTGTGTTGGGGGAGAGTATGTATGGGTGTGTTAGGGAGTGGGGGAGTAGTGTGAGTGTGTGGGTGGAAGTTTATGGGGTGCAGTGGAGGTGAGTGTGGGTGGGGGGTGGGGGTGGAAGTTTGCGGGGGCAGTGGAGGTGAGTGTGTGTGTGGGGGGGTGTGGGTGGAAGTTTGTGGGGGCAGTGGAGGTGAGTGTGTGGGTGGGGTGGGCTTGGGTGGAAGTTTGTGGGGGCAGTGGAGGTGAGTGTGTGTGGGGGGGTTTGTGTGGGTGGAAGTTTGTGGGGGCAGTGGAGGTGAGTGTGTGGGTGGGGGTAGGTGGAAGTTTGTGGGGGCAGTGGAGGTGACTGTGTGTGTGTGGGGGGGTGTGGGTGGTAGTTTGTGGGGGCACTGGAGGTGAGTGTGTGTGTGGGGGTGTGTGGGTGGAAGTTTGTGGGGGCAGTGGAGGTGAGTGTGGGTGGGGGTGGGTGTTTGTGGAAATTTGTGGGGGGCAGTGGAGGTGAGTGTCTGGGTGGGGTGGGCGTGGGTGGAAGTTTGTGGGGGCAGTGGAGGTGAGTGTGTGTGTGGGGGTTTGTGTGGGTGGAAGTTTGTGTGGGCAGTGGAGGTGAGTGTGTGGGTGGGGGTAGGTGGAAGTTTGTGGGGGCAGTGGAGGTGAGTGTGTGGGTGGGGGTGGGTGGAAGTTTGTGCGGGCAGTGGAGGTGAATGTGTGGTTGGGGTTGGGGTGGGTGGAAGTTTGTGGAGGCAGTGGAGGTGAGTGTGGGTGGGGAGGTGTGTGGGTGGAAATTTGTGGGCGCAGTGGAGGTGTGTGTGACTGTGTGTGTTGGGGCAGTCAGGAGGCCGGGGGAGCTGGAGCTGCCTGAGCTGGGCTGAGCTGAGGGGAGAGGAGCGGCCCAGGGAGTCGCGTGGGGGGCAGAGCAGCAGCAGCTGTGTGGGGGCAGAGTGGGGCTGGGGCTGGAGCCCTCTGGAGCCAGGTGTGGGGAGCAGCTGGGCAGAGTGTGGGGGTTCCTGGGCAGCGGGCCCAGTACAGGGAGACCCTACCAGTCAAGAGGCCTTGCAGGCCGCACTGGTAGGGGTATTGTAACCCCCGTGGGGGGGGGAGGGGCCCTGCCACCTAGACACTGAGGGCGTGTGGCCACCGCCAGAGCGAGTGTCCGACCCGCAGCGTCCCTGCAGCACAGCCAGGGCCTGGCCAGGGGCCTGGGACGTGTGAGGAACAGACTGTGAACTGCCACAGCTGTTTGGGGTCCCCCGTGCCACAGAGTGGGGTGACGGCTTTTCCTTTCACCTTCCCCAGTTTCTCCTTGTTTTTCATGACTTGCTGTTTAATAACTTGTGTTTGCTTTGAACTATATGCGATGATCAATGGGTCAGGGAAGCGTCCGGAGCAGAGAGAGTACCCCGGAGTGGAGACACCCGAGCCCTGTCCTAAGTACAACAACCAGATTGGGGGTCGAGCCCCAGGAATCCTGGGCCCAGCCTTGTCTGGGTTACGAGGACTCTGCCACACGAGAGTAGAAGGGGTGTCCTGGAGTCAGGCGGGCCTCTGGGTGAAGTTAGTGGGCGTGAGGACTCAGAACCTTTCGCCAGCCAATTCCACAGGGGTAGTGTATGAGCCAGGAAAGGTCCCCACGATAGCAGGACCATTCCCCCGCTTACATAGGCCTGGACACAAAATGCCTTTAGCTGTGGATTGCACTGCAGATCTGATTGGCTGTAAATCCTGGATACCTCTGGCAACATGGGACCGCATGAACTGGTCCTTTCCTATGGTCTGGCTCTGGTGAGGTAAGACTAAAAGGTCTTTTCACGGTTGGACCAGGACAGACTCTGGGGAGTGCACTATTCTCCTCAGCACTTCCATTCTGTAGTGCCCTGACAGCAAGATCCCAGGTGAATGTGTGGGTTACTCTCCCTGGCAGGGTCAGGTTTTCTGTTCAGTTTTTAATGACTGAAATGCTTTTCTCTTCTTTGTAACCTAGGCACATGGTTGGACTCCAATCGCAGAGCGGAAGCAGAAAATAGTCACCATTCCCCGGAGATGCCCAGCTAAAGAGGGAACTTTTCAGTAAGAGCTCCCTGCTGGTTCACACATGCATGTAGACAGCGTCCATGCGGGTGTCTGTCAGTGAGGTTTCTCTGTCTGTTCTGTCAAATGTTTGCCTACTTGTTTTCTGGCTGGTGCCGACTGAAAGGATTTCGTATCCGAGGAAGGACATATCCTCCTGCTTAGCAAACAAACAAAGCAGCACATTTCATGTCCAGATTATATTTAGTCGTAAATCGACATTGTGATGGTTCCCCACCAAGGAAAGTTACCCCGTCTTTAGGAAAATGACTGAAGTACGAATGCCAAACACAATTCCAATAGAGGATTCAAAGCAAGGTTTTCTGCATGGTGATTAAAGGCTTTAATTTAAATCAGTCCACCCTGAGGTGAACAATTAAGAGTTGTTATCTTCACTGAAGGCAGTTGAGGTCTAAGCCCTTGGTTCTGTCTGAATGGAAATTCGGTCCATTTACTAATCCGGTTTCAGGAGCATTGTGTGGGGTGCAAGGAGAGGCCAGTGCCATGAGGACAGATGGCTTTGGATGTAAAGGTCGCCGGCAGCACCTGTAACACCTCCCCCCCAACGTGCCCTCGCTTGTCCTGGCTCTGGAGCTGCGGCTGGAGCGGGGCTCGGGTCAAACCCTTTGGCGCTGAAGCCCAGTGTTGACATCTCGCTCTCGGAGGCCCAGACTGACCCAGCCACAATCCCCGCGCGGGGGGGGGGGGGGCGAGCTCTGTCCCCCGTGGCCGTGGGGAGCGTCTCGGGGAGAAGCGGATGCTTGCATTGGAATTTTACACAAAGACCTTTCAGAAGAGCCCTAGACGGTGCCTGAGCTGGCTCGGATGAGGCAGCAAGGGGCAACGCAGCCTGAGCCAGTGAAACTGCCAATCCCCCAGGGAGCAGTGGAAGCAGGTCCAAGCCGCAGCAAAGAGCGGTTCCTGCCGGGAGACGGGAAGCAGGCAGATTGCAGCTCTGTGGGACAGAGAGTGTCTGTTTGTTCTGTATGTGGACGGCACCTGGCACAATGGGGCTGATCCCTGAGTGGGGCCTGTACACAATGCTAATAAAAGAAGGGGATTTGTTGGATTACTCTAAATCCCGAGTGGAAAGGTGGAGGTGACAGGGGCAAGCCCTGGACAGATGGGATCTGCCCAACCAGGGCAGCATGTGCAGGACGGGGAAGGGGAAAGGCCATTGGAAGTGTTTCCACAGAAGCAAAAAAATCAGGGAACCAGCCCAACCATGGAGGAGTGAGGCTGTTCCCTGGGCTAGCTCTCCACAGACAGCAGTCATGGGCAGGCTGGGAGGGATGGCCTGGATTCACTTTGGATTGGCTCCAGTGTAAATGAGACGAGAATTGTCCCAGAAGGGCCCAGGTACAAGAGTGACAGACACTGTAGGTGGAGCCTGTGAATAAAAAAATTAGGTGCATTATAAAACAGTAGTAAAATAATCCCCCTGCTCCCCTTCTCCTGATGGGTGACCCCAAGTCTGACCTTGTACCTGTCCATGGGGCATCATCACTGAATGGGGGAGCTGTTAACGAGGCACCACAGGGATTGGCTGTAGCCCCCTCACTATTCAACTTTGTAATTAACCATCTGGAAGTAAATATAAAATCACTGCTGATAAAGTCTGTGGCTAACACAGCTTGGAGGAGTGGTAAATAATGCTAATGATGGGGCAGTTGTACAGAGCAGCCTGGATAGTTTGATAAAATGGGATTAGTAAAACAAATGCAGTTTAATCCAGCCAAAAGCCAGGCCCTATAGCTGGGAACGGAGGCTGGTGGCCACACCTAGAGCCTAGGGAACCGTAGTCTGGAAAGCAGGGACTATGAAAAGGATTTAGGGTCACAGAGGACAAACAGCTGAACCTGAGCTTCTGTGAGCTGCTTTCAGGTTAAGCCTGCAGCTTTGGGCAAGTAATTCAGACCCTGGGTCTGTGTTGGGGCGTGTCTGGCTCAACAAGACAGGGTTCTGGGGTCCTGAGCTGCCAGGGCAGGAAAGCAGGGGCAGAAGTAGTCTTGGCACATCGGTTGGCAGCTCCCAAGGGGCTTTCTGTGATCCAACCCGTCACAAGGGACAAAACACTCCAATCCCTCCTGGTGGGAGGAGCCAGGTTTGCTCTTCAAATTCTGTCCTTGGTAGATGTCCAGGTCTGGGAATGTCCCACAACAGCATTTCTAATGGGAAGCTGGCTGCAGAACAATTAAACTGCTGAGAGCTCCTATGCAGGTGGGGTGGGAATTCAGCCTCTGTGTTCTGTCAGTGCAGCTAGAGCAATAGGAAAACCTCACCAGTCACTGTAGCAACTGTCTACTCCAAAGTACTACAGGAGCATTTTAAGTGTAGACAGCCTGAGAGTGAGACCAGATCTACCTCCAGTTGGCACTAGGGATGCGCCAGCACTGAGACTACAGCAATGACAACAGTTCAATGCTTCCGGAGTTGGCACGGAGATTCAAATCTACGTGGGAAGCCCCAAGGGATTTCTAGTCCAGCACCTTAACCCCTCAGCCACAGCTACCTGATGGCCACTGGCTTCCCTACACTATGATTCTCTTAGTGAATTATCACTTCACATTGTTTGCTCAGACCAGCCTCCCCGGCCCACTCACTGCTGTGCGGGGCTATAAGTGTGTCCATTGCTGGACAGCAGGAATTCCTGCCCATTTCCCTTCCGGCTGGAGCAGGATTGGAGTGTGTTTGTGTTAATGACATTGCTGTAGATTGTTGTTCGTTCCCCATCTTGACAATTCAGACAGTCCCTTTCCCATTCAGATCTCCAGCATTTCGTTCCAATAGCAGGGGTCCGGTTTTCTCTGGGGCACTGACATGTTTCAGGGGGTTGGTGAGTGAACTCAGCCTTGCATTCCATACTTGATGGGGCGGGACAAGGGTGGTCAGTTTTGTTGGGCCAGCAAGTTGGCAACCCTAGATCCAGGGGAAACAAACACCCAACGAGGCTGGCCAGGGGCAGGACATCAGCTTGGAGGGGAGGGGTGGGGGTGGCAGTGACATCACAAAGGCCTGTTGCAGGAACTCGGCCTATTGGGCAAAGGTGGTGGGGAGGGGGTGACCTCACAGAGAGACCCTGACATCAGCCGGGCAGGGCCAGGCCAGTCTCTGAGACTCCCCCGGCTTTGCTGCCGCAAATCTCCTTCACGAGGTCTCTCCTCGAGGACTGAGAGAGAATTAGGATTCACGGATGTGAGCATGGGGAGGAACCTCTGTGGAGTTTTCTCCTTTCCTACCACTGATTGTACCGAAAACAAACTTCCCTTTTCCAAGGTAAGAGGCCCAGAGAGGTTTGGAACCTGTTCAGTCTGATCCCCCTGGTGCAGGCAGCATTCTAGGCCCAGAAAACACTGGCTTAAGGTGGCCGAATTTGATTTCCTGCCTAGGACTTTGACGCTTAGAATCCCTGGGGACATTGGGGTTTATCCTTTTTGGTTTCCCTTTTCCTCTTTCCTCCCTCCTTTCTCCTCTTCTCTTGCTTCTTTTTCCCCTTTCCCCGGCTTCCCTCCCTCTACCAAGAAGGAGTGTGTGTGGAGTGTGGAGTGTGGATGGGGTGGGGAGTGCTCTCATTGCGGGAGGTCCTCACAAAGAGGTGAGGCTGGATCTGAGAGTGATCCCCTCTGATGGTGACCTGGGCCATCCTTTGGGACATCTGGTGAGACCTCTCAGCCTCCCGCCCCTCAGAGTCTCAGTGCTGATTGGCCGAGCAGGGGGCTATCGCCAGCGAGGAGACTCAGGTCCTTTTGGCCTCTTTTCAAATCAGGCAAATAAGTCACAACCAATCCAATGTATGGGATTAATCTTGCTGCTTCTCTCCATTAATTGTCTCTTAGCAGGTCATGATTTCCTCTAATGGTCTAGGTCTTCTAAAATACTTGCTGAATAATTCCTATGAACCACTGTTGGTCTGTAGCTCACTTGAGAGCACTTTATTCTGATCAGTCACTGTATGAAATTCAAGATGTCTCAGATAGGTTGAAAGTCAGGAGCAGTGTTTCCTCACATTTTGTATGTCCGTGTGCGGAATGAATTTTGTGATGTGCACCAATATGTGCAATTTTGTTATGTGACACATCACCTGTATATTGCTGCACATCACAAAATTCATTCTGCACATGGACGGTGTGTGGCAGGGGTGAGGCTGAAGGGTTCAGAGTGTGGGAGGGGGCTGAAGTGGGGCAGAGCGTTCGGGTGTGGGCTCTGGGGTGGGGCTGGGAATGAGGGGCTCAGGGCTAGGGCAGAGAGTTGGGGTGCAGGGGGTGAGGGCTCTGGCTGGGGGTGCGGTCTTTGGGATGGGGCTAGGAATGAGGGGCTCAGGGCTAGCTGATTCAAGAAGTTGTTGACAGATGGATAGTACGCGTCTATCAGCTCCAGGGTTCACTATCCGTTGTCAACCAAACAAGTTGGCAGACTGAAGGCAGGGCAATAATGCTGAACCAGAACGGTCTTTGCTCTTGTCACACATGACATCACAATAAACTTATGCATACACACACACACACAGACATACAGACAGAGGCTGGTACCATTAGCAACAGGAATTTTGATTTCTGGGAGGGGCTGCACAAAGGACTGATACTTTGCATCTACAGAATATATCACATTGTAGCTGGGGAGTCACAAAGTAGTTTACAAACTTGAATTCCAGGAGCCTGACAGCTGCCCTGAGCAGGACCAGGTGAAGGTGGGGCTGTACTGCGGGGTCTGCGAGCTGCAGCGGGACGAGCTGGACTGGGTTTCGCTCTGGTGGAGCAGGTGAGAGGGTCTGGGGGCCAGTGCATTGGGGGAGGGGCTGTCACCCCAGTGGCCGAAGCCCGGACCACTGACCCCCTCACCCCTCTTGTGGCTGAAGTCCAGAGCCCCCACCTCCCTCCCTGCCCTCCTGTGGATGAATCGCAGAGCCCAGAGCCCCCACTCCCCTCCACCTCCCCAGCGGCTGAAGCTTGGAGCCCTGATCTCCCCCCCATGGCAGCCGAAGACCAGGTCTCTTCCCTTCATCCCTCTTGGTGGCTTGAGCCTGGACACAAGCCCGGAGTCCTCCCTCCCCGCCTCCACCCTGGGTGCTATAGCCCGGATCCTGGAGTCTCTACCCAGTTGTGGGAGACCAGAGCCCCAAACCCAGAGTTCCCCCTCCATCGATCAAGCCTGGAGCCCTGAGCCCATCCCCACCCCCGGGAGTTGTTTCGGAAGATGGTACACGCCTATGTAGGGCCCTATGAAATCTCTTTTATTATTGGGGATTTTCCAATTTAGTATTTTCTGAGTTTTGTCCTTTCCATTTCTTAAAAAGTAATTCCGTCTTTATGGTTTTTGTGTTAATCACAATTGTTTGATACACTGACCACAGTTAAGTAGCTTTACTATAAATGCACACAAATGTTCAGAAATGGCTTGCAAGGGGAGAAACTGATTTTACTAAAAGAATCCTACAATTTAAACAAAACTTCCTGCAGATTCCCAGTGTACGGTAAAAGTGACATTTTGTGTGTGTGCATGGGGGAGGGAGGTTGTGGGGGGAGTGGAGTGTGTGTGTGTGTGTGTGTGTGTTGGGGGAGAGTATGTATGGGTGTGTTGGGGAGTGGGGGAGGAGTGTGTGTGTGTGGGTGGAAGTTTATGGGGCACAATGGAGGTGAGTGTGTGGGTGGGGGTGGAAGTTTGTGGGGGCAGTGGAGGTGAGTGTGTGGGTGGGGGTGGGTGAAAGTTTGTGCGGGCAGTGGAGGTGAATGTGTGCGTGGGGTGGTGGTTGGTGGAAGTTTGTGGGGGCAGTGGAGGTGAGTGTGGGTGGGGGTGTGTGTGGGTGGAAGTTTGTGGGCGCAGTGGAGGTGAGTGTGACTGTGTGTGTTGGGGCAGTCAGGAGGCCGGGGGAGCTGGAGCTGCCTGAGCAGGGCTGAGCTGAGGGGAGAGGAGCGGCCCAGGGAGTCCCGTGGGGGGCAGAGCAGCAGCAGCTGTGTGGGGGCAGAGTGGGGCTGGGGCTGGAGCCCTCTGGAGCCAGGTGCGGGGAGCAGCTGGGCAGAGTGTGGGGGTTCCTGGGCAGCGGGCCCAGTACAGGGAGACCCTACCAGTCAAGAGGCCTTGCAGGCCGCACTGGGAGGGGTATTGTAACCCCCGCGGGGGGGGAGGGGCCCTGCCACCTAGACACTGAGTGCGTGTGGCCACCGCCAGAGCGAGTGTCCGACCCGCAGCGTCCCTGCAGCACAGCCAGGGCCTGGCCAGGGGCCTGGGACGTGTGAGGAACAGACTGTGAACTGCCACAGCTGTTTGGGGTCCCCCGTGCCACAGAGCGGGGTGACGGCTTTTCCTTTCACCTTCCCCAGTTTCTCCTTGTTTTTAATGACTTGCTGTTTAACAACTTGTGTTTGCTTTGAACTATATGCGATGATCAATGGGTCAGGGAAGCGTCCGGAGCAGAGAGAGTACCCCGGAGTGGAGACACCCGAGCCCTGTCCTAAGTACAACAACCAGATTGGGGGTCGAGCCCCAGGAACCCTGGGCCCAGCCTTGTCTGGGTTACGAGGACTCTGCCACACGAGAGTAGAAGGGGTGTCCTGGAGTCAGGCGGGCCTCTGGGTGAAGTTAGTGGGAGCGAGGACTCAGATCCTTTCGCCAGCCAATTCCACAGGGGTAGTGTATGAGCCAGGAAAGGTCCCCACGATAGCGGGACCATTCCCCCGCTTACATAGGCCTGGACACAGAATGCCTTTAGCTGTGGATTGCACTGCAGATCTGATTGGCTGTAAATCCTGGATACCTCTGGCAACATGAGACCGCATGAACTGGTCCTTTCCTATGGTCTGGCTCTGGTGAGGTAAGACTAAAAGGTCTTTTCACGGTCGGACCAGGACAGACTCTGGGGAGTGCATTATTCTCCTCAGCACTTCCATTCTGTAGTGCCCTGACAGCAAGATCCCAGGTGAATGTGTGGGTTACTCTCCCTGGCAGGGTCAGGTTTTCTGTTCAGTTTTTAATGACTGAAATGCTTTTCTCTTCTTTGTAACCTAGGCACATGGTTGGACTCCAATCGCAGAGCGGAAGCAGAAAATAGTCACCATTCCCCGGAGATGCCCAGCTAAAGAGGGAACTTTTCAGTCAGAGCTCCCTGCTGGTTCACACATGCATGTAGACAGCGTCCATGCGGGTGTCTGTCAGTGAGGTTTCTCTGTCTGTTCTGTCAAATGTTTGCCTACTTGTTTTCTGGCTGGTGCCGGCTGAAAGGATTTCGTATCCGAGGAAGGACGTATCCTCCTGCTTAGCAAACAAACAAAGCAGCACATTTCATGTCCAGATTATATTTAGTCGTAAATCGACATTGTGATGGTTCCCCACCAAGGAAAGTTACCCCGTCTTTAGGAAAATGACTGAAGTACGAATGCCAAACACAATTCCAATAGAGGATTCAAAGCAAGGTTTTCTGCATGGTGATTAAAGGCTTTAATTTAAATCAGTCCACCCTGAGGTGAACAATTAAGAGTTGTTATCTTCACTGAAGGCAGTTGAGGTCTAAGCTAGTTGAGGTTCTGTCTGAATGGAAATTCGGTCCATTTACTAATCCGGTTTCAGGAGCATTGTGTGGGGTGCAAGGAGAGGCCAGTGCCATGAGGACAGATGGCTTTGGATGTAAAGGTCGCCGGCAGCACCTGTAACACCTCCCCCCCAACGTGCCCTCGCTTGTCCTGGCTCTGGAGCTGCGGCTGGAGCGGGGCTCGGGTCAAACCCTTTGGCGCTGAAGCCCAGTGTTGACATCTCGCTCTCGGGGGCCCAGACTGACCCAGCCACAATCCCCGCGCGGGGGGGGGGGGGCGAGCTCTGTCTCCCGGGGCCGTGGGGAGCGTCTCGGGGAGAAGCGGATGCTTGCATTGGGATTTTACACAAAGACCTTTCAGAAGAGCCCTAGACGGTGTCTGAGCTGGCTCGGATGAGGCAGCAAGGGGCAACGCAGCCTGAGCCAGTGAAACTGCCAATCCCCCAGGGAGCAGTGGAAGCAGGTCCAAGCCGCAGCAAAAAGCGGTTCCTGCCGGGGGACGGGAAGCATGCAGATTGCAGCTCTGTGGGACAGAGAGTGTCTGTTTGTTCTGTATGTGGACGGCATCTGGCACAATGGGGCTGATCCCTGAGTGGGGCCTGTACACAATGCTAATAAAAGAAGGGGATTTGTTGGATTACTCTAAATCCCGAGTGGAAAGGTGGAGGTGACAGGGGCAAGCCCTGGACAGATGGGATCTGCCCAACCAGGGCAGCATGTGCAGGACGGGGAAGGGGAAAGGCCATTGGAAGTGTTTCCACAGAAGCAAAAAAATCGGGGAACCAGCCCAACCATGGAGGAGTGAGGCTGTTCCCTGGGCTAGATCTCCACAGACAGCAGTCATGGGCAGGCTGGGAGGGATGGCCTGGATTCACTTTGGATTGGCTCCAGTGTAAATGAGACGAGAATTGTCCCAGAAGGGCCCAGGTACAAGAGTGACAGACACTGTAGGTGGAGCCTGTGAATAAAAAAATTAGGTGCATTATAAAACAGTAGTAAAATAATCCCCCTGCTCCCCTCCTCCTGATGAGTGACCCCAAGTCTGACCTTGTACCTGTCCATGGGGCATCATCACTGAATGGGGGAGCTGTTAACGAGGCACCACAGGGATTGGCTGTAGCCCCCTCACTATTCAACTTTGTAATTAACCATCTGGAAGTAAATATAAAATCACTGCTGATAAAGTCTGTGGCTAACACAGCTTGGAGGAGTGGTAAATAATGCTAATGATGGGGCAGTTGTACTGAGCAGCCTGGATAGTTTAATAAAATGGGATTATTAAAACAAATGTAGTTTAATACAGCCAAAAGCCAGGCCCTATAGCTGGGAACGGAGGCTGGTGGCCACACCTAGAGCCTAGGGAACCGTAGCCTGGAAAGCAGGGACTATGAAAAGGATTTAGGGTCACAGAGGACAAACAGCTGAACCTGAGCTTCTGTGAGCTGCTTTCAGGTTAAGCCTGCAGCTTTGGGCAAGTAATTCAGACCCTGGGTCTGTGTTGGAGCAGACGGGCGTGTCTGGCTCAACAAGACAGGGTTCTGGGGTCCTGAGCTGCCAGGGCAGGAAAGCAGGGGCAGAAGTAGTCTTGGCACATCGGTTGGCAGCTCCCAAGGGGCTTTCTGTGATCCAACCCGTCACAAGGGACAAAACACTCCAATCCCTCCTGGTGGGAGGAGCCAGGTTTGCTCTTCAAATTCTGTCCTGGGTAGATGTCCAGGTCTGGGAATGTCCCACAACAGCATTTCTAATGGGAAGCTGGCTGCAGAACAATTAAACTGCTGAGAGCTCCTATGCAGGTGGGGTGGGAATTCAGCCTCTGTGTTCTGTCAGTGCAGCTAGAGCAATAGGAAAACCTCACCAGTCACTGTAGCAACTGTCTACTCCAAAGTACTACAGGAGCATTTTAAGTGTAGACAGCCTGAGAGTGAGACCAGATCTACCTCCAGTTGGCACTAGGGATGCGCCAGCACTGAGACTACAGCAATGACAACAGTTCAATGCTTCCGGAGTTGGCACGGAGATTCAAATCTACGTGGGAAGGCCCCAAGGGATTTCTAGTCCAGCACCTTAACCCCTCAGCCACAGCTACCTGATGGCCACTGGCTTCCCTACACTATGATTCTCTTAGTGAATTATCACTTCACATTGTTTGTTCAGCCCAGCCTCCCCAGCCCACTCACTGCTGTGCGGGGCTGTAAGTGTGTCCATTGCTGGACAGCAGGAATTCCTGCCCATTTCCCTTCCGGCTGGAGCAGGATTGGAGTGTGTTTGTGTTAATGACATTGCTGTAGATTGTTGTTCATTCCCTATCTTGACAATTCAGACAGTCCCTTTCCCATTCAGATCTCCAGCATTTCGTTCCAATAGCAGGGGTCCGGTTTTCTCTGGGGCACTGACATGTTTCAGGGGGTTGGTGAGTGAACTCAGCCTTGCATTCCATCCTTGATGGGGCGGGACAAGAGTGATCAGTTTTGTTGGGCCAGCAAGTTGGCAACCCTAGATCCAGGGGAAACAAACACCCAACGAGGCTGGCCAGGGGCAGGACATCAGCTTGGAGGGGAGGGGTGGGGGTGGCAGTGACATCACAAAGGCCTGTTGCAGGAACTCGGCCTATTGGGCAAAGGTGGTGGGGAGGGGGTGACCTCACAGAGAGACCCTGACATCAGCCGGGCAGGGCCAGGCCAGTCTCTGAGACTCCCCCGGCTTTGCTGCCGCAAATCTCCTTCACGAGGTCTCTCCTCGAGGACTGAGAGAGAATTAGGATTCACGGATGTGAGCATGGGGAGGAACCTCTATGGAGTTTTCTCTTTTCCTACCACTTATTGTACCGAAAACAAACTTCCCTTTTCCAAGGTAAGAGGCCCAGAGAGGTTTGGAACCTGTTCAGTCTGATCCCCCTGGTGCAGGCAGCATTCTAGGCCCAGAAAACACTGGCTTAAGGTGGCCGAATTTGATTTCCTGCCTAGGACTTTGACGCTTAGAATCCCTGGGGACATTGGGGTTTATCCTTTTTGGTTTCCCTTTTCCTCTTTCCTCCCTCCTTTCTCCTCTTCTCTTGCTTCTTTTTCCCCTTTCCCCGGCTTCCCTCCCTCTACCAAGAAGGAGTGTGTGTGGAGTGTGGATGGGGTGGGGGGTGCTCTCATTGCGGGAGGTCCTCACAAAGAGGTGAGGCTGGATCTGAGAGTGATCCCCTCTGATGGTGACCTGGGCCGTCCTTTGGGACATCTGGTGAGACCTCTCAGCCTCCCGCCCCTCAGAGTCTCAGTGCTGATTGGCCGAGCAGGGGGCTATCGCCAGCGAGGAGACTCAGGTCCTTTTGGCCTCTTTTCAAATCAGGCAAATAAGTCACAACCAATCCAATGTATGGGATTAATCTTGCTGCTTCTCTCCATTAATTGTCTCTTAGCAGGTCATGATTTCCTCTAATGGTCTAGGTCTTCTAAAATACTTGCTGAATAATTCCTATGAACCACTGTTGGTCTGTAGCTCACTTGAGAGCACTTTATTCTGATCAGTCACTGTATGAAATTCAAGATGTCTCAGATAGGTTGAAAGTCAGGAGCAGTGTTTCCTCACATTTTGTATGTCCGTGTGCGGAATGAATTTTGTGATGTGCACCAATATGTGCAATTTTGTTATGTGACACATCACCTGTATATTGCTGCACATCACAAAATTCATTCTGCACATGGACGGTGTGTGGCAGGGGTGAGGCTGAAGGGTTCAGAGTGTGGGAGGGGGCTGAAGTGGGGCAGAGGGTTGGGGTGTGGGCTGTGGGGTGGGGCTGGGAATGAGGGGCTCAGGGCTAGGGCAGAGAGTTGGGGTGGAGGGGGGTGAGGGCTCTGGCTGGGGGAGCGGGCTTTGAGATGGGGCTAGGAATGAGGGGCTGAGGGCTAGCTGATTCAAGAAGTTGTTGACAGATGGATAGTACGCGTCTATCAGCTCCTGGGTTCACTAGCCGTTGTCAACCAAGCAAGTTGGCAGACTGAAGGCAGGGCAAGAATGCTGAACCAGAACGGTCTTTGCTCTTGTCACACATGACATCACAATAAACTTATGCATACACACACACACACACAGACATACAGACAGAGGCTGGTACCATTAGCAACAGGAATTTTGATTTCTGGGAGGGGCTGCACAAAGGACTGATACTTTGCATGTACAGAATATATCACATTGTACCTGGGGAGTCACAAAGTAGTTTACAAACTTGAATTCCAGGAGCCTGACAGCTGCCCTGAGCAGGACCAGGTGAAGGTGGGGCTGTACTGAGGGGTCTGCGAGCTGCAGCGGGACGAGCTGGACTGGGTTTCGCTCTGGTGGAGCAGGTGAGAGGGTCTGGGGGCCAGTGCATTGGGGGAGGGGCTGTCACCCCAGTGGCCGAAGCCCAGAGCACTGACCCCCTCACCCCTCTTGTGGCTGAAGTCCACAGCCCCCACCTCCCTCCCTGCCCTCCTGTGGATGAGTCGCAGAGCCCAGAGCCCCCACTCCCCTCCACCTCCCCAGCGGCTGAAGCTTGGAGCCCTGATCTCCCCCCCATGGCAGCCGAAGACCAGGTCTCTTCCCTTCATCTCTCTTGGTGGCTTGAGCCTGGACACAAGCCCGGAGTCCTCCCTCCCCGCCTCCGCTCTGGGTGCTATAGCCCGGATCCTGGAGTCTCTACCCAGTTGTGGGAGACCAGAGCCCCAAACCCAGCGCTCCCCCTCCATAGATCAAGCCTGGAGCCCTGAGCCCATCCCCACCCCTGGGAGTTGTTTCGGAAGATGGTACACGCCTATGTAGGACCCTATGAAATCTCTTTTATTACTGGGGATTTTCCAAGGGGAGAAACTGATTTTACTAAAAGAATCCTACAATTTAAACAAAACTTCCTGCAGATGCCCAGAGTACGGTAAAAGTGACATTTTAAACTCACCTTTTAAAGTAGCCGTAAGTAACACGACCAACTGACATGGCTGAACAGTGACACTACAGTCCACAGCAGTGTGTGTGTGCATGGGGGAGGGAGGTTGTGGGGGGAGTGGAGTGTGTGTGTGTGTGTGTGTTGGGGGAGAGTATGTATGGGTGTGATGGGGAGTGGGGGAGGAGTGTGAGTGTGTGGGTGGAAGTTTATGGGGCGCAGTGGAGGTGAGTGTGTGGGGGCGGGGGGGCGGAAGTTTGTGGGGGCAGTGGAGGTGAGTGTGTAGGTTGGGGGTGTGTGTGGGTGGAAGTTTGTGGGGGCAGTGGAGGTGAGTGTGTGAGTTGGGGGGGTGTGTGGGTGGAAGTTTGTGGGGCAGTGGAGGTGAGTGTGTGGGTGGGGTGGGGGTGGGTGAAAGTTTGTGGGGGCAGTGGATGTGAGGGTAGGGGGTGGAAGTTTGTGGGGGCAGTGGATGTGAGGGTAGGGGGTGGAAGTTTGTGGGGGCAGTGGAGGTGAGTGTGGGGGGGTGGAAGTTTGTGGGGGCAGTGGAGGTGAGTGTGACTGTGTGTCTTGGGGCAGTCAAGAGGCCGGGGGTCCCGTCCTCCGTGTGAGCTGGAGCTGCCTGAGCAGGGCTGAGCTGAGGGGAGAGAAGCAGCCCAGGGAGCTCTGTCTCCCGTGGCCGTGGGGAGCGTCTCGGGGAGAAGCGGATGCTCCGCCCCCCGTGAGCGCACCGGCCCCGGGGCGTCGCTCTGCTCGGTCCCGGTCCCGGGTGCAGCGGGGGGACCGGGACCGAGCACAGCGACGCCCCGGGGCCGGGCGGGGATGTCCTGGGGCTGAAAGTGCCACTTAGACCTCACCGGGCACCGCGGCTGAGCCCCCCGGGGCTCCCGAGCCGGGCGGTTCGGTTCGGTGCGGTGCGCCCCGGGGTGCGCGGGCCCGAACCAACCACCGAGGGGGACGGGCACCCCGCTGTGCCCCGGCCCCGCCCCCAGCCCCGCCCCGCTCTGCCCCGCCCCCGCCCCCAGCCCCGCCCCACTGTGCCCCGCCCCCGCCCCCAGCCCCGCCCCGCTCTGCCCGCCCCCGCCCCCAGCCCCGCTCTGCCCGGCCCCGCCCCCAGCCCCGCCCCGCAGCGACCCGCCCCCAGCCCCGACCCAAGCTCTGGCCCAATCCCGCCCCGCCCGGGCTCGCCCCTGCTCCACCCCCGCCCTGCTGTGCCCCGGCCCCGCTCCTACTCCAGCCCCGCCCCTGCTCCAGCCCCGCCCCGCTCTGCCCCAGCCCCGCCCCTGTCCCGCCTAGCTCTGCCCCTCCCCCGCCTCCACTCCAGTCCCTGCACCGACCCCGCCCCCAGCCCCGCCCCGCCCCGTCAACGCCCCTGCTCCAGCCCCTCCCCGGCCCCGCCCCGGCCCCGGCTAGTTCTGCTCCTGCCCCGCCTCCAGTCCAGTCCCTGCTCCGACCCCGCCCCCAGCCCCGCCCCGCTCGGCCCCCGCCCCTAGTCCCGCCCCCAGCCCCGACCCGCTCTGCCCCGGCCCCGCCCCAGCCCCGCCTACCCCGGGGCTTGGCCTCTGCCCTGATCGCTCTGCCCCACCCCCCAGCCGCCACATGCCCCGCCCACTGCCACCTCCTTTCGCCTCCCTAGCGCCGCCGCCCCTGAAACCCCTCTACCCAGGCCGTGGCCGGAAGCGGAAGTGAGTGCGGAGCTCAGGACGCCATTAGGAGAAGGTCAGAGGCGCCAGAGGGTGGGGTGGGGCGAGGAGGGGCTGTTGCGCGCTACTTCTGCCAGCCCCGGTGCATTGTGGGATTCCTCCTACCTCCCAGCGAGTGTCTCCTGTTGCACCCACCCCGACCCTCACCTCCACTGCGCCCACAAACTTCCACCCACACACACCCCCAACTCACACACACACTTCCACTGTGCCCACAAACTTCCACCCACCCCCACCCACACACTCACCTCCACTGCCCCCCACAAACTTCCATGCCCACCCCCACCCACACATTCACTGCCCCCACAAACTTCCACCCACACACACCCCCACCCTCACCTCCACTGCGCCCCATAAACTTCCACACAAACACTCACACTCCTCCCCCACTCCCCATCACACCCATACATACTCTCCCCCAACACACACACACACACTCCACTCCCCCCACAACCTCCCTCCGCCATGCACACACACACTGCTGTGGACTGTAGTGTCACTGTTCAGCAATGTCAGTTGGTCGTGTTACTTACGGCTCCTTTAAAAGGTGAGTTAAAAATGTCACTTTTACCGTACTCTGGGCATCTGCAGTAAGTTTTGTTTAAATTGTAGGATTCTTTTAGTAAAATCAGTTTCTCCCCTTGCAAGCCATTTCTGAACATTTGTGTGCATTTATAGTAAAGCTACTTAACTGTGGTCAGTGTATCAAACAATTGTGATTAACACAAAAACCATAAAGACGGAATTAATTTTTAAGAAATGGAAAGGACAAAACTCAGAAAATACTAAATTGGAAAATCCCCAATAATAAAAGAGATTTCATAGGGCCCTACATAGGCGTGTACCATCTTCCGAAACAACTCCCGGGGGTGGGGATGGGCTCAGGGCTCCAGGCTTGATCGATGGAGGGGGAACTCTGGGTTTGGGGCTCTGGTCTCCCACAACTGGGTAGAGACTCCAGGATCCGGGCTATAGCACCCAGGGCGGAGGCGGGGAGGGAGGACTCCGGGCTTGTGTCCAGGCTCAAGCCACCAAGAGAGATGAAGGGAAGAGACCTGGTCTTCGGCTGCCATGGGGGGGAGATCAGTGCTCCAAGCTTCAGCCGCTGGGGAGGTGGAGGGGAGTGGGGGGCTCTGGGCTCTGCGATTCATCCACAGGAGGGCAGGGAGGGAGGTGGGGGCTCTGGACTTCAGCCACAAGAGGGGTGAGGGGGTCAGTGGTCCGGGCTTCGGCCACTGGGGTGACAGCCCCTCCCCCAATGCACTGGCCCCCAGACCCTCTCACCTGCTCCACCAGAGCGAAACCCAGTCCAGCTCGTCCCGCTGCAGCTCGCAGACCCCTCAGTACAGCCCCACCTTCACCTGGTCCTGCTCAGGGCAGCTGTCAGGCTCCTTGAATTCAAGTTTGTAAACTACTTTGTGACTCCCCAGGTACAATGTGATATATTCTGTACATGCAAAGTATCAGTCCTTTGTGCAGCCCCTCCCAGAAATCAAAATTCCTGTTGCTAATGGTACCAGCCTCTGTCTGTATGTCTGTGTGTGTGTGTGTGTATGCATAAGTTTATTGTGATGTCATGTGTGACAAGAGCAAAGACCGTTCTGGTTCAGCATTCTTGCCCTGCCTTCAGTCTGCCAACTTGCTTGGTTGACAACGGCTAGTGAACCCAGGAGCTGATAGACGCGTACTATCCATCTGTCAACAACTTCTTGAATCAGCTATTTCCACAGCTTTTTGGAAGAAGATGAGATTTTACAAAAGGTAATTCCCAGATTCTTTTCCTGCTCCTTAGATCACACATGACAGGTTGTTGCCTCCTTCATAGATTCATAGATTCTAGGACAGGAAGGGACCTCGAGAGGTCATTGAGTCCAGTCCCCTGCCCTCATGGCAGGAGCAAATACTGTCTAGACCATGCTGGACCCTCTCCAATTTCTCCACATCTTCCTTGAAATGTGGTGGCCAGAACTGGACACAATACTCCAGTTGAGGCCTAACCAGCGCAGAGTAGAGCGCAAGAATGACTTCTTATGTCTTGCTCACAACACACCTGTTAATGCATCCCAGAATCATGTTTGCTTTTTTTGCAACAGCATCACACTGTTGACTCATATTTAGCTTGTGGTCCACTATAACGCCTAGATCCCTTTCTGCCGTACTCCTTCCTAGACAGTCTCTTCCCATTCTGTATGTGTGAAACTGATTGTTCCTTCCTAAGTGGAGCACTTTGCATTTGTCTTTGTTAAACTTCATCCTGTTTACCTCAGACCATTTCTCCAATTTGTCCAGATCATTTTGAATTATGACCCTATCCTCCAAAGCAGTTGCAATCCCTCCCAGTTTGGTATCATCTGCAAATTTAATAACCGTCCTTTCTATGCCAATATCTAAGTCGTTGATGAAGATATTGAACAGAGCCGGTCCCAAAACAGACCCCTGCGGAACCCCACTTGTTATACCTTTCCAGCAGTATTGGGAACCATTAATAACTACTCTCTGAGTACGGTTATCCAGCCAGTTATGCACCCACCTTATAGTAGCCCCATCTAAGTTGTATTTGCCTAGTTTATCGATAAGAATATCATGCGAGACCCTATCAAATGCCTTACTGAAGTCTAGGTATACCACATCCACCGCTTCTCCCTTATCCACAAGACTCGTTATCTTAGCAAAGAAAGCTATCAGATTGGTTTGACATGATTTGTTCTTTACAAATCCATGCTGGCTATTCCCTATCACCTTACCACCTTCCAAGTGTTTGCAGATGATTTCCTTGATTACTTGCTCCATTATCTTCCCTGGCACAGAAGTTAAACTAACTGGTCTGTAGTTTCCTGGCTTGTTTTTATTTCCCTTTTTAGAGATGGGCACTATATTTGCCCTTTTCCAGTCCTCTGGAATCTCTCCTGTCTCCCATGATTTTCCAAAGATAATAGCTAGAGGCTCAGATACCTCCTCTATTAGCTCCTTGAGTATTCTAGGATGCATTTCATCAGACCCTGGTGACTTGCAGGCATCTAACTTTTCTAAGTGATTTTTAACTTGTTCTTTTTTTATTTTATCTTCTAAACCTACCCCCTTCCCATAGCATTCACTATGTTAGTTATTCCTTCAGACTTCTCGGTGAAGACCAAAACAAAGAAGTCATTAAGCATCTCTGCCATTTCCAAGTTTCCTGTTATTGTTTCTCCCTCCTCACTGAGCAGTGGGCCTGCCCTGTCCTTGGTCTTCCTCTTGCTTCTAATGTATTGTGGAAGCAGAGAAAGAACGGACAGGAAGGGGATTGCAATGCATGACAGTTTGTTAGCAAGAGTTAGGCTAACTGTAACCCTAATAACGCGAGATTTGTAGAAGCGAGGATTGTGTGAGGCGAGTGGGAAAGAACTGTGTGAGAAGTTGTTGCGACCTTGTGTAGATAATATTGTATGTAGACTAGAGTCTAAACAAGTGAGGAAAATAAGATATCAGGATGACCTATGTATAAACAAAATGCAGCTGTTGCTCATTATTGTCTGTAACAAAAGGTATAAATGCTTGCTGTAATTGTTTATCTGGGAGAGACCTGCCTAGGAGGGGGAGACCCTGTGTCCTAGTGCACTCTCTCCCTCTATGCAATTGATAGAGAGAGAATAAAGTATCTGATTTTGCTGTACCCATCCAAAGAGTGAGAACTGTGTTTTTCTCCGACAGTATTGATAAAAAGGCTTCTTGTTTCCCTTTATTCCCGTAGCCAGTTTGAGCTCATTTTGTGCCTTTGCCTTTCTAATCTTGCCCCTGCATTCCTGTGTTGTTTGCCTATATTTATCCTTTGTAATCTGTCCTAGTTTCCATTTTTTATATGATTTCTTTTATTTTTTAGATCATGCAAGATCTCGTGGTTAAGCCAAGGAGGTCTTTTGCCACATTTCCTATCTTTCCTACTCAGCGGAATAGCTTGCTTTCGGGCCCTTAATAGTGTCCCTTTGAAAAACTGCCAACTCTCCTCAGTTGTTTTTCCCCTCAGTTTTGATTCCCCTGGGACCTTACCTATCAGCTCTCTGAGCTTAGCAAAATCCACCTTCCTGAAATCCATTGTCTCTATTTTGCTGTACTCCCTTCTACTCTTCCTTAGAACTGTGAACTCTATGATTTCATGGCCCTCCCCCTCTACAACAACCCTCCCCAGCACCTCCCCCCAAATCCCCTACCTGAGCTGGATCCACCACAGCCATTTCCCTTCCCCGGCCCCTAGGAAGATGGGACGGTCTGGAGCAAAACGGGGTCGTTATTCTGCAGCCTGTCAGAGTGAGAAGGGAAATTCGGGAGGTTTCTCAATTAGTGTTAGCCCAATTCACACCCCGATTCCCCCAGGCTCTGTCCTTGCAGACAGACACTCTAGACTCTGCCATGCTGGGAGACGCCTCAGTGACGCTATTACAGCACAGACCCGACCTCTCCCCCAGGACTAAACCCACCAGACGCTATTACACTCTCCCAGGAACAGAGTCTCTGAGCCAAACGCCAGAAAAGAGCAGAATCAAAGGAGCCCCTTTGGGGGATCCCCCGACACTGTCCCCAGAACAGCCCATTCCCTCAGCAGCGCAGGGACCAGGCAGAGGCAGGAACTGGCTTTTCCTCTCTCTGCCCCTCCCCTCTCCCAGGAAAGTCACTGCCCCGGGGGGCTGCAGGGAATGGAGCTGGGCAAGGCTGGGTGCCCGGAACCTCCCTCCCCACTGATTGCTCCAGGTGCCCCACCCAGTCTCATCCCTCTCCCTCCTGCACGAAGAGCCGGTCACTGTCCTGCATTCCCGTGGGCGTTTCCTCGCCAATAGTTACAGCCACTGCTAACGGGGTGAGCCTGGGTGTGTTGGGCAGCAGTTCTGAGCCGCGCAGAAACTCTGGGGCAGGGATGGGGCGAGCAGGAGCCATTTCTGCAGAGTCACTTTCCAGCCTGGGCCCAGCACTTACCCCAGCTCTCTCGTATCACCTGCAGTCTCTGGCTCAGGAGCTGATGCCAGCAGAGCCCAGGGGAGTGGGGGGAGGGTGTAAACTATTTCCCTTGTCGGAGAAAAACTGAGTTCTCACTCTTTTGTTTGGGTACAGCAAGTCAGAAGCTTTATTAACTCTCACAATTGTGCAGAGGGAGAGAGCTAAGCAGGTCTCTCTCTCTGATACCTAATTACAACAAGCATTTATACCTTTCATTACAGAAAATAATGAGGGACAGCTGCATTTTGTTATACATAAGCCATCTTGATATCTTATTTCTTGATTGTTTTGACTCTTGCCAACATACAATATTTCCTATACCTTATCTACACAAGGTCTTCTACACCTTATCTATACAAGGTCACAATAACTTCTCACACAGTACTTTCTCACCCGCCTCACACAATCCTCGCTTCTACAAATCTCGCGTTATCAGGGCTACAGTTAGCCTGACTCTTGCTAACAAACTGTCATGCATTGCAGTTCTTTTCTGACAGTTCTTTTTCTGCTTCCACAACCCCCCCCCTTTGTACTTCTAGTACAACAAACATTCTCAAACCTCTATTTGCATCAAGTCCTGGACTTCAGATTCTATATCAGATGCTTCAGTCTTAGGGGTTCTGATTGGATGTAATGACAATGCATGATTAGCATGAACATGAAAGGTATTACTATTATTACGTCTTTTACAACAACAATAACATAATCCTAAACTAACTAATAACAATACAAGCAATAACATTCCCATAGCAATACTATAATGGGGTTGTTGTACAGCCTTAGTCACAAAGCACAATACATCATACTTAGTACATAAAGTGGATACTCTATAAGCTGTCTGAAAAGCATACTTTTCAACTTGATATATATTTTGAAGCATGTGAATTTGCCCTTGTACTTCAGAGATTTTCTGAATCTCTGGTAACAGTGAAAACAAATTCTGAAATCTATCAGGTACTAAACTAGTCCAATTAAAGGGTATCTGGAACCTAAGGGCTACTTGGAAAGCTCTATCTGCAGGCCAGTAAATAATATCATTGCCTGCAGTGGTAGTGAGATTAAAATGTATGTCTTGCAATGTGGTGGTTTTAACATACACACAGCTATCGTTAGCTTGAAAAAGTAAGTGTCCTGTCAGGGTAGTTCCTTGTCTCCTACCCTCCCAGCAAACGTAGTCATGAAGAGTAACAACTGCTCCTGGCTTCAGTTTATGGTTACACTGAAGCTGTGGGGGTTCTAATGGCCAAAATGTCCATAGACTACCTAACCCCATCCAAATGTCAGGTGTAATCCCAGGAGCACTGACTAAAAATCGATTGGGCGTACCAGGTGGTCTAATTTCCCAGATGTCTCGGTGAATTACCCAATCCCACATGCATCCTCCCCATGGACCCGGCAGGATACGGTATGTGGGAGCCCACACCCCCTTTACCGGTCCATATGCTTGGAAGTAGCACTGAGAACGTCTGCACTTCCACCCAGAAAGTCTCCAAGTAAGTCTCCATGGCCACAGGTCAGATGGTACTCCTGATGTGTCTGTAAGGGCAGTGGGCCAAGCCTGATGTTCTAGATCATTCCGAATGGCCATCAGCTGGTCATTCAGGAAATCCTGAATCTCTGAACATGCTAGATCCCACTGCAATGCCTTCCCAGCCTCAGTGATATTCAATACCATCTCTGTCAGCAACTTCTGGGTCATAGAACTAAGGGCGGAAATAACATGTAACTCACCAACTCCAGCCTGTACCTGGGTTAGTTGTGCTCCAGAAACAAGGCCAATGGCCTTCTCTAGTTGGCCCAATTTCTCATCATGTTCCTGGTTCTTAAAAATATTCCACACTGCTGCTGCACTATTGGCCCCATCCCACAGGGATCCGGTCAAATCTCTCTTCTTTCTAGAGGAAATAACCCAAGCCCTCTGTTGTGCTAATCTAATGGCAGCCCCCTGTGAGCAGTTCGGGTATGTAGAGGTAATCTGGAAACTGGATAAGGGTAATGAAAATTTAACAGTCCCTAGTGTAGTGTTAATCACAGTCCACCGATATCCTACTACATCTCTCTTTGGTGTAGTACTATACCACATCTGTTGGTCAAATACCTTTATGTATTTCCGGGAGGCATTAACATTAATGGTATAAGAGGGGGTGTATTGCAATAAGGTACAGGTCACATTATTAGTCACTGGAATAATTTCTATGCAGGTAAAATTTCCAGTGGCAGAACAAACTCTTTGGGTATTTGTCTGATTATTCACTAATTGGGTGACCAAATAACAATAAGGGCCTCTCTCATTTAACACAGTACAAGTTCCAGGAACAACCATCATATCTACTTCATTATAGAACCCATCAATTGCAATTATTAATTCTTGGGGTTCGCTGGTAGTGATATCATGTATTTCTATCGCTACTGATCCATTTGTTTTCCATTCAATTATTCGCTCATATACATTATCCTGAACTTTAAAGAATAATTTCTCTGAACAAAATTTCAGTAAATCACTAAGATGTGAAAGCCTTGGCCAATGGGTTTCATTGGAATATACAGTACGGTTTGTATCTGGGTAAGTTACAGTGGTGGTGGCAGGGGTCAAGGGACTAGTGGGTGTAGTCCTAGTGGTGGCAAGGCGGTTTTGATATTCATCTTCTGAAAGCCAATTAGAAAGGGCAGTGCATCCTGAAGGTACCTGTCCATAAGCACAAAGTCCTGATCCTGGAAAGTATCCACCCCACCACTGGACCCCGCATTCCCAGGAACGGTCCCCACAGTTCCCTCCTTGCCAATAAACGATGCTCCGCCTCTTCCACCAAGGCCAGTTCTTAATGTCTCTTGTAGTCAGGAATCCCTGGACTTTGGTGGTTTCAGCAGAGCGGGTGTTTCTTCTTTTCTTCTTCTTCAAAAGCAGTTGTGATTCACCATAGTGCAGGGGAGAGGTTACTAGCACTTCACCCTGTACTGGTGTGATTCCTGTAAAAGAATTCAAAGGCATTGTAGATCTGTCAGTGGACAAGGGAGAGGTTACTAGCACTTCACCTTGTCCTCTTTCCCTGCTGTCCAGGAGGCACAGCAGAGCTAGCAGGAGAAATAGGCTGATCAGCAGCTGGAGAATCCTCTCCAGGTGGAGGAGTCTTTTTGCAGTGAGAAGCATGGGTCCAGGTGGGCAGTCCTTGGCACTTTACAGCGGTGTTCGTGGTTAACAGGACTTGGAAAGGGCCCTTCCAGCATGGAGCCAAAGCAGTCTTTCATTGATGGACTTTACGTAGACTCAGTCTCCTTGTTTCAATGAATGGCAGGGCTGCTAGGGTCTTTGGGTAGCACTTCTTTTATCTGTGAGAAAAGAAACCTAACACATTTCATTAATGCCTGGCAGTGTTTTGCAGATATCATAGTTGCTTGGGCACATTCAGCCCCCCCCTTTTCTTGGCTGTCAGCCAAGTCTTAGCTGTGGGTAGTATCCTTGGATGGGGCCAACGTCTTATCTTTGGACTGAGCTTGCTAGCTATTTTTTCCTCAGTTAACTCATTCTGTTCTTTTTCCTTCTCCCCTTCTTGGCTTCTTTTAACCTACAAAGGAAACTTCCACTCTTCACTCATACACCTTTTCCCAACAATGAACACATACACATTGCCATTATACAGTACATTAGTCTTATTATTCAATGTATGCCATGTACACCCTTCCAGTAAAATAACTTTATTACAGAGCTTTGGAGCAACAAACCAGGACAAGCACACCCACTTTTGAGGAGTTCACTCGGTACAACCTCAGGTGTCCAATAGCTTTCCTCCCTCCCCAGCCCTCTGGCTAGAAATCTGAGGTAGCCAGAAGGATCCCATGGGCAATATGGGGAGTGGGTTAACCTTCCATGTCCTTGCTTCCAAAGACTGTTGGTATGCAAATTTTAACAACCATTTTTTTCAATTAAAAATCTGGCCAATGAAGTTTCTTTTTCTTACTTAAGCAACTGTATTAGACTTTAGTATATCACATTTCCTGATTTATCCAAACACTTTTTGTATTCCAAGTTGAATAAAACAAGTATCTGCTTTTTGATTTAACCCTTCTATTTAATTTTGAACTAGACTGTCTTATGAAATTATTAAACCCAACAATTCTGGCCACAAGACAAACACCACAAGACAGGACAAAGAACACAAAAATAATTCCTATTGTACCAGTAAATGCATGGTACATTGAATGCTGTTCAGCTGGCATCCGTTTTCTCTGATGATCTGAAAGACAAAAGAACAGAGGTCTACCCCTTCTGGGTAGTCAGTCATTGCTTAAAATATTTCCTTTATATACACATACTCTTGTTGATTTTAGACAAAACAGAGGAATTACCCCATATTTCCTTGTATTTGTTTCATAGGCAGCCCAGGTTTCAGTGGCTTCTACCTTATTAGTTAGAAAATTGCATTAATACAGATGCTTTCTGGCTTGCTTCCAGATCCAAAGCTATCCACTAGCTTAAAGATTCTTACTTTAAAAGGGACACAATTAACTTTCCCAGACTTTTGATTGCCTTTTACTTCTAGCTCCTGCTTTCAAACACCCAGTGATCTGAAAAAGACAACACAACCTATATTGGTAGGTTTGCATTTCTTTTACCTCTGCTACAATATACACTGCACATGTTCTGGGGAAAATGCACATCCTCTCCACAATTCAATTTCCACAACACTAGCCACATCCATTTCTACACAAGGTGTAACTGTTTCTTTTGTGCTTACAAAATCTCCATGCACCCCTAGTAAAGTGACAGCTCGACCACACAGAGCCAGGGGCACTGTCCTTCTCTATCTTTTTACCAGATTTTTTATCTGCTATTTTGTTACCCAAAAACAAATTCAAATCTTTTATTCTCCTGGCTTTGACTACCCTGCTGCAGCCACAACCTTTGGTCTTTAGTTAAAACATTTTAAATCTTGTAAAGCATTAAGTCACCTTAAGGATTAAATGCTAAATACCTTAAACAACACTAGTTTCCTGTGTCTGGCAAAAGTATTCTCGGTTTTGCAACTTTAAAACAATACCAATTCATCTCAAACTTATAAAACACAGATTGTACACAGCAGGAGTGTTCTTCAGCAAATTCGACTAACTTATTCATAGTCGAATAATTCCACTTAATTAACCTCTTGCCTGAATTACTTACAGACATTCCTACCAAGTTTCACTGCTTGATTCCCTCTAGCAACTACAGAGTTAACTTCTCACTCTCTTTTCTTAAATCACTTGCTTGTCTCCCAGAACGACACCCAATCAACTCAGATTTTACCATTCCAATTATTATCCTGGGGATTTGAAATCCCCATGCTTATAATTACTTACTCCTTTCCTTCCACTATGCCCTCAAAGTTTCCAACCTGTTTTCCAATCTCTCTATCTATTGCCTGCCCGCTTGGGCCCGATCCTGCATTTCTCGCTGAACCGTCCCTTCCATGGGCACCGGCTTTTTCACTACCAATTTAGATAGGAGGGTGGGCTTCTCAACTAGCCCCCACCCTTCCTGGTCTCTTCTCTTAAACATTCTTACTCACAAGGCTACCCGAGTCCTCCCTCGTGAGGCTTGCCACTTGGGCAAAACGCATGGCCCATTGGCGTTTAACTATTCAATTTTCTCTTGTGGCAAACACACTGCTGTTACAGCATATGCAAACACAAATGGTTAAATTCTGACAAGTCCCTGAAGGACCGGTACTTGCTTAGCCAGTGCTTCCTTTTCTGCCTGGAAGTCCTGTCTCAAGGCTTGCAACTTGCCCTGGGCATAGGTTTGAGTTGCTGCCTGGTTCATGATCTATGCTCTTAATTGCTCAATTCTAGTTATCAAGTACACAACTCTTCCTATTACTCCAACTTCTCTATTGCCCAGTCCTGCTACGACTGGGGTAGATCCACCTGACACCCTTCCCGGTCAACCGGGGTGGACAGAGGAATGCTAAATCCCTCTCCGGTTCTCAGACTTACTGCGGCTGAGAGTAGGCACACTTTCATACTCACACACGTATGTCCAGACTGGCCACGTCTGTGTACAACGTTGACAGAAGGTGCTGTGCAATCTTCAACTTGCTTCCTCTCTTGGGAGGGCAGTTCTTTTACACCCTGAGGTCTCCTGGGGCGTCTTTTCAGTGATTCCAGTCCAGGCCGGCTGCCTGTGGCTTCTTCAGCGTCCCCAAACCACGCCGGCTCCAGGGTCGCAAAGGCAGACTGTTGGATCTCACTGGACAGTTAAGCTTTGCAAATGTAATCTCAGCACTGTAACTTGTCTTGCCTTTGGTTTGACTATGTCTATATTTTTTCACAGCCAGCTGGGGCGGAAAGCAGTTTTTCTTTGTACTTAGCCTGGTCTGCGTTGATTCTTGACCTTGAACGCAGATTAACTTTCTCTTTATCTCTGGACCAAGCTGAATTTCAAATTAACCCGTTCCTTTCCTCAATAGACAAATTGCTCCCATTGTGTGTCAGAGGCTTTTTTTGGTGATTAAAAGCTCCTCTGAGATGTCTGATCTTATCTAGATTGAAGGTACCTTCTAGTGGGCATTGTTTAGATGAATTTTCACGCGTGTAATGATTCCAATTCTCTAAATACCTGCAGGTTGATGGACCATAATGTACGTACATAAAATAAGCTGGGGTACCCTTACGGGGTGAGAGGGAATCCTTAGACTGTCCCCCACCCATTTTCCAATCACACACACAGGGAGGAGGATGCCCTGTCCGCGCTAGCGGCATATAAACTAAGGATCTCTCCCTACAGGGTACTCACACAGGAGAGACTAACGAGGATAGCCATGACCTCCTACACCTCCCTTCAGCAAAGAGCGTCGGCTAATCTCAGAGAGACGGCGCCGCTTACTCTGTTGCATCCAGTGAGATGGTCAGACTGTCAGTGGCTCACACGGAGAGGAAAAGGGGAGGGAAGATGGGTTCACACACTCCTAGACCCAGGTAGCCTCCTCGCCGGACGATGCCAGGCCGAGTTAGCGTACCGTGGGTCGGATCATAGAATCATAGAATCATAGAATATCAGGGTTGGAAGGGACCTCAAGAGGTCATCTAGTCCAACCCCCTGCTCAAAGCAGGACCAATTCCCAACTAAATCATCCCAGCCAGGGCTTTGTCAAGCCGGGCCTTAAAAACCTCCAAGGAAGGAGACTCCACCACCTCCCTAGGTAACGCATTCCAGTGCTTCACCACCCTCCTAGTGAAATAGTGTTTCCTAATATCCAACCTGGACCTCCCCCACTGCAACTTGAGACCATTGCTCCTTGTTCTGTCATCTGCCACCACTGAGAACAGCCGAACTCCATCCTCTTTGGAACCTCCCTTCAGGTAGTTGAAGGCTGCTATCAAATCCCCCCTCATTCTTCTCTTCTGGAGACTAAACAATCCCAGTTCCCTCAGCCTCTCCTCATAAGTCATGTGCTCCAGACCCCTAATCATTTTTGTTGCCCTCCGCTGGACTCTTTCCAATTTTTCCACATCCTTCTTGTAGTGTGGGGCCCAAAATTGAACACAGTATTCCAGATGAGGCCTCACCAATGTCGAATAAAGGGGAACGATCACGTTCCTCGATCTGCTGGCAATGCCCCTACTTATACAGCCCAAAATGCCGTTAGCCTTCTTGGCAACAAGAGCACACTGTTGACTCATATCCAGCTTCTCGTCCACTGTGACCCCTAGGTCCTTTTCTGCAGAACTGCTACCTAGCCATTCGGTCCCTAGTCTGTAGCAGTGCATGGGATTCTTCCGTCCTAAGTGCAGGACTCTGCACTTATCCTTGTTGAACCTCATCAGGTTTTTTTTGGCCCAATCCTCTAATTTGTCTAGGTCCCTCTGTATCCGATCCCTACCCTCTAGTGTATCTACCACGCCTCCTAGTTTAGTGTCATCTGCAAACTTGCTGAGAGTGCAGTCCACACCATCCTCCAGATCATTAATAAAGATATTAAACAAAACCGGCCCCAGGACCGACCCTTGGGGCACTCCGCTTGAAACCGGCTGCCAACTAGACATGGAGCCATTGATCACTACCCGTTGAGCCCGACGATCTAGCCAGCTTTCTATCCACCTTACAGTCCATTCATCCAGCCCATATTTCTTTAACTTGGCGGCAAGAATACTGTGGGAGACTGTGTCAAAAGCTTTGCTAAAGTCAAGGAATAACACATCCACTGCTTTCCCCTCATCCACAGAGCCAGTTATCTCATCATAGAAGGCAATTAGGTTAGTCAGGCACGACTTCCCTTTGGTGAATCCATGCTGACTGTTCCTGATCACTTTCCTCTCCTCTAAGTGTTTCATAATTGATTCCTTGAGGACCTGTTCCATGATTTTTCCAGGGACTGAGGTGAGGCTGACTGGCCTGTAGTTCCCCGGATCCTCCTTCTTCCCTTTTTTAAAGATGGGCACTACATTAGCCTTTTTCCAGTCATCCGGGACCTCCCCCGATCGCCATGAGTTTTCAAAAATAATGGCTAATGGCTCTGCAATCTCATCCGCCAACTCCTTTAGCACCCTCGGATGCAGCGCATCCGGCCCCATGGACTTGTGCACATCCAGTTTTTCTAAATAGTCCCGAACCACTTCTTTCTCCACATAGGGCTGGTCACCTTCTCCCCATATTGTGCTGCCCAGTGCAGCAGTCTGGGAGCTGACCTTGTTTGTGAAGACAGAGGCAAAAAAATCATTGAGTACATTAGCTTTTTCCACATCCTCGGTCACTAGGTTGCCTCCCACATTCAGTAAGGGGCCCACACTTTCCTTGACTTTCTTCTTGTTGCTAACATACCTGAAGAAACCTTTCTTGTTACTCTTAACATCTCTTGCTAGCTGCAACTCCAAGTGTGATTTGGCCTTCCTGATTTCGTTCCTGCATGCCTGAGCAATAGTTTTATACTCCTCCCTGGTCATTTGTCCAATCTTCCACTTCTTGTAAGCTTCTTTTTTGCGTTTAAGTTCAGCAAGGATTTCACTGTTTAGCCAAGCTGGTCGCCTGCCATATTTACTATTCTTTCTACACATTGGGATGTTTTTTTCCTGCAACCGCAATAAGGATTCTTTAAAATACAGCCAGCTCTCCTGGACCCCTTTGCCCTTCATGTTATTCTCCCAGGGGATCCTGCCCATCTGTTCCCTGAGGGAGTCAAAGTCTGCTTTTCTGAAGTCCAGGGTCCGTATTCTGCTGCTCTCCTTTCTTCCTTGTGTCAGGATCCTGAACTCGACCATCTCATGGTCACTGCCTCCCAGGTTCCCATCCACTTTTGCTTCCCCTACTAATTCTTCCCTGTTTGTGAGCAGCAGGTCAAGAAAAGCTCTGCCCCTAGTTGGTTCCTCCAGGACTTGCACCAGGAAATTGTCCCCTACACTTTCCAAAAACTTCCTGGATTGTCTGTGCACCGCTGTATTGCTCTCCCAGCAGATATCAGGGTGATTAAAGTCTCCCATGAGAACCAGGGCCTGCGATCTAGCAACTTCTGCTAGTTGCCAGAAGAAAGCCTCATCCACCTCATCCCCCTGGTCTGGTGGTCTATAGCAGACTCCAACCACGACATCACCCTTGTTGCTCACACTTCTCAACTTTATCCAGAGACTCTCAGGTTTTTCTGCAGTTTCATATCGGAGCTCTGAGCAGTCATACTCCTCTCTTACATACAACGCAACTCCCCCACCTTTTCTGCCCTGCCTGTCCTTCCTGAACAGTTTATATCCATCCATGACAGTACTCCAGTCATGTGAGTTATCCCACCAAGTCTCTGTTATTCCAATCGCATCATAGTTCCCTGATTGTGCCAGGACTTCCAGTTCTCCCTGCTTGTTTCCCAGGCTTCTTGCATTTGTGTATAGGCACTTAAGATAACTCATCGATCGTCCCTCTTTCTCAGCATGAGACAGGAGTCCTCCCCTCTTGCGCTCTCCTGCTTGTGCTTCCTCCCAGGATCCCATTTCCCCACTTACCTCAGGGCTTTGGTCTCCTTCCCCCGGTGAACCTAGTTTAAAGCCCTCCTCACTAGGTTAGCCAGCCTGCTGGCGAAGATGCTCTTCCCTCTCTTCGTTAGGTGGAGCCCGTCTCTGCCCAGCACTCCTCCTTCTTGGAACACCATCCCATGGTCGAAGAATCCAAAGCCTTCTCTCCGACACCACCTGCGTAGCCATTCATTGACTTCCACGATTCGACGGTCTCTACCCAGGCCTTTTCCTTGCACAGGGAGGATGGACGAGAACACCACTTGCGCCTCAAACTCCTTTATCCTTCTTCCCAGAGCCACGTAGTCTGCAGTGATCCGCTCAAGGTCATTCTTGGCAGTATCATTGGTGCCCACATGGAGAAGCAGGAAGGGGTAGCGATCCGAGGGCTTGATGAGTCTCGGCAGTCTCTCCGTCACATCGTGTATCCTAGCTCCTGGCAAGCAGCAGACCTCTCGGTTTTCCCGGTCGGGGCGGCAGATAGATGACTCAGTCCCCCTGAGGAGGGAGTCCCCGACCACCACCACCCTCCTCCTCCTCTTGGGAGTGGTGGTCGTGGAACCCCCATCCCTAGGACAGTGCATCTTTTGCCTTCCAATCGGTGGAGTCTCCTTCTGCTCCCTTCCCTCAGATGGGTCATCTAGTCCACTCTCCGCATTAGTACCTGTGGAGAGAACATGGAAACGATTGCTCACCTGTATCTCCATTGCTGGTGCATGGACGCTCCTCTTTCTCCTTCTGGAAGTCACATGCTGCCAAACCTCTTCACAATCCTTCTGTCCCTGCTGTGCCTGCTCTGAATCTTCAGAACATTGTGGCCGTAGAAGCATCTCCTGACGTCTGTCCAGGAAATCTTCATTTTCCCTTATGCAACGCAGTGTTGATACTCGTTTCTCCAGCCCTCGAACCTTCTCTTCCAATATGGAGACCAGCTTGCACTTTGTACAGACAAAGTCGCTTCTGTCCTGTGGAAGAAAGACAAACATGGCACAACCTGTGCAGGTTACAACAGCTGATCGCTCACCTTCCATATCCCTGTCCTCTTAAGAGCTTCCTCAGCTGTTGCAGGAACTACTCAGAGAAACCTGCAGATGAAAGCCTCAGTGAGCTCTCTCCAGGCGAACTCCCTCTGTTAGCCTCTGCTGTTCGCCGCTCAGCTGGTTCGCTGCTGACTGCCCTTATATACCAGTCAGGCCCACTCAAGGCCCACCTGGAACAAAGCACTCCCAATTCACACTTTTCAAACAAACAAGCAAGCAATCAAGCACACGGTCAAACTGACCAACTGTCCCAGCAGCAGACACTCAGATACTCACCAACACAGCCCCCCTAATGCAGCACTTAGCGTACCTCCTCTCGGACAGCTCCCAGGCAAACTCCCTCTGTTAGCCTCCCTCTGTTAGCCTCCTAAAAGATCCTCTAGTTACCGGGCTTGCGTTAGAGTAGTTCTGGTCACGAGCCAAAAGACTTCGCAGAGTACTCTGGGCGTCTTCCGGTAACACTCAATTCACACACACAGACACAGACACAGACACCCCCCCCCCCCCCAGGCCTTACTCCAGGTACTATTCCCAAGTACCTCGATGCATCACTCGAGGCGGTAAAAACCCCTCCTGCTGAGGCAGTAACAACCCCTCAACACAGGTGCAATCCTATGCACCTTGCATATGCATACAGGGGGCGGCAAACAATTCCCCTACGCCGCTCAGCATCTGACCTTGCTGCACAGTCAATAAGTTCGGATGGCGTCAGCCCAACAGGGACAGACGGCCCCACGGACAGTCCTCCTCCGACACCCCAATAGAGATTTCAAAAGGTCTCTTACCTCTATTGTGGCGCCATGGGGTTCGAAGGGGAACGATCCGTAGTAACTGCCGGTGCCTCTGAGGGCGTTGCCATCCCGGACGAGCCCCCAAATTGTCGGAGAAAAACTGAGTTCTCACTCTTTTGTTTGGGTACAGCAAGTCAGAAGCTTTATTAACTCTCACAATTGTGCAGAGGGAGAGAGCTAAGCAGGTCTCTCTCTCTGATACCTAATTACAACAAGCATTTATACCTTTCATTACAGAAAATAATGAGGGACAGCTGCATTTTGTTATACATAAGCCATCTTGATATCTTATTTCTTGATTGTTTTGACTCTTGCCAACATACAATATTTCCTATACCTTATCTACACAAGGTCTTCTACACCTTATCTATACAAGGTCACAATAACTTCTCACACAGTACTTTCTCACCCGCCTCACACAATCCTCGCTTCTACAAATCTCGCGTTATCAGGGCTACAGTTAGCCTGACTCTTGCTAACAAACTGTCATGCATTGCAGTTCTTTTCTGACAGTTCTTTTTCTGCTTCCACACCCTGAATCAGGTCTCCTTCGGCAGCTCAGTCACCATTTCAGCTAGAGCAGAGCTGCGGTACCTGGGCACTGGGCCACCCGGGGCCTTTAACACCACAGCCCTGAGGAGGGGGTGCTGAGATGGACTATCCAGTGAGGAACACAAGTCCTTCTACCCTCCACCACACCCTAGTTTGGAACTGCTGCTGACGGCTCCCCCCATCCGTGGTAACTTTTATCCCCTCTGCCTCCCTCTATCTGGGGATTTTCCCTTCTGCACCTACCTGGCAGGGCAGGCCGCCCTGTCCCCTCCCCCAGCCCCAGCCCAGCCCCACCAGAGCTGCTGCGGCCAGGAGACAGGTGCTCTCTCACCTGGCCCTGAGCTGCTGTGGTGAGAGAGGGCTGGGAGGAGTCCTCTCTCCCTCGGGCAACCTGCTCCCCAAACTCCTCATTCCGAGCCCCAGCCCAGAGCTTGCATCCCCAACCGGAGCCCTCACCCCCCTGCACCCCCAACCTCTGCTCCAGCCCTGAGCCCCTCATTCCCAGCCCTACCGCAGAGCCCACACCCCCAGCCAGAGCCCCCTCCCCCTCCACCACAACCCTCTGCCCTAGCCCTGAGCCCCTCATTCCTAGCCCCATCCAAAAGCCCGCACCCCCAGCCAGAGCCCTCACCCCCTGCACCCCAACCCTCTGCCCTAGCCCTGAGCCCCTCATTCCCAGCCCCACCCCACAGCCCACACCCCAACCCTCTGCCCCACTTCAGCCCCCTCCCACACTCTGAACCCTTCAGCCTCACCCCTGCCACACACCGTGCATGTGCAGAATGAGTTTTGTGATGTGCAGCAATACACAGGTGATGTGTCACATAACAAAATTGCACATATTGGTGCACATCACAAAATTCATTCCGCACACGGACATACAAAATGTGAGGAAACACTGCTCCTGACTTTCAACCTATCTGAGACATCTTGTATTTCATACAGTGACTGATCAGAATAAAGTGCTCTCAAGTGAGCTACAGACCAACAGTGGTTCATAGGAATTATTCAGCAAGTATTTTAGAAGACCTAGACCATTAGAGGAAATCATGACCTGCTAAGAGACAATTAATGGAGAGAAGCAGCAAGATTAATCCCATACATTGGATTGGTTGTGACTTATTTGCCTGATTTGAAAAGAGGCCAAAAGGACCTGAGTCTCCTCGCTGGCGATAGCCCCCTGCTCGGCCAGTCAGCACTGAGACTCTGAGGGGCGGGAGGCTAAGAGGTCTCACCAGATGTCCCAAAGGACGGCCCAGGTCACCATCAGAGGGGATCACTCTCAGATCCAGCCTCACCTCTTTGTGAGGACCTCCCGCAATGAGAGCACCCCCCACCCCATCCACACTCCACACTCCACACACACTCCTTCTTGGTAGAGGGAGGGAAGCGGGGGAAAGGGGAAAAAGAAGCAAGAGAAGAGGAGAAAGGAGGGAGGAAAGAGGAAAAGGGAAACCAAAAAGGATAAACCCCAATGTCCCCAGGGATTCTAAGCGTCAAAGTCCTAGGCAGGAAATCAAATTCGGCCACCTTAAGCCAGTGTTTTCTGGGTTTAGAATGCTGCCTGCACCAGGGGGATCAGACTGAACAGGTTCCAAACCTCTCTGCGCCTCTTACCTTGGAAAAGGGAAGTTTGTTTTCGGCACAATCAGTGGTAGGAAAGGAGAAAACTCCACAGAGGTTCCTCCCCATGCTCACATCCGTGAATCCTAATTCTCTCTCAGTCCTCGAGGAGAGACCTCGCGAAGGAGATTTGCGGCAGCAAAGCCGGGGGGGTCTCAGAGACTGGCCTGGCCCTGCACCTCTGTCCTGCATGGCTGATGTCAGGGTCTCTCTGTGAGGTCACCCCCTCCCCACCACCTTTGCCCAATAGGCCGAGTTCCTGCAACAGGCCTTTGTGATGTCACTGCCACCCCCACCCCTCCCCTCCAAGCTGATGTCCTGCCCCTGGCCAGCCTCGTTGGGTGTTTGTTTCCCCTGGATCTAGGGTTGCCAACTTGCTGGCCCAACAAAACTGATCACCCTTGTCCCGCCCCATCAAGGATGGAATGCAAGGCTGAGTTCACTCACCAACCCCCTGAAACATGTCAGTGCCCCAGAGAAAACCGGACCCCTGCTATTGGAACGAAATGCTGGAGATCTGAATGGGAAAGGGACTGTCTGAATTGTCAAGATAGGGAATGAACAACAATCTACAGCAATGTCATTAACACAAACACACTCCAATCCTGCTCCAGCCGGAAGGGAAATGGGCAGGAATTCCTGCTGTCCAGCAATGGACACACTTACAGCCCCGCACAGCAGTGAGTGGGCTGGGGAGGCTGGTCTGAACAAACAATGTGAAGTGATAATTCACTAAGAGAATCATAGTGTAGGGAAGCCAGTGGCCATCAGGTAGCTGTGGCTGAGGGGTTAAGGTGCTGGACTAGAAATCCCTTGGGGCCTTCCCACGTAGATTTGAATCTCCGTGCCAACTCCGGAAGCATTGAACTGTTGTCATTGCTGTAGTCTCAGTGCTGGCGCATCCCTAGTGCCAACTGGAGGTAGATCTGGTCTCACTCTCAGGCTGTCTACACTTAAAATGCTCCTGTAGTACTTTGGAGTAGACAGTTGCTACAGGGACTGGTGAGGTTTTCCTATTGCTCTAGCTGCACTGACAGAACACAGAGGCTGAATTCCCACCCCACCTGCATAGGAGCTCTCAGCAGTTTAATTGTTCTGCAGCCAGCTTCCCATTAGAAATGCTGTTGTGGGACATTCCCAGACCTGGACATCTACCAAGGACAGAATTTGAAGAGCAAACCTGGCTCCTCCCACCAGGAGGGATTGGAGTGTTTTGTCCCTTGTGACGGGTTGGATCACAGAAAGCCCCTTGGGAGCTGCCAACCGATGTGCCAAGACTACTTCTGCCCCTGCTTTCCTGCCCTGGCAGCTCAGGACCCCAGAACCCTGTCTTGTTGAGCCAGACACGCCCGTCTGCTCCAACACAGACCCAGGGTCTGAATTACTTGCCCAAAGCTGCAGGCTTAACCTGAAAGCAGCTCACAGAAGCTCAGGTTCAGCTGTTTGTCCTCTGTGACCCTAAATCCTTTTCATAGTCCCTGCTTTCCAGGCTACTGTTCCCTAGGCTCTAGGTGTGGCCACCAGCCTCCGTTCCCAGCTATAGGGCCTGGCATTTGGCTGTATTAAACTGCATTTGTTTTACTAATCCCATTTTATCAAACTATCCAGGCTGCTCTGTACAACTGCCCCATCATTAGCATTATTTACCACTCCTCCAAGCTGTGTTAGCCACAGACTTTATCAGCAGTGATTTTATATTTACTTCCAGATGGTTAATTACAAAGTTGAATCGTGAGGGGGCTACAGCCAATCCCTGTGGTGCCTCATTAACAGCTCCCCCATTCAGTGATGATGCCCCATGGACAGGTACAAGGTCAGACTTGGGGTCACCCATCAGGAGAAGGGGAGCAGGGGGATTATTTTACTACTGTTTTATAATGCACCTAATTTTTTTATTCACAGGCTCCACCTACAGTGTCTGTCACTCTTGTACCTGGGCCCTTCTGGGACAATTCTCGTCTCATTTACACTGGAGCCAATCCAAAGTGAATCCAGGCCATCCCTCCCAGCCTGCCCATGACTGCTGTCTGTGGAGATCTAGCCCACGGAACAGCCTCACTCCTCCATGGTTGGGCTGGTTCCCTGATTTTTTTGCTTCTGTGGAAACACTTCCAATGGCCTTTCCCCTTCCCCGTCCTGCACATGCTGCCCTGGTTGGGCAGATCCCATCTGTCCAGGGCTTGCCCCTGTCACCTCCACCTTTCCACTCGGGATTTAGAGTAATCCAACAAGTCCCCTTCTTTTATTAGCATTGTGTACAGGCCCCACTCAGGGATCAGCCCCATTGTGCCAGATGCCGTCCACATACAGAACAAACAGACACTGTCTGTCCCACAGAGCTTCAATCTGCCTGCTTCCCGTCTCCCGGCAGGAACCGCTCTTTGCTGCGGCTTGGACCTGCTTCCACTGCTCCCTGGGGTATTGGCAGTTTCACTGGTTCAGGCTGCGTTGCCCCTTGCTGCCTCATCCGAGCCAGCTCAGACACCGTCTAGGGCTCTTCTGAAAGGTCTTTGTGTAAAATCCCAATGCAAGCATCCGCTTCTCCCCGAGACGCTCCCCACGGCCACGGGAGACAGAGCTCGCCCCCCCCCCCCGCGCGAGGATTGTGGCTGGGTCAGTCTGGGCCCCCGAGAGCGAGATGTCAACACTGGGCTTCAGCGCCAAAGGGTTTGACCCGAGCCCCGCTCCAGCCGCAGCTCCAGAGCCAGGACAAGCGAGGGCACGTTGGCGGGGAGGTGTTTCAGGTGCTGCCGGCGACCTTTACATCCAAAGCCATCTGTCCTCATGGCACTGGCCTCTCCTTGCACCCCACACAATGCTCCTGAAACCGGATTAGTAAATGGAACGAATTTCCATTCAGACAGAACCAAGGGCTTAGACCTCAACTGCCTTCAGTGAAGATAACAACTCTTAATTGTTCACCTCAGGGTGGACTGATTTAAATTAAAGCCTTTAATCACCATGCAGAAAACCTTGCTTTGAATCCTCTATTGGAATTGTGTTTGGCATTCGTACTTCAGTCATTTTCCTAAAGACGGGGTAACTTTCCTTGGTGGGGAACCATCACAATGTCGATTTACGACTAAATATAATCTGGACATGAAATGTGCTGCTTTGTTTGTTTGCTAAGCAGGAGGATACGTCCTTCCTCGGATACGAAATCCTTTCAGCCGGCACCAGCCAGAAAACAAGTAGGCAAACATTTGACAGAACAGACAGAGAAACCTCACTGACAGACACCCGCATGGACGCTGTCTACATGTGTCACGGAGTAAGGGGGAGTCAGGGCCCCGCACCCCTCTTCCTGAGATCGACTGTGACTCTCAACCCGCCAGTAAAACAGAAGGTTTATTAGGAGACAGGAATACAGTCTCAAGCAGAGCGTGTAGGTACGACCAGAACCCCTCAATTAGGCCCTTCTGGGAGGTTCAGGGATCTTAGACCCCAGCTTGGGGTTCCCTGCGTTGCACCACCCAGCCTCGCCCTCCCAAGACCAAACTTCTTTTTTCCTAGCAGCCCCTCCCTCCTTTGTTCAGTCTCCCAGGCAGAAGGTGTTACTTCTCCCAACCCCCCTCCTGGCTCAGGTTACAGCTCAGGTAGCTTCCTTCCAGGGAAGTCCCCCATCCCCAATGCAACCCCCCTGCAACATTCCCAGGTCAAATCTGCCCCACTCCCTGCTCCGTCACATCTCTCCCCCCTTCGAGACTGAACTGAGCGGGGTCACTCTGCCCAGTGACCTGGGGAAGTTCAGGGCCCTCTCTTCGGGACAACGCATCCGCTATTAGGTTGGCACTTCCCTTCACATGGACCACGTCCATGTCATAATCCTGCAGGAGCAGGCTCCACCTCAGGAGCTTGGCGTTGGCTCCTTTCATCTGGTGCAGCCAGGTCAGGGGAGAGTGGTCGGTGTGCACGGTGAAGTGTCGCCCAAAGAGATATGGCTCTAGCTTCTTGAGGGCCCACACCATGGCCAGGCATTCCTTCTCGATAGCCGCGTAGTTCTGCTCCCGAGGTAGCAACTTCTTGCTCAGGTACACGATGGGGTGTCTCTCCCCCTTTTCATCCTCCTGCATTAACACCGCCCCCAGCCCCGTGTCTGAGGCATCGGTGAACACCATAAAGGGCTTGTCAAAGTCGGGGTTTGCCAGAACTGGGCCACTGACCAGAGCCTCCTTCAGCTCCTGGAGAGCCTCCTGGCACTCCTCGGTCCAGACCACCTTGTCTGGCTTCCCCTTCTTGCACAGCTCAGTGATGGGGGCGGCTATGGAGCTAAAGTGGGGCACGAACCTTCGATAGTACCCCGCCATCCCAATAAAGGCTTGGACCTGCTTTTTGGTTTGTGGAGCGGGCCAGTCTCTGATCACCTCCACTTTGGCTGGTTCTGGCTTTAGGCAGCCGCTCCCCACCCGGTGGCCTAGGTAGGATACCTCAGCCATCCCCCACCTTGCACTTCTCCGGTTTTACGGTCAGCCCAGCCTCCTGGAGTCGGTGCAGCACTTGTCTAACCTGGGACACATGGTCCTCCCAGGTCTGGCTAAAGACACAGATGTCGTCAATATACGCCACGGCAAAACTCTCCATCCCCCTCAGTAGCTGATCCACCAGGCGCTGGAAGGTGGCCGGCGCTCCCTTGAGGCCGAAAGGCAGGGTCAGGAACTCATAGAGCCCCAGAGGGGTGATAAAGGCCGATTTCAGCCTGGCATCGGCATCCAGCGGCACTTGCCAGTAGCCCTTTGTAAGATCCATGGTGGTAAGGTACCGAGCACCTCCCAGCTTGTCTAGGAGCTCGTCAGGCCTGGGCATGGGGTAGGCATCGGCTACAGTGATGGCATTGAGCTTGCGATAGTCCACACAGAACCGGATCGACCCGTCCTTTTTGGGGACCAGCACCACCGGCGAGGCCCAAGGGCTGGAAGACGGCTGGATCACCCCCAAAGCCAGCATGTCATTGACCTCTCTTTCCAGGTCCTGAGCCGTTTTCCCTGTGACCCGGAAGGGGGGGCATTTTATAGGCGGGTGCAATCCTGTCTGCACCCGGTGGACAGTCAGATTAGTGCGTCCAGGCTGGTTGGAAAACAGCTGTTGGTACAGATGCAGCACCCCTCTGATCTCAGCTTGCTGGGCCGGGGTCAGCTGATCAGAGAGGGGAATTGCTTCCAGGGGGGAGCCAGCTCTTGTCCCCGGGAATAGATCTACTAAAGGGTCATCTCCCTGCCCCTCCCAGTGTCCACACACAGCCAACACCACATTCCCCCTGTCGTAATATGGCTTCATCATATTCACATGGTACACCCGGTGGTGGTGTGCCCGGTTCGACAGCTCCACCACATAGTTTACCTCGTTTAGTTGCTTGACGACCTTGAAGGGCCCTTCCCAGGCGGCCTGGAGTTTGTTTTTCCTCACGGGGATGAGGACCATCACCTGGTCCCCAGTGGCGAAGGCGCGGGCCCATGCTGTGCGGTCATACCAGACCTTCTGCTTCCTCTGGGCTCTGGCCAGATTCTCCCTGGCCAGGCCCATGAGCTCGGCAAGTCGTTCCCGGAAGGTCAGGACATACTCCACCACCGACTCTCCATCGGAAGTGGCCTTCCCCTCCCATTCGGCTCTCATCAGGTCCAGGGGCCCCCTTACCCGCCTTCCATATAACAGTTCAAAAGGTGAAAACCCGGTAGACTCCTGGGGTACCTCCCGGTACGCGAACAGCAGGTGAGGTAAATACTTGTCCCAGTCCTGCGGGTGCTGATTCATAAATGTTTTCAGCATCATTTTTAGCGTCCCATTGAACCTCTCCACCAGCCCGTTGGATTGGGGGTGATACGCCGAGGCCCAGAAATGTGCGAACCCCACATTTCTCCCACAAGCACCGGAGTAGGGCCGACATGAAGTTGGACCCTTGGTCCGTCAGGACTTCCTTGGGGAACCCCACTCGGCTGGAAATGGTCAGCAGCGCATCTGCCACAGTGTCTGCCTCGATGGACGATAAGGGCACTGCCTCGGGGTAGCGGGTGGCGAAATCTACCACCACCAGAATGTATTTCTTCCCTGACCGGGTCGTCTTGCTGAGAGGTCCCACTATGTCCATGGCCACCTTTTGGAAAGGCTCCTCTATGATGGGCAAAGGTCTCAATGCCGCTTTCCCTTTGTCCCGGGCCTTCCCCACCCTCTGACAGGGGTCACAGGATCGGCAGTACTGTCGGACGTTGGTAAAGACCCCAGGCCAGTAAAAGTTCTGTAGCAGCCTCTGCCTGGTGCGCCGGATTCCCTGGTGCCCTGCGAGAGGGATGTCATGGGCCAGGTGCAGTAGCTGGTGGCGAAACTTCTGGGGAACAACCAGCTGCCTCCTGACCCCCCAGGACTCCACTTCCCCTGGGGGAGCCCACTCTCGGTATAGGAATCCCTTCTCCCACAGGAACCTCTCCTTGCAACCTCTCATCATGGTCTGTACCACACTGAGGTCAGCCAGGTCCCTTAGCTTCCTCAGGGAGGGGTCCTTCTGCAACTCGGCCTGGAACTCGGCAGCTGGGGAAGGGACAGGAACCTGCTCCCTCTCGTCGGCTGGGTCAGAAGCCACAGCCACCCCGAGCCTTGTCCTTGGGTGTTCCCTCCCCACCAGGGTAGGGTTCTGTGCCTCCGATGTGACATCCTTCCCAAGGTCAGGGCGTAGTGCCCCTCGCCGGCTCTGGCTACGGGTCACGACTAAGGCGGTCTGGGGGTTGCTTGGCCAGTCCTCTAGGTCCCCCCCATCAACACCTCAGTGGGCAAATGGTGGTGCACTCCCACGTCCTTGGGGCCCTCCTTGGCCCCCCATTTCAGGTGTACCCTCGCCACGGGAACCTTGAATGGGGTCCCGCCCACCCCTGTCAGGGTCAGGAAGGCGTTGGGCACCACCCGATCTGGGGCCACCACCTCGGGCCGGGCCAGTGTCACCTCTGCGCCTGTGTCCCAGTATCCATAAACTTCCTTCCCATCCACCTCCAGGGGGACAAGGCACTCGCTCCGCAGGGGCAGCCCCGCGCCCACCCTGTAAACGGAGAACTTTGAGTCCGGAGCATCCGGCCCCCCAGAGAAGCTGGCCTGAGGCCCTTCTCTCTCTTGAGCAGTTGATAAGCTGCCAGCCCCCCTTGCCTGGAAAGCCGGCCCCTCGTCCGTCTGGGCCTCTACCAAGTTAATCCGGTGTGGGTTCGGTCTGCTCAGTCTGTCCTTGAGCTTGGGGCACTGGGCCCGAATGTGGCCTCTTCGGCCGCAGTAATAGCAGCTCATGTCCCGTGGGTCCCCTCGAGCCGGTCGGTTGTCCCTGACGCTGGGCATTCCTTTTGGGAGGGGATTCCCCATATTCCCCCTTTGGGAGGTACCCGGGTGACTCTCTCTCTGCATCGCGGCGGGCCTGCTCCTTTGGGACTCCTCCCTGCCAGCCCCTGACCGGCTCTTCACAAACTCATCGGCCAGCCGGCCTGCATGTCGCGGGTTCTCTGGTTTTTTGTCCCTCAACCACAGCCTCAGGTCGGACGGGCACCGCTCATACAGTTGCTCCAGTACCAGCAGTTTAACCAGGTCCTCCTTTGTCTGGGCCCCAGCAGCCCACTTGCTGGCGTATCCTTCCATGCGGACGGCTAGTTGCAGATATGAGATCTCCGGGGTTTTATCCTGACTCCGGAACCTTTCCCGGTACATCTCAGAAGTCAGCCCAAACTCACGTAGCAGGGCCTTTTTGAATAGTTCATAGTCCCCTTTTTCCGCCTCTTCCAGTTGGCGGTACAAGGCCAAGGCTTTGGGGTCCAGTAAGGGGGTGAGAACCCGGAGTTTGTCTGCAGGATCAACCTGGTGCAGCTCGCAGGCCGTCTCAAAGGCATCCAGGAAGTCATCCATGTCCTCCCCCTCCTTACGTGGGGCCAGGATGCACTTATCAAAGCTTCGTGCAGTCCTGGGTCCCCCCTCACTCACCGCAGCCGGGGGCTCGCGGCCCTTCAGCCTCGCCAGCTCCAGTTCATGATGCCTCTGTCTCTCATTCTCCTCCCGTTCATGCTGCCTCAGTTTCTCTTTCTCCTCCTGTTCATGCTGCCTCAGTTTCTCTTTCTCCTCCCGTTCATGCTGTCTGTGTTGTTCACGATCCTCCAGCTCTCTCAGTTTTAGCTCTATCTCCCATCCCAGCCCATTCCGCTCCACGGATGCTGCGCGTGGCCGGGAGGATCCCCTGCTGGCCGGCGAGCGTTGCCGGGAGGATCCCCTGCTGGCCGGGGGGGTCCCTGCGCCCTCGGTATTTGCTGGGCTCCTCCCCACCCTTCCCCTAGGCGTAGGAAGGAGGGGTCTCGGGAAGCCCTCAGCAGCCGGCTGACCACTCCCAGATGGGACAGACACTGGGGCCTGCGCTGCATCTGCCAGGCTGCTTCCCTCAGAGACAGGGATCAGTTCATTCGCGCGATCTCCCTTCTCCAGCTGGGCAATGAGCTGTTCTTTGGTGAGCTTCCCAATGCGCACCCCCCTCTGCTTGCACAGCTCCACCAGGTCGCTCTTAAGCCGCTTGGCATACATCTTCCTGCTGGCCACTCACAGGCCTGTGTGCCCACCGCTCCCCACAGTTTCCAGGGAGACCCCTAGTGTGCCAGCCCTTCTCGAGGTCACCACCTCTCTGCCAGGGTCGAGCTGCAGACTCCTCCGCCCCTGGGACCACTCGCTGCGATCCCCCGGGGGACCCTGTTACTGCAAAAGTCCTCCTCGCTGGTCACACACTCCCAGGGGTGATAACCGTCTCTCTCTTACTCCTCAGCACGCCTGGTCCCCGTCAATCCCCCTTCATTTTACTGCTCCCCAGTCACTTACTGCAGGAAGCGCCGTCCACGGGGTGCAGTAGATCCCGCCTCTGCCACCAGTTGTCACGGAGTAAGGGGGAGTCAGGGCCCCGCACCCCTCTTCCTGAGATCGAATGTGACTCTCAACCCGCCAGTAAAACAGAAGATTTATTAGGAGACAGGAATACAGTCTCAAGCAGAGCGTGTAGGTACGACCAGAACCCCTCAATTAGGCCCTTCTGGGAGGTTCAGGGAGCTTAGACCCCAGCTTGGGGTTCCCTGCGTTGCACCACCCAGCCTCGCCCTCCCAAGACCAAACTCCTTTCTTCCCTAGCAGCCCCTCCCTCCTTTGTTCAGTCTCCCAGGCAGAAGGTGTTACTTCTCCCAACCCCCCTCCTGGCTCAGGTTACAGCTCAGGTAGCTTCCTTCCAGGGAAGTCCCCCATCCCCAATGCAACCCCCCTGCAACATTCCCAGGTCAAATCTGCCCCACTCCCTGCTCCGTCACAACATGCATGTGTGAACCAGCAGGGAGCTCTTACTGAAAAGTTCCCTCTTTAGCTGGGCATCTCCGGGGAATGGTGACTATTTTCTGCTTCCGCTCTGCGATTGGAGTCCAACCATGTGCCTAGGTTACAAAGAAGAGAAAAGCATTTCAGTCATTAAAAACTGAACAGAAAACCTGACCCTGCCAGGGAGAGTAACCCACACATTCACCTGGGATCTTGCTGTCAGGGCACTACAGAATGGAAGTGCTGAGGAGAATAATGCACTCCCCAGAGTCTGTCCTGGTCCAACCGTGAAAAGACGTTTTAGTCTTACCTCACCAGAGCCAGACCATAGGAAAGGACCAGTTCATGCGGTCTCATGTTGCCAGAGGTATCCAGGATTTACAGCCAATCAGATCTGCAGTGCAATCCACAGCTAAAGGCATTCTGTGTCCAGGCCTATGTAAGCGGGGGAATGGTCCCGCTATCGTGGGGACCTTTCCTGGCTCATACACTACCCCTGTGGAATTGGCTGGCGAAAGGATCTGAGTCCTCGCTCCCACTAACTTCACCCAGAGGCCCGCCTGACTCCAGGACACCCCTTCTACTCTCGTGTGGCAGAGTCCTCGTAACCCAGACAAGGCTGGGCCCAGGATTCCTGGGGCTCGACCCCCAATCTGGTTGTTGTACTTAGGACAGGGCTCGGGTGTCTCCACTCCGGGGTACTCTCTCTGCTCCGGACGCTTCCCTGACCCATTGATCATCGCATATAGTTCAAAGCAAACACAAGTTATTAAACAGCAAGTCATTAAAAACAAGGAGAAACTGGGGAAGGTGAAAGGAAAAGCCGTCACCCCGCTCTGTGGCACGGGGGACCCCAAACAGCTGTGGCTGGAATGTCAGGGCAGTTCACAGTCTGTTCCTCACACGTCCCAGGCCCCTGGCCAGGCCCTGGCTGTGCTGCAGGGACGCCGCGGGTCGGACACTCGCTCTGGCGGTGGCCACATGTCCTCAGGGTCTAGGTGGCAGGGCCCCTCCCCCCCCGGGGGTTACAATACCCACCCCCAGTGCGGCCTGCAAGGCCTCTTGACTGGTGGGGTCTCCCTGTGCTGGGCCCGCTGCCCAGGGACCCCCACACTCTGTCCAGCTGCTCCCCACACCTGGCTCCAGAGGGCTCCAGCCCCAGCCCCACTCTGCCCCCACACGGCTGCTGCTGCTCTGCCCCCCACGCGGCTCCCTGGGCTGCTCCTCTCCCCTCAGCTCAGCCCTGCTCAGGCAGCTCCAGCTCCCCCGGCCTCCTGACTGCCCCAACACACACAGTCACACCCACCTCCACTGCGCCCACAAACTTCCACCCACACACACACCCACCCACACTCACCTCCACTGCCCCCACAAACTTTCACCCACCCCCACCCCACCCACACTCTCACTTCCACTGCCCCCACAAACTTCCACCCACACACACCCACACACTCACCTCCACTGCCCCCACAAACTTGGACCCACCCCCACCCACACACTCACCTCCACTGCCCCCACAAACTTCCACCCACACACACCCCCACCCACACACTCACCTCCACTGCCCCCACAAACTTCCACCCACGGCCACCCCACCCACACACTCACCTCCACTGCCCCCCACAAACTTCCACCCACACACTCCCCCAACACACACACTCACCTCCAATGCCCCCACAAACTTCCACCCACCCCCACCCACACACTCACCTCCACTACCCCCACAAACTTCCAGCCACGCCCACCCCACCCACACACTCACCTCCACTGCCCCCACAAACTTCCACCCACGGCCACCCCACCCACACACTCACCTCCACTGCCCCCCACAAACTTCCACCCACACACTCCCCCACACACACACTCAACTCCACTGTCCCCACAAACTTCCACCCACACAAACCCGCCCACTCAGACCAGCCTCCCCGGCCCACTCACTGCTGTGCAGGGCTATAAGTGTGTCCATTGCTGGACAGCAGGAATTCCTGCCCATTTCCCTTCCGGCTGGAGCCGGATTGGAGTGTGTTTGTGTTAATGACATTGCTGTAGATTGTTGTTCGTTCCCCATCTTGACAATTCAGACAGTCCCTTTCCCATTCAGATCTCCAGCATTTCGTTCCAATAGCAGGGGTCCGGTTTTCTCTGGGGCACTGACATGTTTCAGGGGGTTGGTGAGTGAATTCAGCCTTGCATTCCATCCTTGATGGGGCGGGACAAGGGTGGTCAGTTTTGTTGGGCAGGACAGAGGTGCAGGGCCAGGCCAGTCTCTGAGACCCCCCCGGCTTTGCTGCCGCAAATCTCCTTCGCGAGGTCTCTCCTCGAGGACTGAGAGAGAATTAGGATTCACGGATGTGAGCATGGGGAGGAACCTCTGTGGAGTTTTCTCCTTTCCTACCACTGATTGTACCGAAAACAAACTTCCCTTTTCCAAGGTAAGAGGCCCAGAGAGGTTTGGAACCTGTTCAGTCTGATCCCCCTGGTGCAGGCAGCATTCTAGGCCCAGAAAACACTGGCTTAAGGTGGCCGAATTTGATTTCCTGCCTGGGACTTTGACGCTTAGAATCCCTGGGGACATTGGGGTTTATCCTTTTTGGTTTCCCTTTTCCTCTTTCCTCCCTCCTTTCTCCTCTTCTCTTGCTTCTTTTTCCCCTTTCCCCGGCTTCCCTCCCTCTACCAAGAAGGAGTGTGTGTGGAGTGTGGAGTGTGGATGGGGTGGGGGGTGCTCTCATTGCGGGAGGTCCTCACAAAGAGGTGAGGCTGGATCTGAGAGTGATCCCCTCTGATGGTGACCTGGGCCGTCCTTTGGGACATCTGGTGAGACCTCTCAGCCTCCCGCCCCTCAGAGTCTCAGTGCTGATTGGCCGAGCAGGGGGCTATCGCCAGCGAGGAGACTCAGGTCCTTTTGGCCTCTTTTCAAATCAGGCAAATAAGTCACAACCAATCCAATGTATGGGATTAATCTTGCTGCTTCTCTCCATTAATTGTCTCTTAGCAGGTCATGATTTCCTCTAATGGTCTAGGTCTTCTAAAATACTTGCTGAATAATTCCTATGAACCACTGTTGGTCTGTAGCTCACTTGAGAGCACTTTATTCTGATAAGTCACTGTATGAAATTCAAGATGTCTCAGATAGGTTGAAAGTCAGGAGCAGTGTTTCCTCACATTTTGTATGTCCGTGTGCGGAATGAATTTTGTGATGTGCACCAATATGTGCAATTTTGTTAGGTGACACATCACCTGTATATTGCTGCACATCACAAAATTCATTCTGCACATGGACGGTGTGTGGCAGGGGTGAGGCTGAAGGGTTCAGAGTGTGGGAGGGGGCTGAAGTGGGGCAGAGGGTTGGGGTGTGGGCTGTGGGGTGGGGCTGGGAATGAGGGGCTCAGGGCTAGGGCAGAGGGTTGGGGTGCAGGGGGTGAGGGCTCTGGCTGGGGGTGCGGGCTTTGGGATGGGGCTAGGAATGAGGGGCTCAGGGCTAGGGCAGAGGGTTGTGGTGCAGGGGGAGGGGGCTCCGGCTGGGGGTGTGGGCTCTGCGGTAGGGCTGGGAATGAGGGGCTCAGGGCTGGAGCAGAGGGTTCGGGTGCAGGGGGGTGAGGGCTCCGGCTGGGGATGCAGCCTCTGGGCTGGGGCTAGGAATGAGGGGTTTGGGGAGCAGGTTGCCCGAGGGAGAGAGGACTCCCCCCAGCCCTCTCTCACCACAGCAGCTCAGGGCCAGGTGAGAGAGCACCTGTCTCCTGGCCGCAGCAGCTCTGGTGGGGCTGGGCTGGGGCTGGGGGAGGGGACAGGATTTATTTTTCCTAAGTCAAAACGGGGAAGGGAAGGAGTTATGCTTCAGTTTTTACCTTATAAACTATGGTCCTGGCTAATATATAAGACACTATGGGAATAAGACACCATGTCATGTGGTGACATCACAAGAGCAGAGGGTGTGAGGGGGTGACCTCACAGAGAGACCCTGACATCAGCCGTGCAGGACAGAGGTGCAGGGCCAGGCCAGTCTCTGAGACCCCCCCGGCTTTGCTGCCGCAAATCTCCTTCACGAGGTTTTCCCTTCTGCACCTACCTGGCAGGGCAGGCCGCCCCCCACCCCAGTCTTAACCCCTGAGCTTGTCCCAGTTTTGTCCCTCTGCCCATCCCTCCCCTCCGATTTCCCCCCTTCAGGGGGATTTTCCCTGCCTTTGATTGCAGGGAGCAGATTCTGATGGCGCGTGAGGGCAGCAACTTGCAGATGTTACTGAGCATGTGAGAAGAACATTAGAAGATAAGAACGGTCAGACTGGGTCAGACCAAAGGTCCATCTAGCCCAGTGTCCTGTCTGCTGACAGCGGCCAGTGCCAGGTGCCCCAGAGGGAATGAACAGACAGGAATCATCCAGTGACCCATCCCCTGTCCCCCATTCCCAGCTTCTGACAGACAGAGGTTAGGGACACCATCCCTGCCCATCCCAGCTAACAGCCATTGATGGACCTGGCCTCCATGAACCCATCTAGTTCCCCTTTGACCACAGGACCCTGCTCAGGATCAGTGAAGTTGCAAGTTCTAATAGGAAACAGCTTCTGATACAAGGGCAGCTCCTCTTCCTCCTCCCCTCCCATGGGGATGAGCAGCCCTCCCAACTGCCACTCTGCCCCAGCCTCCTTCAACCCATTGCCCCCTTCAGCCTCCCCCCAAATGTCCCCTTCCCCCCATCGCCCCCTTCAGCCTCCTCCAACTGCCCCCCATCGCCCCGTTCAGCCTCCCCCAACTGTTCCCTTCCCCTCACCGCACCTGGTCACCTTCAGCCCCCCGTTACCCTCTTCAGCCTCCGGCAACTTCCCCCCACTGCCCTGGCTCCACCACTCTCAGGTTCCCTTCCCCCCAACCATCTGCTTCCTTGCCATGGGTAAGAGGGGCAGAAAATGCTTTTGAAAAAACCTTTTGAAAAGTAAAAATAAAACAAACCAAACAACCCCCTCCCTTGCTGTGTGCTGTGTGCCCAGCTGTGTGCTTGTGTCTGTGTGTGGGGCGGGCGGATGTTGTTCTGAGCACACTCTGTTCAGGGAAGGGGTGGAGTTGGCCAAAGGGGCAGGTGGAATCTTTAGCAGAGAATTCCTTTCTCCATTCTGTTAGCTAAGCATTGCTGTTAAATGTCAGCCGACGAATGCAGCATTTGAAGCAATCTGACTCTAAATCCCCTGCCCTCTCGGTTGCTGCAGTTCTCACACCCTCTGTGGCAGTTCACAGTCTGTTCCTCACACGTCCAAGGCCCGTGGCCAGGCCCTGGCTGTGCTGCAGGGACGCTGCGGGTCGGACACTCGCTCTGGCGGTGGCCACACGCCCTCAGTGTCTAGGTGGCAGGGCCCCTCCCCTCCCCGCGGGGGTTACAATACCCCTCCCAGTGCGGCCTGCAAGGCCTCTTGACTGGTGGCGTCTCCGTGTACTGGGCCCGCTGCCCAGGAACCCCCACACTCTGCCCAGCTGCTCCCCGCACCTGGCTCCAGAGGGCTCCAGCCCCAGCCCCACTCTGCCCCCCACACAGCTGCTGCTGCTCTGCCCCCCACGCGACTCCCTGGGCCGCTCCTCTCCCCTCAGCTCAGCCCTGCTCAGGCAGCTCCAGCTCCCCCGGCCTCCTGACTGCCCCAACACACAGAGTCACACTCACCTCCACTGCGCCCACAAACTTCCACCCACCCCCACCCACACACTCACCTCCACTGCCCCCACAAACTTCCACCCACCCCCACCCCACCCACACACTCACCTCCACTGCCCCCACAAACTTCTACCCACACCCCCCAACTCACACTCACCTCCACTGCCCCCACAAACTTCCACCTACCCCCACCCACACACTCACCTCCACTGTCCCCACAAACTTCCACCCCCACCCACACACTCACCTCCATTGTGCCCCATAAACTTCCACCCACACACACACACTCCTCCCCCACTCCCCAACACACCCATACATACTCTCCCCCAACACACACACACACACACACACTCCACTCCCCCCACAACCTCCCTCCCCCATGCACACACACAAAATGTCACTTTTACCGTACACTGGGAATCTGCAGGAAGTTTTGTTTAAATTGTAGGATTCTTTTAGGAAAATCAGTTTCTCCCCTTGCAAGCCATTTCTGAACATTTGTGTGCATTTATAGTAAAGCTACTTAACTGTGGTCAGTGTATCAAACAATTGTGATTAACACAAAAACCATAAAGACGGAATTACTTTTTAAGAAATGGAAAGGACAAAACTCAGAAAATACTAAATTGGAAAATCCCCAATAATAAAAGAGATTTCATAGGGCCCTACATAGGTGTGTACCTTCTTCCTAAACAACTCCCAGGGGTGGGGATGGGCTCAGGGCTCCAGGCTTGATCGATGGAGGGGGAAGCTCTGGGTTGGGGCTCTGGTCTCCCACAACTGGGTAGAGACTCCAGGATCCGGGCTATAGCACCCAGGGCGGAGGCGGGGAGGGAGGACTCCGGGCTTGTGTCCAGGCTCAAGCCACCAACAGAGATGAAGGGAAGAGACCTGGTCTTCGGCTGCCATGGGGGGGGGATCAGGGCTCCAAGCTTCAGCCGCTGGGGAGGTGGAGGGGAGTGGGGGGGTCTGGGCTCTGCGACTCATCCACAGGAGGGCAGGGAGGGATTTTGGGGCTCTGGACTTCAGCCACAAGAGGGGTGAGGGGGTCAGTGCTCCGGGCTTCAGCCACTGGGGTGATAGCCCCTCCTCCAATGCACTGGCCCCCAGACCCTCTCACCTGCTCCACCAGAGTGAAACCCAGTCCAGCACGTCCCGCTGCAGCTCGCAGACCCCTCAGTACAGCCCCACCTTCACTTGGTCCTGCTTAGGGCAGCTGTCAGGCTCCTTGAATTCAAGTTTGTAAACTACTTTGTGACTCCCCAGGTACAATGTGATATATTCTGTACATGCAAAGTATCAGTCCTTTGTGCAGCCCCTCCGAGAAATCAAAATTCCTAGAGATTTTGGCCGAGTCTCCCAGTGTTGCTAATGGTACCAGCCTCTGTCTGAATGTCTATGTGTGTGTGTGTGTGTGTATCCATAAGTTTATTGTGATGTCATGTGTGACAAGAGCAAAGACCGTTCTGGTTCAGCATTCTTGCCCTGCCTTCAGTCTGCCAACTTGCTTGGTTGACAATGGCTGGTGAACCCAGGAGCTGATAGACATGTACTATCCATCTGTCAACAACTTCTTGAATCAGCTATTTCCACAGGTTTTCGAAAGAAGATGAGATTTTACAAAAGGTAATTCCCAGATTCTTTTCCTTCTCCTTAGATCACACATGACAGGTTGTTGCCTCCTTCATAGATTCATAGATTCTAGAACTGGAAGGGACCTCGAGAGGTCATTGAGTCCAGTCCCCTGCCCTCATGGCAGGACCAAATACTGTCTAGACCATCCCGGATAGATATTTATCTAGCCTACTCTTAAATATCTCCAGAGATGGAGATTCCACAACCTCCCTAGGCAGTTTATTCCAGTGTTTACTGAACAAGTTTTCTCCCTCCTCCTTATGACACCCTTTTAGATACCTGAAAACTGCTATCATGTCCCCTCTCAGTCTTCTCTTTTCCAAACTAAACAAACCCAATTCTTTCAGCCTTCCTTCATAGGTCATGTTCTCAAGACCTTTAATCATTCTTGTTGCTCTTCTCTGGACCCTCTCCAATTTCTCCACATCTTCCTTGAAATGTGGTGGCCAGAACTGGACACAATACTCCAGTTGAGGCCTAACCAGCGCAGAGTAGAGCGCAAGAATGACTTCTTATGTCTTGCTCACAACACACCTGTTAATGCATCGCAGAATCATGTTTGCTTTTTTTGCAACAGCATCACACTGTTGACTCTTATTTAGCTTGTGGTCCACTATAACGCCTATATCCCTTTCTGCCGTACTCCTTCCTAGACAGTCTCTTCCCATTCTGTATGTGTGAAACTGATTGTTCCTTCCTAAGTGGAGCACTTTGCATTTGTCTTTGTTAAACTTCATCCTGTTTACCTCAGACCATTTCTCCAATTTGTCCAGTTCATTTTGACCAGCCTCCCCGGCCCACTCACTGCTGTGCGGGGCTGTAAGTGTGTCCATTGCTGGACAGCAGGAATTCCTGCCCATTTCCCTTCCAGCTGGAGCAGGATTGGAGTGTGTTTGTGTTAATGACATTGCTGTAGATTGTTGTTCGTTCCCCATCTTGACAATTCAGACAGTCCCTTTCCCATTCAGCCCCAAACATTTATCATCCAGGAGTAAGATCCCCAAATAATGAGACTGTCTTAACCAAACAAAGAGTAAATTAGGAGCAGGGGGCGTGTGCGCGCATAGGGGGTGGGGGGATATTTTCAAATTCTGAGCCCTTAGCGGGAAGTCTGATGCCCCCCCCCATGATTGTTTGACCTAGGGATGTAAATAGTGGTTAAAACGATTAACCGGTTTGAATTATATCATTTAACTCGTTAACCGTTTTACCTCAGGTCTCTCCAGCGGGCCGGCACAGGGCAGCCGGGTCTGGGGTCCCACCGACCAGGTACGGCAGGGTCTGCTCCAGGCTGCCTTGGCTGCCGCAGACAGGGCTGGAGCCACTCCAGCGTGGCTCTGTCTGGGATCCTGCCTGCCCACCGGCGTGGGGCTGCCCCCCCCCCAGCCCACTGCGGCCGGGACTCCTCTGGCCCAGGGGGGCTGGCCGGTCGGCGGGGTTAACTGGCAAGGTCCGGTTAACCGGTAAGCAAACCAGTAAACCCAGTACTTCCTGGTTCACCTTTGATATCCCTGGTTTGACCACGTCTAGGAAAAAAGCTTCCCAGTGGCTGCTGGGCGGGGCAGCCCCTCCCAATCTCCTACCCCATGGGCTGGGGGAGCTGCCATTGTATCTGTGCCCATCCCCCTCCCTCCTCCTGCCCTCTGGCTCTGCCCTCCCCAGCCAGTCTCTGCTTGTTCCATAGTCTCCCTCCAGCCCCCCCACAGCCCCTCCCCCACATCCCCCCTTTTCTTCCCTTTATCGGACACTCAGAGCTTCCCTCTAGTCCAGCTCTGCTCCCCTGAGCCCCAGAATTCTCCCCCTGCCCCGATACCTGTGTGTTCCCCCAGCCTCCCTCCAGCACCCCACATCCCCCGGCCCCCTCCCGCCCCCTGCATCCCTGTTCCCCAATTCCTGCCCTCTCCCAGATCCCTGGTCACCCCCCTCCTACATCCCTGTTCCCCAATTCCTACCCCCTCCCACATCCCCAGTCACCCCCCTCCCACCCCCTCCCACATCCCTGCTCACCCCCCTCCCACATCCCTGTTCCCCAATTCCTGCCCCCTCCCAGATCCCTGGTCACCCCCCTCCTACATCCCTGTTCCCCAATTCCTGCCCCCTCCCACATCCCCCGTCACTCGTCTCCCGCCCTCTCCCACATCACCCTTCCCCCTCCCCCTTCCTGCCCCCTCCCACATCCCTGGGCACCCCCCTCCTGCATCCCTGTTCCCCAATTCCTGCCCCCTCCCACAACCCTTCCCCCTCCCCCCGGCTCCCCACATGTCGCTGCCCCGCCCCCACCCCCACCCCCTGCAAACCCTGGGCGCTGCAGCCGCTTCCCTCTGCCCGAGGCCGGGACTCGCAGCTCGCCCCGCTGGGAGCAGCCTGGGCCCCCCGCCCCGCTCAGGCTGCACCGGGAGCAACTCCCTGCGGGGGGCAGGTCTCCCCTTCTCCCCACGTGGGGCACTGCCGGGGGGGCTCGGGGTTCCAGTCAGGGGGGCCGGGCCGGGGTCTCTGCCCGGGGAGAGTCTCGGTGGGGGGGGAGGCAGTGGGAATGTCCCTCCCCCGCCTGCAGCCAGGGCTCGGGGGGCCCCAGCGGCAGCAGCCGAGGCCCGGGGGGCTGGCAAGGCAGCGCCCGCAATTCACTCCTGCTGCTGGGCTGGGCCCCGGCTCGCTCCGCCCGGCGCCTCCTGGGCCCTGGCGAGCTGGAGTCGCTGGGTCTGGCCGGGGGGTCTGGCTCTTATTCATGTCTTGTGGCGTCACCCCCGGCCCCCAGCAGGGACGTGGGGCAAGGGGTCCATGCCCAGGGGCCCAGGGATTTCAAAGGCGCCGGGCCGAGGGGATCGATCTGTGTTTTTAAATAAAAATGAAGATACAAAATGTCACTAGATCAGTCGATGCCACAACTTACGCCTAGTGGGTGACAGACCCCCCGTCCCCCGCTGGTGCACACAGCCAGAGATGCCCGAAGGCCGACCAACAACCGTGGTCTGGTGCCACCCCACTACCCCGCCCACAGACCCATGGGGCTTCCCCCCACAAGCCCCCAGGCCCCAGTGTGGCCCACCACTCCACAATCCCCCACCGACTGTCCTCCTCGCCCCAAGCCAGGGTGCAGCCACCCCACCCAGCTGTGCCACCCGACAGCCCCTCCCCCCACAGCCCCCCACAGCCATGCTGTGTCCCCCTGGGGGCAGCCATGCTGCTGCCCCTCACTACCTCCCAGCCCAACAGCCACAGCCATGCCATTGACCCAAGCCCCCGATCCAAGTCCCCTATAGCCTCTCCCTCCCCCAGGCCCCTCCCAGACCCAGGCCCCATCCGTACAACCCAATCGCCCCCTGCCAACAACCCCCCTCTCCTCTCCCACAGCACCGATCCATCCCCTACCCTCCCACACCACACAGACCCCTCCACCTCCCAGCTGTGCCACCCCCCCACCCCGAGCCAGACCACCAACCCCGTCAGACACCCTCCCCTGCTGGTGCACCAAGGTCTCCCCAAGACCGACAACAGCTATGAATTAAAACCCCACAGTGTTTGTTGGGGCTACTGGAGCCGTGGGACCTACCTGGAGATGCTGAAATCTCACTCTTGTCTCTCTCCTCCTGCCCCCATCTCCAAGCCAGGCACTGGGCAGTTCAGTGGTGAAGTGATGAACTGATGATCATCAGTTTGTTTTATGATGGGGGGAGGGGGGAGGTTTAAACTATTTCCCTGGATCAAGTCTCCCTTGGTGTAGTAAGTGAAGGCCCTGATAAAGGCTCAGGATGAGGCCTGAGGCCTGAACTAAAGTAATGGTCAAGACTTTGCTAACATAAAGCAAAGTTAAGCTGTGAGCAAGAGGCAGGCCCTGCTCACAGAAGCTGGCAAGGAAAGGGCTGATGTTGCATAAATATATATCCACTTAGCATAGTTACAGTATAAACATGGTACCAAGACACACTATACCGAAACATTCCACAGATAACATGGAACAGGCCGACCCATCCCAATGACAGGGGCAAAAGGGTAAAATGATGGATAGAGTTGTTTTGATCCAACCAACAGGTACAAGGTGCGAGGCGGCACTTTACTACGTAGGGAGGTTGTACCTTGCTACGTGGAGGGGTTGCACCTCAATACGTCAGGAGTGATATGTAACTTGTTTGTACCCGTGTATAAGAATGTATCCCTGGGGTGGTGTCTTTGTCCGGCCACGGGGGCAGTGGAAAGTCCCGCCACTGAGCCGGGTCCTTGCCAAGAGGCACTTTCTCGTAGTATGCCAGGTAGACTAAGTAATCTACGGGGAACTGCCATTGTGTCCGAGATCGCAATAAACCTAGTCCAAGTGACTTTGCATCTTACTAGACTCTGTGGTTATTGGGCGTTCTCTTCGGGTTTGCTGGGTCAGCTATCTGCGCAGAGCTGGGGCAGCACAAAGAGGGAATACACGCACGCAGCTGAGTGATATCAACACAGGAGAAAGCAGAGCACCACACCGGTAGCATCTGAAAACACTTGGCAGCTCAGTCACCATTTCAGCTAGAGCAGAGCTGGGCACTGGGCCACCCGGGGCCTTTAACACCACAGCCCTGGGGAGGGGGTGCTGAGCTGGACCATCCAGTGAGGAACACAAGTCCTTCTACCCTCCACCACACCCTAGTTTGGAACTGCTGCTGACGGCTCCCCCCATCCATGGTAACTTTTATCCCCTCTGCCTCCCTCTATCTGGGGGTTTTCCCTTCTGCACCTACCTGGCAGGGCAGGCCGCCCCCCACCCCAGTCTGAACCCCTGAGCTTGTCCCAGTTTTGTCCCACTGCCCATCCCTCCCCTCCGATTTCCCCCCTTCAGGGGGATTTTCCCTGCCTTTGATTGCAGGGAGCAGATTCTGATGGCGCGTGAGGGCAGCAACTTGCAGATGTTACTGAGCATGTGAGAAGAACATTAGAAGATAAGAACGGTCAGACTGGGTCAGACCAAAGGTCCATCTAGCCCAGTGTCCTGTCTGCTGACAGCGGCCAGTGCCAGGTGCCCCAGAGGGAATGAACAGACAGGAATCATCCAGTGACCCATCCCCTGTCCCCCATTCCCAGCTTCTGACAGACAGAGGTTAGGGACACCATCCCTGCCCATCCCAGCTAACAGCCATTGATGGACCTGGCCTCCATGAACCCATCTAGTTCCCCTTTGACCACAGGACCCTGCTCAGGATCAGTGAAGTTGCAAGTTCTAATAGGAAACAGCTTCTGATACAAGGGCAGCTCCTCTTCCTCCTCCCCTCCCATGGGGATGAGCAGCCCCCCCAACTGCCACTCTGCCCCAGCCTCCTTCAACCCATTGCCCCTTCAGCCTCCCCCCAAATGTCCCCTTCCCCCCATCGCCCCCTTCAGCCTCCTCCAACTGCCCCCCATCACCCCCTTCAGCCTCCCCCTGTTGGCCAAAGGGGCAGGTGGAATCTTTAGCAGAGAATTCCTTTCTCCATTGTGTTAGCTAACCATTGCTGTTAAGTGTCAGCCGACGAATGCAGCATTTGAAGCAATCTGACTCTAAATCCCCTGCCCAGTGTATGGTAAAAGTGACATTTTGTGTGTGTGCATGGGGGAGGGAGGTTGTGGGGGGAGTGGAGTGTGTGTGTGTGTGTGTGTTGGGGGAGAGTATGTATGGGTGTGTTAGGGAGTGGGGGAGTAGTGTGAGTGTGTGGGTGGAAGTTTATGGGGTGCAGTGGAGGTGAGTGTGTGGGTGGGGGGTGGGGGTGGAAGTTTGTGGGGGCAGTGGAGGTGAGTGTGTGTGTGTGGGGGGTGCGGGTGGAAGTTTGTGGGGGCAGTGGAGGTGAGTGTGTGCGTGAGGGTGGGCGTGGGTGGAAGTTTGTGGGGGCAGTGGAGGTGAGTGTGTGGGTGGGGTGGGCTTGGGTGGAAGTTTGTGGGGGCAGTGGAGGTGAGTGTGTGTGGGGGGGTTTGTGTGGGTGGAAGTTTGTGGGGGCACTGGAGGTGAGTGTGTGGGTGGGGGTAGGTGGAAGTTTGTGGGGGCAGTGGAGGTGAGTGTGTGTGTGGGGGGGGGTGTGGGTGGAAGTTTGTGGGGGCAGTGGAGGTGAGTGTGTGTGTGTGGGGGGGGTGTGGGTGGAAGTTTGTGGGGGCAGTGGAGGTGAGTGTGGGTGGGGGTGGGTGTTTGTGGAAGTTTGTGGGGGGCAGTGGAGGTGAGTGTGTGGGTGGGGTGGGCGTGGGTGCAAGTTTGTGGGGGCAGTGGAGGTGAGTGTGTGGGTGGGGGTGGGGGTGGAAGTTTGTGGGGGCAGTGGAGGTGAGTGTGTGGGTCGGGGTAGGTGGAAGTTTGTGGGGGCAGTGGAGGTGAGTGTGTGGGTGGGGGTGGGTGGAAGTTTGTGCGGGCAGTGGAGGTGAATGTGTGGGTGGAGTGGTGGTGGGTGGAAGTTTGTGGGGGCAGTGGAGGTGAGTGTGGGTGGGGGTGTGTGTGGGTGGAAGTTTGTGGGCGCAGTGGAGGTGAGTGTGACTGTGTGTGTTGGGGCAGTCAGGAGGCCGGGGGAGCTGGAGCTGCCTGAGCAGGGCTGAGCTGAGGGGAGAGGAGCGGCCCAGGGAGTCGCGTGGGGGGCAGAGCAGCAGCAGCTGTGTGGGGGCAGAGTGGGGCTGGGGCTGGAGCCCTCTGGAGCCAGGTGCGAGGAGCAGCTGGGCAGAGTGTGGGGGTTCCTGGGCAGCGGGCCCAGTACAGGGAGACCCCACCAGTCAAGAGGCCTTGCAGGCCGCACTGGGAGGGGTATTGTAACCCCCGCGGGGGGGGGAGGGGCCCTGCCACCTAGACACTGAGGGCGTGTGGCCACCGCCAGAGCGAGTGTCCGACCCGCAGCGTCCCTGCAGCACAGCCAGGGCCTGGCCAGGGGCCTGGGATGTGTGAGGAACAGACTGTGAACTGCCACAGCTGTTTGGGGTCCCCCGTGCCACAGAGCGGGGTGACGGCTTTTCCTTTCACCTTCCCCAGTTTCTCCTTGTTTTTAATGACTTGCTGTTTAATAACTTGTGTTTGCTTTGAACTATATGCGATGATCAATGGGTCAGGGAAGCGTCCGGAGCAGAGAGAGTACCCCGGAGTGGAGACACCCGAGCCCTGTCCTAAGTACAACAACCAGATTGGGGGTCGAGCCCCAGGAACCCTGGGCCCAGCCTTGTCTGGGTTACGAGGACTCTGCCACACGAGAGTAGAAGGGGTGTCCTGGAGTCAGGCGGGCCTCTGGGTGAAGTTAGTGGGAGCGAGGACTCAGATCCTTTCGCCAGCCAATTCCACAGGGGTAGTGTATGAGCCAGGAAAGGTCCCCACGATAGCGGGACCATTCCCCCGCTTACATAGGCCTGGACACAGAATGCCTTTAGCTGTGGATTGCACTGCAGATCTGATTGGCTGTAAATCCTGGATACCTCTGGCAACATGAGACCGCATGAACTGGTCCTTTCCTATGGTCTGGCTCTGGTGAGGTAAGACTAAAAGGTCTTTTCACGGTCGGACCAGGACAGACTCTGGGGAGTGCATTATTCTCCTCAGCACTTCCATTCTGTAGTGCCCTGACAGCAAGATCCCAGGTGAATGTGTGGGTTACTCTCCCTGGCATGGTCAGGTTTTCTGTTCAGTTTTTAATGACTGAAATGCTTTTCTCTTCTTTGTAACCTAGGCACATGGTTGGACTCCAATCGCAGAGCGGAAGCAGAAAATAGTCACCATTCCCCGGAGATGCCCAGCTAAAGAGGGAACTTTTCAGTCAGAGCTCCCTGCTGGTTCACACATGCATGTAGACAGCGTCCATGCGGGTGTCTGTCAGTGAGGTTTCTCTGTCTGTTCTGTCAAATGTTTGCCTACTTGTTTTCTGGCTGGTGCCGGCTGAAAGGATTTCGTATCCGAGGAAGGACGTATCCTCCTGCTTAGCAAACAAACAAAGCAGCACATTTCATGTCCAGATTATATTTAGTCGTAAATCGACATTGTGATGGTTCCCCACCAAGGAAAGTTACCACGTCTTTAGGAAAATGACTGAAGTACGAATGCCAAACACAATTCCAATAGAGGATTCAAAGCAAGGTTTTCTGCATGGTGATTAAAGGCTTTAATTTAAATCAGTCCACCCTGAGGTGAACAATTAAGAGTTGTTATCTTCACTGAAGGCAGTAGAGGTATAAGCCCTTGGTTCTGTCTGAATGGAAATTCGGTCCATTTACTAATTCGGTTTCAGGAGCATTGTGTGGGGTGCAAGGAGAGGCCAGTGCCATGAGGACAGATGGCTTTGGATGTAAAGGTCGCCGGCAGCACCTGTAACACCTCCCCCCCAACGTGCCCTCGCTTGTCCTGGCTCTGGAGCTGCGGCTGGAGCGGGGCTCGGGTCAAACCCTTTGGCGCTGAAGCCCAGTGTTGACATCTCACTCTCGGGGGCCCAGACTGACCCAGCCACAATCCCCGCGCGGAGTGGGGGGGGGAGCGAGCTCTGTCTCCCGTGGCCGTGGGGAGCGTCTCGGGGAGAAGCGGATGCTTGCATTGGGATTTTACACAAAGACCTTTCAGAAGAGCCCTAGACGGTGCCTGAGCTGGCTCGGATGAGGCAGCAAGGGGCAACGCAGCCTGAGCCAGTGAAACTGCCAATCCCCCAGGGAGCAGTGGAAGCAGGTCCAAGCCGCAGCAAAGAGCGGTTCCTGCCGGGAGACGGGAAGCAGGCAGATTGCAGCTCTGTGGGACAGAGAGTGTCTGTTTGTTCTGTATGTGGACGGCACCTGGCACAATGGGGCTGATCCCTGAGTGGGGCCTGTACACAATGCTAATAAAAGAAGGGGATTTGTTGGATTACTCTAAATCCCGAGTGGAAAGGTGGAGGTGACAGGGGCAAGCCCTGGACAGATGGGATCTGCCCAACCAGGGCAGCATGTGCAGGACGGGGAAGGGGAAAGGCCATTGGAAGTGTTTCCACAGAAGCAAAAAAATCAGGGAACCAGCCCAACCATGGAGGAGTGAGGCTGTTCCCTGGTCTAGATCTCCACAGACAGCAGTCATGGGCAGGCTGGGAGGGATGGCCTGGATTCACTTTGGATTGGCTCCAGTGTAAATGAGACGAGAATTGTCCCAGAAGGGCCCAGGTACAAGAGTGACAGACACTGTAGGTGGAGCCTGTGAATAAAAAAATTAGGTGCATTATAAAACAGTAGTAAAATAATCCCCCTGCTCCCCTTCTCCTGATGGGTGACCCCAAGTCTGACCTTGTACCTGTCCATGGGGCATCATCACTGAATGGGGGAGCTGTTAACGAGGCACCACAGGGATTGGCTGTAGCCCCCTCACTATTCAACTTTGTAATTAACCATCTGGAAGTAAATATAAAATCACTGCTGATAAAGTCTGTGGCTAACACAGCTTGGAGGAGTGGTAAATAATGCTAATGATGGGGCAGTTGTACAGAGCAGCCTGGATAGTTTGATAAAATGGGATTAGTAAAACAAATGCAGTTTAATCCAGCCAAAAGCCAGGCCCTATAGCTGGGAACGGAGGATGGTGGCCACACCTAGAGCCTAGGGAACCGTAGCCTGGAAAGCAGGGACTATGAAAAGGATTTAGGGTCACAGAGGACAAACAGCTGAACCTGAGCTTCTGTGAGCTGCTTTCAGGTTAAGCCTGCAGGTTTGGGCAAGTAATTCAGACCCTGGGTCTGTGTTGGAGCAGACGGGCGTGTCTGGCTCAACAAGACAGGGTTCTGGGGTCCTGAGCTGCCAGGGCAGGAAAGCAGGGGCAGAAGTAGTCTTGGCACATCGGTTGGCAGCTCCCAAGGGGCTTTCTGTGATCCAACCCGTCACAAGGGACAAAACACTCCAATCCCTCCTGGTGGGAGGAGCCAGGTTTGCTCTTCAAATTCTGTCCTTGGTAGATGTCCAGGTCTGGGAATGTCCCACAACAGCATTTCTAATGGGAAGCTGGCTGCAGAACAATTAAACTGCTGAGAGCTCCTATGCAGGTGGGGTGGGAATTCAGCCTCTGTGTTCTGTCAGTGCAGCTAGAGCAATAGGAAAACCTCACCAGTCACTGTAGCAACTGTCTATTCCAAAGTACTACAGGAGCATTTTAAGTGTAGACAGCCTGAGAGTGAGACCAGATCTACCTCCAGTTGGCACTAGGGATGCGCCAGCACTGAGACTACAGCAATGACAACAGTTCAATGCTTCCGGAGTTGGCACGGAGATTCAAATCTACGTGGGAAGGCCCCAAGGGATTTCTAGTCCAGCACCTTAACCCCTCAGCCACAGCTACCTGATGGCCACTGGCTTCCCTACACTATGATTCTCTTAGTGAATTATCACTTCACATTGTTTGCTCAGACCAGCCTCCCCGGCCCACTCACTGCTGTGCAGGGCTATAAGTGTGTCCATTGCTGGACAGCAGGAATTCCTGCCCATTTCCCTTCCGTCTGGAGCCGGATTGGAGTGTGTTTGTGTTAATGACATTGCTGTAGATTGTTGTTCGTTCCCCATCTTGACAATTCAGACAGTCCCTTTCCCATTCAGATCTCCAGCATTTCGTTCCAATAGCAGGGGTCCGGTTTTCTCTGGGGCACTGACATGTTTCAGGGGTTTGGTGAGTGAACTCAGCCTTGCATTCCATCCTTGATGGGGCGGGACAAGGGTGGTCAGTTTTGTTGGGCCAGCAAGTTGGCAACCCTAGATCCAGGGGAAACAAACACCCAACGAGGCTGGCCAGGGGCAGGACATCAGCTTGGAGGGGAGGGGTGGGGGTGGCAGTGACATCACAAAGGCCTGTTGCAGGAACTCGGCCTATTGGGCAAAGGTGGTGGGGAGGGGGTGACCTCACAGAGAGACCCTGACATCAGCCGGGCAGGGCCAGGCCAGTCTCTGAGACTCCCCCGGCTTTGCTGCCGCAAATCTCCTTCACGAGGTCTCTCCTCGAGGACTGAGAGAGAATTAAGATTCACGGATGTGAGCATGGGGAGGAACCTCTGTGGAGTTTTCTCCTTTCCTACCACTGATTGTACCGAAAACAAACTTCCCTTTTCCAAGGTAAGAGGCCCAGAGAGGTTTGGAACCTGTTCAGTCTGATCCCCCTGGTGCAGGCAGCATTCTAGGCCCAGAAAACACTGGCTTAAGGTGGCCGAATTTGATTTCCTGCCTAGGACTTTGACGCTTAGAATCCCTGGGGACATTGGGGTTTATCCTTTTTGGTTTCCCTTTTCCTCTTTCCTCCCTCCTTTCTCCTCTTCTCTTGCTTCTTTTTCCCCTTTCCCCGGCTTCCCTCCCTCTACCAAGAAGGAGTGTGTGTGGAGTGTGGAGTGTGGATGGGGTGGGGGGTGCTCTCATTGCGGGAGGTCCTCACAAAGAGGTGAGGCTGGATCTGAGAGTGATCCCCTCTGATGGTGACCTGGGCCGTCCTTTGGGACATCTGGTGAGACCTCTCAGCCTCCCGCCCCTCAGAGTCTCAGTGCTGATTGGCCGAGCAGGGGGCTATCGCCAGCGAGGAGACTCAGGTCCTTTTGGCCTCTTTTCAAATCAGGCAAATAAGTCACAACCAATCCAAAGTATGGGATTAATCTTGCTGCTTCTCTCCATTAATTGTCTCTTAGCAGGTCATGATTTCCTCTAATGGTCTAGGTCTTCTAAAATACTTGCTGAATAATTCCTATGAACCACTGTTGGTCTGTAGCTCACTTGAGAGCACTTTATTCTGATCAGTCACTGTATGAAATTCAAGATGTCTCAGATAGGTTGAAAGTCAGGAGCAGTGTTTCCTCACATTTTGTATGTCCGTGTGCGGAATGAATTTTGTGATGTGCACCAATATGTGCAATTTTGTTATGTGACACATCACCTGTATATTGCTGCACATCACAAAATTCATTCTGCACATGGACGGTGTGTGGCAGGGGTGAGGCTGAAGGGTTCAGAGTGTGGGAGGGGGCTGAAGTGGGGCAGAGGGTTGGGGTGTGGGCTGTGGGGTGGGGCTGGGAATGAGGGGCTCAGGGCTAGGGCAGAGGGTTGGGGTGGAGGGGGTGAGGGCTCTGGCTGGGGGAGCGGGCTTTGGGATGGGGCTAGGAATGAGGGGCTGAGGGCTAGCTGATTCAAGAAGTTGTTGACAGATGGATAGTACGCGTCTATCAGCTCCTGGGTTCACTAGCCGTTGTCAACCAAGCAAGTTGGCAGACTGAAGGCAGGGCAAGAATGCTGAACCAGAACGGTCTTTGCTCTTGTCACACATGACATCACAATAAACTTATGCATACACACACACACACACAGACATACAGACAGAGGCTGGTACCATTAGCAACAGGAATTTTGATTTCTGGGAGGGGCTGCACAAAGGACTGATACTTTGCATGTACAGAATATATCACATTGTACCTGGGGTGTCACAAAGTAGTTTACAAACTTGAATTCCAGGAGCCTGACAGCTGCCCTGAGCAGGACCAAGTGAAGGTGGGGCTGTACTGAGGGGTCTGCGAGCTGCAGCGGGAGGAGCTGGACTGGGTTTCGCTCTGGTGGAGCAGGTGAGAGGGTCTGGGGGCCAGTGCATTCGGGGAGGGGCTGTCACCCCAGTGGCCGAAGCCCGGAGCACTGACCCCCTCACCCCTCTTGTGGCTGAAGTCCAGAGCCCCCACCTCCCTCCCTGCCCTCCTGTGGATGAGTCGCAGAGCCCAGAGCCCCCACTCCCCTCCACCTCCCCAGCGGCTGAAGCTTGGAGCCCTGATCTCCCCGCCATGGCAGCCGAAGACCAGGTCTCTTCCCTTCATCTCTCTTGGTGGCTTGAGCCTGGACACAAGCCCGGAGTCCTCCCTCCCCGCCTCCGCCCTGGGTGCTATAGCCCGGATCCTGGAGTCTCTACCCAGTTGTGGGAGACCAGAGCCCCAAACCCAGCGCTCCCCCTCCATAGATCAAGCCTGGAGCCCTGAGCCCATCCCCACCCCCGGGAGTTGTTTCGGAAGATGGTACACGCCTGTGTAGGACCCTATGAAATCTCTTTTATTACTGGGGATTTTCCAATTTAGTATTTTCTGAGTTTTGTCCTTTCCATTTCTTAAAAATTAATTCCGTCTTTATGGTTTTTGTGTTAATCACAATTGTTTGATACACTGACCACAGTTAAGTAGCTTTACTATAAATGCACACAAATGTTCAGAAATGGCTTGCAAGGGGAGAAACTGATTTTACTAAAAGAATCCTACAATTTAAACAAAACTTCCTGCAGATGCCCAGAGTACGGTAAAAGTGACATTTTAAACTCACCTTTTAAAGTAGCCGTAAGTAACACGACCAACTGACATGGCTGAACAGTGACACTACAGTCCACAGCAGTGTGTGTGTGCATGGGGGAGGGAGGTTGTGGGGGGAGTGGAGTGTGTGTGTGTGTGTGTGTGTGTTGGGGGAGCGTATGTATGGGTGTGATGGGGAGTGGGGGAGGAGTGTGAGTGTGTGGGTGGAAGTTTATGGGGCGCAGTGGAGGTGAGTGTGTGGGGGCGGGGGGGCGGAAGTTTGTGGGGGCAGTGGAGGTGAGTGTGTAGGTTGGGGGTGTGGGTGGGTGGAAGTTTGTGGGGGCAGTGGAGGTGAGTGTGTGAGTTGGGGGTGTGTGTGGGTGGAAGTTTGTGGGGCAGTGGAGGTGAGTGTGTGGGTGGGGTGGGGGTGGGTGAAAGTTTGTGGGGGCAGTGGATGTGAGTGTAGGGGGTGGAAGTTTGTGGGGGCAGTGGAGGTGAGTGTGACTGTGTGTCTTGGGGCAGTCAGGAGACCGGGGGTCCCGTCCTCCGTGTGAGCTGGAGCTGCCTGAGCAGGGCTGAGCTGAGGGGAGAGAAGCAGCCCAGGGAGCTCTGTCTCCCGTGGCCGTGGGGAGCGTCTCGGGGAGAAGCGGATGCTCCGCCCCCCGTGAGCGCACCGGCCCCGGCTGCAGCGGGGGGACCGGGACCGAGCACAGCGACGCCCCGGGGCCGGGCGGGGATGTCCTGGGGCTGAAAGTGCCACTTAGACCTCAACGGGCACCGCGGCTGAGCGCCCCGGGGCTCCCGAGCCGGGCGGTTCGGTTCGGTGCGGTGCGTCCCGGGGTGCGCGGGCCCGAACCAACCACCGACGGGGACGGGCCCCCAGCCCCGCTGTGCCCCGGCTCCGCCCCCAGCCCCGCCCCGCTCTGCAGCGACCCGCCCCCAGCCCCGACCCAAGCTCTGGCCCGGCCCCGGCCCCTGTCCCGCCCCTGCTCCGGCCCAATCCCGCCCCGCCCGGGCTCGCCCCTGCTCCACCCCCGCCCCGCTGTGCCCCGGCCCCGCCCCGTGCCCCGTCCCTGCTCCTGCCCCAACCCCGCCCCGCTCTGCCCCGGCCCCGCCCCTACTCCAGCCCCGCCCCGCTGTGCCCCGGCCCCGCCCCTACTCCAGCGCCGCCCCCAGCCCCGCTCCGCTGTGTCCCGGCCCCGCCCCCTGCCCCGGATCCTGTCCCGTCCCTGCTCCTGCCCCAACCCCGCCCCGCTTTGCCCCGGCCCCGCCCCTACTCCAGCACCGCCCCCAGCCCCGCCCCGCTGTGCCCCGGCCCCGCCCCGTGCGGCGTCCCTGCTCCAGCCCCAGCCCCGCCCCGCTGTGCCCCGGCCCAGCCCGCAGCCCCGCCCCGCTCTGCCCCAGCCCCGCCCCTGTCCCGCCTAGCTCTGCCCTTCCCCCGCCTCCACTCCAGTCCCTGCTCCGACCCCGCCCCCAGCCCCGCCCCGCCCGGCAACGCCCCTACTCCAGCCCCGCCCCCAGCCCCGCCCTGCCGCGGCCCCGCCCCCAGCCCCGCCTCCCCCGGGGCTTGGCCTCTGCCCTGATCGCTCTGCCCCACCCCCCAGCCGCCACATGCCCCGCCCACTGCCACCTCCTTTCGCCTCCCTAGCGCCGCCGCCCCTGAAACCCCTCTACCCAGGCCGTGGCCGGAAGCGGAAGTGAGTGCGGAGCTCAGAACGCCATTAGGAGAAGGTCAGAGGCGCCAGAGGGTGGGGTGGGGCGAAGAGGGGCTGTTGCGCGCTGCTTCTGCCAGCCCCGGTGCATTGTGGGATTCCTCCTCCCTCCCAGCGAGTGTCTCCTGTTGCACCCACCCCGACCCTCACCTCCACTGCGCCCACAAACTTCCACCCACACACACCCCCAACTCACACACACACTTCCACTGCCCCCACAAACTTCCACCCACCCCCACCCCACCCACACATTCACCTCTACTGTGCCCACAAACTTCCACCCACCCCCACCCACACACTCACCTCCACTGCCCCCCACAAACTTCCATGCCCACCCCCACCCCACCCACACATTCACTGCCCCCACAAACTTCCACCCACACACACCCCCACCCTCACCTCCACTGCGCCCCATAAACTTCCACACAAACACTCACACTCCTCCCCCACTCCCCATCACACCCATACATACTCTCCCCCAACACACACACACACACTCCACTCCCCCCACAACCTCCCTCCGCCATGCACACACACACTGCTGTGGACTGTAGTGTCACTGTTCAGCAATGTCAGTTGGTCGTGTTACTTACGGCTCCTTTAAAAGGTGAGTTAAAAATGTCACTTTTACCGTACTCTGGGCATCTGCAGTAAGTTTTGTTTAAATTGTAGGATTCTTTTAGTAAAATCAGTTTCTCCCCTTGCAAGCCATTTCTGAACATTTGTGTGCATTTATAGTAAAGCTACTTAACTGTGGTCAGTGTATCAAACAATTGTGATTAACACAAAAACCATAAAGACGGAATTAATTTTTAAGAAATGGAAAGGACAAAACTCAGAAAATACTAAATTGGAAAATCCCCAATAATAAAAGAGATTTCATAGGGCCCTACATAGGCGTGTACCATCTTCCGAAACAACTCCCGGGGGTGGGGATGGGCTCAGGGCTCCAGGCTTGATCGATGGAGGGGGAACTCTGGGTTTGGGGCTCTGGTCTCCCACAACTGGGTAGAGACTCCAGGATCCGGGCTATAGCACCCAGGGCGGAGGGGGGGAGGGAGGACTCCGGGCTTGTGTCCAGGCTCAAGCCACCAAGAGAGATGAAGGGAAGAGACCTGGTCTTCGGCTGCCATGGGGGGGAGATCAGGGCTCCAAGCTTCAGCCGCTGGGGAGGTGGAGGGGAGTGGGGGCTCTGGGCTCTGCGATTCATCCCCAGGAGGGCAGGGAGGGAGGTGGGGGCTCTGGACTTCAGCCACAAGAGGGGTGAGGGGGTCAGTGCTCCGGGCTTCGGCCACTGGGGTGACAGCCCCTCCCCGAATGCACTGGCCCCCAGACCCTCTCACCTGCTCCACCAGAGCGAAACCCAGTCCAGCTCGTCCCGCTGCAGCTCGCAGACCCCTCCGTACAGCCCCACCTTCACCTGGTCCTGCTCAGGGCAGCTGTCAGGCTCCTGGAATTCAAGTTTGTAAACTACTTTGTGACTCCCCAGGTACAATGTGATATATTCTGTACATGCAAAGTATCAGTCCTTTGTGCAGGCCCTCCCAGAAATCAAAATTCCTGTTGCTAATGGTACCAGCCTCTGTCTGTATGTCTGTGTGTGTGTGTGTATGCATAAGTTTATTGTGATGTCATGTGTGACAAGAGCAAAGACCGTTCTGGTTCAGCATTCTTGCCCTGCCTTCAGTCTGCCAACTTGCTTGGTTGACAACGGCTAGTGAACCCAGGAGCTGATAGACGCGTACTATCCATCTGTCAACAACTTCTTGAATCAGCTATTTCCACAGCTTTTTGGAAGAAGATGAGATTTTACAAAAGGTAATTCCCAGATTCTTTTCCTGCTCCTTAGATCACACATGACAGGTTGTTGCCTCCTTCATAGATTCATAGATTCTAGGACAGGAAGGGACCTCGAGAGGTCATTGAGTCCAGTCCCCTGCCCTCATGGCAGGACCAAATACTGTCTAGACCATGCTGGACCCTCTCCAATTTCTCCACATCTTCCTTGAAATGTGGTGCCCAGAACTGGACACAATACTCCAGTTGAGGCCTAACCAGCGCAGAGTAGAGCGCAAGAATGACTTCTTATGTCTTGCTCACAACACACCTGTTAATGCATCCCAGAATCATGTTTGCTTTTTTTGCAACAGCATCACACTGTTGACTCATATTTAGCTTGTGGTCCACTATAACGCCTAGATCCCTTTCTGCCGTACTCCTTCCTAGACAGTCTCTTCCCATTCTGTATGTGTGAAACTGATTGTTCCTTCCTAAGTGGAGCACTTTGCATTTGTCTTTGTTAAACTTCATCCTGTTTACCTCAGACCATTTCTCCAATTTGTCCAGATCATTTTGAATTATGACCCTATCCTCCAAAGCAGTTGCAATCCCTCCCACTTTGGTATCATCTGCAAATTTAATAACCGTCCTTTCTATGCCAATATCTAAGTCGTTGATGAAGATATTGAACAGAGCCGGTCCCAAAACAGACCCCTGCGGAACCCCACTTGTTATACCTTTCCAGCAGGATTGGGAACCATTAATAACTACTCTCTGAGTACGGTTATCCAGCCAGTTATGCACCCACCTTATAGTAGCCCCATCTAAGTTGTATTTGCCTAGTTTATCGATAAGAATATCATGCGAGACTCTATCAAATGCCTTACTGAAGTCTAGGTATACCACATCCACCGCTTCTCCCTTATCCACAAGACTCGTTATCCTAGCAAAGAAAGCTATCAGATTGGTTTGACGTGATTTGTTCTTTACAAATCCATGCTGGCTATTCCCTATCACCTTACCACCTTCCAAGTGTTTGCAGATGATTTCCTTGATTACTTGCTCCATTATCTTCCCTGGCACAGAAGTTAAACTAACTGGTCTGTAGTTTCCTGGCTTGTTTTTATTTCCCTTTTTAGAGATGGGCACTATATTTGCCCTTTTCCAGTCCTCTGGAATCTCTCCTGTCTCCCATGATTTTCCAAAGATAATAGCTAGAGGCTCAGATACCTCCTCTATTAGCTCCTTGAGTATTCTAGGATGCATTTCATAGGCCCTGGTGACTTGCAGGCATCTAACTTTTCTAAGTGATTTTTAACTTGTTCTTTTTTTATTTTATCTTCTAAACCTACCCCCTTCCCATAGCATTCACTAAGTTAGTCATTCCTTCAGACTTCTCGGTGAAGACCAAAACAAAGAAGTCATTAAGCATCTCTGCCATTTCCAAGTTTCCTGTTATTGTTTCTCCCTCCTCACTGAGCAGTGGGCCTACCCTGTCCTTGGTCTTCCTCTTGCTTCTAATGTATTGTGGAAGCAGAGAAAGAACGGACAGGAAGGGGATTGCAATGCATGACAGTTTGTTAGCAAGAGTTAGGCTAACTGTAACCCTAATAACGCGAGATTTGTAGAAGCGAGGATTGTGTGAGGCGAGTGGGAAAGAACTGTGTGAGAAGTTGTTGTGACCTTGTGTAGATAATATTGTATGTAGACTAGAGTCTAAACAAGTGAGGAAAATAAGATATCAGGATGACCTATGTATAAACAAAATGCAGCTGTTGCTCATTATTGTCTGTAACAAAAGGTATAAATGCTTGCTGTAATTGTTTACCTGGGAGAGACCTGCCTAGGAGGGGGAGACCCTGTGTCCTAGTGCACTCTCTCCCTCTATGCAATTGATAGAGAGAGAATAAAGTATCTGATTTTGCTGTACCCATCCAAAGAGTGAGAACTGTGTTTTTCTCCGACAGTATTGATAAAAAGGCTTCTTGTTTCCCTTTATTCCCGTAGCCAGTTTGAGCTCATTTTGTGCCTTTGCCTTTCTAATCTTGCCCCTGCATTCCTGTGTTGTTTGCCTATATTTATCCTTTGTAATCTGTCCTAGTTTCCATTTTTTATATGATTTCTTTTATTTTTTAGATCATGCAAGATCTCGTGGTTAAGCCAAGGAGGTCTTTTGCCACATTTCCTATCTTTCCTACTCAGCGGAATAGCTTGCTTTCGGGCCCTTAATAGTGTCCCTTTGAAAAACTGCCAACTCTCCTCAGTTGTTTTTCCCCTCAGTTTTGATTCCCCTGGGACCTTACCTATCAGCTCTCTGAGCTTAGCAAAATCCGCCTTCCTGAAATCCATTGTCTCTATTTTGCTGTACTCCCTTCTACCCTTCCTTAGAACTGTGAACTCTATGATTTCATGGCCCTCCCCCTCTACAACAACCCTCCCCAGCACCTCCCCCAAAATCCCCTACCTGAGCTGGATCCACCACAGCCATTTCCCTTCCCCGGCCCCTAGGAAGATGGGACGGTCTGGAGCAAAACGGGGTCGTTATTCTGCAGCCTGTCAGAGTGAGAAGGGAAATTCGGGAGGTTTCTCAATTAGTGTTAGCCCATTTCACACCCCGATTCCCCCAGGCTCTGTCCTTGCAGACAGACACTCTAGACTCTGCCATGCTGGGAGACGCCTCAGTGACGCTATTACAGCACAGACCCGACCTCTCCCCCAGGACTAAACCCACCAGACGCTATTACACTCTCCCAGGAACAGAGTCTCTGAGCCTAACGCCAGAAAAGAGCAGAATCAAAGGAGCCCCTTTGGGGGATCCCCCGACACTGTCCCCAGAACAGCCCATTCCCTCAGCAGCGCAGGGACCAGGCAGAGGCAGGAATTGGCTTTTCCTCTCTCTGCCCCTCCCCTCTCCCAGGAAAGTCACTGCCCCGGGGGGCTGCAGGGAATGGAGCTGGGCAAGGCTGGGTGCCCGGAACCTCCCTCCCCACTGATTGCTCCAGGTGCCCCACCCAGTCTCATCCCTCTCCCTCCTGCACGAAGAGCCGGTCAGTGTCCTGCATTCCCGTGGGCGTTTCCTCGCCAATAGCTACAGCCACTGCTAACGGGGTGAGCCTGGGTGTGTTGGGCAGCAGTTCTGAGCCGCGCAGAAACTCTGGGGCAGGGATGGGGCGAGCAGGAGCCATTTCTGCAGCGTCACTTTCCAGCCTGGGCCCAGCACTTACCCCAGCTCTCTCGTATCACCTGCAGTCTCTGGCTCAGGAGCTGATGCCAGCAGAGCCCAGGGGAGTGGGGGGAGGGTGTAAACTATTTCCCTTGTCGGAGAAAAACTGAGTTCTCACTCTTTTGTTTGGGTACAGCAAGTCAGAAGCTTTATTAACTCTCACAATTGTGCAGAGGGAGAGAGCTAAGCAGGTCTCTCTCTCTGATACCTAATTACAACAAGCATTTATACCTTTCATTACAGAAAATAATGAGGGACAGCTGCATTTTGTTATACATAAGCCATCTTGATATCTTATTTCTTGATTGTTTTGACTCTTTTAACATACAATATTTCCTATACCTTATCTACACAAGGTCTTCTACACCTTATCTATACAAGGTCACAATAACTTCTCACACAGTACTTTCTCACCCGCCTCACACAATCCTCGCTTCTACAAATCTCGCGTTATCAGGGCTACAGTTAGCCTGACTCTTGCTAACAAACTGTCATGCATTGCAGTTCTTTTCTGACAGTTCTTTTTCTGCTTCCACAACCCCCCCTTTTGTACTTCTAGTACAACAAACATTCTCAAACCTCTATTTGCATCAAGTCCTGGACTTCAGATTCTATATCAGATGCTTCAGTCTTAGGGGTTCTGATTGGATGTAATGACAATGCATGATTAGCATGAACATGAAAGGTATTACTATTATTACGTCTTTTACAACAACAATAACATAATCCTAAGCTAACTAATAACAATACAAGCAATAACATTCCCATAGCAATACTATAATGGGGTTGTTGTACAGCCTTAGTCACAAAGCACAATACATCATACTTAGTACATAAAGTGGATACTCTATAAGCTGTCTGAAAAGCATACTTTTCAACTTGATATATATTTTGAAGCATGTGAATTTGCCCTTGTACTTCAGAGATTTTCTGAATCTCTGGTAACAGTGAAAACAAATTCTGAAATCTATCAGGTACTAAACTAGTCCAATTAAAGGGTATCTGGAACCTAAGGGCTACTTGGAAAGCTCTATCTGCAGGCCAGTAAATAATATCATTGCCTGCAGTGGTAGTGAGATTAAAATGTATGTCTTGCAATGTGGTGGTTTTAACATACACACAGCTATCGTTAGCTTGAAAAAGTAAGTGTCCTGTCAGGGTAGTTCCTTGTCTCCTACCCTCCCAGCAAACGTAGTCATGAAGAGTAACAACTGCTCCTGGCTTCAGTTTATGGTTACACTGAAGCTGTGGGGGTTCTAATGGCCAAAATGTCCATAGACTACCTAACCCCATCCAAATGTCAGGTGTAATCCCAGGAGCACTGACTAAAAATCGATTGGGCGTACCAGGTGGTCTAATTTCCCAGATGTCTCGGTGAATTACCCAATCCCACATGCATCCTCCCCATGGCCCCGGCAGGATACGGTATGTGGGAGCCCACACCCCCTTTACCGGTCCATATGCTTGGAAGGAGCACTGAGAACGTCTGCACTTCCACCCAGAAAGTCTCCAAGTAAGTCTCCATGGCCACAGGTCAGATGGTACTCCTGATGTGTCTGTAAGGGCAGTGGGCCAAGCCTGATGTTCTAGATCATTCCGAATGGCCATCAGCTGGTCATTCAGGAAATCCTGAATCTCTGAACATGCTAGATCCCACTGCAATGCCTTCCCAGCCTCAGTGATATTCAATACCATCTCTGTCAGCAACTTCTGGGTCATAGAACTAAGGGCGGAAATAACATGTAACTCACCAACTCCAGCCTGTACCTGGGTTAGTTGTGCTCCAGAAACAAGGCCAATGGCCTTCTCTAGTTGGCCCAATTTCTCATCATGTTCCTGGTTCTTAAAAATATTCCACACTGCTGCTGCACTATTGGCCCCATCCCACAGGGATCCGGTCAAATCTCTCTTCTTTCTAGAGGAAATAACCCAAGCCCTCTGTTGTGCTAATCTAATGGCAGCCCCCTGTGAGCAGTTCGGGTATGTAGAGGTAATCTGGAAACTGGATAAGGGTAATGAAAATTTAACAGTCCCTAGTGTAGTGTTAATCACAGTCCACCGATATCCTACTACATCTCTCTTTGGTGTAGTACTATACCACATCTGTTGGTCAAATACCTTTATGTATTTCCGGGAGGCATTAACATTAGTGGTATAAGAGGGGGTGTATTGCAATAAGGTACAGGTCACATTATTAGTCACTGGAATAATTTCTATGCAGGTAAAATTTCCAGTGGCAGAACAAACTCTTTGGGTATTTGTCTGATTATTCACTAATTGGGTGACCAAATAACAATAAGGGCCTCTCTCATTTAACACAGTACAAGTTCCAGGAACAACCATCATATCTACTTCATTATAGAACCCATCAATTGCAATTATTAATTCTTGGGGTTCGCTGGTAGTGATATCATGTATTTCTATCGCTACTGATCCATTTGTTTTCCATTCAATTGTTTGCTCATATACATTATCCTGAACTTTAAAGAATAATTTCTCTGAACAAAATTTCAGTAAATCACTAAGATGTGAAAGCCTTGGCCAATGGGTTTCATTGGAATATACAGTACGGTTTGTATCTGGGTAAGTTACAGTGGTGGTGGCAGGGGTCAAGGGACTAGTGGGTGTAGTCCTAGTGGTGGCAAGGCGGTTTTGATATTCATCTTCTGAAAGCCAATTAGAAAGGGCAGTGCATCCTGAAGGTACCTGTCCATAAGCACAAAGTCCTGCCCCTGGAAAGAATCCACCTCACCACTGTACCCCGCATTCCCAGGAACGGTCCCCACAGTTCCCTCCTTGCCAATAAACGATGCTCCGTCTTCTCCACCAGAGCCAGTTCTTAATGTCTTTTGTAGTCAGGAATTCCTGGACTTTGGTGGTTTCAGCAGAGCGAGTGTTTCTTCTTTTCTTCTTCAAAAGCAGTTGTGATTCACCATAGTGCAGGGGAGAGGTTACTAGCACTTCACCCTGTACTGGTGTGATTCCTGTAAAAGAATTCAAAGGCATTGTAGATCTGTCAGTGGACAAGGGAGAGGTTACTAGCACTTCACCTTGTCCTCCTTCCCTGCTGTCCAGGAGGCACAGCAGAGCTAGCAGGAGAAATAGGCTGATCAGCAGCTGGAGAATCCTCTCCAGGTGGAGGAGTCTTTTTGCAGTGAGAAGCATGGGTCCAGGTGGGCAGTCCTTGGCACTTTACAGCGGTGTTGGTGGTTAACAGGACTTGGAAAGGGCCCTTCCAGCATGGAGCCAAAGCAGTCTTTCATTGATGGACTTTACGTAGACTCAGTCTCCTTGTTTCAATGAATGGCAGGGCTGCTAGGGTCTTTGGGTAGCACTTCTTTTATCTGTGAGAAAAGAAACCTAACACATTTCATTAATGCCTGGCAGTGTTTTGCAGATATCATAGTTGCTTGGGCACATTCAGGCCCCCCCTTTTCTTGGCTGTCAGCCAAGTCTTAGCTGTGGGTAGTATCCTTGGATGGGGCCAACGTCTTATCTTTGGACTGAGCTTGCTAGCTATTTTTTCCTCAGTTAACTCATTCTGTTCTTTTTCCTTCTCCCCTTCTTGGCTTCTTTTAACCTACAAAGGAAACTTCCACTCTTCACTCATACACCTTTTCCCAACAATGAACACATACACATTGCCATTATACAGTACATTAGTCTTATTATTCAATGTATGCCATGTACACCCTTCCAGTAAAATAACTTTATTACAGAGCTTTGGAGCAACAAACCAGGACAAGCACACCCACTTTTGAGGAGTTCACTCGGTACAACCTCAGGTGTCCAATAGCTTTCCTCCCTCCCCAGCCCTCTGGCTAGAAATCTGAGGTAGCCAGAAGGATCCCATGGGCAATATGGGGAGTGGGTTAACCTTCCATGTCCTTGCTTCCAAAGACTGTTGGTATGCAAATTTTAACAACCATTTTTTTCAATTAAAAATCTGGCCAATGAAGTTTCTTTTTCTTACTTAAGCAACTGTATTAGACTTTAGTATATCACATTTCCTGATTTATCCAAACACTTTTTGTATTCCAAGTTGAATAAAACAAGTATCTGCTTTTTGATTTAACCCTTCTATTTAATTTTGAACTAGACTGTCTTATGAAATTATTAAACCCAACAATTCTGGCCACAAGACAAACACCACAAGACAGGACAAAGAACACAAAAATAATTCCTATTGTACCAGTAAATGCATGGTACATTGAATGCTGTTCAGCTGGCATCCGTTTTCTCTGATCTGAAAGACAAAAGAACAGAGGTCTACCCCTTCTGGGTAGTCAGTCATTGCTTAAAATATTTCCTTTATATACACATACTCTTGTTGATTTTAGACAAAACAGAGGAATTACCCCATATTTCCTTGTATTTGTTTCATAGGCAGCCCAGGTTTCAGTGGCTTCTACCTTATTAGTTAGAAAATTGCATTAATACAGATGCTTTCTGGCTTGCTTCCAGATCCAAAGCTATCCACTAGCTTAAAGATTCTTACTTTAAAAGGGACACAATTAACTTTCCCAGACTTTTGATTGCCTTTTACTTCTAGCTCCTGCTTTCAAACACCCAGTGATCTGAAAAAGACAACACAACCTATATTGGTAGGTTTGCATTTCTTTTACCTCTGCTACAATATACACTGCACATGTTCTGGGGAAAATGCACATCCTCTCCACAATTCAATTTCCACAACACTAGCCACATCCATTTCTACACAAGGTGTAACTGTTTCTTTTGTGCTTACAAAATCTCCATGCACCCCTAGTAAAGTGACAGCTCGACCACACAGAGCCAGGGGCACTGTCCTTCTCTATCTTTTTACCAGAGCTTTTATCTGCTATTTTGTTACCCAAAAACAAATTCAAATCTTTTATTCTCCTGGCTTTGACTACCCTGCTGCAGCCACAACCTTTGGTCTTTAGTTAAAACATTTTAAATCTTGTAAAGCATTAAGTCACCTTAAGGATTAAATGCTAAATACCTTAAACAACACTAGTTTCCTGTGTCTGGCAAAAGTATTCTCGGTTTTGCAACTTTAAAACAATACCAATTCATCTCAAACTTATAAAACACAGATTGTACACAGCAGGAGTGTTCTTCAGCAAATTCGACTAACTTATTCATAGTCGAATAATTCCACTTAATTAACCTCTTGCCTGAATTACTTACAGACATTCCTACCAAGTTTCACTGCTTGATTCCCTCTAGCAACTACAGAGTTAACTTCTCACTCTCTTTTCTTAAATCACTTGCTTGTCTCCCAGAACGACACCCAATCAACTCAGATTTTACCATTCCAATTATTATCCTGGGGATTTGAAATCCCCATGCTTATAATTACTTACTCCTTTCCTTCCACTATGCCCTCAAAGTTTCCAACCTGTTTTCCAATCTCTCTATCTATTGCCTGCCCGCTTGGGCCCGATCCTGCATTTCTCGCTGAACCGTCCCTTCCATGGGCACCGGCTTTTTCACTACCAATTTAGATAGGAGGGTGGGCTTCTCAACTAGCCCCCACCCTTCCTGGTCTCTTCTCTTAAACATTCTTACTCACAAGGCTACCCGAGTCCTCCCTCGTGAGGCTTGCCACTTGGGCAAAACGCATGGCCCATTGGCGTTTAACTATTCAATTTTCTCTTGTGGCAAACACACTGCTGTTACAGCATATGCAAACACAAATGGTTAAATTCTGACAAGTCCCTGAAGGACCGGTACTTGCTTAGCCAGTGCTTCCTTTTCTGCCTGGAAGTCCTGTCTCAAGGCTTGCAACTTGCCCTGGGCATAGGTTTGAGTTGCTGCCTGGTTCATGATCTATGCTCTTAATTGCTCAATTCTAGTTATCAAGTACACAACTCTTCCTATTACTCCAACTTCTCTATTGCCCAGTCCTGCTACGACTGGGGTAGATCCACCTGACACCCTTCCCGGTCAACCGGGGTGGAGAGAGGAATGCTAAATCCCTCTCCGGTTCTCAGACTTACTGCGGCTGAGAGTAGGCACACTTTCATACTCACACACGTATGTCCAGACTGGCCACGTCTGTGTATAACGTTGAGAGAAGGTGCTGTGCAATCTTCAACTTGCTTCCTCTCTTGGGAGGGCAGTTCTTTTACACCCTGAGGTCTCCTGGGGCGTCTTTTCAGTGATTCCAGTCCAGGCCGGCTGCCTGTGGCTTCTTCAGCGTCCCCAAACCACGCCGGCTCCAGGGTCGCAAAGGCAGACTGTTGGATCTCACTGGACAGTTAAGCTTTGCAAATGTAATCTCAGCACTGTAACTTGTCTTGCCTTTGGTTTGACTATGTCTATATTTTTTCACAGCCAGCTGGGGCCGAAAGCAGTTTTTCTTTGTACTTAGCCTGGTCTGCGTTGATTCTTGACCTTGAACGCAGATTAACTTTCTCTTTATCTCTGGACCAAGCTGAATTTCAAATTAACCCGTTCCTTTCCTCAATAGACAAATTGCTCCCATTGTGTGTCAGAGGCTTTTTTTGGTGATTAAAAGCTCCTCTGAGATGTATGATCTTATCTAGATTGAAGGTACCTTCTAGTGGGCATTGTTTAGATGAATTTTCACGCGTGTAATGATTCCAATTCTCTAAATACCTGCAGGTTGATGGACCATAATGTACGTACATAAAATAAGCTGGGGTACCCTTAGGGGGTGAGAGGGAATCCTTAGACTGTCCCCCACCCATTTTCCAATCACACACACAGGGAGGAGGATGCCCTGTCCGCGCTAGCGGCATATAAACTAAGGATCTCTCCCTACAGGGTACTCACACAGGAGAGACTAACGAGGATAGCCATGACCTCCTACACCTCCCTTCAGCAAAGAGCGTCGGCTAATCTCAGAGAGACGGCGCCGCTTACTCTGTTGCATCCAGTGAGATGGTCAGACTGTCAGTGGCTCACACGGAGAGGAAAAGGGGAGGGAAGATGGGTTCACACACTCCTAGACCCAGGTAGCCTCCTCGCCGGACGATGCCAGGCCGAGTTAGCGTACCGTGGGTCGGATCTCCTAAAAGATCCTCTAGTTACCGGGCTTGCGTTAGAGTAGTTCTGGTCACGAGCCAAAAGACTTCGCAGAGTACTCTGGGCGTCTTCCGGTAACACTCAATTCACACTGGTGTACACACACACACACACACCACACCCCCCCCCCCAAGGCCTTACTCCAGGTACTATTCCCAAGTACCTCTATGCATCACTCGAGGCGGTAAAAACCCCTCTTGAGGCGGTAAACAACCCCTCTGTCCGGACTATGAGGCGGTAAAAACCCCTCCTGCTGAGGCAGTAACAACCCCTCAACACAGGTGCAATCCTATGCACCTTGCATATGCATACAGGGGCGGCAAACAATTCCCCTACGCCGCTCAGCATCTGACCTTGCTGCACAGTCAATAAGTTCGGATGGCGTCAGCCCAACAGGGACAGACGGCCCCACGGACAGTCCTCCTCCGACACCCCAATAGAGATTTCAAAAGGTCTCTTACCTCTATTGTGGCGCCATGGGGTTCGAAGGGGAACGATCCGTAGTAACTGCCGGTGCCTCTGAGGGCGTTGCCATCCCGGACGAGCCCCCAAATTGTTGGAGAAAAACTGAGTTCTCACTCTTTTGTTTGGGTACAGCAAGTCAGAAGCTTTATTAACTCTCACAATTGTGCAGAGGGAGAGAGCTAAGCAGGTCTCTCTCTCTGATACCTAATTACAACAAGCATTTATACCTTTCATTACAGAAAATAATGAGGGACAGCTGCATTTTGTTATACATAAGCCATCTTGATATCTTATTTCTTGATTGTTTTGACTCTTGCCAACATACAATATTTCCTATACCTTATCTACACAAGGTCTTCTACACCTTATCTATACAAGGTCACAATGACTTCTCACACAGTACTTTCTCACCCGCCTCACACAATCCTCGCTTCTACAAATCTCGCGTTATCAGGGCTACAGTTAGCCTGACTCTTGCTAACAAACTGTCATGCATTGCAGTTCTTTTCTGACAGTTCTTTTTCTACTTCCACACCCTGAATCAGGTCTCCTTCGGCAGCTCAGTCACCATTTCAGCTAGAGCAGAGCTGCGGTACCTGGGCACTGGGCCACCCGGGGCCTTTAACACCACAGCCCTGAGGAGGGGGTGCTGAGATGGACTATCCAGTGAGGAACACAAGTCCTTCTACCCTCCACCACACCCTAGTTTGGAACTGCTGCTGACAGCTCCCCCCATCCGTGGTAACTTTTATCCCCTCTGCCTCCCTCTATCTGGGGGTTTTCCCTTCTGCACCTACCTGGCAGGGCAGGCCGCCCCCCACCCAAGTATGAACCCCTGAGCTTGTCCCAGTTTTGTCCCTCTGCCCATCCCTCCCCTCCGATTTCTCCCCTTCAGGGGGATATTCCCTGCCTTTGATTGCAGGGAGTAGATTCTGATGGCGCGTGAGGGCAGCAACTTGCAGATGTTACTGAGCATGTGAGAAGAACATTAGAACATAAGGACGGCCAGACTGGGTCAGACCAAAGGTCCATCTAGCCCAGTGTCCTGTCTGCCAACAGTGGCCAGTGCCAGGTGCCCCAGAGGGAATGAACAGACAGGAATCATCCAGTGACCCATCCCCTGTTGCCCAATTCCCAGCTTCTGACAGACAGAGGTTAGGGACACATCCCTGCCCATCCCGGCTAACAGCAATTGCTAGACCTGTCCTCCATGAACCCATCTAGTTCCCCTTTGATCACAGGACCCTGCTCAGGAACAGTGAAGTTGCAAGTTCTAAAAGGAAACAGCTTCTGATACAAGGGCAGCTCCTCTTCCTCCTCCCCTCCCATGGGGATGAGCCCCAGCCTCCTTCAACCCATTGCCCCCTTCAGCCTCCCGCCAAATGTCCCCTTCCCCCCATCGCCCCCTTCAGCCTCCCCCAACTGTTCCCTTCCCCTCACCGCACCTGGTCACCTTCAGCCCCCCGTTGCCCTCTTCAGCCTCCGGCAACTTCCCCCCACTGCCCTGGCTCCACCACTCTCAGGTTCCCTTCCCCCCAACCATCTGCTCCCTTGCCATGGGTAAGAGGGGCAGAAAATGCTTTTGAAAAAACCTTTTGCAAAGTAAAAATAAAACAAACCAAACAACCCCTCCCTTGCTTTGTGCTGGGTGCCCAGCTTTGGGCTTGTGTGTGTGTGTGGGGGGGTGTTCTGAGCACACTCTGTTCAGGGAAGGGGTGGAGTTGGCCAAAGGGGCAGGTGGAATCTTTAGCAGAGAATTCCTTTCTCCATTCTGTTAGCTAAGCATTGCTGTTAAATGTCAGCCGACGAATGCAGCATTTGAAGCAATCTGACTCTAAATCCCCTGCCCTCTCGGTTGCTGCAGTTCTCACACCCTCTGCTCTTGTGATGTCACCACATGACATGGTGTCTTATTCCCATAGTGTCTTATATATTAGCCAGGACCATAGTTTATAAGGTAAAAACTGAAGCATAACTCCTTCCCTTTCCCGTTTTGACTTAGGAAAAATAAATCCTGTCCCCTCCCCCAGCCCCAGCCCAGCCCCACCAGAGCTGCTGCGGCCAGGAGACAGGTGCTCTCTCACCTGGCCCTGAGCTGCTGTGGTGAGAGAGGGCTGGGGGGAGTCCTCTCTCCCTTGGGCAACCTGCTCCCCAAACCCCTCATTCCGAGCCCCAGCCCAGAGCCTGCATCCCCAGCCGGAGCCCTCACCCCCCTGCACCCGAACCCTCTGCTCCAGCCCTGAGCCCCTCATTCCCAGCCCTACCGCAGAGCCCACACCCCCAGCCGGAGCCCCCTCCCCCTGCACCACAACCCTCTGCCCTAGCCCTGAGCCCCTCATTCCTAGCCCCATCCCAAAGCCCGCACCCCCAGCCAGAGCCCTCACCCCCTGCACCCCAACCCTCTGCCCTAGCCCTGAGCCCCTCATTCCCAGCCCCAGCCCACACCCCAACCCTCTGCCCCACTTCAGCCCCCTCCCACACTCTGAACCCTTCAGCCTCACCCCTGCCACACACCGTCCATGTGCAGAATGAATTTTGTGATGTGCAGCAATATACAGGTGATGTGTCACATAATAAAATTGCACATATTGGTGCACATCACAAAATTCATTCCGCACACGGACATACAAAATGTGAGGAAACACTGCTCCTGACTTTCAACCTATCTGAGACATCTTGAATTTCATACAGTGACTGATCAGAATAAAGTGCTCTCAAGTGAGCTACAGACCAACAGTGGTTCATAGGAATTATTCAGCAAGTATTTTAGAAGACCTAGACCATTAGAGGAAATCATGACCTGCTAAGAGACAATTAATGGAGAGAAGCAGCAAGATTAATCCCATACATTGGATTGGTTGTGACTTATTTGCCTGATTTGAAAAGAGGCCAAAAGGACCTGAGTCTCCTCGCTGGCGATAGCCCCCTGCTCGGCCAATCAGCACTGAGACTCTGAGGGGCGGGAGGCTGAGAGGTCTCACCAGATGTCCCAAAGGACGGCCCAGGTCACCATCAGAGGGGATCACTCTCAGATCCAGCCTCACCTCTTTGTGAGGACCTCCCGCAATGAGAGCACCCCCCACCCCATCCACACTCCACACTCCACACACACTCCTTCTTGGTAGAGGGAGGGAAGCCGGGGAAAGGGGAAAAAGAAGCAAGAGAAGAGGAGAAAGGAGGGAGGAAAGAGGAAAAGGGAAACCAAAAAGGATAAACCCCAATGTCCCCAGGGATTCTTAGCGTCAAAGTCCTAGGCAGGAAATCAAATTCGGCCACCTTAAGCCAGTGTTTTCTGGGCCTAGAATGCTGCCTGCACCAGGGGGATCAGACTGAACAGGTTCCAAACCTCTCTGGGCCTCTTACCTTGGAAAAGGGAAGTTTGTTTTCGGTACAATCAGTGGTAGGAAAGGAGAAAACTCCACAGAGGTTCCTCCCCATGCTCACATCCGTGAATCCTAATTCTCTCTCAGTCCTCGAGGAGAGACCTCGTGAAGGAGATTTGCGGCAGCAAAGCCGGGGGAGTCTCAGAGACTGGCCTGGCCCTGCCCGGATGATGTCAGGGTCTCTCTGTGAGGTCACCCCCTCCCCACCACCTTTGCCCAATAGGCCGAGTTCCTGCAACAGGCCTTTGTGATGTCACTGCCACCCCCACCCCTCCCCTCCAAGCTGATGTCCTGCCCCTGGCCAGCCTCGTTGGGTGTTTGTTTCCCCTGGATCTAGGGTTGCCAACTTGCTGGCCCAACAAAACTGACCACCCTTGTCCCGCCCCATCAAGGATGGAATGCAAGGCTGAGTTCACTCACCAACCCCCTGAAACATGTCAGTGCCCCAGAGAAAACCAGAACCCTGCTATTGGAACGAAATGCTGGAGATCTGAATGGGAAAGGGACTGTCTGAATTGTCAAGATGGGGAACGAACAACAATCTACAGCAATGTCATTAACACAAACACACTCCAATCCTGCTCCAGCTGGAAGGGAAATGGGCAGGAATTCCTGCTGTCCAGCAATGGACACACTTATAGCCCCGCACAGCAGTGAGTGGGCCGGGGAGGCTGGTCTGAGCAAACAATGTGAAGTGATAATTCACTAAGAGAATCATAGTGTAGGGAAGCCAGTGGCCATCAGGTAGCTGTGGCTGAGGGGTTAAGGTGCTGGACTAGAAATCCCTTGGGGCCTTCCCACGTAGATTTGAATCTCCGTGCCAACTCCGGAAGCATTGAACTGTTGTCATTGCTGTAGTCTCAGTGCTGGCGCATCCCTAGTGCCAACTGGAGGTAGATCTGGTCTCACTCTCAGGCTGTCTACACTTAAAATGCTCCTGTAGTACTTTGGAGTAGACAGTTGCTACAGTGACTGGTGAGGTTTTCCTATTGCTCTAGCTGCACTGACAGAACACAGAGGCTGAATTCCCACCCCACCTGCATAGGAGCTCTCAGCAGTTTCATTATTCTGCAGCCAGCTTCCCATTAGAAATGCTGTTGTGGGACATTCCCAGACCTGGACATCTACCAAGGACAGAATTTGAAGAGCAAACCTGGCTCCTCCCACCAGGAGGGATTGGAGTGTTTTGTCCCTTGTGACGGGTTGGATCACAGAAAGCCCCTTGGGAGCTGCCAACCGATGTGCCAAGATTACTTCTGCCCCTGCTTTCCTGCCCTGGCACCTCAGGACCCCAGAACCCTGTCTTGTTGAGCCAGACACGCCCGTCTGCTCCAACACAGACCCAGGGTCTGAATTACTTGCCCAAAGCTGCAGGCTTAACCTGAAAGCAGCTCACAGAAGCTCAGGTTCAGCTGTTTGTCCTCTGTGACCCTAAATCCTTTTCATAGTCCCTGCTTTCCAGGCTACGGTTCCCTAGGCTCTAGGTGTGGCCACCAGCCTCCGTTCCCAGCTATAGGGCCTGGCTTTTGGCTGTATTAAACTGCATTTGTTTTACTAATCCCATTTTATCAAACTATCCAGGCTGCTCTGTACAACTGCCCCATCATTAGCATTATTTACCACTCCTCCAAGCTGTGTTAGCCACAGACTTTATCAGCAGTGATTTTATATTTACTTCCAGATGGTTAATTACAAAGTTGAATAGTGAGGGGGCTACAGCCAATCCCTGTGGTGCCTCGTTAACAGCTCCCCCATTCAGTGATGATGCCCCATGGACAGGTACAAGGTCAGACTTGGGGTCACCCATCAGGAGAAGGGGAGCAGGGGGATTATTTTACTACTGTTTTATAATGCACCTAATTTTTTTATTCACAGGCTCCACCTACAGTGTCTGTCACTCTTGTACCTGGGCCCTTCTGGGACAATTCTCGTCTCATTTACACTGGAGCCAATCCAAAGTGAATCCAGGCCATCCCTCCCAGCCTGCCCATGACTGCTGTCTGTGGAGATCTAGACCAGGGAACAGCCTCACTCCTCCATGGTTGGGCTGGTTCCCTGATTTTTTTGCTTCTGTGGAAACACTTCCAACGGCCTTTCCCCTTCCCAGTCCTGCACATGCTGCCCTGGTTGGGCAGATCCCATCTGTCCAGGGCTTGTCCCTGTCACCTCCACCTTTCCACTCGGGATTTAGAGTAATCCAACAAATCCCCTTCTTTTATTAGCATTGTGTACAGGCCCCACTCAGGGATCAGCCCCATTGTGCCAGGTGCCGTCCACATACAGAACAAACAGACACTCTCTGTCCCACAGAGCTGCAATCTGCCTGCTTCCCGTCTGCCGGCAGGAACCGCTCTTTGCTGCGGCTTGGACCTGCTTCCACTGCTCCCTGGGGGATTGGCAGTTTCACTGGCTCAGGCTGCGTTGCCCCTTGCTGCCTCATCCGAGCCAGCTCAGACACCGTCTAGCGCTCTTCTGAAAGGTCTTTGTGTAAAATCCCAATGCAAGCATCCGCTTCTCCCCGAGACGCTCCCCACGGCCACGGGAGACAGAGCTCGCCCCCCCCCCCCACGCGGGGATTGTGGCTGGGTCACTCTGGGCCCCCGAGAGCGAGATGTCAACACTGGGCTTCAGCGCCAAAGGGTTTGACCCGAGCCCCGCTCCAGCCGCAGCTCCAGAGCCAGGACAAGCGAGGGCACGTTGGGGGGAGGTGTTACAGGTGCTGCCGGGAGGACTCCGGGCTTGTGTCCAGGCTCAAGCCACCGAGAGAGATGAAGGGAAGAGACCTGGTCTTCGGCTGCCATGGGGGGGAAATCAGGGCTCCAAGCTTCAGCCGCTGGGGAGGTGGAGGGGAGTGGGGGCTCTGGGCTCTGCGATTCATCCCCAGGAGGGCAGGGAGGGAGGTGGGGGCTCTGGACTTCAGCCACAAGAGGGGTGAGGGGGTCAGTGCTCCGGGCTTCGGCCACTGGGGTGACAGCCCCTCCCCCAATGCACTGGCCCCCAGACCCTCTCACCTGCTCCACCAGAGCGAAACCCAGTCCAGCTCATCCCGCTGCAGCTCGCAGACCCCTCAGTACAGCCCCACCTTCACCTCATAGACTCATAGACTTTAAGGTCAGAAGGGACCAATATGATCATCTAGTCTGACCTCCCGCATGATGCAGGCCACAAAAGCTGACCCACCCACAACAGAATCTTCCAGCCTGCGACCCCTGCCCTATGCTGCGGAGAAAGGCGAAAAACCTCCAGGGCCTCTGCCAATCTACCCTGGAGGAAAATTCCTTCCCGACCCCAAATATGGCGATCAGCAGAACCCCGAGCATACAGGCAAGATTCTACAGCCGGACCCTCATTTTACCCGCGATGGCACGTTAATGCCTAATTGACTAAAATCACGTTATCCCATCAAACCATTCCCTCCATAAACTTATCAAGCCTAATCTTGAAGCCAGAGAGGTCTTTCACCCCCACCGTTTCCCTCGGAAGGCTGTTCCAAAATGTCACCCCTCTGACGGTTAGAAACCTTCGTCTAATTTCAAGCCTAAACTTCCCCACGGCCAGTTTATATCCATTCGTTCTCGTGTCCACATTACTACTGAGCTGAAATAATTCCTCTCCCTCCTTGGTATTAATCCCTTTGATATATTTAAATAGAGCAATCATATCCCCCCTCAGCCTTCTTTTGGTTAGGCTAAACAAACCGAGCTCCTCGAGTCTCCTTTCATAGGAAAGGTTTTCCATTCCTCGGATCATCCTAGTGGCCCTTCTCTGTACCCGTTCCAGTTTGAGTTCATCCTTTTTAAACATAGGAGACCAGAACTGCACACAGTACTCCAAATGAGGTCTCACCAGCGCCTTGTATAACGGAAGCAGCACCTCCTTGTCCCTACTAGAAATACCTCGCCTAACGCATCCCAAGATCGCATTAGCTTTTTTCACAGCCACGTCACATTGCCGACTCATAGTCATCCTGCGATCAACCAGGACTCCGAGGTCCTTCTCCTCCTCCGTCACTTCCAACCTATGCGTCCCTAACTAAAATTCTTGTTAGTCATCCCTAAATGCATCACCTTACACTTCTCACTATTAAATCTCATCCTATTATTGTTACTCCAATTTACAAGGTCATCCAAGTCTCCCTGCAGAATATCCCGATCCTTCTCCGAATTGGCAATACCTCCCAACTTTGTGTCATCCGCAAACTTTATCAGCCCACTCCTACATTCGGTTCCGAGGTCAGTAACGAATAGATTAAATAAAATCGGACCCAAAACCGAACCTTGAGGAACCCCACTGGTGACCTCCCTCCAACCCGACAGTTCACCTTTCAGTACTACCCGCTGCAGTCTCCCCTTTAACCAGTTCTTTATCCACCTCTGGATTTTCATATTGATCCCCATCTTTTCTAATTTAACCAATAATTCCTCGTGCGGCACAGTATCAAACGCTTTACTAAAGTCGAGGTAAATTAGATCCACCGTATTTCCTTTATCTAGAAGGTCTGTTACTTTCTCAAAGAAGGAGATCAAGTTGGTTTGGCACGATCTTCCTTTCGTAAACCCATGTTGTAATTTGTCCCAATTGCCATTCACCTCAAGGTTCTTAACTACTTTTTCCTTCAAAATTTTTTCCAAGACCTTGCACACCTGGTCCTGCTCAGGGCAGCTGTCAGGCTCCTTGAATTCAAGTTTGTAAACTACTTTGTGACTCCCCAGGTACAATGTGATATATTCTGTCCATGCAAAGTATCAGTCCTTTGTGCAGCCCCTCCCAGAAATTAAAATTCCTGTTGCTAATGGTACCAGCCTCTGTCTGTATGTCTGTGTGTGTGTGTGTATGCATAAGTTTATTGTGATGTCATGTGTGACAAGAGCAAAGACCGTTCTGGTTCAGCATTCTTGCCCTGCCTTCAGTCTGCCAACTTGCTTGGTTGACAACGGCTAGTGAACCCAGGAGCTGATAGACGCGTACTATCCATCTGTCAACAACTTCTTGAATCAGCTATTTCCACAGCTTTTTGGAAGAAGATGAGATTTTACAAAAGGTAATTCCCAGATTCTTTTCCTGCTCCTTAGATCACACATGACAGGTTGTTGCCTCCTTTATAGATTCATAGATTCTAGGACAGGAAGGGACCTCGAGAGGTCATTGAGTCCAGTCCCCTGCCCTCATGGCAGGACCAAATACTGTCTAGACCATGCTGGACCCTCTCCAATTTCTCCACATCTTCCTTGAAATGTGGTGCCCAGAACTGGACACAATACTCCAGTTGAGGCCTAACCAGCGCAGAGTAGAGCGCAAGAATGACTTCTTATGTCTTGCTCACAACACACCTGTTAATGCATCCCAGAATCATGTTTGCTTTTTTTGCAACAGCATCACACTGTTGACTCATATTTAGCTTGTGGTCCACTATAACGCCTAGATCCCTTTCTGCCGTACTCCTTCCTAGACAGTCTCTTCCCATTCTGTATGTGTGAAACTGATTGTTCCTTCCTAAGTGGAGCACTTTGCATTTGTCTTTGTTAAACTTCATCCTGTTTACCTCAGACCATTTCTCCAATTTGTCCAGATCATTTTGAATTATGACCCTATCCTCCAAAGCAGTTGCAATCCCTCCCACTTTGGTATCATCTGCAAATTTAATAACCGTCCTTTCTATGCCAATATCTAAGTCGTTGATGAAGATATTGAACAGAGCCGGTCCCAAAACTGACCCCTGCGGAACCCCACTTGTTATACCTTTCCAGCAGGATTGGGAACCATTAATAACTACTCTCTGAGTACGGTTATCCAGCCAGTTATGCACCCACCTTATAGTAGCCCCATCTAAGTTGTATTTGCCTAGTTTATCGATAAGAATATCATGCGAGACCCTATCAAATGCCTTACTGAAGTCTAGGTATACCACATCCACCGCTTCTCCCTTATCCACAAGACTCGTTATCCTAGCAAAGAAAGCTATCAGATTGGTTTGACGTGATTTGTTCTTTACAAATCCATGCTGGCTATTCCCTATCACCTTACCACCTTCCAAGTGTTTGCAGATGATTTCCTTGATTACTTGCTCCATTATCTTCCCTGGCACAGAAGTTAAACTAACTGGTCTGTAGTTTCCTGGCTTGTTTTTATTTCCCTTTTTAGAGATGGGCACTATATTTGCCCTTTTCCAGTCCTCTGGAATCTCTCCTGTCTCCCATGATTTTCCAAAGATAATAGCTAGAGGCTCAGATACCTCCTCTATTAGCTCCTTGAGTACTCTAGGATGCATTTCATCAGGCCCTGGTGACTTGCAGGCATCTAACTTTTCTAAGTGATTTTTAACTTGTTCTTTTTTTATTTTATCTTCTAAACCTACCCCCTTCCCATAGCATTCACTATGTTAGTCATTCCTTCAGACTTCTCGGTGAAGACCAAAACAAAGAAGTCATTAAGCATCTCTGCCATTTCCAAGTTTCCTGTTACTGTTTCTCCCTCCTCACTGAGCAGTGGGCCTGCCCTGTCCTTGGTCTTCCTCTTGCTTCTAATGTATTGTGGAAGCAGAGAAAGAACGGACAGGAAGGGGATTGCAATGCATGACAGTTTGTTAGCAAGAGTTAGGCTAACTGTAACCCTAATAACGTGAGATTTGTAGAAGCGAGGATTGTGTGAGGCGAGTGGGAAAGAACTGTGTGAGAAGTTGTTGCGACCTTGTGTAGATAATATTGTATGTAGACTAGAGTCTAAACAAGTGAGGAAAATAAGATATCAGGATGACCTATGTATAAACAAAATGCAGCTGTTGCTCATTATTGTCTGTAACAAAAGGTATAAATGCTTGGTGTAATTGTTTACCTGGGAGAGACCTGCCTAGGAGGGGGAGACCCTGTGTCCTAGTGCACTCTCTCCCTCTATGCAATTGATAGAGAGAGAATAAAGTATCTGATTTTGCTGTACCCAACCAAAGAGTGAGAACTGTGTTTTTCTCCGACAGTATTGATAAAAAGGCTTCCTGTTTCCCTTTATTCCCGTAGCCAGTTTGAGCTCATTTTGTGCCTTTGCCTTTCTAATCTTGCCCCTGCATTCCTGTGTTGTTTGCCTATATTTATCCTTTGTAATCTGTCCTAGTTTCCATTTTTTATATGATTCCTTTTATTTTTTAGATCATGCAAGATCTCGTGGTTAAGCCAAGGACGTCTTTTGCCACATTCCCTATCTTTCCTACTCAGCGGAATAGCTTGCTTTCGGGCCCTTAATAGTGTCCCTTTGAAAAACTGCCAACTCTCCTCAGTTGTTTTTCCCCTCAGTTTTGATTCCCCTGGGACCTTACCTATCAGCTCTCTGAGCTTAGCAAAATCCGCCTTCCTGAAATCCATTGTCTCTATTTTGCTGTACTCCCTTCTACCCTTCCTTAGAACTGTGAACTCTATGATTTCATGGCCCTCCCCCTCTACAACAACCCTCCCCAGCACCTCCCCCAAAATCCCCTACCTGAGCTGGATCCACCACAGCCATTTCCCTTCCCCGGCCCCTAGGAATATGGGACGGTCTGGAGCAAAACGGGGTCGTTATTCTGCAGCCTGTCAGAGTGAGAAGGGAAATTCGGGAGGTTTCTCAATTAGTGTTAGCCCATTTCACACCCCGATTCCCCCAGGCTCTGTCCTTGCAGACAGACACTCTAGACTCTGCCATGCTGGGAGACGCCTCAGTGACGCTATTACAGCACAGACCCGACCTCTCCCCCAGGACTAAACCCACCAGACGCTATTACACTCTCCCAGGAACAGAGTCTCTGAGCCAAACACCAGAAAAGAGCAGAATCAAAGGAGCCCCTTTGGGGGATCCCCCGACACTGTCCCCAGAACAGCCCATTCCCTCAGCAGCGCAGGGACCAGGCAGAGGCAGGAACTGGCTTTTCCTCTCTCTGCCCCTCCCCTCTCCCAGGAAAGTCACTGCCCCGGGGGGCTGCAGGGAATGGAGCTGGGCAAGGCTGGGTGCCTGGAACCTCCCTCCCCACTGATTGCTCCAGGTGCCCCACCCAGTCTCTCCCCTCTCCCTCCTGCACGAAGAGCCGGTCACTGTCCTGCATTCCCGTGGGCGTTTCCTCGCCAATAGCTACAGCCACTGCTAACGGGGTGAGCCTGGGTGTGTTGGGCAGCAGTTCTGAGCCGCGCAGAAACTCTGGGGCAGGGATGGGGCGAGCAGGAGCCATTTCTGCAGAGTCACTTTCCAGCCTGGGCCCAGCACTTACCCCAGATCTCTCGTATCACCTGCAGTCTCTGGCTCAGGAGCTGATGCCAGCAGAGCCCAGGGGGGTCGGGGGGAGGGTGTAAACTATTTCCCTGAATCAGGTCTCCTTCGGCAGCTCAGTCACCATTTCAGCTAGAGCAGAGCTGCGGTACCTGGGCACTGGGCCACCCGGGGCCTTTAACACCACAGCCCTGAGGAGGGGGTGCTGAGCTGGACCATCCAGTGAGGAACACAAGTCCTTCTACCCTCCACCACACCCTAGTTTGGAACTGCTGCTGACAGCTCCCCCCATCCGTGGTAACTTTTATCCCCTCTGCCTCCCTCTATTTGGGGGTTTTCCCTTCTGCACCTACCTGGCAGGGCAGGCCACCCCCCACCCCAGTCTGAACCCCTGAGCTTGTCCCAGTTTTGTCCCTCTGCCCATCCCTCCCCTCCGATTTCTCCCCTTCAGGGGGATATTCCCTGCCTTTGATTGCAGGGAGTAGATTCTGATGGCGCGTGAGGGCAGCATCTTGCAGATGTTACTGAGCATGTGAGAAGAACATTAGAAGATAAGGACGGACAGACTGGGTCAGACCAAAGGTCCATCTAGCCCAGTGTCCTGTCTGCTGACAGCGGCCAGTGCCAGGTGCCCCAGAGGGAATGAACAGACAGGAATCATCCAGTGACCCATCCTCTGCTGCCCAATTCCCAGCTTCTGACAGACAGAGGTTAGGGACACATCCCTGCCCATCCCGGCTAACAGCAATTGCTGGACCTGTCCTCCATGAACCCATGTATTTCCCCTTTGATCACAGGACCCTGCTCAGGAACAGTGAAGTTGCAAGTTCTAAAAGGAAACAGCTTCTGATACAATGGCAGCTCCTCTTCCTCCTCCCCTCCCATGGGGATGAGCAGCCCCCCCAACTGCCACTCTGCCCCAGCCTCCTTCAACCCATTGCCCCCTTCAGCCTCCCGCCAAATGTCCCCTTCCCCCCATCGCCCCCTTCAGCCTCCTCCTACTGCCCCCCATCGCCCCGTTCAGCCTCCCCCAACTGTTCCCTTCCCCTCACCGCACCTGGTCACCTTCAGCCCCCCGTTGCCCTCTTCAGCCTCTGGCAACTTCCCCCCACTGCCCTGGCTCCACCACTCTCAGGTTCCCTTCCCCCCAACCATCTGCTCCCTTGCCATGGGTAAGAGGGGCAAAAAATGCTTTTGAAAAAACCTTTTGCAAAGTAAAAATAAAATAAACCAAACAACCCCTCCCTTGCTTTGTGCTGGGTGCCCAGCTGTGGGCTTGTGTGTGTGTGTGTGGGGGGGGGGGTGTTCTGATCACACTCTGTTCAGGGAAGGGGTGGAGTTGGCCAAAGGGGCAGGTGGAATCTTTAGCAGAGAATTCCTTTCTCCATTCTGTTAGCTAAGCATTGCTGTTAAATGTCAGCCGACGAATGCAGCATTTGAAGCAATCTGACTCTAAATCCCCTGCCCTCTCGGTTGCTGCAGTTCTCAGACCCTCTGCTCTTGTGAAGTCACCACATGACATGGTGTCTTATTCCCATAGTGTCTTATATATTAGCCAGGACCATAGTTTATAAGGTAAAAACTGAAGCATAACTCCTTCCCTTCCCCGTTTTGACTTAGGAAAAATAAACCCTGTCCCCTCCCCCAGCCCCAGCCCAGCCCCACCAGAGCTGCTGCGGCCAGGAGACAGGTGCTCTCTCACCTGGCCCTGAGCTGCTGTGGTGAGAGAGGGCTGGGAGGAGTCCTCTCTCCCTCGGGCAACCTGCTCCCCAAACCCCTCATTCCGAGCCCCAGCCCAGAGCCTGCATCCCCAGCCGGAGCCCTCACCCCCCTGCACCCCAACCCTCTGCTCCAGCCCTGAGCCCCTCATTCCCAGCCCTACCGCAGAGCCCACACCCCCAGCCGGAGCCCCCTCCCCCTCCCCCTGCACCACAACCCTCTGCCCTAGCCCTGAGCCCCTCATTCCTAGCCCCATCCCAAAGCCCGCACCCCCAGCCAGAGCCCTCACCCCCTGCACCCCAACCCTCTGCCCTAGCCCTGAGCCCCTCATTCCCAGCCCCACCCCACAGCCCACACCCCAACCCTCTGCCCCACTTCAGCCCCCTCCCACACTCTGAACCCTTCAGCCTCACCCCTGCCACACACCGTCCATGTGCAGAATGAATTTTGTGATGTGCAGCAATATACAGGTGATGTGTCACATAACAAAATTGCACATATTGGTGCACATCACAAAATTCATTCCGCACACGGACATACAAAATGTGAGGAAACACTGCTCCTGACTTTCAACCTATCTGAGACATCTTGAATTTCATACAGTGACTGATCAGAATAAAGTGCTCTCAAGTGAGCTACAGACCAACAGTGGTTCATAGGAATTATTCAGCAAGTATTTTAGAAGACCTAGACCATTAGAGGAAATCATGACCTGCTAAGAGACAATTAATGGAGAGAAGCAGCAAGATTAATCCCATACATTGGATTGGTTGTGACTTATTTGCCTGATTTGAAAAGAGGCCAAAAGGACCTGAGTCTCCTCGCTGGCGATAGCCCCCTGCTCGGCCAATCAGCACTGAGACTCTGAGGGGCGGGAGGCTGAGAGGTCTCACCAGATGTCCCAAAGGACGGCCCAGGTCACCATCAGAGGGGATCACTCTCAGATCCAGCCTCACCTCTTTGTGAGGACCTCCCGCAATGAGAGCACTCCCCACCCCATCCACACTCCACACTCCACACACACTCCTTCTTGGTAGAGGGAGGGAAGCCGGGGAAAGGGGGAAAAGAAGCAAGAGAATAGGAGAAAGGAGGGAGGAAAGAGGAAAAGGGAAACCAAAAAGGATAAACCCCAATGTCCCCAGGGATTCTAAGCATCAAAGTCCTAGGCAGGAAATCAAATTCGGCCACCTTAAGCCAGTGTTTTCTGGGCCTAGAATGCTGCCTGCACCAGGGGGATCAGACTGAACAGGTTCCAAACCTCTCTGGGCCTCTTACCTTGGAAAAGGGAAGTTTGTTTTCGGTACAATCAGTGGTAGGAAAGGAGAAAACTCCACAGAGGTTCCTCCCCATGCTCACATCCGTGAATCCTAATTCTCTCTCAGTCCTCGAGGAGAGACCTCGTGAAGGAGATTTGCGGCAGCAAAGCCGGGGGAGTCTCAGAGACTGGCCTGGCCCTGCCCGGCTGATGTCAGGGTCTCTCTGTGAGGTCACCCCCTCCCCACCACCTTTGCCCAATAGGCCGAGTTCCTGCAACAGGCCTTTGTGATGTCACTGCCACCCCCACCCCTCCCCTCCAAGCTGATGTCCTGCCCCTGGCCAGCCTCGTTGGGTGTTTGTTTCCCCTGGATCTAGGGTTGCCAACTTGCTGGCCCAACAAAACTGACCACCCTTGTCCCGCCCCGTCAAGGATGGAATGCAAGGCTGAGTTCACTCACCAACCCCCTGAAACATGTCAGTGCCCCAGAGAAAACCGGACCCCTGCTATTGGAACGAAATGCTGGAGATCTGAATGGGAAAGGGACTGTCTGAATTGTCAAGATGGGGAACGAACAACAATCTACAGCAATGTCATTAACACAAACACACTCCAATCCTGCTCCAGCCGGAAGGGAAATGGGCAGGAATTCCTGCTGTCCAGCAATGGACACACTTATAGCCCCGCACAGCAGTGAGTGGGCCGGGGAGGCTGGTCTGAGCAAACAATGTGAAGTGATAATTCACTAAGAGAATCATAGTGTAGGGAAGCCAGTGGCCATCAGGTAGCTGTGGCTGAGGGGTTAAGGTGCTGGACTAGAAATCCCTTGGGGCTTCCCACGTAGATTTGAATCTCCGTGCCAACTCCGGAAGCATTGAACTGTTGTCATTGCTGTAGTCTCAGTGCTGGCGCATCCCTAGTGCCAACTGGAGGTAGATCTGGTCTCACTCTCAGGCTGTCTACACTTAAAATGCTCCTGTAGTACTTTGGAGTAGACAGTTGCTACAGTGACTGGTGAGGTTTTCCTATTGCTCTAGCTGCACTGACAGAACACAGAGGCTGAATTCCCACCCCACCTGCATAGGAGCTCTCAGCAGTTTAATTGTTCTGCAGCCAGCTTCCCATTAGAAATGCTGTTGTGGGACATTCCCAGACCTGGACATCTACCAAGGACAGAATTTGAAGAGCAAACCTGGCTCCTCCCACCAGGAGGGATTGGAGTGTTTTGTCCCTTGTGACGGGTTGGATCACAGAAAGCCCCTTGGGAGCTGCCAACCGATGTGCCAAGACTACTTCTGCCCCTGCTTTCCTGCCCTGGCAGCTCAGGACCCCAGAACCCTGTCTTGTTGAGCCAGACACGCCCGTCTGCTCCAACACAGACCCAGGGTCTGAATTACTTGCCCAAACCTGCAGGCTTAACCTGAAAGCAGCTCACAGAAGCTCAGGTTCAGCTGTTTGTCCTCTGTGACCCTAAATCCTTTTCATAGTCCCTGCTTTCCAGGCTACGGTTCCCTAGGCTCTAGGTGTGGCCACCAGCCTCCGTTCCCAGCTATAGGGCCTGGATTTTGGCTGGATTAAACTGCATTTGTTTTACTAATCCCATTTTATCAAACTATCCAGGCTGCTCTGTACAACTGCCCCATCATTAGCATTATTTACCACTCCTCCAAGCTGTGTTAGCCACAGACTTTATCAGCAGTGATTTTATATTTACTTCCAGATGGTTAATTACAAAGTTGAATAGTGAGGGGGGCTACAGCCAATCCCTGTGGTGCCTCGTTAACAGCTCCCCCATTCAGTGATGATGCCCCATGGACAGGTACAAGGTCAGACTTGGGGTCACCCATCAGGAGAAGGGGAGCAGGGGGATTATTTTACTACTGTTTTATAATGCACCTAATTTTTTTATTCACAGGCTCCACCTACAGTGTCTGTCACTCTTGTACCTGGGCCCTTCTGGGACAATTCTCGTCTCATTTACACTGGAGCCAATCCAAAGTGAATCCAGGCCATCCCTCCCAGCCTGCCCATGACTGCTGTCTGTGGAGAGCTAGCCCAGGGAACAGCCTCACTCCTCCATGGTTGGGCTGGTTCCCTGATTTTTTTGCTTCTGTGGAAACACTTCCAATGGCCTTTCCCCTTCCCCGTCCTGCACATGCTGCCCTGGTTGGGCAGATCCCATCTGTCCAGGGCTTGCCCCTGTCACCTCCACCTTTCCACTCGGGATTTAGAGTAATCCAACAAATCCCCTTCTTTTATTAGCATTGTGTACAGGCCCCACTCAGGGATCAGCCCCATTGTGCCAGGTGCCGTCCACATACAGAACAAACAGACACTCTCTGTCCCACAGAGCTGCAATCTGCCTGCTTCCCGTCTGCCGGCAGGAACCGCTCTTTGCTGCGGCTTGGACCTGCTTCCACTGCTCCCTGGGGGATTGGCAGTTTCACTGGCTCAGGCTGCGTTGCCCCTTGCTGCCTCATCCGAGCCAGCTCAGGCACCGTCTAGGGCTCTTCTGAAAGGTCTTTGTGTAAAATTCCAATGCAAGCATCCGCTTCTCCCCGAGACGCTCCCCACGGCCACGGGGGACAGAGCTCGCCCCCCCCCCCCGCGCGGGGATTGTGGCTGGGTCAGTCTGGGCCTCCGAGAGCGAGATGTCAACACTGGGCTTCAGCGCCAAAGGGTTTGACCCGAGCCCCGCTCCAGCCGCAGCTCCAGAGCCAGGACAAGCGAGGGCACGTTGGGGGGGAGGTGTTACAGGTGCTGCCGGCGACCTTTACATCCAAAGCCATCTGTCCTCATGGCACTGGCCTCTCCTTGCACCCCACACAATGCTCCTGAAACCGGATTAGTAAATGGACCGAATTTCCATTCAGACAGAACCAAGGGCTTAGACCTCAACTGCCTTCAGTGAAGATAACAACTCTTAATTGTTCACCTCAGGGTGGACTGATTTAAATTAAAGCCTTTAATCACCATGCAGAAAACCTTGCTTTGAATCCTCTATTGGAATTGTGTTTGGCATTCGTACTTCAGTCATTTTCCTAAAGACGGGGTAACTTTCCTTGGTGGGGAACCATCACAATGTCGATTTACGACTAAATATAATCTGGACATGAAATGTGCTGCTTTGTTTGTTTGCTAAGCAGGAGGATATGTCCTTCCTCGGATACGAAATCCTTTCAGCCGGCACCAGCCAGAAAACAAGTAGGCAAACATTTGACAGAACAGACAGAGAAACCTCACTGACAGACACCCGCATGGACGCTGTCTACATGCATGTGTGAACCAGCAGGGAGCTCTTACTGAAAAGTTCCCTCTTTAGCTGGGCATCTCCGGGGAATGGTGACTATTTTCTGCTTCCGCTCTGCGATTGGAGTCCAACCATGTGCCTAGGTTACAAAGAAGAGAAAAGCATTTCAGTCATTAAAAACTGAACAGAAAACCTGACCCTGCCAGGGAGAGTAACCCACACATTCACCTGGGATCTTGCTGTCAGGGCACTACAGAATGGAAGTGCTGAGGAGAATAGTGCACTCCCCAGAGTCTGTCCTGGTCCAACCGTGAAAAGACCTTTTAGTCTTACCTCACCAGAGCCAGACCATAGGAAAGGACCAGTTCATGCGGTCCCATGTTGCCAGAGGTATCCAGGATTTACAGCCAATCAGATCTGCAGTGCAATCCACAGCTAAAGGCATTTTGTGTCCAGGCCTATGTAAGCGGGGGAATGGTCCCGCTATCGTGGGGACCTTTCCTGGCTCATACACTACCCCTGTGGAATTGGCTGGCGAAAGGTTCTGAGTCCTCACGCCCACTAACTTCACCCAGAGGCCCGCCTGACTCCAGGACACCCCTTCTACTCTCGTGTGGCAGAGTCCTCGTAACCCAGACAAGGCTGGGCCCAGGATTCCTGGGGCTCGACCCCCAATCTGGTTGTTGTACTTAGGACAGGGCTCGGGTGTCTCCACTCCGGGGTACTCTCTCTGCTCCGGACGCTTCCCTGACCCATTGATCATCGCATATAGTTCAAAGCAAACACAAGTTATTAAACAGCAAGTCATGAAAAACAAGGAGAAACTGGGGAAGGTGAAAGGAAAAGCCGTCACCCCACTCTGTGGCACGGGGGACCCCAAACAGCTGTGGCAGTTCACAGTCTGTTCCTCACACGTCCCAGGCCCCTGGCCAGGCCCTGGCTGTGCTGCAGGGACGCTGCGGGTCGGACACTCGCTCTGGCGGTGGCCACACGCCCTCAGTGTCTAGGTGGCAGGGCCCCTCCCCCCCCCACGGGGGTTACAATACCCCTCCCAGTGCGGCCTGCAAGGCCTCTTGACTGGTAGGGTCTCCCTGTACTGGGCCCGCTGCCCAGGAACCCCCACACTCTGCCCAGCTGCTCCCCACACCTGGCTCCAGAGGGCTCCAGCCCCAGCCCCACTCTGCCCCCACACAGCTGCTGCTGCTCTGCCCCCCACGCGACTCCCTGGGCCGCTCCTCTCCCCTCAGCTCAGCCCAGCTCAGGCAGCTCCAGCTCCCCCGGCCTCCTGACTGCCCCAACACACACAGTCACACACACCTCCACTGCGCCCACAAATTTCCACCCACACACCTCCCCACCCACACTCACCTCAACTGCCTCCACAAACTTCCACCCACCCCAACCCCAACCACACATTCACCTCCACTGCCCGCACAAACTTCCACCCACCCCCACCCACACACTCACCTCCACTGCCCCCACAAACTTCCACCTACCCCCACCCACACACTCACCTCCACTGCCCACACAAACTTCCACCCACACAAACCCCCACACACACACTCACCTCCACTGCCCCCACAAACTTCCACCCACGCCCACCCCACCCACACACTCACCTCCACTGCCCCCCACAAATTTCCACAAACACCCACCCCCACCCACACTCACCTCCACTGCCCCCACAAACTTCCACCCACACACCCCCACACACACACTCACCTCCACTGCCCCCACAAACTACCACCCACACCCCCCCACACACACACACTCACCTCCACTGCCCCCACAAACTTCCACCTACCCCCACCCACACACTCACCTCCACTGCCCCCACAAACTTCCACCCAAGCCCACCCCACCCACACACTCACCTCCACTGCCCCCACAAACTTCCACCCACACACCCCCACACACACACTCACCTCCACTGCCCCCGCAAACTTCCACCCCCACCCCCCACCCACACTCACCTCCACTGCACCCCATAAACTTCCACCCACACACTCACACTACTCCCCCACTCCCTAACACACCCATACATACTCTCCCCCAACACACACACACACACACACACACTCCACTCCCCTCACAACCTCCCTCCCCCATGCACACACACAAAATGTCACTTTTACCATACACTGGGCAGGGGATTTAGAGTCAGATTGCTTCAAATGCTGCATTCGTCGGCGGACATTTAACAGCAATGGTTAGCTAACAGAATGGAGAAAGGAATTCTCTGCTAAAGATTCCACCTGCCCCTTTGGCCAACAGGGGGAGGCTGAAGGGGGTGATGGGGGCAGTTGGAGGAGGCTGAAGGGGGCGATGGGGGGAAGGGGACATTTGGGGGGAGGCTGAAGGGGCAATGGGTTGAAGGAGGCTGGGGCAGAGTGGCAGTTGGGGGGGCTGCTCATCCCCATGGGAGGGGAGAAGGAAGAGGAGCTGCCCTTGTATCAGAAGCTGTTTCCTATTAGAACTTGCAACTTCACTGATCCTGAGCAGGGTCCTGTGGTCAAAGGGGAACTAGATGGGTTCATGGAGGCCAGGTCTATCAATGGCTGTTAGCTGGGATGGGCAGGGATGGTGTCCCTAACCTCTGTCTGTCAGAAGCTGGGAATGGGGGACAGGGGATGGGTCACTGGATGATTCCTGTCTGTTCATTCCCTCTGGGGCACCTGGCACTGGCCACTGTTGGCAGACAGGACACTGGGCTAGATGGACCTTTGGTCTGACCCAGTCTGACCGTTCTTATCTTCTAATGTTCTTCTCACATGCTCAGTAACATCTGCAAGTTGCTGCCCTCACGCGCCATCAGAATCTGCTCCCTGCAATCAAAGACAGGGAAAATCCCCCTGAAGGGGGGAAATCGGAGGGGAGGGATGGGCAGTGGGACAAAACTGGGACAAGCTCAGGGCTTCAGACTGGGGTGGGGGGCAGCCTGCCCTGCCAGGTAGGTGCAGAAGGGAAAACCCCCAGATAGAGGGAGGCAGAGGGGATAAAAGTTACCATGGATGGGGGGAGCCATCAGCAGCAGTTCCAAACTACGGTGTGGTGGAGGGTAGAAGGACTTGTGTTCCTCACTGGATGGTCCAGCTCAGCACCCCCTCCCCAGGGCTGTGGTGTTAAAGGCCCCGGGTGGCCCAGTGCCCAGCTCTGCTCTAGCTGAAATGGTGACTGAGCTGCCAAGTGTTTTCAGATGCTACCGGTGTGGTGCTCTGCTTTCTCCTGTGTTGATATCACTCAGCTGCGTGCGTGTATTCCCTCTTTGTGCTGCCCCAGCTCTGCGCAGATAGCTGACCCAGCAAACCCGAAGAGAACCCCCAATAACCACAGAGTCTAGTAAGATGCAAAGTCACTTGGACTAGGTTTATTGCGATCTCGGACACAATGGCAGTTCCCCGTAGATTACTTAGTCTACCTGGCATACTACGAGAAAGTGCCTCTTGGCAAGGACCCGGCTCAGTGGCGGGACTTTCCACTGCCCCCGTGGCCGGACAAAGACACCACCCCAGGGATACATTCTTATACACGGGTACAAACAAGTTACATATCACTCCTGACGTATTGAGGTGCAACCCCTCCACGTAGCAAGGTACAACCTCCCTACGTAGTAAAGTGCCGCCTCGCACCTTGTACCTGTTGGTTGGATCAAAACAACTCTATCCATCATTTTACCCTTTTGCCCCTGTCATTGGGATGGGTCGGCCTGTTCCATGTTATCTGTGGAATGTTTCGGTATAGTGTGTCTTGGTACCATGTTTATACTGTAACTATGCTAAGTGGATATATATTTATGCAACATCAGCCCTTTCCTTGCCAGCTTCTGTGAGCAGGGCCTGCCTCTTGCTCACAGCTTAACTTTGCTTTATGTTAGCAAAGTCTTGACCATTACTTTAGTTCAGGCCTCAGGCCTCATCCTGAGCCTTTATCAGGGCCTTCACTTACTACACCAAGGGAGACTTGATCCAGGGAAATAGTTTAAACCTCCCCCCTCCCCCCATCATAAAACAAACTGATGATCATCAGTTCATCACTTCACCACTGAACTGCCCAGTGCCTGGCTTGGAGATGGGGGCAGGAGGAGAGAGACAAGAGTGAGATTTCAGCATCTCCAGGTAGGTCCCACGGCTCCAGTAGCCCCAACAAACACTGTGGGGTTTTAATTCATAGCTGTTGTCGGTCTTGGGGAGACCTTGGTGCACCAGCAGGGGAGGGTGTCTGACGGGGTTGGTGGTCTGGCTCGGGGTGGGGGGGTGGCACAGCTGGGAGGTGGAGGGGTCTGTGTGGTGTGGGAGGGTAGGGGATGGATCGGTGCTGTGGGAGAGGAGAGGGGGGTTGTTGGCAGGGGGCGATTGGGTTGTACGGATGGGGCCTGGGTCTGGGAGGGGCCTGGGGGAGGGAGAGGCTATAGGGGACTTGGATCGGGGGCTTGGGTCAATGGCATGGCTGTGGCTGTTGGGCTGGGAGGTAGTGAGGGGCAGCAGCATGGCTGCCCCCAGGGGGACACAGCATGGCTGTGGGGGGCTGTGGGGGGAGGGGCTGTCGGGTGGCACAGCTGGGTGGGGTGGCTGCACCCTGGCTTGGGGCGAGGAGGACAGTCGGTGGGGGATTGTGGAGTGGTGGGCCACACTGGGGCCTGGGGGCTTGTGGGGGGAAGCCCCATGGGTCTGTGGGCGGGGTATTGGGGTGGCACCAGACCACGGTTGTTGGTCGGCCTTGGGGCATCTCTGGCTGTGTGCACCAGCGGGGGACGGGGGGTCTGTCACCCACTAGGCGTAAGTTGTGGCATCGACTGATCTAGTGACATTTTGTATCTTCATTTTTATTTAAAAACACAGATCGATCCCCTCGGCCCGGCGCCTTTGAAATCCCTGGGCCCCTGGGCATGGACCCCTTGGCCCCACGTCCCTGCTGGGGGCCGGGGGTGACGCCACAAGACATGAATAAGAGCCAGACCCCCCGGCCAGACCCAGCGACTCCAGCTCGCCAGGGCCCAGGAGGCGCCGGGCGGAGCGAGCCGGGGCCCAGCCCAGCAGCAGGAGTGAATTGCGGGCGCTGCCTTGCCAGCCCCCCGGGCCTCGGCTGCTGCCGCTGGGGCCCCCCGAGCCCTGGCTGCAGGCGGGGGAGGGACATTCCCACTGCCTCCCCCCCACCGAGACTCTCCCTGGGCAGAGACCCCGGCCCGGCCCCCCTGACTGGGACCCCGAGCCCCCCCGGCAGTGCCCCACGTGGGGAGAAGGGGAGACCTGCCCCCCACAGGGAGCTGCTCCCGGTTCAGCCTGTGCGGGGCGGGGGGCCCAGGCTGCTCCCAGCGGGGCGAGCTGCAAGTCCCGGCCTCGGGCAGATTGAAGCGGCTGCAGCGCCCAGGGTTTGCAGGGGGTGGGGGTGGGGCAGCGCCATGTGGGGAGCAGGGGGGAGGGGGAAGGGTTGTGGGAAGTGGCAGGAATTGGGGAACAGGGATGCAGGCGGGGCAGCGACATGTGGGGAGCCGGGGGGAGGGGGAAGGGTGGTGGGAGGTGGCAGGAATTGGGGAACAGGGATGCAGGAGGGGGGTGACCAGGGATGTGGGAGGGGGCAGGAGGGGGAAGGGGAATGTGGTAGGGGGTGGGAGGGGGGTGACCGGGGTTGTGGGAGGGGGCAGGAATTGGGGAACAGGGATGCAGGGGGCGGAAGGGGGATGACCGGGGATCTGGGAGGGGGCAGAAATTGGGGAACAGGGATGTGGGAGGGGGAGGGAGGGGGGTGACTGGGGATGTGGATCTGGGAGGGGGCAGAAATTGGGGAACAGGGATGTGGGAGGGGTAGGAATTGGGGAATAGGGATGTGGTAGGGGCGTGACCGGGGATGTGGGAAGGGGTGGGAGGGGGTGACTCTGGATGTGGGAGGGGGTAGGAATTGCGGAACAGGGATGTAGGAGGGGGGTGACCAGGTATCTGGGAGGGGGAAGGAATTGGGGAACAGGGATGTGGGAGGGGGTGAGCAGGGATGTGGGAGGGGGTGGGAGGGGGTGACTGGGGATGTGGGAGGGGGTAGGAATTGGGGAACAGGGATGTAGGAGCGGGGTGACCAGGGATCTGGGAGAGGGCAGGAATTGGGGAACAGGGATGCAGGGGGCGGGAAGGGGCCGGGGGATGTGGGGCGCTGGAGTGAGGCTGGGGGAACACACAGGTATCGGGGCAGGGGGAGAATTCTGGGGCTCAGGGGAGCAGAGCTGGACTAAAGGGAAACTCTGAGTGTCCGATAAAGGGAAGAAAAGGGGGGATGTGGGGGAGGGGCTGTGGGGGGGCTGGAGGGAGACTATGGAACAAGCAGAGACTGGCTGGGGAGGGCAGAGCCAGAGGGCAGGAGGAGGGAGGGGGATGGGCACAGATACAATGGCAGCTCCCCCAGCCCATGCGGTAGGAGATTGGGAGGGGCTGCCCCGCCCAGCAGCCACTGGGAAGCTTTTTTCCTAGACATGGTCAAACCAAGGATATTAAAGGTGAACCAGGAAGAACTGGGTTTACTGGTTTGCTTACCGGTTAACCGGACCTTGTCAGTTAACCCCGCCGACCGGCCAGCCCCCCTGGGCCAGAGGAGTCCCGGCCGCAGTGGGTCGGGGGGGGGGGCAGCCCCACGCCGGTGGGCAGGCAGGATCCCGGACAGAGCCACGCTGGAGTGGCTCCAGCCCTGTCTGCGGCAGCCAAGGCAGCCTGGAGCAGACCCTGCCGTACCTGGTCGGTGGGACCCCAGCCCCGGCTGCCCTGTGCCGGCCCGCTGGAGAGACCTGAGTTAAAACGGTTAACGAGTTAAATGATATAATTTAAGAAGGGAAAGAATGCTAAACCAGAACGGTCTTTGCTCTTGTCACACATGACATCACAATAAACTTATGCATACACACACACACACACACATAGACATTCAGACAAAGGCTGGTACCATTAGCAACACTGGGAGATTCGGCCAAAATCTCTAGGAATTTTGATTTCTCGGAGGGGCTGCACAAAGGACTGATACTTTGCATGTACAGAATATATCACATTGTACCAGGGGAGTCACAAAGTAGTTTACAAACTTGAATTCTAGGAGCCTGACAGCTGCCCTGAGCAGGACCAGGTGAAGGTGGGGCTGTACTGAGCCTGGACACAAGCCCGGAGTCCTCCCTCCCCGCCTCCGCCCTGGGTGCTATAGCCCGGATCCTGGAGTCTCTACCCAGTTGTGGGAGACCAGAGCCCCAAACCCAGAGCTTCCCCCTCCATCGATCAAGCCTGGAGCTCTGAGCCCATCCCCACCCCTGGGAGTTGTTTAGGAAGAAGGTACACACCTATGTAGGGCCCTATGAAATCTCTTTTATTATTGGGGATTTTCCAATTTAGTATTTTCTGAGTTTTGTCCTTTCCATTTCTTAAAAAGTAATTCCGTCTTTATGGTTTTTGCGTTAATCACAATTGTTTGATACACTGACCACAGTTAAGTAGCTTTACTATAAATGCACACAAATGTTCAGAAATGGCTTGCAAGGGGAGAAACTGATTTTACTAAAAGAATCCTACAATTTAAACAAAACTTCCTGCAGATTCCCAGTGTACGGTAAAAGTGACATTTTGTGTGTGTGCATGGGGGAGGGAGGTTGTGGGGGGAGTGGAGTGTGTGTGTGTGTGTGTGTGTGTTGGGGAAGAGTATGTATGGGTGTGTTGGGGAGTGGGGGAGGAGTGTGTGGGTGGAAGTTTATGGGGCACAATGGAGGTGAGTGTGTGGGTGGGGGGTGGGGGTGGAAGTTTGTGGGGGCAGTGGAGGTGAGTGTGTGGGGGGGGGTTTGTGTGGGTGGAAGTTTGTGGGGGCAGTGGAGGTGAGTGTGTGGGTGGGGGTAGGTAGAAGTTTGTGGGGGCAGTGGAGGTGAGTGTGTGGGTGGGGTGGGGGTGGGTGGAAGTTTGTGGGGGCAGTGGAGGTGAGTGTGTGGGTGGGGGTGGGTGGAAGTTTGTGCGGGCAGTGGAGGTGAGTGTGTGTGTGTGGGGGGCTGGGTGGAAGTTTGTGGGGGCAGTGGAGGTGAGTGGGGGTGGGGGTGGGGGTGGGTGGAAGTTTGTGGGGGGCAGTGGAGGTGAGTGTGTGGGTGGGGTGGCCGTGGGTGGACGTTTGTGGGGGCAGTGGAGGTGAGTGTGTGTGGGGGGGTTTGTGTGGGTGGAAGTTTGTGGGGGCAGTGGAGGTGAGTGTGTGGGTGGGGGTAGGTGGAAGTTTGTGGGGGCAGTGGAGGTGAGTGTGTGGGTGGGGGTGGGTGGAAGTTTGTGCGGGCAGTGGAGGTGAATGTGTGGGTGGGGTGGTGGTGGGTGGAAGTTTGTGGGCGCAGTGGAGGTGAGTGTGACTGTGTGTGTTGGGGCAGTCAGGACGCCGGGGGAGCTGGAGCTGCCTGAGCAGGGCTGAGCTGAGGGGAGAGGAGCGGCCCAGGGAGTCGCGTGGGGGGCAGAGCAGCAGCAGCTGTGTGGGGGCAGAGTGGGGCTGGGCCTGGAGCCCTCTGGAGCCAGGTGCGGGGAGCAGCTGGGCAGAGTGTGGGGGTTCCTGGGCAGCGGGCCCAGTACAGGGAGACCCCACCAGTCAAGAGGCCTTGCAGGCCGCACTGGGAGGGGTATTGTAACCCCCGCGGGGGGGGAGGGGCCCTGCCACCTAGACACTGAGGGCGTGTGGCCACCGCCAGAGCGAGTGTCCGACCCGCAGCATCCCTGCAGCACAGCCAGGGCCTGGCCAGGGGCCTGGGACGTGTGAGGAACAGACTGTGAACTGCCACAGCTGTTTGGGGTCCCCCGTGCCACAGAGCGGGGTGACGGCTTTTCCTTTCACCTTCCCCAGTTTCTCCTTGTTTTTAATGACTTGCTGTTTAATAACTTGTGTTTGCTTTGAACTATATGCGATGATCAATGGGTCAGGGAAGCGTCCAGAGCAGAGAGAGTACCCCGGAGTGGAGACACCCGAGCCCTGTCCTAAGTACAACAACCAGATTGGGGGTCGAGCCCCAGGAACCCTGGGCCCAGCCTTGTCTGGGTTACGAGGACTCTGCCACACGAGAGTAGAAGGGGTGTCCTGGAGTCAGGCGGGCCTCTGGGTGAAGTTAGTGGGGGCGAGGACTCAGACCCTTTCGCCAGCCAATTCCACAGGGGTAGTGTATGAGCCAGGAAAGGTCCCCACGATAGCGGGACCATTCCCCCGCTTACATAGGCCTGGACACAGAATGCCTTTAGCTGTGGATTGCACTGCAGATCTGATTGGCTGTAAATCCTGGATACCTCTGGCAACATGAGACCGCATGAACTGGTCCTTTCCTATGGTCTGGCTCTGGTGAGGTAAGACTAAAAGGTCTTTTCACGGTTGGACCAGGACAGACTCTGGGGAGTGCATTATTCTCCTCAGCACTTCCATTCTGTAGTGCCCTGACAGCAAGATCCCAGGTGAATGTGTGGGTTACTCTCCCTGGCAGGGTCAGGTTTTCTGTTCAGTTTTTAATGACTGAAATGCTTTTCTCTTCTTTGTAACCTAGGCACATGGTTGGACTCCAATCGCAGAGCGGAAGCAGAAAATAGTCACCATTCCCCGGAGATGCCCAGCTAAAGAGGGAACTTTTCAGTAAGAGCTCCCTGCTGGTTCACACATGCATGTAGACAGCGTCCATGCGGGTGTCTGTCAGTGAGGTTTCTCTGTCTGTTCTGTCAAATGTTTGCCTACTTGTTTTCTGGCTGGTGCCGACTGAAAGGATTTCGTATCCGAGGAAGGACGTATCCTCCTGCTTAGCAAACAAACAAAGCAGCACATTTCATGTCCAGATTATATTTAGTCGTAAATCGACACTGTGATGGTTCCCCACCAAGGAAAGTTACCCCGTCTTTAGGAAAATGACTGAAGTACGAATGCCAAACACAATTCCAATAGAGGATTCAAAGCAAGGTTTTCTGCATGGTGGTTAAAGGCTTTAATTTAAATCAGTCCACCCTGAGGTTAACAATTAAGAGTTGTTATCTTCACTGAAGGCAGTTGAGGTCTAAGCCCTTGGTTCTGTCTGAATGGAAATTCGGTCCATTTACTAATCCGGTTTCAGGAGCATTGTGTGGGGTGCAAGGAGAGGCCAGTGCCATGAGGACAGATGGCTTTGGATGTAAAGGTCGCCGGCAGCACCTGTAACACCTCCCCCCCAACGTGCTCTCGCTTGTCCTGGCTCTGGAGCTGCGGCTGGAGCGGGGCTCGGGTCAAACCCTTTGGCGCTGAAGCCCAGTGTTGACATCTCGCTCTCGGGGGCCCAGACTGACCCAGCCACAATCCCCGCGCGGGGGGGGGGCGAGCTCTGTCTCCCGTGGCCGTGGGGAGCGTCTCGGGGAGAAGCGGATGCTTGCATTGGGATTTTACACAAAGACCTTTCAGAAGAGCCCTAGACGGTGTCTGAGCTGGCTCGGATGAGGCAGCAAGGGGCAACGCAGCCTGAGCCAGTGAAACTGCCAATCCCCCAGGGAGCAGTGGAAGCAGGTCCAAGCCGCAGCAAAGAGCGGTTCCTGCCGGGAGACGGGAAGCAGGCAGATTGCAGCTCTGTGGGACAGAGAGTGTCTGTTTGTTCTGTATGTGGACAGCACCTGGCACAATGGGGCTGATCCCTGAGTGGGGCCTGTACACAATGCTAATAAAAGAAGGGGATTTGTTGGATTACTCTAAATCCCGAGTGGAAAGGTGGAGGTGACAGGGGCAAGCCCTGGACAGATGGGATCTGCCCAACCAGGGCAGCATGTGCAGGACGGGGAAGGGGAAAGGCCATTGGAAGTGTTTCCACAGAAGCAAAAAAATCGGGGAACCAGCGCAACCATGGTGGAGTGAGGCTGTTCCCTGGTCTAGATCTCCACAGACAGCAGTCATGGGCAGGCTGGGAGGGATGGCCTGGATTCACTTTGGATTGGCTCCAGTGTAAATGAGACGAGAATTGTCCCAGAAGGGCCCAGGTACAAGAGTGACAGACACTGTAGGTGGAGCCTGTGAATAAAAAAATTAGGTGCATTATAAAACAGTAGTAAAATAATCCCCCTGCTCCCCTTCTCCTGATGGGTGACCCCAAGTCTGACCTTGTACCTTTCCATGGGGCATCATCACTGAATGGGGGAGCTGTTAACGAGGCACCACAGGGATTGGCTGTAGCCCCCTCACTATTCAACTTTGTAATTAACCATCTGGAAGCAGGGACTATGAAAAGGATTTAGGGTCATAGAGGACAAACAGCTGAACCTGAGCTTCTGTGAGCTGCTTTCAGGTTAAGCCTGCAGCTTTGGGCAAGTAATTCAGACCCTGGGTCTGTGTTGGAGCAGACGGGTGTGTCTGGCTCAACAAGACAGGGTTCTGGGGTCCTGAGCTGCCAGGGCAGGAAAGCAGGGGCAGAAGTAGTCTTGGCACATCGGTTGGCAGCTCCCAAGGGGCTTTCTGTGATCCAACCCGTCACAAGGGACAAAACACTCCAATCCCTCCTGGTGGGAGGAGCCAGGTTTGCTCTTCAAATTCTGTCCTTGGTAGATGTCCAGGTCTGGGAATGTCCCACAACAGCATTTCTAATGGGAAGCTGGCTGCAGAACAATTAAACTGCTCAGAGCTCCTATGCAGGTGGGGTGGGAATTCAGTCTCTGTGTTCTGTCAGTGCAGCTAGAGCAATAGGAAAACCTCACCAGTCCCTGTAGCAACTGTCTACTCCAAAGTACTACAGGAGCATTTTAAGTGTAGACAGCCTGAGAGTGAGACCAGATCTACCTCCAGTTGGCACTAGGGATGCGCCAGCACTGAGACTACAGCAATGACAACAGTTCAATGCTTCCGGAGTTGGCACGGAGATTCAAATCTACGTGGGAAGCCCCAAGGGATTTCTAGTCCAGCACCTTAACCCCTCAGCCACAGCTACCTGATGGCCACTGGCTTCCCTACACTATGATTCTCTTAGTGAATTATCACTTCACATTGTTTGCTCAGACCAGCCTCCCCGGCCCACTCACTGCTGTGCGGGGCTGTAAGTGTGTCCATTGCTGGACAGCAGGAATTCCTGCCCATTTCCCTTCCGGCTGGAGCAGGATTGGAGTGTGTTTGTGTTAATGACATTGCTGTAGATTGTTGTTCGTTCCCCATCTTGACAATTCAGACAGTCCCTTTCCCATTCAGATCTCCAGTATTTCGTTCCAATAGCAGGGGTCCGGTTTTCTCTGGGGCACTGACATGTTTCAGGGGGTTGGTGAGTGAACTCAGCCTTGCATTCCATCCTTGACGGGGCGGGACAAGGGTGGTCAGTTTTGTTGGGCCAGCAAGTTGGCAACCCTAGATCCAGGGGAAACAAACACCCAACGAGGCTGGCCAGGGGCAGGACATCAGCTTGGAGGGGAGGGGTGGGGGTGGCAGTGACATCACAAAGGCCTGTTGCAGGAACTCGGCCTATTGGGCAAAGGTGGTGGGGAGGGGGTGACCTCACAGAGAGACCCTGACATCAGCCGGGCAGGACAGAGGTGCAGGGCCAGGCCAGTCTCTGAGACCCCCCCGGCTTTGCTGCCGCATATCTCCTTCATGAGGTCTCTCCTCGAGGACTGAGAGAGAATTAGGATTCACGGATGTGAGCATGGGGAGGAACCTCTGTGGAGTTTTCTCCTTTCCTACCACTGATTGTACCGAAAACAAACTTCCCTTTTCCAAGGTAAGAGGCCCAGAGAGGTTTGGAACCTGTTCAGTCTGATCCCCCTGGTGCAGGCAGCATTCTAAACCCAGAAAACACTGGCTTAAGGTGGCCGAATTTGATTTCCTGCCTAGGACTTTGACGCTTAGAATCCCTGGAGACATTGGGGTTTATCCTTTTTGGTTTCCCTTTTCCTCTTTCCTCCCTCCTTTCTCCTCTTCTCTTGCTTCTTTTTCCCCTTTCCCCGGCTTCCCTCCCTCTACCAAGAAGGGGTGTGTGTGTGGAGTGTGGATGGGGTGGGGGGTGCTCTCATTGCGGGAGGTCCTCACAAAGAGGTGAGGCTGGGTCTGAGAGTGATCCCCTCTGATGGTGACCTGGGCCGTCCTTTGGGACATCTGGTGAGACCTCTCAGCCTCCCGCCCCTCAGAGTCTCAGTGCTGATTGGCCGAGCAGGGGGCTATCGCCAGCGAGGAGACTCAGGTCCTTTTGGCCTCTTTTCAAATCAGGCAAATAAGTCACAACCAATCCAATGTATGGGATTAATCTTGCTGCTTCTCTCCATTAATTGTCTCTTAGCAGGTCATGATTTCCTCTAATGGTCTAGGTCTTCTAAAATACTTGCTGAATAATTCCTATGAACCACTGTTGGTCTGTAGCTCACTTGAGAGCACTTTATTCTGATCAGTCACTGTATGAAATTCAAGATGTCTCAGATAGGTTGAAAGTCAGGAGCAGTGTTTCCTCACATTTTGTATGTCCGTGTGCGGAATGAATTTTGTGATGTGCACCAATATGTGCAATTTTGTTATGTGACACATCACCTGTATATTGCTGCACATCACAAAATTCATTCTGCACATGGACGGTGTGTGGCAGGGGTGAGGCTGAAGGGTTCAGAGTGTGGGAGGGGGCTGAAGTGGGGCAGAGGGTTGGGGTGTGGGCTGTGGGGTGGGGCTGGGAATGAGGGGCTCAGGGCTAGGGCAGAGGGTTGGGGTGCAGGGGGTGAGGGCTCTGGCTGGGGGAGCGGGCTTTGGGATGGGGCTAGGAATGAGGGGCTCAGGGCTAGCTGATTCAAGAAGTTGTTGACAGATGGATAGTACGCGTCTATCAGCTCCTGGGTTCACTAGCCGTTGTCAACCAAGCAAGTTGGCAGACTGAAGGCAGGGCAAGAATGCTGAACCAGAACGGTCTTTGCTCTTGTCACACATGACATCACAATAAACTTATGCATACACACACACACACACACAGACATACAGACAGAGGCTGGTACCATTAGCAACAGGAATTTTGATTTCTGGGAGGGGCTGCACAAAGGACTGATACTTTGCATGTACAGAATATATCACATTGTACCAGGGGAGTCACAAAGTAGTTTACAAACTTGAATTCTAGGAGCCTGACAGCTGCCCTGAGCAGGACCAGGTGAAGGTGGGGCTGTACTGAGGGGTCTGCGAGCTGCAGCGGGACGTGCTGGACTGGGTTTCGCTCTGGTGGAGCAGGTGAGAGGGTCTGGGGGCCAGTGCATTGGGGGAGGGGCTGTCACCCCAGTGGCCGAAGCCCGGAGCACTGACCCCCTCACCCCTCTTGTGGCTGAAGTCCAGAGCCCCCACCTCCCTCCCTGCCCTCCTGTGGATGAGTCGCAGAGCCCAGAGCCCCCACTCCCCTCCACCTCCCCAGCGGCTGAAGCTTGGAGCCCTGATCTCCCCCCCATGGCAGCCGAAGACCAGGTCTCTTCCCTTCATCTCTCTTGGTGGCTTGAGCCTGGACACAAGCCCGGAGTCCTCCCTCCCCCCCTCCGCCCTGGGTGCTATAGCCCGGATCCTGGAGTCTCTACCCAGTTGTGGGAGACCAGAGCCCCAAACCCAGCGCTCCCCCTCCATAGATCAAGCCTGGAGCCCTGAGCCCATCCCCACCCCCGGGAGTTGTTTCGGAAGATGGTACATGCCTATGTAGGGCCCTATGAAATCTTTTATTACACTGCTCTACAGCCAAAATGCTTCTGAAATAAATGTAGTCAAACTTTACTAATTCTGGGTCACTGAGAACGAAAATGATGCTTAAAATTGTTGATTGGCTCTAGTTTTCAAGATATGCTATTGAGTCAGTATGTACGACCCTTGACTTGGGAATGGTGGAGGATAAGTGAGATATAAAGGGAAGGGATCTCAATTTAAACCAGAAATGACTAAAATACATCTTTGACTGGATCTGTGAATAAATCTATGACTGGGTTTGGACAGTACTTGCTTTTAAGGCAAAACAATGAATGATGCAATCTGAAGCTGGTATTGCGTCATACATGATATGAATTGCATCATGTTATTCCTAGAAGTCATGGATGATGCAATCATAACGAAGCTTACATCACTCTGCTGAACAAATTGCCCTATATCAGCTCTAGAAATCATACAGTGTCACGCTCTCTTATTTGTCAGTGTTTGATTTTGCAAAGGGACACATTTCTGTTTAGCCAAAGTGAGCAGAGATGCCTCGTACTTGTGTGAACAGTGCAGATAACTTCTGCTATGTTTGTGGTGAAGTGCCTTTTGCATCACAAAAGCGCAGTATAACCACTATGGTTAAGAAAGCCTATCACCTTTATTTTGGCTGCAAAATTGGAGATCAGGACAAGAGGTGGGCCCACACATATGCTGCAACACTTGTGCAACCAATCTTCACCAGTGGTTGAGCAGGAAAAGGAAATCTATGCCTTTTGCAGTGCCAATGATTTGGAGAGAGCCAACAGATCATACCAGCAATTGTTACTTCTGCATGGTGCCTCCAGTTGGGAAAGATGTGTCAAAGAAGAAAAAGTGGACTGTGCATTATCCAAACATTCCATCAGCTATACGCCCAGTACCCCACGGAGAAGGACTGCCGGTTCCTGATGCACCAGAATCATTCTCACTTGAGTCAGACGAGGAAGAGGAAGAGGATGAAACTTCTGGTCCTGAACCATCAATGTCACAGGACCCACATTTTCTCCCATCCTCCTCCTCTGAACCACACCTCATAACACAAGGTGAACTGAATGACCTTGTCAGGGATTTGGAACTACCCAAGAGTAAGGCAGAGCTGTTGGGCTCCAGACTACAGCAGTGGAATCTCCTGGCAGGGGATGTTAGGGTTTCCATGTTCCGTGACCGTCAAAAGGATCTTGTCCCATTCTTCTTCATGGAAGGTGATCTTGTAGCCTGCAACAACATCGATGGTGTGATGGCAGCCCTCAACATCGTTCACGATCCAGATGAGTGGAGACTGTTCATTGATTCATCGAAGACGAGTCTTAAAGCTGTTTTACTGCATAATGGCAATGTTTTGCAATCAATTCCAGTTGGTCATGCGGTACATATGAAGGAAACCTATGACAACATGAAACAACTTTTGAGGTGCATAAACTATGACCAACATCAGTGGCAGCTTTGTGGCAATTTGAAGGTTGTTGCTCTCTTGCTTGGTCTGTAGACTGGATACACAAAGTACTGCTGTTTTCTCTGCGAATGGGATAGTCATGCAAGAGATTCCCACTACATCAAGAAAGATTGGCCACTCCGACAGTCATTGGAGCCTGGGAGGAAAAGTGTTCAGCATCCACCACTTGTTAAATCAAGGAAGATTTTGTTACCACCCTTACACATCAAGCTGGGTCTGATGAAGAACTTTGTCAAGGCCATTGACAAAACACAAGCAGCTTTCAAGTACCTCCGTGGAAAATTTCCAAGGTTAAGTGAAGCTAAGATAAAGGAAGGTGTCTTTGTTGGTCCTCAGATTCGTGAACTTCGAGATGATGCATTTGACCATGCACTGCGTGGCAAGGAAAAGACGGCATGGAAAGCCTTCCAGTTAGTGGCAATAAATTTTCTCGGAAACAACAAGGCAGACAACTACAGGTTGTTGGTGGAAAACCTCCTCAAGTAAGGTGACCAGATAGCAAGTGTGAAAAATCGGGACGGGGTGGGGGGTAATTGGCACCTATATAAGAATAAGCCCCAAATATCGGGACTGTCCCTATAAAATCGGGACATCTGGTCACCCTATCCTCAAGGCATACAAAAGCCTTGGTTGCAACATGTCACTAAAGACACATTTTTTGCCCTCTCATCTAGATTTTTTTCCACCGAACTGCGGAGCAGTGAGCGACGAGCACAGCCAGCGATTTCACCAGGACATTGCAACAATGGAGAAACGCTATCAGGGCAAATGAAGCCCATCAATGCTTGCAGACTATTGCTGGACAGTGACAAGAGATGCTCCATTTAATGAATACAAGAGACAAGCCAAGAAGCGCCGAGTAGACACTGAATAGGACTAAACTATGTACAGAATAGTTTTTTGCCTTTTGTTTCATAATAAATTTTATTTATATACCCCTTTTGCTGATTTTTAAAGTGTTACATAAACAGGACAGGTGAAATATTATCATGTAAAGCAACCATAAACACATGAAAAGACCTAGGTTTACAATTTATGATTAAAACTCTACTATCTACACAATATACATAGACATAAAATGTAAAAACTTAAATATCTTAGAAACAGTAGCCAATCAGTTGTTTTAATTGTCATATTTGAATTCAGCACATCAAAATACATAATAAATAGCACATTTTATCTCTGAAGCAGACGACTTCTCAAAAATTGTAGACTAGTGTTATTGGGGACTTTCCAATTTAGTATTTTCTGAGTTTTGTCCTTTCCATTTCTTAAAAATTAATTCCGTCTTTATGGTTTTTGTGTTAATCACAATTGTTTGATACACTGACCACAGTTAAGTAGCTTTACTATAAATGCACACAAATGTTCAGAAATGGCTTGCAAGGGGAGAAACTGATTTTACTAAAAGAATCCTACAATTTAAACAAAACTTCCTGCAGATGCCCAGAGTACGGTAAAAGTGACATTTTAAACTCACCTTTTAAAGTAGCCGTAAGTAACACGACCAACTGACATTGCTGAACAGTGACACTACAGTCCACAGCAGTGTGTGTGTGCATGGGGGAGGGAGGTTGTGGGGGGAGTGGAGTGTGTGTGTGTGTGTGTGTGTGTTGGGGGAGAGTATGTATGGGTGTGATGGGGAGTGGGGGAGGAGTGTGAGTGTGTGGGTGGAAGTTTATGGGGCGCAGTGGAGGTGAGTGTGTGGGAGTGGGGGGCGGAAGTTTGTGGGGGCAGTGGAGGTGAGTGTGTGAGTTGGGGGTGTGTGTGGGTGGAAGTTTGTGGGGGCAGTGGAGGTGAGTGTGTGGGTGGGGTGGGGGTGGGTGGAAGTTTGTGGGGGCAGTGGAGGTGAGTGGGGGTGGGGGCAGTGTCTTGGGGCAGGTGTGTCTTGGGGCAGTCAGGAGGCCGGGGGTCCCGTCCTGAGGGGAGAGGAGCAGCCCAGGGAGCTCTGTCTCCCGTGGCCGTGGGGAGCGTCTCGGGGAGAAGCGGATGCTCCTCCCCCCGTGATCGCACCGGCCCCGGGTGCAGCGGGGGGACCAGGACCGAGCACAGCGACGCCCCGGGGCCGGGCGGGGATGTCCTGGGGCTGAAAGTGCCACTTAGACCTCACCGGGCACCGCGGCTGAGCGCCCCGGGGCTCCCGAGCCGGGCGGTTCGGTTCGGTGCGGTGCGCCCCGGGGTGCGCGGGCCCGAACCAACCACCGAGGGGGACGGGCACCCCGCTGTGCCCCGGCCCCGCCCCCAGCCCCGCCCCGCCCCGCTCTGCCCCGGCCCCGCCCCCAGCCCCGCCCCGCTCTGCCCCGGCCCCGCCCCCAGCCCCGCCCCACTGTGCCCCGCCCCCGCCCCCAGCCCCGCCCCGCTCTGCCCGCCCCCGCCCCCAGCCCCGCCCCGCTCTGCTAGGCCCCGCCCCCAGCCCCGCCCCGCAGCGACCCGCCCCCAGCCCCGACCCAAGCTCTGGCCCGGCCCCGGCCCCTGTCCCGCCCCTGCTCCGGCCCAATCCCGCCCCGCCCGGGCTCGCCCCTGCTCCACCCCCGCCCTGCTGTGCCCCGGCCCCGCCCCGTGCCCCGTCCCTGCTCCTGCCCCAACCCCGCCCCGCTCTGCCCCGGCCCCGCCCCTACTCCAGCCCCGCCCCGCTGTGCCCCGGCCCCGCCCCTACTCCAGGGCCGCCCCCAGCCCCGCTCCGCTGTGCCCCGGCCCCGCCCCCTGCCCCGCCCCGTGCCGCGTCCCTGCTCCAGCCCCAGCCCCGCCCCGCTGTGCCCCAGCCCCGCCCCTGTCGCGCCTAGCTCTGCCCCTCCCCCGCCTCCAGTCCAGTCCCTGCTCCGACCCCGCCCCCAGCCCCGCCCCGCTCGGCCCCCGCCCGTAGTCCCGCCCCCAGCCCCGACCCGCTCTGCCCCGGTCCCGCCCCAGCCCCGCCTCCCCGGAGGCTTGGCCTCTGCCGTGATCGCTCTGCCCCACCCCCCAGCCGCCACATGCCCCGCCCACTGCCACCTCCTTTCGCCTCCCTAGCGCCGCCGCCCCTGAAACCCCTCTACCCAGGCCGAGGCCGGAAGCGGAAGTGAGTGCGGAGCTCAGGACGCCATTAGGAGAAGGTCAGAGGCGCCAGAGGATGGGGCGGGGCGGGGCTGTTGCGCGCTGCTTCTGCCAGCCCCGGTGCATTGTGGGATTCCTCCTCCCTCCCAGCGAGTGTCTCCTGTTCCACCCACCCCGACCCTCACCTCCACTGCCCCCACAAACTTCCACCCACCCCCACCCACACCCTCACCTCCACTGCCCCCACAAACTTCCACCCACCCCCACCCACACACTCACCTCCACTGCCCCCACAAACTTCCACCCACACAAACCCCCCCACACACACTCACCTCCACCGCCCCCACAAACTTCCACCCACCCCCACCCACACATTCACTGCCCCCACAAACTTCCACCCACACACACCCCCACCCTCACCTCCACTGTGCCCCATAAACTTCTGTTGCTGGCACAGAGGTGCCCGAGGCAAAGCAACAGGGATTCGTTGCCCGGCGTGCTTCGCGCCAATAAGCACACCGGGGTGGAGAAACAATCAAAGGTTTATTTGAGATCTCAAAGTGGTGCAAGGAGACAGGCAAATCTCAAATCGAGCACACAGGACAAAGCAGCTTCTCTCTTCTTATACTTTACAATCAAGCCCCCCCTTCTCTCCCTCCGTATCACCCCTCCCCACACTCCCCCTCCCCTTTCTACCGAAGACATGTTCATACATTTAAGCCGTTAAGTCATTCTAGGGCTCTAAATCTAGCTTGTTAGTAACATTCCTCTAAACAATCATTGGGTCTTATTTACTCTAGTTTACTATGTTTGCATGTTTCCTCCAGCTAGAAACATGCAAACCTCATCATTATTGCTTAGGACCTGGTTATAAGCAAGGTCGTAATAGGTAACTGACTATTTGCACATTCCAATTCCTGTCCTTGGCTCTTGAGGCCGCTTAGAGTTAAATATGGAAGAACAGAGTTTAAACATGGAAGAATTCTGGTTCATATATAGGCCTAATGACGCCATCACTTCCACACAAACACTCACACTCCTCCCCCACTCCTCATCACACCCATACATACTCTCCCCCAACACACACACACACACACACTCCACTCCCCCCACAACCTCCCTCCCCCATGCACACACACACTGCTGTGGACTGTAGTGTCACTGTTCAGCAATGTCAGTTGGTCGTGTTACTTACGGCTACTTTAAAAGGTGAGTTTAAAATGTCACTTTTACCGTACTCTGGGCATCTGCAGGAAGTTTTGTTTAAATTGTAGGATTCTTTTAGTAAAATCAGTTTCTCCCCTTGCAAGCCATTTCTGAACATTTGTGTGCATTTATAGTAAAGCTACTTAACTGTGGTCAGTGTATCAAACAATTGTGATTAACACAAAAACCATAAAGACGGAATTAATTTTTAAGAAATGGAAAGGACAAAACTCAGAAAATACTAAATTGGAAAATCCCCAATAATAAAAGAGATTTCATAGGGCCCTACATAGGTGTGTACCATCTTCCGAAACAACTCCCGGGGGTGGGGATGGGCTCAGGGCTCCAGGCTTGATCTATGGAGGGGGAGCGCTGGGTTTGGGGCTCTGGTCTCCCACAACTGGGTAGAGACTCCAGGATCCGGGCTATAGCACCCAGGGCGGAGGCGGGGAGGGAGGACTCCGGGCTTGTGTCCAGGCTCAAGCCACCAAGAGAGATGAAGGGAAGAGACCTGGTCTTCGGCTGCCATGGGGGGAGATCAGGGCTCCAAGCTTCAGCCGCTGGGGAGGTGGAGGGGAGTGGGGGCTCTGGGCTCTGCGATTCATCCACAGGAGGGCAGGGAGGGAGGTGGGGGCTCTGGACTTCAGCCACAAGAGGGGTGAGGGGGTCAGTGCTCCGGGCTTCAGCCACTGGGGTGATAGCCCCTCCTCCAATGCACTGGCCCCCAGACCCTCTCACCTGCTCCACCAGAGTGAAACCCAGTCCAGCACGTCCCGCTGCAGCTCGCAGACCCCTCAGTACAGCCCCACCTTCACTTGGTCCTGCTTAGGGCAGCTGTCAGGCTCCTTGAATTCAAGTTTGTAAACTACTTTGTGACTCCCCAGGTACAATGTGATATATTCTGTACATGCAAAGTATCAGTCCTTTGTGCAGCCCCTCCGAGAAATCAAAATTCCTAGAGATTTTGGCCGAGTCTCCCAGTGTTGCTAATGGTACCAGCCTCTGTCTGAATGTCTATGTGTGTGTGTGTGTGTGTGTATGCATAAGTTTATTGTGATGTCATGTGTGACAAGAGCAAAGACCGTTCTGGTTCAGCATTCTTGCCCTGCCTTCAGTCTGCCAACTTGCTTGGTTGACAATGGCTGGTGAACCCAGGAGCTGATAGACGTGTACTATCCATCTGTCAACAACTTCTTGAATCAGCTATTTCCACAGGTTTTCGAAAGAAGATGAGATTTTACAAAAGGTAATTCCCAGATTCTTTTCCTTCTCCTTAGATCACACATGACAGGTTGTTGCCTCCTTCATAGATTCATAGATTCTAGAACTGGAAGGGACCTCGAGAGGTCATTGAGTCCAGTCCCCTGCCCTCATGGCAGGACCAAATACTGTCTAGACCATCCCGGATAGATATTTATCTAGCCTACTCTTAAATATCTCCAGAGATGGAGATTCCACAACCTCCCTAGGCAGTTTATTCCAGTGTTTACTGAACAAGTTTTCTCCCTCCTCCTTATGACACCCTTTTAGATACCTGAAAACTGCTATCATGTCCCCTCTCAGTCTTCTCTTTTCCAAACTAAACAAACCCAATTCTTTCAGCCTTCCTTCATAGGTCATGTTCTCAAGACCTTTAATCATTCTTGTTGCTCTTCTCTGGACCCTCTCCAATTTCTCCACATCTTCCTTGAAATGTGGTGGCCAGAACTGGACACAATACTCCAGTTGAGGCCTAACCAGCGCAGAGTAGAGCGCAAGAATGACTTCTTATGTCTTGCTCACAACACACCTGTTAATGCATCGCAGAATCATGTTTGCTTTTTTTGCAACAGCATCACACTGTTGACTCTTATTTAGCTTGTGGTCCACTATAACGCCTATATCCCTTTCTGCCGTACTCCTTCCTAGACAGTCTCTTGCCATTCTGTATGTGTGAAACTGATTGTTCCTTCCTAAGTGGAGCACTTTGCATTTGTCTTTGTTAAACTTCATCCTGTTTACCTCAGACCATTTCTCCAATTTGTCCAGTTCATTTTGACCAGCCTCCCCGGCCCACTCACTGCTGTGCGGGGCTGTAAGTGTGTCCATTGCTGGACAGCAGGAATTCCTGCCCATTTCCCTTCCGGCTGGAGCAGGATTGGAGTGTGTTTGTGTTAATGACATTGCTGTAGATTGTTGTTCGTTCCCCATCTTGACAATTCAGACAGTCCCTTTCCCATTCAGCCCCAAACATTTATTATCCAGGAGTAAGATCCCCAAATAATGAGACTGTCTTAACCAAACAAAGAGTAAATTAGGAGCAGGGGGCGTGTGCGCGCATAGGGGGTGGGGGGATATTTTCAAATTCTGAGCCCTTAGCGGGAAGTCTGATGCCCCCCCCCATGATTGTTTGACCTAGGGATGTAAATAGTGGTTAAAACGATTAACCGGTTTGAATTATATCATTTAACTCGTTAACCGTTTTACCTCAGGTCTCTCCAGCGGGCCGGCACAGGGCAGCCGGGTCTGGGGTCCCACCGACCAGGTACGGCAGGGTCTGCTCCAGGCTGCCTTGGCTGCCGCAGACAGGGCTGGAGCCACTCCAGCGTGGCTCTGTCTGGGATCCTGCCTGCCCACCGGCGTGGGGCTGCCCCCCCCCCCCAGCCCACTGCGGCCGGGACTCCTCTGGCCCAGGGGGGCTGGCCGGTCGGCGGGGTTAACTGGCAAGGTCCGGTTAACCGGTAAGCAAACCAGTAAACCCAGTACTTCCTGGTTCACCTTTGATATCCCTGGTTTGACCACGTCTAGGAAAAAAGCTTCCCAGTGGCTACTGGGCGGGGCAGCCCCTCCCAATCTCCTACCCCATGGGCTGGGGGAGCTGCCATTGTATCTGTGCCCATCCCCCTCCCTCCTCCTGCCCTCTGGCTCTGCCCTCCCCAGCCAGTCTCTGCTTGTTCCATAGTCTCCCTCCAGCCCCCCCACAGCCCCTCCCCCACATCCCCCCTTTTCTTCCCTTTATCGGACACTCAGAGCTTCCCTCTAGTCCAGCTCTGCTCCCCTGAGCCCCAGAATTCTCCCCCTGCCCCGATACCTGTGTGTTCCCCCAGCCTCCCTCCAGCACCCCACATCCCCCGGCCCCCTCCCGCCCCCTGCATCCCTGTTCCCCAATTCCTGCCCTCTCCCAGATCCCTGGTCACCCCCCTCCTACATCCCTGTTCCCCAATTCCTACCCCCTCCCACATCCCCAGTCACCCCCTCCCACCCCCTCCCACATCCCTGCTCCCCCCCCTCCCACATCCCTGTTCCCCAATTCCTGCCCCCTCCCAGATCCCTGGTCACCCCCCTCCTACATCCCTGTTCCCCAATTCCTGCCCCCTCCCACATCCCCCGTCACTCGTCTCCCGCCCTCTCCCACATCACCCTTCCCCCTCCCCCTTCCTGCCCCCTCCCACATCCCTGGGCACCCCCCTCCTGCATCCCTGTTCCCCAATTCCTGCCCCCTCCCACAACCCTTCCCCCTCCCCCCGGCTCCCCACATGTCGCTGCCCCGCCCCCACCCCCACCCCCTGCAAACCCTGGGCGCTGCAGCCGCTTCCCTCTGCCCGAGGCCGGGACTCGCAGCTCGCCCCGCTGGGAGCAGCCTGGGCCCCCCGCCCCGCTCAGGCTGCACCGGGAGCAACTCCCTGCGGGGGGCAGGTCTCCCCTTCTCCCCACGTGGGGCACTGCCGGGGGGGCTCGGGGTTCCAGTCAGGGGGGCCGGGCCGGGGTCTCTGCCCGGGGAGAGTCTCGGTGGGGGGGGAGGCAGTGGGAATGTCCCTCCCCCGCCTGCAGCCAGGGCTCGGGGGGCCCCAGCGGCAGCAGCCGAGGCCCGGGGGGCTGGCAAGGCAGCGCCCGCAATTCACTCCTGCTGCTGGGCTGGGCCCCGGCTCGCTCCGCCCGGCGCCTCCTGGGCCCTGGCGAGCTGGAGTCGCTGGGTCTGGCCGGGGGGTCTGGCTCTTATTCATGTCTTGTGGCGTCACCCCCGGCCCCCAGCAGGGACGTGGGGCAAGGGGTCCATGCCCAGGGGCCCAGGGATTTCAAAGGCGCCGGGCCGAGGGGATCGATCTGTGTTTTTAAATAAAAATGAAGATACAAAATGTCACTAGATCAGTCGATGCCACAACTTACGCCTAGTGGGTGACAGACCCCCCGTCCCCCGCTGGTGCACACAGCCAGAGATGCCCGAAGGCCGACCAACAACCGTGGTCTGGTGCCACCCCACTACCCCGCCCACAGACCCATGGGGCTTCCCCCCACAAGCCCCCAGGCCCCAGTGTGGCCCACCACTCCACAATCCCCCACCGACTGTCCTCCTCGCCCCAAGCCAGGGTGCAGCCACCCCACCCAGCTGTGCCACCCGACAGCCCCTCCCCCCACAGCCCCCCACAGCCATGCTGTGTCCCCCTGGGGGCAGCCATGCTGCTGCCCCTCACTACCTCCCAGCCCAACAGCCACAGCCATGCCATTGACCCAAGCCCCCGATCCAAGTCCCCTATAGCCTCTCCCTCCCCCAGGCCCCTCCCAGACCCAGGCCCCATCCGTACAACCCAATCGCCCCCTGCCAACAACCCCCCTCTCCTCTCCCACAGCACCGATCCATCCCCTACCCTCCCACACCACACAGACCCCTCCACCTCCCAGCTGTGCCACCCCCCCACCCCGAGCCAGACCACCAACCCCGTCAGACACCCTCCCCTCCTGGTGCACCAAGGTCTCCCCAAGACCGACAACAGCTATGAATTAAAACCCCACAGTGTTTGTTGGGGCTACTGGAGCCGTGGGACCTACCTGGAGATGCTGAAATCTCACTCTTGTCTCTCTCCTCCTGCCCCCATCTCCAAGCCAGGCACTGGGCAGTTCAGTGGTGAAGTGATGAACTGATGATCATCAGTTTGTTTTATGATGGGGGGAGGGGGGAGGTTTAAACTATTTCCCTGGATCAAGTCTCCCTTGGTGTAGTAAGTGAAGGCCCTGATAAAGGCTCAGGATGAGGCCTGAGGCCTGAACTAAAGTAATGGTCAAGACTTTGCTAACATAAAGCAAAGTTAAGCTGTGAGCAAGAGGCAGGCCCTGCTCACAGAAGCTGGCAAGGAAAGGGCTGATGTTGCATAAATATATATCCACTTAGCATAGTTACAGTATAAACATGGTACCAAGACACACTATACCGAAACATTCCACAGATAACATGGAACAGGCCGACCCATCCCAATGACAGGGGCAAAAGGGTAAAATGATGGATAGAGTTGTTTTGATCCAACCAACAGGTACAAGGTGCGAGGCGGCACTTTACTACGTAGGGAGGTTGTACCTTGCTACGTGGAGGGGTTGCACCTCAATACGTCAGGAGTGATATGTAACTTGTTTGTACCCGTGTATAAGAATGTATCCCTGGGGTGGTGTCTTTGTCCGGCCACGGGGGCAGTGGAAAGTCCCGCCACTGAGCCGGGTCCTTGCCAAGAGGCACTTTCTCGTAGTATGCCAGGTAGACTAAGTAATCTACGGGGAACTGCCATTGTGTCCGAGATCGCAATAAACCTAGTCCAAGTGACTTTGCATCTTACTAGACTCTGTGGTTATTGGGGGTTCTCTTCGGGTTTGCTGGGTCAGCTATCTGCGCAGAGCTGGGGCAGCACAAAGAGGGAATACACGCACGCAGCTGAGTGATATCAACACAGGAGAAAGCAGAGCACCACACCGGTAGCATCTGAAAACACTTGGCAGCTCAGTTACCATTTCAGCTAGAGCAGAGCTGGGCACTGGGCCACCCGGGGCCTTTAACACCACAGCCCTGGGGAGGGGGTGCTGAGCTGGACCATCCAGTGAGGAACACAAGTCCTTCTACCCTCCACCACACCCTAGTTTGGAACTGCTGCTGACGGCTCCCCCCATCCATGGTAACTTTTATCCCCTCTGCCTCCCTCTATCTGGGGGTTTTCCCTTCTGCACCTACCTGGCAGGGCAGGCCGCCCCCCACCCCAGTCTGAACCCCTGAGCTTGTCCCAGTTTTGTCCCACTGCCCATCCCTCCCCTCCGATTTCCCCCCTTCAGGGGGATTTTCCCTGCCTTTGATTGCAGGGAGCAGATTCTGATGGCGCGTGAGGGCAGCAACTTGCAGATGTTACTGAGCATGTGAGAAGAACATTAGAAGATAAGAACGGTCAGACTGGGTCAGACCAAAGGTCCATCTAGCCCAGTGTCCTGTCTGCTGACAGCGGCCAGTGCCAGGTGCCCCAGAGGGAATGAACAGACAGGAATCATCCAGTGACCCATCCCCTGTCCCCCATTCCCAGCTTCTGACAGACAGAGGTTAGGGACACCATCCCTGCCCATCCCAGCTAACAGCCATTGATGGACCTGGCCTCCATGAACCCATCTAGTTCCCCTTTGACCACAGGACCCTGCTCAGGATCAGTGAAGTTGCAAGTTCTAATAGGAAACAGCTTCTGATACAAGGGCAGCTCCTCTTCCTCCTCCCCTCCCATGGGGATGAGCAGCCCCCCCAACTGCCACTCTGCCCCAGCCTCCTTCAACCCATTGCCCCTTCAGCCTCCCCCCAAATGTCCCCTTCCCCCCATCGCCCCCTTCAGCCTCCTCCAACTGCCCCCCATCACCCCCTTCAGCCTCCCCCCAACTGTTCCCTTCCCCTCACCGCACCTGGTCACCTTCAGCCCCCCGTTGCCCTCTTCAGCCTCCGGCAACTTCCCCCCACTGCCCTGGCTCCACCACTCTCAGGTTCCCTTCCCCCCAACCATCTGCTTCCTTGCCATGGGTAAGAGGGGCAGAAAATGCTTTTGAAAAAACCTTTTGCAAAGTAAAAATAAAACAAACCAAACAACCCCTCCCTTGCTTTGTGCTGGGTGCCCAGCTGTGGGCTTGTGTGTGTGTGTGGGGGGGTGTTCTGAGCACACTCTGTTCAGGGAAGGGGTGGAGTTGGCCAAAGGGGCAGGTGGAATCTTTAGCAGAGAATTCCTTTCTCCATTCTGTTAGCTAAGCATTGCTGTTAAATGTCAGCCGACGAATGCAGCATTTGTAGCAATCTGACTCTAAATCCCCTGCCCTCTCGGTTGCTGCAGTTCTCACACCCTCTGCTCTTGTGATGTCACCACATGACATGGTGTCTTATTCCCATAGTGTCTTATATATTAGCCAGGACCATAGTTTATAAGGTAAAAACTGAAGCATAACTCCTTCCCTTCCCCGTTTTGACTTAGGAAAAATAAATCCTGTCCCCTCCCCCTGCCCCAGCCCAGCCCCACCAGAGCTGCTGCGGCCAGGAGACAGGTGCTCTCCCCTTTCCCCCGCTTCCCTCCCTCTACCAAGAAGGAGTGTGTGTGGAGTGCGGAGTGCGGATGGGGTGGGGGGTGCTCTCATTGCGGGAGGTCCTCACAAAGAGGTGAGGCTGGATCTGAGAGTGATCCCCTCTGATGGTGACCTGGGCCGTCCTTTGGGACATCTGGTGAGACCTCTTAGCCTCCCGCCCCTCAGAGTCTCAGTGCTGATTGGCCGAGCAGGGGGCTATCGCCAGCGAGGAGACTCAGGTCCTTTTGGCCTCTTTTCAAATCAGGCAAATAAGTCTCAACCAATCCAATGTATGGGATTAATCTTGCTGCTTCTCTCCATTAATTGTCTCTTAGCAGGTCATGATTTCCTCTAATGGTCTAGGTCTTCTAAAATACTTGCTGAATAATTCCTATGAACCACTGTTGGTCTGTAGCTCACTTGAGAGCACTTTCTTCTGATCAGTCACTGTATGAAATTCAAGATGTCTCAGATAGGTTGAAAGTCAGGAGCAGTGTTTCCTCACATTTTGTATGTCCGTGTGCGGAATGAATTTTGTGATGTGCACCAATATGTGCAATTTTGTTATGTGACACATCACCTGTATATTGCTGCACATCACAAAACTCATTCTGCACATGGACGGTGTGTGGCAGGGGTGAGGCTGAAGGGTTCAGAGTGTGGGAGGGGGCTGAAGTGGGGCAGAGGGTTGGGGTGTGGGCTGTGGGGTGGGGCTGGGAATGAGGGGCTCAGGGCTAGGGCAGAGGGTTGGGGTGCAGGGGGTGAGGGCTCTGGCTGGGGGTGCGGGCTTTGGGATGGGGCTAGGAATGAGGGGCTCAGGGCTAGGGCAGAGGGTTGTGGTGCAGGGGGAGGGGGCTCTGGCTGGGGGTGTGGGCTCTGCGGTAGGGCTGGGAATGAGGGGCTCAGGGCTGGAGCAGAGGTTTGGGGTGCAGGGGGGTGAGGGCTCCGGCTGGGGATGCAGGCTCTGGACTGGGGCTCGGAATGAGGGGTTTGGGGAGCAGGTTGCCCGAGGGAGAGAGGACTCCTCCCAGCCCTCTCTCACCACAGCAGCTCAGGGCCAGGTGAGAGAGCACCTGTCTCCTGGCCGCAGCAGCTCTGGTGGGGCTGGGCTGGGGCAGGGGGAGGGGACAGGATTTATTTTTCCTAAGTCAAAACGGGGAAGGGAAGGAGTTATGCTTCAGTTTTTACCTTATAAACTATGGTCCTGGCTAATATATAAGACACTATGGGAATAAGACACCATGTCATGTGGTGACATCACAAGAGCAGAGGGTGTGAGAACTGCAGCAACCGAGAGGGCAGGGGATTTAGAGTCAGATTGCTACAAATGCTGCATTCGTCGGCTGACATTTAACAGCAATGCTTAGCTAACAGAATGGAGAAAGGAATTCTCTGCTAAAGATTCCACCTGCCCCTTTGGCCAACTCCACCCCTTCCCTGAACAGAGTGTGCTCAGAACACCCCCCCACACACACACACAAGCCCACAGCTGGGCACCCAGCACAAAGCAAGGGAGGGGTTGTTTGGTTTGTTTTATTTTTACTTTGCAAAAGGTTTTTTCAAAAGCATTTTCTGCCCCTCTTACCCATGGCAAGGAAGCAGATGGTTGGGGGGAAGGGAACCTGAGAGTGGTGGAGCCAGGGCAGTGGGGGGAAGTTGCCGGAGGCTGAAGAGGGCAACGGGGGGCTGAAGGTGACCAGGTGCGGTGAGGGGAAGGGAACCGTTGGGGGGAGGCTGAACGGGGCGATGGGGGGCAGTAGGAGGAGGCTGAAGGGGGCGATGTGGGGAAGGGGACATTTGGGGGGAGGCTGAAGGGGGCAATGGGTTGAAGGAGGCTGGGGCAGAGTGGCAGCTGTGGGGGCTGCTCATCCCCATGGGAGGGGAGGAGGAAGAGGAGCTGCCCTTGTATCAGAAGCTGTTTCCTTTTAGAACTTGCAACTTCACTGTTCCTGAGCAGGGTCCTGTGATCAAAGGGGAACTAGATGGGTTCATGGAGGACAGGTCTAGCAATTGCTGTTAGCCGGGATGGGCAGGGATGTGTCCCTAACCTCTGTCTGTCAGAAGCTGGGAATTGGGCAACAGGGGATGGGTCACTGGATGATTCCTGTCTGTTCATTCCCTCTGGGGCACCTGGCACTGGCCACTGTTGGCAGACAGGACACTGGGCTAGATGGACCTTTGGTCTGACCCAGTCTGGCCGTCCTTATCTTCTAATGTTCTTCTCACATGCTCAGTAACATCTGCAAGTTGCTGCCCTCACGCGCCATCAGAATCTACTCCCTGCAATCAAAGGCAGGGAATATCCCCCTGAAGGGGAGAAATCGGAGGGGAGGGATGGGCAGAGGGACAAATCTGGGACAAGCTCAGGGGTTCAGACTGGGGTGGGGGGCGGCCTGCCCTGCCAGGTAGGTGCAGAAGGGAAAACCCCCAGATAGAGGGAGGCAGAGGGGATAAAAGTTACCACGGATGGGGGGAGCCGTCAGCAGCAGTTCCAAACTAGGGTGTGGTGGAGGGTAGAAGGACTTGTGTTCCTCACTGGATGGTCCATCTCTGCACCCCCTCCTCAGGGCTGTGGTGTTAAAGGCCCCGGGTGGCCCAGTGCCCAGGTACCGCAGCTCTGCTCTAGCTGAAATGGTGACTGAGCTGCCGAAGGAGACCTGATTCAGGGTGTGGAAGCAGAAAAAGAACTGTCAGAAAAGAACTGCAATGCATGACAGTTTGTTAGCAAGAGTCAGGCTAACTGTAGCCCTGATAACGCGAGATTTGTAGAAGCGAGGATTGCGTGAGGCGGGTGAGAAAGTACTGTGTGAGAAGTTATTGTGACCTTGTATAGATAAGGTGTAGAAGACCTTGTGTAGATAAGGTATAGGAAATATTGTATGTTGGCAAGAGTCAAAACAATCAAGAAATAAGATATCAAGATGGCTTATGTATAACAAAATGCAGCTGTCCCTCATTATTTTCTGTAATGAAAGGTATAAATGCTTGTTGTAATTAGGTATCAGAGAGAGAGACCTGCTTAGCTCTCTCCCTCTGCACAATTGTGAGAGTTAATAAAGCTTCTGACTTGCTGTACCCAAACAAAAGAGTGAGAACTCAGTTTTTCTCCGACAATTTGGGGGCTCGTCCGGGATGGCAACGCCCTCAGAGGCACCGGCAGTTACTACGGATCGTTCCCCTTCGAACCCCATGGCGCCACAATAGAGGTAAGAGACCTTTTGAAATCTCTATTGGGGTGTCGGAGGAGGACTGTCCGTGGGGCCGTCTGTCTCTGTTGGGCTGACGCCATCCGAACTTATTGACTGTGCAGCAAGGTCAGATGCTGAGCGGCGTAGGGGAATTGTTTGCCGCCCCCTGTATGCATATGCAAGGTGCATAGGATTGCACCTGTGTTGAGGGGTTGTTACTGCCTCAGCAGGAGGGGTTTTTACCGCCTCGAGTGATGCATCGAGGTACTTGGGAATAGTACCTGGAGTAAGGCCTGGGGGGGGGGGGGTGTCTGTGTCTGTGTGTGTGAATTGAGTGTTACCGGAAGACGCCCAGAGTACTCTGCGAAGTCTTTTGGCTCGTGACCAGAACTACTCTAACGCAAGCCCGGTAACTAGAGGATCTTTTAGGAGATCCGACCCACGGTACGCTAACTCGGCCTGGCATCGTCCGGCGAGGAGGCTACCTGGGTCTAGGAGTGTGTGAACCCATCTTCCCTCCCCTTTTCCTCTCCGTGTGAGCCACTGACAGTCTGACCATCTCACTGGATGCAACAGAGTAAGCGGCGCCGTCTCTCTGAGATTAGCCGACGCTCTTTGCTGAAGGGAGGTGTAGGAGGTCATGGCTATCCTCGTTAGTCTCTCCTGTGTGAGTACCCTGTAGGGAGAGATCCTTAGTTTATATGCCGCTAGCGCGGACAGGGCATCCTCCTCCCTGTGTGTGTGATTGGAAAATGGGTGGGGGACAGTCTAAGGATTCCCTCTCACCCCGTAAGGGTACCCCAGCTTATTTTATGTACGTACATTATGGTCCTAAAACCTGCAGGTATTTAGAGAATTGGAATCATTACACGCGTGAAAATTCATCTAAACAATGCCCACTAGAAGGTACCTTCAATCTAGATAAGATCAGACATCTCAGAGGAGCTTTTAATCACCAAAAAAAGCCTCTGACACACAATGGGAGCAATTTGTCTATTGAGGAAAGGAACGGGTTAATTTGAAATTCAGCTTGGTCCAGAGATAAAGAGAAAGTTAATCTGCGTTCAAGGTCAAGAATCAACGCAGACCAGGCTAAGTACAAAGAAAAACTGCTTTCCGCCCCAGCTGGCTGTGAAAAAATATAGACATAGTCAAACCAAAGGCAAGACAAGTTACAGTGCTGAGATTACATTTGCAAAGCTTAACTGTCCAGTGAGATCCAACAGTCTGCCTTTGCGACCCTGGAGCCGGCGTGGTTTGGGGACGCTGAAGAAGCCACAGGCAGCCAGCCTGGACTGGAATCACTGAAAAGACGCCCCAGGAGACCTCAGGGTGTAAAAGAACTGCCCTCCCAAGAGAGGAAGCAAGTTGAAGATTGCACAGCACCTTCTCTCAACGTTATACACAGACGTGGCCAGTCTGGACATACGTGTGTGAGTATGAAAGTGTGCCTACTCTCAGCCGCAGTAAGTCTGAGAACCGGAGAGGGATTTAGCATTCCTCTCTCCACCCCGGTTGACCGGGAAGGGTGTCAGGTGGATCTACCCCAGTCGTAGCAGGACTGGGCAATAGAGAAGTTGGAGTAATAGGAAGAGTTGTGTACTTGATAACTAGAATTGAGCAATTAAGAGCATAGATCATGAACCAGGCAGCAACTCAAACCTATGCCCAGGGCAAGTTGCAAGCCTTGAGACAGGACTTCCAGGCAGAAAAGGAAGCACTGGCTAAGCAAGTACCGGTCCTTCAGGGACTTGTCAGAATTTAACCATTTGTGTTTGCATATGCTGTAACAGCAGTGTGTTTGCCACAAGAGAAAATTGAATAGTTAAACGCCAATGGGCCATGCGTTTTGCCCAAGTGGCAAGCCTCACGAGGGAGGACTCGGGTAGCCTTGTGAGTAAGAATGTTTAAGAGAAGAGACCAGGAAGGGTGGGGGCTAGTTGAGAAGCCCACCCTCCTATCTAAATTGGTAGTGAAAAAGCCGGTGCCCATGGAAGGGACGGTTCAGCGAGAAATGCAGGATCGGGCCCAAGCGGGCAGGCAATAGATAGAGAGATTGGAAAACAGGTTGGAAACTTTGAGGGCATAGTGGAAGGAAAGGAGTAAGTAATTATAAGCATGGGGATTTCAAATCCCCAGGATAATAATTGGAATGGTAAAATCTGAGTTGATTGGGTGTCGTTCTGGGAGACAAGCAAGTGATTTAAGAAAAGAGAGTGAGAAGTTAACTCTGTAGTTGCTAGAGGGAATCAAGCAGTGAAACTTGGTAGGAATGTCTGTAAGTAATTCAGGCAAGAGGTTAATTAAGTGGAATTATTCGACTATGAATAAGTTAGTCGAATTTGCTGAAGAACACTCCTGCTGTGTACAATCTGTGTTTTATAAGTTTGAGATGAATTGGTATTGTTTTAAAGTTGCAAAACCGAGAATACTTTTGCCAGACACAGGAAACTAGTGTTGTTTAAGGTATTTAGCATTTAATCCTTAAGGTGACTTAATGCTTTACAAGATTTAAAATGTTTTAACTAAAGACCAAAGGTTGTGGCTGCAGCAGGGTAGTCAAAGCCAGGAGAATAAAAGATTTGAATTTGTTTTTGGGTAACAAAATAGCAGATAAAAGCTCTGGTAAAAAGATAGAGAAGGACAGTGCCCCTGGCTCTGTGTGGTCGAGCTGTCACTTTACTAGGGGTGCATGGAGATTTTGTAAGCACAAAAGAAACAGTTACACCTTGTGTAGAAATGGATGTGGCTAGTGTTGTGGAAATTGAATTGTGGAGAGGATGTGCATTTTCCCCAGAACATGTGCAGTGTATATTGTAGCAGAGGTAAAAGAAATGCAAACCTACCAATATAGGTTGTGTTGTCTTTTTCAGATCACTGGGTGTTTGAAAGCAGGAGCTAGAAGTAAAAGGCAATCAAAAGTCTGGGAAAGTTAATTGTGTCCCTTTTAAAGTAAGAATCTTTAAGCTAGTGGATAGCTTTGGATCTGGAAGCAAGCCAGAAAGCATCTGTATTAATGCAATTTTCTAACTAATAAGGTAGAAGCCACTGAAACCTGGGCTGCCTATGAAACAAATACAAGGAAATATGGGGTAATTCCTCTGTTTTGTCTAAAATCAACAAGAGTATGTGTATATAAAGGAAATATTTTAAGCAATGACTGACTACCCAGAAGGGGTAGACCTCTGTTCTTTTGTCTTTCAGATCATCAGAGAAAACGGATGCCAGCTGAACAGCATTCAATGTACCATGCATTTACTGGTACAATAGGAATTATTTTTGTGTTCTTTGTCCTGTCTTGTGGTGTTTGTCTTGTGGCCAGAATTGTTGGGTTTAATAATTTCATAAGACAGTCTAGTTCAAAATTAAATAGAAGGGTTAAATCAAAAAGCAGATACTTGTTTTATTCAACTTGGAATACAAAAAGTGTTTGGATAAATCAGGAAATGTGATATACTAAAGTCTAATACAGTTGCTTAAGTAAGAAAAAGAAACTTCATTGGCCAGATTTTTAATTGAAAAAAATGGTTGTTAAAATTTGCATACCAACAGTCTTTGGAAGCAAGGACATGGAAGGTTAACCCACTCCCCATATTGCCCATGGGATCCTTCTGGCTACCTCAGATTTCTAGCCAGAGGGCTGGGGAGGGAGGAAAGCTATTGGACACCTGAGGTTGTACCGAGTGAACTCCTCAAAAGTGGGTGTGCTTGTCCTGGTTTGTTGCTCCAAAGCTCTGTAATAAAGTTATTTTACTGGAAGGGTGTACATGGCATACATTGAATAATAAGACTAATGTACTGTATAATGGCAATGTGTATGTGTTCATTGTTGGGAAAAGGTGTATGAGTGAAGAGTGGAAGTTTCCTTTGTAGGTTAAAAGAAGCCAAGAAGGGGAGAAGGAAAAAGAACAGAATGAGTTAACTGAGGAAAAAATAGCTAGCAAGCTCAGTCCAAAGATAAGACGTTGGCCCCATCCAAGGATACTACCCACAGCTAAGACTTGGCTGACAGCCAAGAAAAGGGGGGGCCTGAATGTGCCCAAGCAACTATGATATCTGCAAAACACTGCCAGGCATTAATGAAATGTGTTAGGTTTCTTTTCTCACAGATAAAAGAAGTGCTACCCAAAGACCCTAGCAGCCCTGCCATTCATTGAAACAAGGAGACTGAGTCTACGTAAAGTCCATCAATGAAAGACTGCTTTGGCTCCATGCTGGAAGGGCCCTTTCCAAGTCCTGTTAACCACCAACACCGCTGTAAAGTGCCAAGGACTGCCCACCTGGACCCATGCTTCTCACTGCAAAAAGACTCCTCCACCTGGAGAGGATTCTCCAGCTGCTGATCAGCCTATTTCTCCTGCTAGCTCTGCTGTGCCTCCTGGACAGCAGGGAAGGAGGACAAGGTGAAGTGCTAGTAACCTCTCCCTTGTCCACTGACAGATCTACAATGCCTTTGAATTCTTTTACAGGAATCACACCAGTACAGGGTGAAGTGCTAGTAACCTCTCCCCTGCACTATGGTGAATCACAACTGCTTTTGAAGAAGAAGAAAAGAAGAAACACCCGCTCTGCTGAAACCACCAAAGTCCAGGAATTCCTGACTACAAAAGACATTAAGAACTGGCTCTGGTGGAGAAGACGGAGCATCGTTTATTGGCAAGGAGGGAACTGTGGGGACCGTTCCTGGGAATGCGGGGTACAGTGGTGAGGTGGATTCTTTCCAGGGGCAGGACTTTGTGCTTATGGACAGGTACCTTCAGGATGCACTGCCCTTTCTAATTGGCTTTCAGAAGATGAATATCAAAACCGCCTTGCCACCACTAGGACTACACCCACTAGTCCCTTGACCCCTGCCACCACCACTGTAACTTACCCAGATACAAACCGTACTGTATATTCCAATGAAACCCATTGGCCAAGGCTTTCACATCTTAGTGATTTACTGAAATTTTGTTCAGAGAAATTATTCTTTAAAGTTCAGGATAATGTATATGAGCAAACAATTGAATGGAAAACAAATGGATCAGTAGAGATAGAAATACGTGATATCACTACCAGCGAACCCCAAGAATTAATAATTGCAATTGATGGGTTCTATAGTGAAGTAGATATGATGGTTGTTCCTGAAACTTGTACTGTGTTAAATGAGAGAGGCCCTTATTGTTATTTGGTCACCCAATTAGTGAATAATCAGACAAATACCCAAAGAGTTTGTTCTGCCACTGGAAATTTTACCTGCATAGAAATTATTCCAGTGACTAATAATGTGACCTGTACCTTATTGCAATACACCCCCTCTTATACCACTAATGTTAATGCCTCCCGGAAATACATAAAGGTATTTGACCAACAGATGTGGTATAGTACTACACCAAAGAGAGATGTAGTAGGATATCGGTGGACTGTGATTAACACTACACTAGGGACTGTTAAATTTTCATTACCCTTATCCAGTTTCCAGATTACCTCTACATACCCGAACTGCTCACAGGGGGCTGCCATTAGATTAGCACAACAGAGGGCTTGGGTTATTTCCTCTAGAAAGAAGAGAGATTTGACCGGATCCCTGTGGGATGGGGCCAATAGTGCAGCAGCAGTGTGGAATATTTTTAAGAACCAGGAACATGATGAGAAATTGGGCCAACTAGAGAAGGCCATTGGCCTTGTTTCTGGAGCACAACTAACCCAGGTACAGGCTGGAGTTGGTGAGTTACATGTTATTTCCGCCCTTAGTTCTATGACCCAGAAGTTGCTGACAGAGATGGTATTGAATATCACTGAGGCTGGGAAGGCATTGCAGTGGGATCTAGCATGTTCAGAGATTCAGGATTTCCTGAATGACCAGCTGATGGCCATTCGGAATGATCTAGAACATCAGGCTTGGCCCACTGCCCTTACAGACACATCAGGAGTACCATCTGACCTGTGGCCATGGAGACTTACTTGGAGACTTTCTGGGTGGAAGTGCAGACGTTCTCAGTGCTCCTTCCAAGCATATGGACCGGTAAAGGGGGTGTGGGCTCCCACATACCGTATCCTGCCGGGTCCATGGGGAGGATGCATGTGGGATTGGGTAATTCACCGAGACATCTGGGAAATTAGACCACCTGGTACGCCCAATCGATTTTTAGTCAGTGCTCCTGGGATTACACCTGACATTTGGATGGGGTTAGGTAGTCTATGGACATTTTGGCCATTAGAACCCCCACAGCTTCAGTGTAACCATAAACTGAAGCCAGGAGCAGCTGTTACTCTTCATGACTACGTTTGCTGGGAGGGTAGGAGACAAGGAACTACCCTGACAGGACACTTACTTTTTCAAGCTAACGATAGCTGTGTGTATGTTAAAACCACCACATTGCAAGACATACATTTTAATCTCACTACCACTGCAGGCAATGATATTATTTACTGGCCTGCAGATAGAGCTTTCCAAGTAGCCCTTAGGTTCCAGATACCCTTTAATTGGACTAGTTTAGTACCTGATAGATTTCAGAATTTGTTTTCACTGTTACCAGAGATTCAGAAAATCTCTGAAGTACAAGGGCAAATTCACATGCTTCAAAATATATATCAAGTTGAAAAGTATGCTTTTCAGACAGCTTATAGAGTATCCACTTTATGTACTAAGTATGATGTATTGTGCTTTGTGACTAAGGCTGTACAACAACCCCATTATAGTATTGCTATGGGAATGTTATTGCTTGTATTGTTATTAGTTAGCTTAGGATTATGTTATTGTTGTTGTAAAAGACGTAATAATAGTAATACCTTTCATGTTCATGCTAATCATGCATTGTCATTACATCCAATCAGAACCCCTAAGACTGAAGCATCTGATATAGAATCTGAAGTCCAGGACTTGATGCAAATAGAGGTTTGAGAATGTTTGTTGTACTAGAAGTACAAAAGGGGGGGTTGTGGAAGCAGAAAAAGAACTGTCAGAAAAGAACTGCAATGCATGACAGTTTGTTAGCAAGAGTCAGGCTAACTGTAGCCCTGATAACGCGAGATTTGTAGAAGCGAGGATTGTGTGAGGCGGGTGAGAAAGTACTGTGTGAGAAGTTATTGTGACCTTGTATAGATAAGGTGTAGAAGACCTTGTGTAGATAAGGTATAGGAAATATTGTATGTTGGCAAGAGTCAAAACAATCAAGAAATAAGATATCAAGATGGCTTATGTATAACAAAATGCAGCTGTCCCTCATTATTTTCTGTAATGAAAGGTATAAATGCTTGTTGTAATTAGGTATCAGAGAGAGAGACCTGCTTAGCTCTCTCCCTCTGCACAATTGTGAGAGTTAATAAAGCTTCTGACTTGCTGTACCCAAACAAAAGAGTGAGAACTCAGTTTTTCTCCGACAAGGGAAATAGTTTACACCCTCCCCCCACTCCCCTGGGCTCTGCTGGCATCAGCTCCTGAGCCAGAGACTGCAGGTGATACGAGAGAGCTGGGGTAAGTGCTGGGCCCAGGCTGGAAAGCGACGCTGCAGAAATGGCTCCTGCTCGCCCCATCCCTGCCCCAGAGTTTCTGCGCGGCTCAGAACTGCTGCCCAACACACCCAGGCTCACCCCGTTAGCAGTGGCTGTAGCTATTGGCGAGGAAACGCCCACGGGAATGCAGGACACTGACCGGCTCTTCGTGCAGGAGGGAGAGGGATGAGACTGGGTGGGGCACCTGGAGCAATCAGTGGGGAGGGAGGTTCCGGGCACCCAGCCTTGCCCAGCTCCATTCCCTGCAGCCCCCCGGGGCAGTGACTTTCCTGGGAGAGGGGAGGGGCAGAGAGAGGAAAAGCCAATTCCTGCCTCTGCCTGGTCCCTGCGCTGCTGAGGGAATGGGCTGTTCTGGGGACAGTGTCGGGGGATCCCCCAAAGGGGCTCCTTTGATTCTGCTCTTTTCTGGCGTTTGGCTCAGAGACTCTGTTCCTGGGAGAGTGTAATAGCGTCTGGTGGGTTTAGTCCTGGGGGAGAGGTCGGGTCTGTGCTGTAATAGCGTCACTGAGGCGTCTCCCAGCATGGCAGAGTCTAGAGTGTCTGTCTGCAAGGACAGAGCCTGGGGGAATCGGGGTGTGAAATGGGCTAACACTAATTGAGAAACCTCCCGAATTTCCCTTCTCACTCTGACAGGCTGCAGAATAACGACCCCGTTTTGCTCCAGACCGTCCCATCTTCCTAGGGGCCGGGGAAGGGAAATGGCTGTGGTGGATCCAGCTCAGGTAGGGGATTTTGGGGGAGGTGCTGGGGAGGGTTGTTGTAGAGGGGGAGGGCCATGAAATCATAGAGTTCACAGTTCTAAGGAAGGGTAGAAGGGAGTACAGCAAAATAGAGACAATGGATTTCAGGAAGGCGGATTTTGCTAAGCTCAGAGAGCTGATAGGTAAGGTCCCAGGGGAATCAAAACGGAGGGGAAAAACAACTGAGGAGAGTTGGCAGTTTTTCAAAGGGACACTATTAAGGGCCCGAAAGCAAGCTATTCCGCTGAGTAGGAAAGATAGGAAATGTGGCAAAAGACCTCCTTGGCTTAACCACGAGATCTTGCATGATCTAAAAAATAAAAGAAATCATATAAAAAATGGAAACTAGGACAGATTACAAAGGATAAATATAGGCAAACAACACAGGAATGCAGGGGCAAGATTAGAAAGGCAAAGGCACAAAATGAGCTCAAACTGGCTACGGGAATAAAGGGAAACAAGAAGCCTTTTTATCAATACTGTCGGAGAAAAACACAGTTCTCACTCTTTGGATGGGTACAGCAAAATCAGATACTTTATTCTCTCTCTATCAATTGCATAGAGGGAGAGAGTGCACTAGGACACAGGGTCTCCCCCTCCTAGGCAGGTCTCTCCCAGGTAAACAATTACAGCAAGCATTTATACCTTTTGTTACAGACAATAATGAGCAACAGCTGCATTTTGTTTATACATAGGTCATCCTGATATCTTATTTTCCTCACTTGTTTAGACTCTAGTCTACATACAATATTATCTACACAAGGTCACAACAACTTCTCACACAGTTCTTTCCCACTCGCCTCACACAATCCTCGCTTCTACAAATCTCGCGTTATTAGGGTTACAGTTAGCCTAACTCTTGCTAACAAACTGTCATGCATTGCAATCCCCTTCCTGTCCGTTCTTTCTCTGCTTCCACAATACATTAGAAGCAAGAGGAAGACCAAGGACAGGGTAGGCCCACTGCTCAGTGAGGAGGGAGAAACAATAACAGGAAACTTGGAAATGGCAGAGATGCTTAATGACTTCTTTGTTTTGGTCTTCACCGAGAAGTCTGAAGGAATGACTAACTTAGTGAATGCTATGGGAAGGGGGTAGGTTTAGAAGATAAAATAAAAAAAGAACAAGTTAAAAATCACTTAGAAAAGTTAGATGCCTGCAAGTCACCAGGGCCTATGAAATGCATCCTAGAATACTCAAGGAGCTAATAGAGGAGGTATCTGAGCCTCTAGCTATTATCTTTGGAAAATCATGGGAGACAGGAGAGATTCCAGAGGACTGGAAAAGGGCAAATATAGTGCCCATCTCTAAAAAGGGAAATAAAAACAAGCCAGGAAACTACAGACCAGTTAGTTTAACTTCTGTGCCAGGGAAGATAATGGAGCAAGTAATCAAGGAAATCATCTGCAAACACTTGGAAGGTGGTAAGGTGATAGGGAATAGCCAGCATGGATTTGTAAAGAACAAATCACGTCAAACCAATCTGATAGCTTTCTTTGCTAGGATAACGAGTCTTGTGGATAAGGGAGAAGCGGTGGATGTGGTATACCTAGACTTCAGTAAGGCATTTGATAGAGTCTCGCATGATATTCTTATCGATAAACTAGGCAAATACAACTTAGATGGGGCTACTATAAGGTGGGTGCATAACTGGCTGGATAACCGTACTCAGAGAGTAGTTATTAATGGTTCCCAATCCTGCTGGAAAGGTATAACAAGTGGGGTTCCGCAGGGGTCTGTTTTGGGACCGGCTCTGTTCAATATCTTCATCAACGACTTAGATATTGGCATAGAAAGGACGGTTATTAAATTTGCAGATGATACCAAAGTGGGAGGGATTGCAACTGCTTTGGAGGATAGGGTCATAATTCAAAATGATCTGGACAAATTGGAGAAATGGTCTGAGGTAAACAGGATGAAGTTTAACAAAGACAAATGCAAAGTGCTCCACTTAGGAAGGAACAATCAGTTTCACACATACAGAATGGGAAGAGACTGTCTAGGAAGGAGTACGGCAGAAAGGGATCTAGGCGTTATAGTGGACCACAAGCTAAATATGAGTCAACAGTGTGATGCTGTTGCAAAAAAAGCAAACATGATTCTGGGATGCATTAACAGGTGTGTTGTGAGCAAGACATAAGAAGTCATTCTTGCGCTCTACTCTGCGCTGGTTAGGCCTCAACTGGAGTATTGTGTCCAGTTCTGGGCACCACATTTCAAGGAAGATGTGGAGAAATTGGAGAGGGTCCAGCATGGTCTAGACAGTATTTGGTCCTGCCATGAGGGCAGGGGACTGGACTCAATGACCTCTCGAGGTCCCTTCCTGTCCTAGAATCTATGAATCTATGAAGGAGGCAACAACCTGTCATGTGTGATCTAAGGAGCAGGAAAAGAATCTGGGAATTACCTTTTGTAAAATCTCATCTTCTTCCAAAAAGCTGTGGAAATAGCTGATTCAAGAAGTTGTTGACAGATGGATAGTACGCGTCTATCAGCTCCTGGGTTCACTAGCCGTTGTCAACCAAGCAAGTTGGCAGACTGAAGGCAGGGCAAGAATGCTGAACCAGAACGGTCTTTGCTCTTGTCACACATGACATCACAATAAACTTATGCATACACACACACACACAGACATACAGACAGAGGCTGGTACCATTAGCAACAGGAATTTTGATTTCTGGGAGGGCCTGCACAAAGGACTGATACTTTGCATGTACAGAATATATCACATTGTACCTGGGGAGTCACAAAGTAGTTTACAAACTTGAATTCCAGGAGCCTGACAGCTGCCCTGAGCAGGACCAGGTGAAGGTGGGGCTGTACGGAGGGGTCTGCGAGCTGCAGCGGGACGAGCTGGACTGGGTTTCGCTCTGGTGGAGCAGGTGAGAGGGTCTGGGGGCCAGTGCATTCGGGGAGGGGCTGTCACCCCAGTGGCCGAGGCCCGGAGCACTGACCCCCTCACCCCTCTTGTGGCTGAAGTCCAGAGCCCCCACCTCCCTCCCTGCCCTCCTGGGGATGAATCGCAGAGCCCAGAGCCCCCACTCCCCTCCACCTCCCCAGCGGCTGAAGCTTGGAGCCCTGATCTCCCCCCCATGGCAGCCGAAGACCAGGTCTCTTCCCTTCATCTCTCTTGGTGGCTTGAGCCTGGACACAAGCCCGGAGTCCTCCCTCCCCCCCTCCGCCCTGGGTGCTATAGCCCGGATCCTGGAGTCTCTACCCAGTTGTGGGAGACCAGAGCCCCAAACCCAGAGTTCCCCCTCCATCGATCAAGCCTGGAGCCCTGAGCCCATCCCCACCCCCGGGAGTTGTTTCGGAAGATGGTACACGCCTATGTAGGGCCCTATGAAATCTCTTTTATTATTGGGGATTTTCCAATTTAGTATTTTCTGAGTTTTGTCCTTTCCATTTCTTAAAAATTAATTCCGTCTTTATGGTTTTTGTGTTAATCACAATTGTTTGATACACTGACCACAGTTAAGTAGCTTTACTATAAATGCACACAAATGTTCAGAAATGGCTTGCAAGGGGAGAAACTGATTTTACTAAAAGAATCCTACAATTTAAACAAAACTTACTGCAGATGCCCAGAGTACGGTAAAAGTGACATTTTTAACTCACCTTTTAAAGGAGCCGTAAGTAACACGACCAACTGACATTGCTGAACAGTGACACTACAGTCCACAGCAGTGTGTGTGTGCATGGCGGAGGGAGGTTGTGGGGGGAGTGGAGTGTGTGTGTGTGTGTTGGGGGAGAGTATGTATGGGTGTGATGGGGAGTGGGGGAGGAGTGTGAGTGTTTGTGTGGAAGTTTATGGGGCGCAGTGGAGGTGAGGGTGGGGGTGTGTGTGGGTGGAAGTTTGTGGGGGCAGTGAATGTGTGGGTGGGGGTGGGCATGGAAGTTTGTGGGGGGCAGTGGAGGTGAGTGTGTGGGTGGGGGTGGGTGGAAGTTTGTGGGCACAGTGGAGGTGAATGTGTGGGTGGGGTGGGGGTGGGTGGAAGTTTGTGGGCGCAGTGGAGGTGAGTGAGTGTGTGTGTGGCGGGGGTGGAAGTTTGTGGGCGCAGTGGAGGTGAGTGTGTGAGTTGGGGGTGTGTGTGGGTGGAAGTTTGTGGGGGCAGTGGAAGTGTATGTGTGAGTTGGGGGTGTGTGTGGGTGGAAGTTTGTGGGCGCAGTGGAGGTGAGGGTCGGGGTGGGTGCAACAGGAGACACTCGCTGGGAGGGAGGAGGAATCCCACAATGCACCAGGGCTGGCAGAAGCAGCGCGCAACAGCCCCTCTTCGCCCCACCCCACCCCACCCTCTGGCGCCTCTGACCTTCTCCTAATGGCGTCCTGAGCTCCGCACTCACTTCCGCTTCCGGCCACGGCCTGGGTAGAGGGGTTTCAGGGGCGGCGGCGCTAGGGAGGCGAAAGGAGGTGGCAGTGGGCGCGGCATGTGGCGGCTGGGGGGGGGGCAGAGCGATCAGGGCAGAGGCCAAGCCCCGGGGGAGTCGGGGCTGGGGGCGGGGCCGCGGCAGGGCGGGGCTGGGGGCGGGGCTGGAGTAGGGGCGTTGCCGGGCGGGGCGGGGCTGGGGGCGGGGTCGGAGCAGGGACTGGAGTGGAGGCGGGGGAAGGGCAGAGCTAGGCGGGACAGGGGCGGGGCTGGGGCAGAGCGGGGCGGGGCTGGGGGCTGGGCCGGGGTACAGCGGGGCGGGGCTGGGGCTGGAGCAGGGACGCCGCACGGGGCGGGGCCGGGGCACAGCGGAGCGGGGCTGGGGGCGGTGCTGGAGTAGGGGCGGGGCCGGGGCAAAGCGGGGCGGGGTTGGGGCAGGAGCAGGGACGGGGCACGGGGCGGGGCCGGGGCACAGCGGGGCGGGGGTGGAGCAGGGGCGAGCCCGGGCGGGGCGGGATTGGGCCGGAGCAGGGGCGGGGCCGGGGCCGGGGCCGGGCCAGAGCTTGGGTCGGGGCTGGGGGCGGGTCGCTGCAGAGCGGGGCGGGGCTGGGGGCGGGTCGCTGCAGAGCGGGGCGGGGCTGGGGGCGGAGCCGGGGCACAGCGGGGCTGGGGGCCCGTCCCCGTCGGTGGTTGGTTCGGGCCCGCGCACCCCGGGACGCACCGCACCGAACCGCCCGGCTCGGGAGCCCCGGGGCGCTCAGCCGCGGTGCCCGTTGAGGTCTAAGTGGCACTTTCAGCCCCAGGACATCCCCGCCCGGCCCCGGGGCGTCGCTCTGCTCGGTCCCGGTCCCCCCGCTGCACCCGGGGGGAGGGACCGGGACCGAGCAGAGCGACGCCCCGGGGCCGGTGCGCTCACGGGGGGCGGAGCATCCGCTTCTCCCCGAGACGCTCCCCACGGCCACGGGAGACAGAGCTCCCTGGGCTGCTTCTCTCCCCTCAGCTCAGCCCTGCTCAGGCAGCTCCAGCTCACACGGAGGACGGGACCCCCGGCCTCCTGACTGCCCCAAGACACACAGTCACACTCACCTCCACTGCCCCCACAAACTTCCACCCCCCCCACACTCACCTCCACTGCCCCCACAAACTTCCACCCCCCTACCCTCACATCCACTGCCCCCACAAACTTTCACCCACCCCCACCCCACCCACACACTCACCTCCACTGCCCCACAAACTTCCACCCACACACACCCCCAACTCACACACTCACCTCCACTGCCCCCACAAACTTCCACCCACCCACACCCCCAACCTACACACTCACCTCCACTGCCCCCACAAACTTCCGCCCCCCCACCCCCACACACTCACCTCCACTGCGCCCCATAAACTTCCACCCACACACTCACACTCCTCCCCCACTCCCCATCACACCCATACATACGCTCCCCCAACACACACACACACACACACTCCACTCCCCCCACAACCTCCCTCCCCCATGCACACACACACTGCTGTGGACTGTAGTGTCACTGTTCAGCCATGTCAGTTGGTCGTGTTACTTACGGCTACTTTAAAAGGTGAGTTTAAAATGTCACTTTTACCGTACTCTGGGCATCTGCAGGAAGTTTTGTTTAAATTGTAGGATTCTTTTAGTAAAATCAGTTTCTCCCCTTGCAAGCCATTTCTGAACATTTGTGTGCATTTATAGTAAAGCTACTTAACTGTGGTCAGTGTATCAAACAATTGTGATTAACACAAAAACCATAAAGACAGAATTAATTTTTAAGAAATGGAAAGGACAAAACTCAGAAAATACTAAATTGGAAAATCCCCAGTAATAAAAGAGATTTCATAGGGTCCTACACAGGCGTGTACCATCTTCCGAAACAACTCCCGGGGGTGGGGATGGGCTCAGGGCTCCAGGCTTGATCTATGGAGGGGGAGCGCTGGGTTTGGGGCTCTGGTCTCCCACAACTGGGTAGAGACTCCAGGATCCGGGCTATAGCACCCAGGGCGGAGGGGGGGAGGGAGGACTCCGGGCTTGTGTCCAGGCTCAAGCCACCAAGAGAGATGAAGGGAAGAGACCTGGTCTTCGGCTGCCATGGCGGGGAGATCAGGGCTCCAAGCTTCAGCCGCTGGGGAGGTAGAGGGGGAGTGGGGGCCTCTGGGCTCTGCGACTCATCCACAGGAGGGCAGGGAGGGAGGTGGGGGCTCTGGACTTCAGCCACAAGAGGGGTGAGGGGGTCAGTGCTCCGGGCTTCGGCCACTGGGGTGACAGCCCCTCCCCCAATGCACTGGCCCCCAGACTCTCTCACCTGCTCCACCAGAGCGAAACCCAGTCCAGCTCGTCCCGCTGCAGCTCGCAGACCCCTCAGTACAGCCCCACCTTCACTTGGTCCTGCTCAGGGCAGCTGTCAGCCTCCTGGAATTCAAGTTTGTAAACTACTTTGTGACACCCCAGGTACAATGTGATATATTCTGTACATGCAAAGTATAAGTCCTTTGTGCAGCCCCTCCCAGAAATCAAAATTCCTGTTGCTAATGGTACCAGCCTCTGTCTGTATGTCTGTGTGTGTGTGTGTGTATGCATAAGTTTATTGTGATGTCATGTGTGACAAGAGCAAAGACCGTTCTGGTTCAGCATTCTTGCCCTGCCTTCAGTCTGCCAACTTGCTTGGTTGACAACGGCTAGTGAACCCAGGAGCTGATAGACGCGTACTATCCATCTGTCAACAACTTCTTGAATCAGCTAGCCCTCAGCCCCTCATTCCTAGCCCCATCCCAAAGCCCGCTCCCCCAGCCAGAGCCCTCACCCCCTCCACCCCAACCCTCTGCCCTAGCCCTGAGCCCCTCATTCCCAGCCCCACCCCACAGCCCACACCCCAACCCTCTGCCCCACTTCAGCCCCCTCCCACACTCTGAACCCTTCAGCCTCACCCCTGCCACACACCGTCCATGTGCAGAATGAATTTTGTGATGTGCAGCAATATACAGGTGATGTGTCACCTAACAAAATTGCACATATTGGTGCACATCACAAAATTCATTCCGCACACGGACATACAAAATGTGAGGAAACACTGCTCCTGACTTTCAACCTATCTGAGACATCTTGAATTTCATACAGTGACTGATCAGAATAAAGTGCTCTCAAGTGAGCTACAGACCAACAGTGGTTCATAGGAATTATTCAGCAAGTATTTTAGAAGACCTAGACCATTAGAGGAAATCATGACCTGCTAAGAGACAATTAATGGAGAGAAGCAGCAAGATTAATCCCATACTTTGGATTGGTTGTGACTTATTTGCCTGATTTGAAAAGAGGCCAAAAGGACCTGAGTCTCCTCGCTGGCGATAGCCCCCTGCTCGGCCAATCAGCACTGAGACTCTGAGGGGCGGGAGGCTGAGAGGTCTCACCAGATGTCCCAAAGGACGGCCCAGGTCACCATCAGAGGGGATCACTCTCAGATCCAGCCTCACCTCTTTGTGAGGACCTCCCGCAATGAGAGCACCCCCCACCCCATCCACACTCCACACTCCACACACACTCCTTCTTGGTAGAGGGAGGGAAGCCGGGGAAAGGGGAAAAAGAAGCAAGAGAAGAGGAGAAAGGAGGGAGGAAAGAGGAAAAGGGAAACCAAAAAGGATAAACCCCAATGTCCCCAGGGATTCTAAGCGTCAAAGTCCTAGGCAGGAAATCAAATTCGGCCACCTTAAGCCAGTGTTTTCTGGGCCTAGAATGCTGCCTGCACCAGGGGGATCAGACTGAACAGGTTCCAAACCTCTCTGGGCCTCTTACCTTGGAAAAGGGAAGTTTGTTTTCGGTACAATCAGTGGTAGGAAAGGAGAAAACTCCACAGAGGTTCCTCCCCATGCTCACATCCGTGAATCTTAATTCTCTCTCAGTCCTCGAGGAGAGACCTCGTGAAGGAGATTTGCGGCAGCAAAGCCGGGGGAGTCTCAGAGACTGGCCTGGCCCTGCCCGGCTGATGTCAGGGTCTCTCTGTGAGGTCACCCCCTCCCCACCACCTTTGCCCAATAGGCCGAGTTCCTGCAACAGGCCTTTGTGATGTCACTGCCACCCCCACCCCTCCCCTCCAAGCTGATGTCCTGCCCCTGGCCAGCCTCGTTGGGTGTTTGTTTCCCCTGGATCTAGGGTTGCCAACTTGCTGGCCCAACAAAACTGACCACCCTTGTCCCGCCCCATCAAGGATGGAATGCAAGGCTGAGTTCACTCACCAAACCCCTGAAACATGTCAGTGCCCCAGAGAAAACCGGACCCCTGCTATTGGAACGAAATGCTGGAGATCTGAATGGGAAAGGGACTGTCTGAATTGTCAAGATGGGGAACGAACAACAATCTACAGCAATGTCATTAACACAAACACACTCCAATCCGGCTCCAGACGGAAGGGAAATGGGCAGGAATTCCTGCTGTCCAGCAATGGACACACTTATAGCCCTGCACAGCAGTGAGTGGGCCGGGGAGGCTGGTCTGAGCAAACAATGTGAAGTGATAATTCACTAAGAGAATCATAGTGTAGGGAAGCCAGTGGCCATCAGGTAGCTGTGGCTGAGGGGTTAAGGTGCTGGACTAGAAATCCCTTGGGGCCTTCCCACGTAGATTTGAATCTCCGTGCCAACTCCGGAAGCATTGAACTGTTGTCATTGCTGTAGTCTCAGTGCTGGCGCATCCCTAGTGCCAACTGGAGGTAGATCTGGTCTCACTCTCAGGCTGTCTACACTTAAAATGCTCCTGTAGTACTTTGGAATAGACAGTTGCTACAGTGACTGGTGAGGTTTTCCTATTGCTCTAGCTGCACTGACAGAACACAGAGGCTGAATTCCCACCCCACCTGCATAGGAGCTCTCAGCAGTTTAATTGTTCTGCAGCCAGCTTCCCATTAGAAATGCTGTTGTGGGACATTCCCAGACCTGGACATCTACCAAGGACAGAATTTGAAGAGCAAACCTGGCTCCTCCCACCAGGAGGACCCTTGTGACGGGTTGGATCACAGAAAGCCCCTTGGGAGCTGCCAACCGATGTGCCAAGACTACTTCTGCCCCTGCTTTCCTGCCCTGGCAGCTCAGGACCCCAGAACCCTGTCTTGTTGAGCCAGACACGCCCGTCTGCTCCAACACAGACCCAGGGTCTGAATTACTTGCCCAAACCTGCAGGCTTAACCTGAAAGCAGCTCACAGAAGCTCAGGTTCAGCTGTTTGTCCTCTGTGACCCTAAATCCTTTTCATAGTCCCTGCTTTCCAGGCTACGGTTCCCTAGGCTCTAGGTGTGGCCACCAGCCTCCGTTCCCAGCTATAGGGCCTGGCTTTTGGCTGGATTAAACTGCATTTGTTTTACTAATCCCATTTTATCAAACTATCCAGGCTGCTCTGTACAACTGCCCCATCATTAGCATTATTTACCACTCCTCCAAGCTGTGTTAGCCACAGACTTTATCAGCAGTGATTTTATATTTACTTCCAGATGGTTAATTACAAAGTTGAATAGTGAGGGGGCTACAGCCAATCCCTGTGGTGCCTCGTTAACAGCTCCCCCATTCAGTGATGATGCCCCATGGACAGGTACAAGGTCAGACTTGGGGTCACCCATCAGGAGAAGGGGAGCAGGGGGATTATTTTACTACTGTTTTATAATGCACCTAATTTTTTTATTCACAGGCTCCACCTACAGTGTCTGTCACTCTTGTACCTGGGCCCTTCTGGGACAATTCTCGTCTCATTTACACTGGAGCCAATCCAAAGTGAATCCAGGCCATCCCTCCCAGCCTGCCCATGACTGCTGTCTGTGGAGATCTAGACCAGGGAACAGCCTCACTCCTCCATGGTTGGGCTGGTTCCCTGATTTTTTTGCTTCTGTGGAAACACTTCCAATGGCCTTTCCCCTTCCCCGTCCTGCACATGCTGCCCTGGTTGGGCAGATCCCATCTGTCCAGGGCTTGCCCCTGTCACCTCCACCTTTCCACTCGGGATTTAGAGTAATCCAACAAATCCCCTTCTTTTATTAGCATTGTGTACAGGCCCCACTCAGGGATCAGCCCCATTGTGCCAGGTGCCGTCCACATACAGAACAAACAGACACTCTCTGTCCCACAGAGCTGCAATCTGCCTGCTTCCCGTCTCCCGGCAGGAACCGCTCTTTGCTGCGGCTTGGACCTGCTTCCACTGCTCCCTGGGGGATTGGCAGTTTCACTGGCTCAGGCTGCGTTGCCCCTTGCTGCCTCATCCGAGCCAGCTCAGGCACCGTCTAGGGCTCTTCTGAAAGGTCTTTGTGTAAAATCCCAATGCAAGCATCCGCTTCTCCCCGAGACGCTCCCCACGGCCACGGGAGACAGAGCTCGCTCCCCCCCCCACTCCGTGCGGGGATTGTGGCTGGAACAGTCTGGGCCCCCGAGAGCGAGATGTCAACACTGGGCTTCAGCGCCAAAGGGTTTGACCCGAGCCCCGCTCCAGCCGCAGCTCCAGAGCCAGGACAAGCGAGGGCACGTTGGGGGGGAGGTGTTACAGGTGCTGCCGGCGACCTTTACATCCAAAGCCATCTGTCCTCATGGCACTGGCCTCTCCTTGCACCCCACACAATGCTCCTGAAACCGGATTAGTAAATGGACCGAATTTCCATTCAGACAGAACCAAGGGCTTATACCTCTACTGCCTTCAGTGAAGATAACAACTCTTAATTGTTCACCTCAGGGTGGACTGATTTAAATTAAAGCCTTTAATCACCATGCAGAAAACCTTGCTTTGAATCCTCTATTGGAATTGTGTTTGGCATTCGTACTTCAGTCATTTTCCTAAAGACGGGGTAACTTTCCTTGGTGGGGAACCATCACAATGTCGATTTACGACTAAATATAATCTGGACATGAAATGTGCTGCTTTGTTTGTTTGCTAAGCAGGAGGATACGTCCTTCCTCGGATACGAAATCCTTTCAGCCGGCACCAGCCAGAAAACAAGTAGGCAAACATTTGACAGAACAGACAGAGAAACCTCACTGACAGACACCCGCATGGACGCTGTCTACATGCATGTGTGAACCAGCAGGGAGCTCTTACTGAAAAGTTCCCTCTTTAGCTGGGCATCTCCGGGGAATGGTGACTATTTTCTGCTTCCGCTCTGCGATTGGAGTCCAACCATGTGCCTAGGTTACAAAGAAGAGAAAAGCATTTCAGTCATTAAAAACTGAACAGAAAACCTGACCCTGCCAGGGAGAGTAACCCACACATTCACCTGGGATCTTGCTGTCAGGGCACTACAGAATGGAAGTGCTGAGGAGAATAATGCACTCCCCAGAGTCTGTCCTGGTCCGACCGTGAAAAGACCTTTTAGTCTTACCTCACCAGAGCCAGACCATAGGAAAGGACCAGTTCATGCGGTCTCATGTTGCCAGAGGTATCCAGGATTTACAGCCAATCAGATCTGCAGTGCAATCCACAGCTAAAGGCATTCTGTGTCCAGGCCTATGTAAGCGGGGGAATGGTCCCGCTATCGTGGGGACCTTTCCTGGCTCATACACTACCCCTGTGGAATTGGCTGGCGAAAGGATCTGAGTCCTCGCTCCCACTCACTTCACCCAGAGGCCCGCCTGACTCCAGGACACCCCTTCTACTCTCGTGTGGCAGAGTCCTCGTAACCCAGACAAGGCTGGGCCCAGGGTTCCTGGGGCTCGACCCCCAATCTGGTTGTTGTACTTAGGACAGGGCTCGGGTGTCTCCACTCCGGGGTACTCTCTCTGCTCCGGACGCTTCCCTGACCCATTGATCATCGCATATAGTTCAAAGCAAACACAAGTTATTAAACAGCAAGTCATTAAAAACAAGGAGAAACTGGGGAAGGTGAAAGGAAAAGCCGTCACCCCGCTCTGTGGCACGGGAGACCCCAAACAGCTGTGGCAGTTCACAGTCTGTTCCTCACACATCCCAGGCCCCTGGCCAGGCCCTGGCTGTGCTGCAGGGACGCTGCGGGTCGGACACTCGCTCTGGCGGTGGCCACACGCCCTCAGTGTCTAGGTGGCAGGGCCCCTCCCCCCCCGCGGGGGTTACAATACCCCTCCCAGTGCGGCCTGCAAGGCCTCTTGACTGGTGGGGTCTCCCTGTACTGGGCCCGCTGCCCAGGAACCCCCACACTCTGCCCAGCTGCTCCTTGCACCTGGCTCCAGAGGGCTCCAACCCCAGCCCCACTCTGCCCCCACACAGCTGCTGCTGCTCTGCCCCCCACGCGACTCCCTGGGCCGCTCCTCTCCCCTCAGCTCAGCCCTGCTCAGGCAGCTCCAGCTCCCCCGGCCTCCTGACTGCCCCAACACACACAGTCACACTCACCTCCACTGTGCCCACAAACTTCCACCCACACACACCCCCACCCACACTCACCTCCACTGCCCCCACAAACTTCCACCCACCACCACTCCACCCACACATTCACCTCCACTGCCCGCACAAACTTCCACCCACCCCCACCCACACACTCACCTCCACTGCCCCCACAAACTTCCACCTACCCCCACCCACACACTCACCTCCACTGCCCCCACAAACTTCCACCCCCACCCCCACCCACACACTCACCTCCACTGCCCCCACAAACTTGCACCCACGCCCACCCCACCCACACACTCACCTCCACTGCCCCCCACAAACTTCCACAAACACCCACCCCCACCCACACTCACCTCCACTGCCCCCACAAACTTCCACCCACACCCCCCCCACACACACACACTCACCTCCACTGCCCCCACAAACTTCCACCCACACCCCCCCACACACACACACTCACCTCCACTGCCCCCACAAACTTCCACCTACCCCCACCCACACACTCACCTCCAGTGCCCCCACAAACTTCCACCCACACAAACCCCCCCACACACACTCACCTCCACTGCCCCCACAAACTTCCACCCAAGCCCACCCCACCCACACACTCACCTCCACTGCCCCCACAAACTTCCACCCACGCCCACCCTCACGCACACACTCACCTCCACTGCCCCCACAAACTTCCACCCCCACCCCACCCCCACACACTCACCTCCACTGCACCCCATAAACTTCCACCCACACACTCACACTACTCCCCCACTCCCTAACACACCCATACATACTCTCCCCCAACACACACACACACACACACTCCACTCCCCCCACAACCTCCCTCCCCCATGCACACACACAAAATGTCACTTTTACCATACACTGGGCAGGGGATTTAGAGTCAGATTGCTTCAAATGCTGCATTCGTCGGCTGACACTTAACAGCAATGGTTAGCTAACAGAATGGAGAAAGGAATTCTCTGCTAAAGATTCCACCTGCCCCTTTGGCCAACAGGGGGAGGCTGAAGGGGGTGATGGGGGGCAGTTGGAGGAGGCTGAAAGGGGCGATGGGGGGAAGGGGACATTTGGGGGGAGGCTGAAGGGGCAATGGGTTGAAGGAGGCTGGGGCAGAGTGGCAGTTGGGGGGGCTGCTCATCCCCATGGGAGGGGAGGAGGAAGAGGAGCTGCCCTTGTATCAGAAGCTGTTTCCTATTAGAACTTGCAACTTCACTGATCCTGAGCAGGGTCCTGTGGTCAAAGGGGAACTAGATGGGTTCATGGAGGCCAGGTCCATCAATGGCTGTTAGCTGGGATGGGCAGGGATGGTGTCCCTAACCTCTGTCTGTCAGAAGCTGGGAATGGGGGACAGGGGATGGGTCACTGGATGATTCCTGTCTGTTCATTCCCTCTGGGGCACCTGGCACTGGCCGCTGTCAGCAGACAGGACACTGGGCTAGATGGACCTTTGGTCTGACCCAGTCTGACCGTTCTTATCTTCTAATGTTCTTCTCACATGCTCAGTAACATCTGCAAGTTGCTGCCCTCACGCGCCATCAGAATCTGCTCCCTGCAATCAAAGGCAGGGAAAATCCCCCTGAAGGGGGGAAATCGGAGGGGAGGGATGGGCAGTGGGACAAAACTGGGACAAGCTCAGGGGTTCAGACTGGGGTGGGGGGCGGCCTGCCCTGCCAGGTAGGTGCAGAAGGGAAAACCCCCAGATAGAGGGAGGCAGAGGGGATAAAAGTTACCATGGATGGGGGGAGCCGTCAGCAGCAGTTCCAAACTAGGGTGTGGTGGAGGGTAGAAGGACTTGTGTTCCTCACTGGATGGTCCAGCTCAGCACCCCCTCCCCCGGGCTGTGGTGTTAAAGGCCCCGGGTGGCCCAGTGCCCAGCTCTGCTCTAGCTGAAATGGTGACTGAGCTGCCAAGTGTTTTCAGATGCTACCGGTGTGGTGCTCTGCTTTCTCCTGTGTTGATATCACTCAGCTGCGTGCGTGTATTCCCTCTTTGTGCTGCCCCAGCTCTGCGCAGATAGCTGACCCAGCAAACCCGAAGAGAACCCCCAATAACCACAGAGTCTAGTAAGATGCAAAGTCACTTGGACTAGGTTTATTGCGATCTCGGACACAATGGCAGTTCCCCGTAGATTACTTAGTCTACCTGGCATACTACGAGAAAGTGCCTCTTGGCAAGGACCCGGCTCAGTGGCGGGACTTTCCACTGCCCCCGTGGCCGGACAAAGACACCACCCCAGGGATACATTCTTATACACGGGTACAAACAAGTTACATATCACTCCTGACGTATTGAGGTGCAACCCCTCCACGTAGCAAGGTACAACCTCCCTACGTAGTAAAGTGCCGCCTCGCACCTTGTACCTGTTGGTTGGATCAAAACAACTCTATCCATCATTTTACCCTTTTGCCCCTGTCATTGGGATGGGTCGGCCTGTTCCATGTTATCTGTGGAATGTTTCGGTATAGTGTGTCTTGGTACCATGTTTATACTGTAACTATGCTAAGTGGATATATATTTATGCAACATCAGCCCTTTCCTTGCCAGCTTCTGTGAGCAGGGCCTGCCTCTTGCTCACAGCTTAACTTTGCTTTATGTTAGCAAAGTCTTGACCATTACTTTAGTTCAGGCCTCAGGCCTCATCCTGAGCCTTTATCAGGGCCTTCACTTACTACACCAAGGGAGACTTGATCCAGGGAAATAGTTTAAACCTCCCCCCTCCCCCCATCATAAAACAAACTGATGATCATCAGTTCATCACTTCACCACTGAACTGCCCAGTGCCTGGCTTGGAGATGGGGGCAGGAGGAGAGAGACAAGAGTGAGATTTCAGCATCTCCAGGTAGGTCCCACGGCTCCAGTAGCCCCAACAAACACTGTGGGGTTTTAATTCATAGCTGTTGTCGGTCTTGGGGAGACCTTGGTGCACCAGCAGGGGAGGGTGTCTGACGGGGTTGGTGGTCTGGCTCGGGGTGGGGGGGTGGCACAGCTGGGAGGTGGAGGGGTCTGTGTGGTGTGGGAGGGTAAGGGATGGATCGGTGCTGTGGGAGAGGAGAGGGGGGTTGTTGGCAGGGGGCGATTGGGTTGTACGGATGGGGCCTGGGTCTGGGAGGGGCCTGGGGGAGGGAGAGGCTATAGGGGACTTGGATCGGGGGCTTGGGTCAATGGCATGGCTGTGGCTGTTGGGCTGGGAGGTAGTGAGGGGCAGCAGCATGGCTGCCCCCAGGGGGACACAGCATGGCTGTGGGGGGCTGTGGGGGGAGGGGCTGTCGGGTGGCACAGCTGGGTGGGGTGGCTGCACCCTGGCTTGGGGCGAGGAGGACAGTCGGTGGGGGATTGTGGAGTGGTGGGCCACACTGGGGCCTGGGGGCTTGTGGGGGGAAGCCCCATGGGTCTGTGGGCGGGGTAGTGGGGTGGCACCAGACCACGGTTGTTGGTCGGCCTTCGGGCATCTCTGGCTGTGTGCACCAGCGGGGGACGGGGGGTCTGTCACCCACTAGGCGTAAGTTGTGGCATCGACTGATCTAGTGACATTTTGTATCTTCATTTTTATTTAAAAACACAGATCGATCCCCTCGGCCCGGCGCCTTTGAAATCCCTGGGCCCCTGGGCATGGACCCCTTGCCCCACGTCCCTGCTGGGGGCCGGGGGTGACGCCACAAGACATGAATAAGAGCCAGACCCCCCGGCCAGACCCAGCGACTCCAGCTCGCCAGGGCCCAGGAGGCGCCGGGCGGAGCGAGCCGGGGCCCAGCCCAGCAGCAGGAGTGAATTGCGGGCGCTGCCTTGCCAGCCCCCCGGGCCTCGGCTGCTGCCGCTGGGGCCCCCCGAGCCCTGGCTGCAGGCGGGGGAGGGACATTCCCACTGCCTCCCCCCCCACCGAGACTCTCCCCGGGCAGAGACCCCGGCCCGGCCCCCCTGACTGGAACCCCGAGCCCCCCCGGCAGTGCCCCATGTGGGGAGAAGGGGAGACCTGCCCCCCGCAGGGAGTTGCTCCCGGTGCAGCCTGAGCGGGGCGGGGGGCCCAGGCTGCTCCCAGCGGGGCGAGCTGCGAGTCCCGGCCTCGGGCAGAGGGAAGCGGCTGCAGCGCCCAGGGTTTGCAGGGGGTGGGGGTGGGGGCGGGGCAGCGACATGTGGGGAGCCGGGGGGAGGGGGAAGGGTTGTGGGAGGGGGCAGGAATTGGGGAACAGGGATGCAGGAGGGGGGTGCCCAGGGATGTGGGAGGGGGCAGGAAGGGGGAGGGGGAAGGGTGATGTGGGAGAGGGCGGGAGACGAGTGACGGGGGATGTGGGAGGGGGCAGGAATTGGGGAACAGGGATGTAGGAGGGGGGTGACCAGGGATCTGGGAGGGGGCAGGAATTGGGGAACAGGGATGTGGGAGGGGGGTGAGCAGGGATGTGGGAGGGGGTGGGAGGGGGTGACTGGGGATGTGGGAGGGGGTAGGAATTGGGGAACAGGGATGTAGGAGGGGGGTGACCAGGGATCTGGGAGAGGGCAGGAATTGGGGAACAGGGATGCAGGGGGCGGGAGGGGGCCGGGGGATGTGGGGTGCTGGAGGGAGGCTGGGGGAACACACAGGTATCGGGGCAGGGGGAGAATTCTGGGGCTCAGGGGAGCAGAGCTGGACTAGAGGGAAGCTCTGAGTGTCCGATAAAGGGAAGAAAAGGGGGGATGTGGGGGAGGGGCTGTGGGGGGGCTGGAGGGAGACTATGGAACAAGCAGAGACTGGCTGGGGAGGGCAGAGCCAGAGGGCAGGAGGAGGGAGGGGGATGGGCACAGATACAATGGCAGCTCCCCCAGCCCATGGGGTAGGAGATTGGGAGGGGCTGCCCCGCCCAGCAGCCACTGGGAAGCTTTTTTCCTAGACGTGGTCAAACCAGGGATATCAAAGGTGAACCAGGAAGTACTGGGTTTACTGGTTTGCTTACCGGTTAACCGGACCTTGCCAGTTAACCCCGCCGACCGGCCAGCCCCCCTGGGCCAGAGGAGTCCCGGCCGCAGTGGGCTGGGGGGGGGCAGCCCCACGCCGGTGGGCAGGCAGGATCCCAGACAGAGCCACGCTGGAGTGGCTCCAGCCCTGTCTGCGGCAGCCAAGGCAGCCTGGAGCAGACCCTGCCGTACCTGGTCGGTGGGACCCCAGACCCGGCTGCCCTGTGCCGGCCCGCTGGAGAGACCTGAGGTAAAACGGTTAACGAGTTAAATGATATAATTCAAACCGGTTAATCGTTTTAACCACTATTTACATCCCTAGGTCAAACAATCATGGGGGGGGGCATCAGACTTCCCGCTAAGGGCTCAGAATTTGAAAATATCCCCCCACCCCCTATGCGCGCACACGCCCCCTGCTCCTAATTTACTCTTTGTTTGGTTAAGACAGTCTCATTATTTGGGGATCTTACTCCTGGATGATAAATGTTTGGGGCTGAATGGGAAAGGGACTGTCTGAATTGTCAAGATGGGGAACGAACAACAATCTACAGCAATGTCATTAACACAAACACACTCCAATCCTGCTCCAGCTGGAAGGGAAATGGGCAGGAATTCCTGCTGTCCAGCAATGGACACACTTACAGCCCCGCACAGCAGTGAGTGGGCCGGGGAGGCTGGTCAAAATGAACTGGACAAATTGGAGAAATGGTCTGAGGTAAACAGGATGAAGTTTAACAAAGACAAATGCAAAGTGCTCCACTTAGGAAGGAACAATCAGTTTCACACATACAGAATGGGAAGAGACTGTCTAGGAAGGAGTACGGCAGAAAGGGATATAGGCGTTATAGTGGACCACAAGCTAAATAAGAGTCAACAGTGTGATGCTGTTGCAAAAAAAGCAAACATGATTCTGCGATGCATTAACAGGTGTGTTGTGAGCAAGACATAAGAAGTCATTCTTGCGCTCTACTCTGCGCTGGTTAGGCCTCAACTGGAGTATTGTGTCCAGTTCTGGCCACCACATTTCAAGGAAGATGTGGAGAAATTGGAGAGGGTCCAGAGAAGAGCAACAAGAATGATTAAAGGTCTTGAGAACATGACCTATGAAGGAAGGCTGAAAGAATTGGGTTTGTTTAGTTTGGAAAAGAGAAGACTGAGAGGGGACATGATAGCAGTTTTCAGGTATCTAAAAGGGTGTCATAAGGAGGAGGGAGAAAACTTGTTCAGTAAACACTGGAATAAACTGCCTAGGGAGGTTGTGGAATCTCCATCTCTGGAGATATTTAAGAGTAGGCTAGATAAATATCTATCCGGGATGGTCTAGACAGTATTTGGTCCTGCCATGAGGGCAGGGGACTGGACTCAATGACCTCTCGAGGTCCCTTCCAGTTCTAGAATCTATGAATCTATGAAGGAGGCAACAACCTGTCATGTGTGATCTAAGGAGAAGGAAAAGAATCTGGGAATTACCTTTTGTAAAATCTCATCTTCTTTCGAAAACCTGTGGAAATAGCTGATTCAAGAAGTTGTTGACAGATGGATAGTACACGTCTATCAGCTCCTGGGTTCACCAGCCATTGTCAACCAAGCAAGTTGGCAGACTGAAGGCAGGGCAAGAATGCTGAACCAGAACGGTCTTTGCTCTTGTCACACATGACATCACAATAAACTTATGCATACACACACACACACACACATAGACATTCAGACAGAGGCTGGTACCATTAGCAACACTGGGAGACTCGGCCAAAATCTCTAGGAATTTTGATTTCTCGGAGGGGCTGCACAAAGGACTGATACTTTGCATGTACAGAATATATCACATTGTACCTGGGGAGTCACAAAGTAGTTTACAAACTTGAATTCAAGGAGCCTGACAGCTGCCCTAAGCAGGACCAAGTGAAGGTGGGGCTGTACTGAGGGGTCTGCGAGCTGCAGCGGGACGTGCTGGACTGGGTTTCACTCTGGTGGAGCAGGTGAGAGGGTCTGGGGGCCAGTGCATTGGAGGAGGGGCTATCACCCCAGTGGCTGAAGCCCGGAGCACTGACCCCCTCACCCCTCTTGTGGCTGAAGTCCAGAGCCCCAAAATCCCTCCCTGCCCTCCTGTGGATGAGTCGCAGAGCCCAGACCCCTCCACTCCCCTCCACCTCCCCAGCGGCTGAAGCTTGGAGCCCTGATCCCCCCCCATGGCAGCCGAAGACCAGGTCTCTTCCCTTCATCTCTCTTGGTGGCTTGAGCCTGGACACAAGCCCGGAGTCCTCCCTCCCCGCCTCCGCCCTGGGTGCTATAGCCCGGATCCTGGAGTCTCTACCCAGTTGTGGGAGACCAGAGCCCCAACCCAGAGCTTCCCCCTCCATCGATCAAGCCTGGAGCCCTGAGCCCATCCCCACCCCTGGGAGTTGTTTAGGAAGAAGGTACACACCTATGTAGGGCCCTATGAAATCTCTTTTATTATTGGGGATTTTCCAATTTAGTATTTTCTGAGTTTTGTCCTTTCCATTTCTTAAAAAGTAATTCCATCTTTATGGTTTTTGTGTTAATCACAATTGTTTGATACACTGACCACAGTTAAGTAGCTTTACTATAAATGCACACAAATGTTCAGAAATGGCTTGCAAGGGGAGAAACTGATTTTCCTAAAAGAATCCTACAATTTAAACAAAACTTCCTGCAGATTCCCAGTGTACGGTAAAAGTGACATTTTGTGTGTGTGCATGGGGGAGGGAGGTTGTGGGGGGAGTGGAGTGTGTGTGTGTGTGTGTGTTGGGGGAGAGTATGTATGGGTGTGTTGGGGAGTGGGGGAGGAGTGTGTGTGTGTGGGTGGAAGTTTATGGGGCACAATGGAGGTGAGTGTGTGGGTGGGGGTGGAAGTTTGTGGGGGCAGTGGAGGTGAGTGTGTGGGGGGGGGTTTGTGTGGGTGGAAGTTTGTGGGGACAGTGGAGGTGAGTGTGTGGGTGGGGGTAGGTGGAAGTTTGTGGGGGCAGTGGAGGTGAGTGTGAGTTGGGGGGGTGTGGGTAGAAGTTTGTGGGGGCAGTGGAGGTGAGTGTGTGGGTGGGGTGGGGGTGGGTGGAAGTTAGTGGGGGCAGTGGAGGTGAGTGTGTGGGTGGGGGTGGGTGGAAGTTTGTGGGCGCAGTGGAGGTGTGTGTGACTGTGTGTGTTGGGGCAGTCAGGAGGCCGGGGGAGCTGGAGCTGCCTGAGCAGGGCTGAGCTGAGGGGAGAGGAGCGGCCCAGGGAGTCGCGTGGGGGGCAGAGCAGCAGCAGCTGTGTGGGGGCAGAGTGGGGCTGGGGCTGGAGCCCTCTGGAGCCAGGTGCGGGGAGCAGCTGGGCAGAGTGTGGGGGTTCCTGGGCAGCGGGCCCAGTACAGGGAGACCCCACCAGTCAAGAGGCCTTGCAGGCCGCACTGGGAGGGGTATTGTAACCCCCGCGGGGAGGGGAGGGGCCCTGCCACCTAGACACTGAGGGCGTGTGGCCACCGCCAGAGCGAGTGTCCGACCCGCAGCGTCCCTGCAGCACAGCCAGGGCCTGGCCACGGGCCTTGGACGTGTGAGGAACAGACTGTGAACTGCCACAGAGGGTGTGAGAACTGCAGCAACCGAGAGGGCAGGGGATTTAGAGTCAGATTGCTTCAAATGCTGCATTCGTCGGCTGACATTTAACAGCAATGCTTAGCTAACAGAATGGAGAAAGGAATTCTCTGCTAAAGATTCCACCTGCCCCTTTGGCCAACTCCACCCCTTCCCTGAACAGAGTGTGCTCAGAGCAACATCCGCCCGCCCCACACACAGACACAAGCACACAGCTGGGCACCCAGCACACAGCAAGGGAGGGGGTTGTTTGGTTTGTTTTATTTTTACTTTTCAAAAGGTTTTTTCAAAAGCATTTTCTGCCCCTCTTACCCATGGCAAGGAAGCAGATGGTTGGGGGGAAGGGAACCTGAGAGTGGTGGAGCCAGGGCAGTGGGGGGAAGTTGCCGGAGGCTGAAGAGGGTAACGGGGGGCTGAAGGTGACCAGGTGCGGTGAGGGGAAGGGAACAGTTGGGGGAGGCTGAACGGGGCGATGGGGGGCAGTTGGAGGAGGCTGAAGGGGGCGATGGGGGGAAGGGGACATTTGGGGGGAGGCTGAAGGGGGCAATGGGTTGAAGGAGGCTGGGGCAGAGTGGCAGTTGGGGGGGCTGCTCATCCCCATGGGAGGGGAGGAGGAAGAGGAGCTGCCCTTGTATCAGAAGCTGTTTCCTATTAGAACTTGCAACTTCACTGATCCTGAGCAGGGTCCTGTGGTCAAAGGGGAACTAGATGGGTTCATGGAGGCCAGGTCCATCAATGGCTGTTAGCTGGGATGGGCAGGGATGGTGTCCCTAACCTCTGTCTGTCAGAAGCTGGGAATGGGGGACAGGGGATGGGTCACTGGATGATTCCTGTCTGTTCATTCCCTCTGGGGCACCTGGCACTGGCCGCTGTCAGCAGACAGGACACTGGGCTAGATGGACCTTTGGTCTGACCCAGTCTGACCGTTCTTATCTTCTAATGTTCTTCTCACATGCTCAGTAACATCTGCAAGTTGCTGCCCTCACGCGCCATCAGAATCTGCTCCCTGCAATCAAAGGCAGGGAAAATCCCCCTGAAGGGGGGAAATCGGAGGGGAGGGATGGGCAGAGGGACAAAACTGGGACAAGCTCAGGGGTTAAGACTGGGGTGGGGGGGCGGCCTGCCCTGCCAGGTAGGTGCAGAAGGGAAAACCTCGTGAAGGAGATTTGCGGCAGCAAAGCCGGGGGGGTCTCAGAGACTGGCCTGGCCCTGCACCTCTGTCCTGCACGGCTGATGTCAGGGTCTCTCTGTGAGGTCACCCCCTCACACCCTCTGCTCTTGTGATGTCACCACATGACATGGTGTCTTATTCCCATAGTGTCTTATATATTAGCCAGGACCATAGTTTATAAGGTAAAAACTGAAGCATAACTCCTTCCCTTCCCCGTTTTGACTTAGGAAAAATAAATCCTGTCCCCTCCCCCAGCCCCAGCCCAGCCCCACCAGAGCTGCTGCGGCCAGGAGACAGGTGCTCTCTCACCTGGCCCTGAGCTGCTGTGGTGAGAGAGGGCTGGGGGGAGTCCTCTCTCCCTCGGGCAACCTGCTCCCCAAACCCCTCATTCCTAGCCCCAGCCCAGAGGCTGCATCCCCAGCCGGAGCCCTCACCCCCCTGCACCCGAACCCTCTGCTCCAGCCCTGAGCCCCTCATTCCCAGCCCTACCGCAGAGCCCACACCCCCAGCCAGAGCCCCCTCCCCCTGCACCACAACCCTCTGCCCTAGCCCTGAGCCCCTCATTCCTAGCCCCATCCCAAAGCCCGCACCCCCAGCCAGAGCCCTCACCCCCTGCACCCCAACCCTCTGCCCTAGCCCTGAGCCCCTCATTCCCAGCCCCACCCCACAGCCCACACCCCAACCCTCTGCCCCACTTCAGCCCCCTCCCACACTCTGAACCCTTCAGCCTCACCCCTGCCACACACCGTCCATGTGCAGAATGAATTTTGTGATGTGCAGCAATATACAGGTGATGTGTCACCTAACAAAATTGCACATATTGGTGCACATCACAAAATTCATTCCGCACACGGACATACAAAATGTGAGGAAACACTGCTCCTGACTTTCAACCTATCTGAGACATCTTGAATTTCATACAGTGACTTATCAGAATAAAGTGCTCTCAAGTGAGCTACAGACCAACAGTGGTTCATAGGAATTATTCAGCAAGTATTTTAGAAGACCTAGACCATTAGAGGAAATCATGACCTGCTAAGAGACAATTAATGGAGAGAAGCAGCAAGATTAATCCCATACATTGGATTGGTTGTGACTTATTTGCCTGATTTGAAAAGAGGCCAAAAGGACCTGAGTCTCCTCGCTGGCGATAGCCCCCTGCTCGGCCAATCAGCACTGAGACTCTGAGGGGCGGGAGGCTGAGAGGTCTCACCAGATGTCCCAAAGGACGGCCCAGGTCACCATCAGAGGGGATCACTCTCAGATCCAGCCTCACCTCTTTGTGAGGACCTCCCGCAATGAGAGCACCCCCCACCCCATCCACACTCCACACACACTCCTTCTTGGTAGAGGGAGGGAAGCCGGGGAAAGGGGAAAAAGAAGCAAGAGAAGAGGAGAAAGGAGGGAGGAAAGAGGAAAAGGGAAACCAAAAAGGATAAACCCCAATGTCCCCAGGGATTCTAAGCGTCAAAGTCCCAGGCAGGAAATCAAATTCGGCCACCTTAAGCCAGTGTTTTCTGGGCCTAGAATGCTGCCTGCACCAGGGGGATCAGACTGAACAGGTTCCAAACCTCTCTGGGCCTCTTACCTTGGAAAAGGGAAGTTTGTTTTCGGTACAATCAGTGGTAGGAAAGGAGAAAACTCCACAGAGGTTCCTCCCCATGCTCACATCCGTGAATCCTAATTCTCTCTCAGTCCTCGAGGAGAGACCTCGCGAAGGAGATTTGCGGCAGCAAAGCCGGGGGGGTCTCAGAGACTGGCCTGGCCCTGCACCTCTGTCCTGCCCAACAAAACTGACCACCCTTGTCCCGCCCCATCAAGGATGGAATGCAAGGCTGAATTCACTCACCAACCCCCTGAAACATGTCAGTGCCCCAGAGAAAACTGGACCCCTGCTATTGGAACGAAATGCTGGAGATCTGAATGGGAAAGGGACTGTCTGAATTGTCAAGATGGGGAACGAACAACAATCTACAGCAATGTCATTAACACAAACATACTCCAATCCGGCTCCAGCCGGAAGGGAAATGGGCAGGAATTCTTGCTGTCCAGCAATGGACACACTTATAGCCCTGCACAGCAGTGAGTGGGCCGGGGAGGCTGGTCTGAGTGGGCGGGTTTGTGTGGGTGGAAGTTTGTGGGGACAGTGGAGTTGAGTGTGTGTGTGGGGGTGTGTGTGGGTGGAAGTTTGTGGGGGCAGTGGAAGTGAGTGTGTGTGTTGGGGGAGTGTGTGGGTGGAAGTTTGTGGGGGGCAGTGGAGGTGAGTGTGTGGGTGGGGTGGCCGTGGGTGGAAGTTTGTGGGGGCAGTGGAGGTGAGTGTGTGGGTGGGGTGGGCGTGGCTGGAAGTTTGTGGGGGTAGTGGAGGTGAGTGTGTGGGTGGGGGTGGGTGGAAGTTTGTGGGGGCATTGGAGGTGAGTGTGTGTGTTGGGGGAGTGTGTGGGTGGAAGTTTGTGGGGGGCAGTGGAGGTGAGTGTGTGGGTGGGGTGGCCGTGGGTGGAAGTTTGTGGGGGCAGTGGAGGTGAGTGTGTGGGTGGGGGTGTGTGTGGGTGGAAGTTTGTGGGGGCAGTGGAGGTGAGTGTGTGGGTGGGGGTGGGTCCAAGTTTGTGGGGGCAGTGGAGGTGAGTGTGTGGGTGTGTGTGGGTGGAAGTGTGTGGGGGCAGTGGAAGTGAGAGTGTGGGTGGGGTGGGGGTGGGTGAAAGTTTGTGGGGGCAGTGGAGGTGAGTGTGGGTGGGTGTGTGTGTGGGTGGAAGTTTGTGGGCGCAGTGGAGGTGGGTGTGACTGTGTGTGTTGGGGCAGTCAGGAGGCCGGGGGAGCTGGAGCTGCCTGAGCAGGGCTGAGCTGAGGGGAGAGGAGCAGCCCAGGGAGCCGCGTGGGGGGCAGAGCAGCAGCAGCCGTGTGGGGGCAGAGTGGGGCTGGGGCTGGAGCCCTCTGGAGCCAGGTGTGGGGAGCAGCTGGACAGAGTGTGGGGGTCCCTGGGCAGCGGGCCCAGCACAGGGAGACCCCACCAGTCAAGAGGCCTTGCAGGCCGCACTGGGGGTGGGTATTGTAACCCCCGGGGGGGGAGGGGCCCTGCCACCTAGACCCTGAGGACATGTGGCCACCGCCAGAGCGAGTGTCCGACCCGCGGCGTCCCTGCAGCACAGCCAGGGCCTGGCCAGGGGCCTGGGACGTGTGAGGAACAGACTGTGAACTGCCCTGACATTCCAGCCACAGCTGTTTGGGGTCCCCCGTGCCACAGAGCGGGGTGACGGCTTTTCCTTTCACCTTCCCCAGTTTCTCCTTGTTTTTAATGACTTGCTGTTTAATAACTTGTGTTTGCTTTGAACTATATGCGATGATCAATGGGTCAGGGAAGCGTCCGGAGCAGAGAGAGTACCCCGGAGTGGAGACACCCGAGCCCTGTCCTAAGTACAACAACCAGATTGGGGGTCGAGCCCCAGGAATCCTGGGCCCAGCCTTGTCTGGGTTACGAGGACTCTGCCACACGAGAGTAGAAGGGGTGTCCTGGAGTCAGGCGGGCCTCTGGGTGAAGTTAGTGGGAGCGAGGACTCAGATCCTTTCGCCAGCCAATTCCACAGGGGTAGTGTATGAGCCAGGAAAGGTCCCCATGATAGCGGGACCATTCCCCCGCTTACATAGGCCTGGACACAGAATGCCTTTAGCTGTGGATTGCACTGCAGATCTGATTGGCTGTAAATCCTGGATACCTCTGGCAACATGAGACCGCATGAACTGGTCCTTTCCTATGGTCTGGCTCTGGTGAGGTAAGACTAAAAGGTCTTTTCACGGTTGGACCAGGACAGACTCTGGGGAGTGCATTATTCTCCTCAGCACTTCCATTCTGTAGTGCCCTGACAGCAAGATCCCAGGTGAATGTGTGGGTTACTCTCCCTGGCAGGGTCAGGTTTTCTGTTCAGTTTTTAATGACTGAAATGCTTTTCTCTTCTTTGTAACCTAGGCACATGGTTGGACTCCAATCGCAGAGCGGAAGCAGAAAATAGTCACCATTCCCCGGAGATGCCCAGCTAAAGAGGGAACTTTTCAGTAAGAGCTCCCTGCTGGTTCACACATGCATGTTGTGACGGAGCAGGGAGTGGGGCAGATTTGACCTGGGAATGTTGCAGGGGGGTTGCATTGGGGATGGGGGACTTCCCTGGAAGGAAGCTACCTGAGCTGTAACCTGAGCCAGGAGGGGGGTTGGGAGAAGTAACACCTTCTGCCTGGGAGACTGAACAAAGGAGGGAGGGGCTGCTAGGGAAGAAAGGAGTTTGGTCTTGGGAGGGCGAGGCTGGGTGGTGCAACGCAGGGAACCCCAAGCTGGGGTCTAAGCTCCCTGAACCTCCCAGAAGGGCCTAATTGAGGGGTTCTGGTCGTACCTACACGCTCTGCTTGAGACTGTATTCCTGTCTCCTAATAAACCTTCTGTTTTACTGGCGGGTTGAGAGTCACAGTCGATCTCAGGAAGAGGGGTGCGGGGCCCTGACTCCCCCTTACTCCGTGACAACTGGTGGCAGAGGCGGGATCTACTGCACCCCGTGGACGGCGTTTCCTGCAGTAAGTGACTGGGGAGCAGTAAAATGAAGGGGGATTGACGGGGACCAGGCGTGCTGAGGAGTAAGAAAGAGACGGTTATCACCCCTGGGAGTGTGTGACCAGCGAGGAGGACTTTTGCAGTAACAGGGTCCCCCGGGGGATCGCAGCGAGTGGTCCCAGGGGCGGAGGAGTCTGCAGCTCGACCCTGGCAGAGAGGTGGTGACCTCGAGAAGGGCTGGCACACTAGGGGTCTCCCTGGAAACTGTGGGGAGCGGTGGGCACACAGGCCTATGAGTGGCCAGCAGGAAGATGTATGCCAAGCGGCTTAAGAGCGACCTGGTGGAGCTGTGCAAGCAGAGGGGGGTGCGCATTGGGAAGCTCACCAAAGAACAGCTCATTGCCCAGCTGGAGAAGGGAGATCGCGCGAATGAACTGATCCCTGTCTCTGAGGGAAGCAGCCTGGCAGATGCAGCGCAGGCCCCAGTGTCTGTCCCATCTGGGAGTGGTCAGCCGGCTGCTGAGGGCTTCCCGAGACCCCTCCTTCCTACGCCTAGGGGAAGGGTGGGGAGGAGCCCAGCAAATACCGAGGGCGCAGGGACCCCCCCGGCCAGCAGGGGATCCTCCCGGCAACGCTCGCCGGCCAGCAGGGGATCCTCCCGGCCACGCGCAGCATCCGTGGAGCGGAATGGGCTGGGATGGGAGATAGAGCTAAAACTGAGAGAGCTGGAGGATCGTGAACAACACAGACAGCATGAACGGGAGGAGAAAGAGAAACTGAGGCAGCATGAACAGGAGGAGAAAGAGAAACTGAGGCAGCATGAACGGGAGGAGAATGAGAGACAGAGGCATCATGAACTGGAGCTGGCGAGGCTGAAGGGCCGCGAGCCCCCGGCTGCGGTGAGTGAGGGGGGACCCAGGACTGCACGAAGCTTTGATAAGTGCATCCTGGCCCCACGTAAGGAGGGGGAGGACATGGATGACTTCCTGGATGCCTTTGAGACGGCCTGCGAGCTGCACCAGGTTGATCCTGCAGACAAACTCCGGGTTCTCACCCCCTTACTGGACCCCAAAGCCTTGGCCTTGTACCGCCAACTGGAAGAGGCGGAAAAAGGGGACTATGAACTATTCAAAAAGGCCCTGCTACGTGAGTTTGGGCTGACTTCTGAGATGTACCGGGAAAGGTTCCGGAGTCAGGATAAAACCCCGGAGATCTCATATCTGCAACTAGCCGTCCGCATGGAAGGATACGCCAGCAAGTGGGCTGCTGGGGCCCAGACAAAGGAGGACCTGGTTAAACTGCTGGTACTGGAGCAACTGTATGAGCGGTGCCCGTCCGACCTGAGGCTGTGGTTGAGGGACAAAAAACCAGAGAACCCGCGACATGCAGGCCGGCTGGCCGATGAGTTTGTGAAGAGCCGGTCAGGGGCTGGCAGGGAGGAGTCCCAAAGGAGCAGGCCCGCCGCGATGCAGAGAGAGAGTCACCCGGGTACCTCCCAAAGGGGGAATATGGGGAATCCCCTCCCAAAAGGAATGCCCAGCGTCAGGGACAACCGACCGGCTCGAGGGGACCCACGGGACATGAGCTGCTATTACTGCGGCCGAAGAGGCCACATTCGGGCCCAGTGCCCCAAGCTCAAGGACAGACTGAGCAGACCGAACCCACACCGGATTAACTTGGTAGAGGCCCAGACGGACGAGGGGCCGGCTTTCCAGGCAAGGGGGGCTGGCAGCTTATCAACTGCTCAAGAGAGAGAAGGGCCTCAGGCCAGCTTCTCTGGGGGGCCGGATGCTCCGGACTCAAAGTTCTCCGTTTACAGGGTGGGCGCGGGGCTGCCCCTGCGGAGCGAGTGCCTTGTCCCCCTGGAGGTGGATGGGAAGGAAGTTTATGGATACTGGGACACAGGCGCAGAGGTGACACTGGCCCGGCCCGAGGTGGTGGCCCCAGATCGGGTGGTGCCCAACGCCTTCCTGACCCTGACAGGGGTGGGCGGGACCCCATTCAAGGTTCCCGTGGCGAGGGTACACCTGAAATGGGGGGCCAAGGAGGGCCCCAAGGACGTGGGAGTGCACCACCATTTGCCCACTGAGGTGTTGATGGGGGGGACCTAGAGGACTGGCCAAGCAACCCCCAGACCGCCTTAGTCGTGACCCGTAGCCAGAGCCGGCGAGGGGCACTACGCCCTGACCTTGGGAAGGATGTCACATCGGAGGCACAGAACCCTACCCTGGTGGGGAGGGAACACCCAAGGACAAGGCTCGGGGTGGCTGTGGCTTCTGACCCAGCCGACGAGAGGGAGCAGGTTCCTGTCCCTTCCCCAGCTGCCGAGTTCCAGGCCGAGTTGCAGAAGGACCCCTCCCTGAGGAAGCTAAGGGACCTGGCTGACCTCAGTGTGGTACAGACCATGATGAGAGGTTGCAAGGAGAGGTTCCTGTGGGAGAAGGGATTCCTATACCGAGAGTGGGCTCCCCCAGGGGAAGTGGAGTCCTGGGGGGTCAGGAGGCAGCTGGTTGTTCCCCAGAAGTTTCGCCACCAGCTACTGCACCTGGCCCATGACATCCCTCTCGCAGGGCACCAGGGAATCCGGCGCACCAGGCAGAGGCTGCTACAGAACTTTTACTGGCCTGGGGTCTTTACCAACGTCCGACAGTACTGCCGATCCTGTGACCCCTGTCAGAGGGTGGGGAAGGCCCGGGACAAAGGGAAAGCGGCATTGAGACCTTTGCCCATCATAGAGGAGCCTTTCCAAAAGGTGGCCATGGACATAGTGGGACCTCTCAGCAAGACGACCCGGTCAGGGAAGAAATACATTCTGGTGGTGGTAGATTTCGCCACCCGCTACCCCGAGGCAGTGCCCTTATCGTCCATCGAGGCAGACACTGTGGCAGATGCGCTGCTGACCATTTCCAGCCGAGTGGGGTTCCCCAAGGAAGTCCTGACGGACCAAGGGTCCAACTTCATGTCGGCCCTACTCCGGTGCTTGTGGGAGAAATGTGGGGTTCGCACATTTCTGGGCCTCGGCGTATCACCCCCAATCCAACGGGCTGGTGGAGAGGTTCAATGGGACGCTAAAAATGATGCTGAAAACATTTATGAATCAGCACCCGCAGGACTGGGACAAGTATTTACCTCACCTGCTGTTCGCGTACCGGGAGGTACCCCAGGAGTCTACCGGGTTTTCACCTTTTGAACTGTTATATGGAAGGCGGGTAAGGGGGCCCCTGGACCTGATGAGAGCCGAATGGGAGGGGAAGGCCACTTCCGATGGAGAGTCGGTGGTGGAGTATGTCCTGACCTTCCGGGAACGACTTGCCGAGCTCATGGGCCTGGCCAGGGAGAATCTGGCCAGAGCCCAGAGGAAGCAGAAGGTCTGGTATGACCGCACAGCATGGGCCCGCGCCTTCGCCACTGGGGACCAGGTGATGGTCCTCATCCCCGTGAGGAAAAACAAACTCCAGGCCGCCTGGGAAGGGCCCTTCAAGGTCGTCAAGCAACTAAACGAGGTAAACTATGTGGTGGAGCTGTCGAACCGGGCACACCACCACCGGGTGTACCATGTGAATATGATGAAGCCATATTACGACAGGGGGAATGTGGTGTTGGCTGTGTGTGGACACTGGGAGGGGCAGGGAGATGACCCTTTAGTAGATCTATTCCCGGGGACAAGAGCTGGCTCCCCCCTGGAAGCAATTCCCCTCTCTGATCAGCTGACCCCGGCCCAGCAAGCTGAGATCAGAGGGGTGCTGCATCTGTACCAACAGCTGTTTTCCAACCAGCCTGGACGCACTAATCTGACTGTCCACCGGGTGCAGACAGGATTGCACCCGCCTATAAAATGCCCCCCCTTCCGGGTCACAGGGAAAACGGCTCAGGACCTGGAAAGAGAGGTCAATGACATGCTGGCTTTGGGGGTGATCCAGCCGTCTTCCAGCCCTTGGGCCTCGCCGGTGGTGCTGGTCCCCAAAAAGGACGGGTCGATCCGGTTCTGTGTGGACTATCGCAAGCTCAATGCCATCACTGTAGCCGATGCCTACCCCATGCCCAGGCCTGACGAGCTCCTAGACAAGCTGGGAGGTGCTCGGTACCTTACCACCATGGATCTTACAAAGGGCTACTGGCAAGTGCCGCTGGATGCCGATGCCAGGCTGAAATCGGCCTTTATCACCCCTCTGGGGCTCTATGAGTTCCTGACCCTGCCTTTCGGCCTCAAGGGAGCGCCGGCCACCTTCCAGCGCCTGGTGGATCAGCTACTGAGGGGGATGGAGAGTTTTGCCGTGGCGTATATTGACGACATCTGTGTCTTTAGCCAGACCTGGGAGGACCATGTGTCCCAGGTTAGACAAGTGCTGCACCGACTCCAGGAGGCTGGGCTGACCGTAAAACCGGAGAAGTGCAAGGTGGGGATGGCTGAGGTATCCTACCTAGGCCACCGGGTGGGGAGCGGCTGCCTAAAGCCAGAACCAGCCAAAGTGGAGGTGATCAGAGACTGGCCCGCTCCACAAACCAAAAAGCAGGTCCAAGCCTTTATTGGGATGGCGGGGTACTATCGAAGGTTCGTGCCCCACTTTAGCTCCATAGCCGCCCCCATCACTGAGCTGTGCAAGAAGGGGAAGCCAGACAAGGTGGTCTGGACCGAGGAGTGCCAGGAGGCTCTCCAGGAGCTGAAGGAGGCTCTGGTCAGTGGCCCAGTTCTGGCAAACCCCGACTTTGACAAGCCCTTTATGGTGTTCACCGATGCCTCAGACACGGGGCTGGGGGCGGTGTTAATGCAGGAGGATGAAAAGGGGGAGAGACACCCCATCGTGTACCTGAGCAAGAAGTTGCTACCTCGGGAGCAGAACTACGCGGCTATCGAGAAGGAATGCCTGGCCATGGTGTGGGCCCTCAAGAAGCTAGAGCCATATCTCTTTGGGCGACACTTCACCCGTGCACACCGACCACTCTCCCCTGACCTGGCTGCACCAGATGAAAGGAGCCAACGCCAAGCTCCTGAGGTGGAGCCTGCTCCTGCAGGATTATGACATGGACGTGGTCCATGTGAAGGGAAGTGCCAACCTAATAGCGGATGCGTTGTCCCGAAGAGGGGGCCCTGAACTTCCCCAGGTCACTGGGCAGAGTGACCCCGCTCAGTTCAGTCTCGAAGGGGGGAGAGATGTGACGGAGCAGGGAGTGGGGCAGATTTGACCTGGGAATGTTGCAGGGGGGTTGCATTGGGGATGGGGGACTTCCCTGGAAGGAAGCTACCTGAGCTGTAACCTGAGCCAGGAGGGGGGTTGGAAGAAGTAACACCTTCTGCCTGGGAGACTGAACAAAGGAGGGAGGGGCTGCTAGGGAAGAAAGGAGTTTGGTCTTGGGAGGGCGAGGCTGGGTGGTGCAACGCAGGGAACCCCAAGCTGGGATCTAAGATCCCTGAACCTCCCAGAAGGGCCTAATTGAGGGGTTCTGGTCGTACCTACACGCTCTGCTTGAGACTGTATTCCTGTCTCCTAATAAACCTTCTGTTTTACTGGCGGGTTGAGAGTCACAGTCGATCTCAGGAAGAGGGGTGCGGGGCCCTGACTCCCCCTTACTCCGTGACACATGTAGACAGCGTCCATGCGGGTGTCTGTCAGTGAGGTTTCTCTGTCTGTTCTGTCAAATGTTTGCCTACTTGTTTTCTGGCTGGTGCCGGCTGAAAGGATTTCGTATCCGAGGAAGGACGTATCCTCCTGCTTAGCAAACAAACAAAGCAGCACATTTCATGTCCAGATTATATTTAGTCGTAAATCGACATTGTGATGGTTCCCCACCAAGGAAAGTTACCCCGTCTTTAGGAAAATGACTGAAGTACGAATGCCAAACACAATTCCAATAGAGGATTCAAAGCAAGGTTTTCTGCATGGTGATTAAAGGCTTTAATTTAAATCAGTCCACCCTGAGGTGAACAATTAAGAGTTGTTATCTTCACTGAAGGCAGTTGAGGTCTAAGCCCTTGGTTCTGTCTGAATGGAAATTCGTTCCATTTACTAATCCGGTTTCAGGAGCATTGTGTGGGGTGCAAGGAGAGGCCAGTGCCATGAGGACAGATGGCTTTGGATGTAAAGGTCGCCGGCAGCACCTGAAACACCTCCCCGCCAACGTGCCCTCGCTTGTCCTGGCTCTGGAGCTGCGGCTGGAGCGGGGCTCGGGTCAAACCCTTTGGCGCTGAAGCCCAGTGTTGACATCTCGCTCTCGGGGGCCCAGACTGACCCAGCCACAATCCTCGCGCGGGGGGGGGGGCGAGCTCTGTCTCCCGTGGCCGTGGGGAGCGTCTCGGGGAGAAGCGGATGCTTGCATTGGGATTTTACACAAAGACCTTTCAGAAGAGCCCTAGACGGTGTCTGAGCTGGCTCGGATGAGGCAGCAAGGGGCAACGCAGCCTGAGCCAGTGAAACTGCCAATCCCCCAGGGAGCAGTGGAAGCAGGTCCAAGCCGCAGCAAAGAGCGGTTCCTGCCGGGAGACGGGAAGCAGGCAGATTGAAGCTCTGTGGGACAGACAGTGTCTGTTTGTTCTGTATGTGGACGGCACCTGGCACAATGGGGCTGATCCCTGAGTGGGGCCTGTACACAATGCTAATAAAAGAAGGGGATTTGTTGGATTACTCTAAATCCCGAGTGGAAAGGTGGAGGTGACAGGGGCAAGCCCTGGACAGATGGGATCTGCCCAACCAGGGCAGCATGTGCAGGACGGGGAAGGGGAAAGGCCATTGGAAGTGTTTCCACAGAAGCAAAAAAATCAGGGAACCAGCCCAACCATGGAGGAGTGAGGCTGTTCCCTGGTCTAGATCTCCACAGACAGCAGTCATGGGCAGGCTGGGAGGGATGGCCTGGATTCACTTTGGATTGGCTCCAGTGTAAATGAGACGAGAATTGTCCCAGAAGGGCCCAGGTACAAGAGTGACAGACACTGTAGGTGGAGCCTGTGAATAAAAAAATTAGGTGCATTATAAAACAGTAGTAAAATAATCCCCCTGCTCCCCTTCTCCTGATGGGTGACCCCAAGTCTGACCTTGTACCTGTCCATGGGGCATCATCACTGAATGGGGGAGCTGTTAATGAGGCACCACAGGGATTGGCTGTAGCCCCCTCACGATTCAACTTTGTAATTAACCATCTGGAAGTAAATATAAAATCACTGCTGATAAAGTCTGTGGCTAACACAGCTTGGAGGAGTGGTAAATAATGCTAATGATGGGGCAGTTGTACAGAGCAGCCTGGATAGTTTGATAAAATGGGATTAGTAAAACAAATGCAGTTTAATACAGCCAAAAGCCAGGCCCTATAGCTGGGAACGGAGGCTGGTGGCCACACCTAGAGCCTAGGGAACAGTAGCCTGGAAAGCAGGGACTATGAAAAGGATTTAGGGTCACAGAGGACAAACAGCTGAACCTGAGCTTCTGTGAGCTGCTTTCAGGTTAAGCCTGCAGCTTTGGGCAAGTAATTCAGACCCTGGGTCTGTGTTGGAGCAGACGGGCGTGTCTGGCTCAACAAGACAGGGTTCTGGGGTCCTGAGCTGCCAGGGCAGGAAAGCAGGGGCAGAAGTAGTCTTGGCACATCGGTTGGCAGCTCCCAAGGGGCTTTCTGTGATCCAACCCGTCACAAGGGACAAAACACTCCAATCCCTCCTGGTGGGAGGAGCCAGGTTTGCTCTTCAAATTCTGTCCTTGGTAGATGTCCAGGTCTGGGAATGTCCCACAACAGCATTTCTAATGGGAAGCTGGCTGCAGAACAATTAAACTGCTGAGAGCTCCTATGCAGGTGGGGTGGGAATTCAGCCTCTGTGTTCTGTCAGTGCAGCTAGAGCAATAGGAAAACCTCACCAGTCCCTGTAGCAACTGTCTACTCCAAAGTACTACAGGAGCATTTTAAGTGTAGACAGCCTGAGAGTGAGACCAGATCTACCTCCAGTTGGCACTAGGGATGCGCCAGCACTGAGACTACAGCAATGACAACAGTTCAATGCTTCCGGAGTTGGCACGGAGATTCAAATCTACGTGGGAAGGCCCCAAGGGATTTCTAGTCCAGCACCTTAACCCCTCAGCCACAGCTACCTGATGGCCACTGGCTTCCCTACACTATGATTCTCTTAGTGAATTATCACTTCACATTGTTTGTTCAGACCAGCCTCCCCAGCCCACTCACTGCTGTGCGGGGCTGTAAGTGTGTCCATTGCTGGACAGCAGGAATTCCTGCCCATTTCCCTTCTGGCTGGAGCAGGATTGGAGTGTGTTTGTGTTAATGACATTGCTGTAGATTGTTGTTCATTCCCTATCTTGACAATTCAGACAGTCCCTTTCCCATTCAGATCTCCAGCATTTCGTTCCAATAGCAGGGGTCCGGTTTTCTCTGGGGCACTGACATGTTTCAGGGGGTTGGTGAGTGAACTCAGCCTTGCATTCCATCCTTGATGGGGCGGGACAAGGGTGATCAGTTTTGTTGGGCCAGCAAGTTGGCAACCCTAGATCCAGGGGAAACAAACACCCAACGAGGCTGGCCAGGGGCAGGACATCAGCTTGGAGGGGAGGGGTGGGGGTGGCAGTGACATCACAAAGGCCTGTTGCAGGAACTCGGCCTATTGGGCAAAGGTGGTGGGGAGGGGGTGACCTCACAGAGAGACCCTGACATCAGCCATGCAGGACAGAGGTGCAGGGCCAGGCCAGTCTCTGAGACCCCCCCGGCTTTGCTGCCGCAAATCTCCTTTGCGAGGTCTCTCCTCGAGGACTGAGAGAGAATTAGGATTCACGGATGTGAGCATGGGGAGGAACCTCTGTGGAGTTTTCTCCTTTCCTACCACTGATTGTGCCGAAAACAAACTTCCCTTTTCCAAGGTAAGAGGCCCAGAGAGGTTTGGAACCTGTTTAGTCTGATCCCCCTGGTGCAGGCAGCATTCTAAACCCAGAAAACACTGGCTTAAGGTGGCCGAATTTGATTTCCTGCCTAGGACTTTGACGCTTAGAATCCCTGGGGACATTGGGGTTTATCCTTTTTGGTTTCCCTTTTCCTCTTTCCTCCCTCCTTTCTCCTCTTCTCTTGCTTCTTTTTCCCCTTTCCCCCGCTTCCCTCCCTCTACCAAGAAGGAGTGTGTGTGGAGTGTGGAGTGTGGATGGGGTGGGGGGTGCTCTCATTGCGGGAGGTCCTCACAAAGAGGTGAGGCTGGATCTGAGAGTGATCCCCTCTGATGGTGACCTGGGCCGTCCTTTGGGACATCTGGTGAGACCTCTTAGCCTCCCGCCCCTCAGAGTCTCAGTGCTGACTGGCCGAGCAGGGGGCTATCGCCAGCGAGGAGACTCAGGTCCTTTTGGCCTCTTTTCAAATCAGGCAAATAAGTCACAACCAATCCAATGTATGGGATTAATCTTGCTGCTTCTCTCCATTAATTGTCTCTTAGCAGGTCATGATTTCCTCTAATGGTCTAGGTCTTCTAAAATACTTGCTGAATAATTCCTATGAACCACTGTTGGTCTGTAGCTCACTTGAGAGCACTTTATTCTGATCAGTCACTGTATGAAATTCAAGATGTCTCAGATAGGTTGAAAGTCAGGAGCAGTGTTTCCTCACATTTTGTATGTCCGTGTGCGGAATGAATTTTGTGATGTGCACCAATATGTGCAATTTTGTTAGGTGACACATCACCTGTATATTGCTGCACATCACAAAATTCATTCTGCACATGGACGGTGTGTGGCAGGGGTGAGGCTGAAGGGTTCAGAGTGTGGGAGGGGGCTGAAGTGGGGCAGAGGGTTGGGGTGTGGGCTGTGGGGTGGGGCTGGGAATGAGGGGCTCAGGGCTAGGGCAGAGGGTTGGGGTGCAGGGGGTGAGGGCTCTGGCTGGGAGTGCGGGCTTTGGGATGGGGCTAGGAATGAGGGGCTCAGGGCTAGGGCAGAGGGTTGTGGTGCAGGGGGAGGGGGCTCCGGCTGGGGGTGTGGGCTCTGCGGTAGGGCTGGGAATGAGGGGCTCAGGGCTGGAGCAGAGGGTTCGGGTGCAGGGGGGTGAGGGCTCCGGCTGGGGATGCAGCCTCTGGGCTGGGGCTAGGAATGAGGGGTTTGGGGAGCAGGTTGCCCGAGGGAGAGAGGACTCCCCCCAGCCCTCTCTCACCACAGCAGCTCAGGGCCAGGTGAGAGAGCACCTGTCTCCTGGCCGCAGCAGCTCTGGTGGGGCTGGGCTGGGGCTGGGGGAGGGGACAGGATTTATTTTTCCTAAGTCAAAACGGGGAAGGGAAGGAGTTATGCTACAGTTTTTACCTTATAAACTATGGTCCTGGCTAATATATAAGACACTATGGGAATAAGACACCATGTCATGTGGTGACATCACAAGAGCAGAGGGTGTGAGGGGGTGACCTCACAGAGAGACCCTGACATCAGCCGTGCAGGACAGAGGTGCAGGGCCAGGCCAGTCTCTGAGACCCCCCCGGCTTTGCTGCCGCAAATCTCCTTCACGAGGTTTTCCCTTCTGCACCTACCTGGCAGGGCAGGCCGCCCCCCACCCCAGTCTTAACCCCTGAGCTTGTCCCAGTTTTGTCCCTCTGCCCATCCCTCCCCTCCGATTTCCCCCCTTCAGGGGGATTTTCCCTGCCTTTGATTGCAGGGAGCAGATTCTGATGGCGCGTGAGGGCAGCAACTTGCAGATGTTACTGAGCATGTGAGAAGAACATTAGAAGATAAGAACGGTCAGACTGGGTCAGACCAAAGGTCCATCTAGCCCAGTGTCCTGTCTGCTGACAGCGGCCAGTGCCAGGTGCCCCAGAGGGAATGAACAGACAGGAATCATCCAGTGACCCATCCCCTGTCCCCCATTCCCAGCTTCTGACAGACAGAGGTTAGGGACACCATCCCTGCCCATCCCAGCTAACAGCCATTGATGGACCTGGCCTCCATGAACCCATCTAGTTCCCCTTTGACCACAGGACCCTGCTCAGGATCAGTGAAGTTGCAAGTTCTAATAGGAAACAGCTTCTGATACAAGGGCAGCTCCTCTTCCTCCTCCCCTCCCATGGGGATGAGCAGCCCCCCCAACTGCCACTCTGCCCCAGCCTCCTTCAACCCATTGCCCCCTTCAGCCTCCCCCCAAATGTCCCCTTCCCCCCATCGCCCCCTTCAGCCTCCTCCAACTGCCCCCCATCGCCCCGTTCAGCCTCCCCCAACTGTTCCCTTCCCCTCACCGCACCTGGTCACCTTCAGCCCCCCGTTACCCTCTTCAGCCTCCGGCAACTTCCCCCCACTGCCCTGGCTCCACCACTCTCAGGTTCCCTTCCCCCCAACCATCTGCTTCCTTGCCATGGGTAAGAGGGGCAGAAAATGCTTTTGAAAAAACCTTTTGAAAAGTAAAAATAAAACAAACCAAACAACCCCCTCCCTTGCTGTGTGCTGGGTGCCCAGCTGTGTGCTTGTGTCTGTGTGTGGGGCGGGCGGATGTTGTTCTGAGCACACTCTGTTCAGGGAAGGGGTGGAGTTGGCCAAAGGGGCAGGTGGAATCTTTAGCAGAGAATTCCTTTCTCCATTCTGTTAGCTAACCATTGCTGTTAAATGTCAGCCGACGAATGCAGCATTTGAAGCAATCTGACTCTAAATCCCCTGCCCTCTCGGTTGCTGCAGTTCTCACACCCTCTGTGGCAGTTCACAGTCTGTTCCTCACACGTCCAAGGCCCGTGGCCAGGCCCTGGCTGTGCTGCAGGGACGCTGCGGGTCGGACACTCGCTCTGGCGGTGGCCACACGCCCTCAGTGTCTAGGTGGCAGGGCCCCTCCCCTCCCCGCGGGGGTTACAATACCCCTCCCAGTGCGGCCTGCAAGGCCTCTTGACTGGTGGGGTCTCCCTGTACTGGGCCCGCTGCCCAGGAACCCCCACACTCTGCCCAGCTGCTCCCCGCACCTGGCTCCAGAGGGCTCCAGCCCCAGCCCCACTCTGCCCCCACACAGCTGCTGCTGCTCTGCCCCCCACGCGACTCCCTGGGCCGCTCCTCTCCCCTCAGCTCAGCCCTGCTCAGGCAGCTCCAGCTCCCCCGGCCTCCTGACTGCCCCAACACACAGAGTCACACTCACCTCCACTGCGCCCACAAACTTCCACCCACCCCCACCCACACACTCACCTCCACTGCCCCCACAAACTTCCACCCACCCCCACCCCACCCACACACTCACCTCCACTGCCCCCACAAACTTCTACCCACACCCCCCCAACTCACACTCACCTCCACTGCCCCCACAAACTTCCACCTACCCCCACCCACACACTCACCTCCACTGTCCCCACAAACTTCCACCCACACAAACCCCCCCCACACACTCACCTCCACTGCCCCCACAAACTTCCACCCCCACCCACACACTCACCTCCATTGTGCCCCATAAACTTCCACCCACACACACACACTCCTCCCCCACTCCCCAACACACCCATACATACTCTCCCCCAACACACACACACACACACACTCCACTCCCCCCACAACCTCCCTCCCCCATGCACACACACAAAATGTCACTTTTACCGTACACTGGGAATCTGCAGGAAGTTTTGTTTAAATTGTAGGATTCTTTTAGGAAAATCAGTTTCTCCCCTTGCAAGCCATTTCTGAACATTTGTGTGCATTTATAGTAAAGCTACTTAACTGTGGTCAGTGTATCAAACAATTGTGATTAACACAAAAACCATAAAGACGGAATTACTTTTTAAGAAATGGAAAGGACAAAACTCAGAAAATACTAAATTGGAAAATCCCCAATAATAAAAGAGATTTCATAGGGCCCTACATAGGTGTGTACCTTCTTCCTAAACAACTCCCAGGGGTGGGGATGGGCTCAGGGCTCCAGGCTTGATCGATGGAGGGGGAAGCTCTGGGTTGGGGCTCTGGTCTCCCACAACTGGGTAGAGACTCCAGGATCCGGGCTATAGCACCCAGGGCGGAGGCGGGGAGGGAGGACTCCGGGCTTGTGTCCAGGCTCAAGCCACCAAGAGAGATGAAGGGAAGAGACCTGGTCTTCGGCTGCCATGGGGGGGGGATCAGGGCTCCAAGCTTCAGCCGCTGGGGAGGTGGAGGGGAGTGGGGGGGGTCTGGGCTCTGCGACTCATCCACAGGAGGGCAGGGAGGGATTTTGGGGCTCTGGACTTCAGCCACAAGAGGGGTGAGGGGGTCAGTGCTCCGGGCTTCAGCCACTGGGGTGATAGCCCCTCCTCCAATGCACTGGCCCCCAGACCCTCTCACCTGCTCCACCAGAGTGAAACCCAGTCCAGCACGTCCCGCTGCAGCTCGCAGACCCCTCAGTACAGCCCCACCTTCACTTGGTCCTGCTTAGGGCAGCTGTCAGGCTCCTTGAATTCAAGTTTGTAAACTACTTTGTGACTCCCCAGGTACAATGTGATATATTCTGTACATGCAAAGTATCAGTCCTTTGTGCAGCCCCTCCGAGAAATCAAAATTCCTAGAGATTTTGGCCGAGTCTCCCAGTGTTGCTAATGGTACCAGCCTCTGTCTGAATGTCTATGTGTGTGTGTGTATGCATAAGTTTATTGTGATGTCATGTGTGACAAGAGCAAAGACCGTTCTGGTTCAGCATTCTTGCCCTGCCTTCAGTCTGCCAACTTGCTTGGTTGACAATGGCTGGTGAACCCAGGAGCTGATAGACGTGTACTATCCATCTGTCAACAACTTCTTGAATCAGCTATTTCCACAGGTTTTCGAAAGAAGATGAGATTTTACAAAAGGTAATTCCCAGATTCTTTTCCTTCTCCTTAGATCACACATGACAGGTTGTTGCCTCCTTCATAGATTCATAGATTCTAGAACTGGAAGGGACCTCGAGAGGTCATTGAGTCCAGTCCCCTGCCCTCATGGCAGGACCAAATACTGTCTAGACCATCCCGGATAGATATTTATCTAGCCTACTCTTAAATATCTCCAGAGATGGAGATTCCACAACCTCCCTAGGCAGTTTATTCCAGTGTTTACTGAACAAGTTTTCTCCCTCCTCCTTATGACACCCTTTTAGATACCTGAAAACTGCTATCATGTCCCCTCTCAGTCTTCTCTTTTCCAAACTAAACAAACCCAATTCTTTCAGCCTTCCTTCATAGGTCATGTTCTCAAGACCTTTAATCATTCTTGTTGCTCTTCTCTGGACCCTCTCCAATTTCTCCACATCTTCCTTGAAATGTGGTGGCCAGAACTGGACACAATACCCCAGTTGAGGCCTAACCAGCGCAGAGTAGAGCGCAAGAATGACTTCTTATGGCTTGCTCACAACACACCTGTTAATGCATCGCAGAATCATGTTTGCTTTTTTTGCAACAGCATCACACTGTTGACTCTTATTTAGCTTGTGGTCCACTATAACGCCTATATCCCTTTCTGCCGTACTCCTTCCTAGACAGTCTCTTCCCATTCTGTATGTGTGAAACTGATTGTTCCTTCCTAAGTGGAGCACTTTGCATTTGTCTTTGTTAAACTTCATCCTGTTTACCTCAGACCATTTCTCCAATTTGTCCAGTTCATTTTGACCAGCCTCCCCGGCCCACTCACTGCTGTGCGGGGCTGTAAGTGTGTCCATTGCTGGACAGCAGGAATTCCTGCCCATTTCCCTTCCAGCTGGAGCAGGATTGGAGTGTGTTTGTGTTAATGACATTGCTGTAGATTGTTGTTCGTTCCCCATCTTGACAATTCAGACAGTCCCTTTCCCATTCAGCCCCAAACATTTATCATCCAGGAGTAAGATCCCCAAATAATGAGACTGTCTTAACCAAACAAAGAGTAAATTAGGAGCAGGGGGCGTGTGCGCGCATAGGGGGTGGGGGGATATTTTCAAATTCTGAGCCCTTAGCGGGAAGTCTGATGCCCCCCCCCATGATTGTTTGACCTAGGGATGTAAATAGTGGTTAAAACGATTAACCGGTTTGAATTATATCATTTAACTCGTTAACCGTTTTACCTCAGGTCTCTCCAGTGGGCCGGCACAGGGCAGCCGGGGCTGGGGTCCCACCGACCAGGTACGGCAGGGTCTGCTCCAGGCTGCCTTGGCTGCCGCAGACAGGGCTGGAGCCACTCCAGCGTGGCTCTGTCTGGGATCCTGCCTGCCCACCGGCGTGGGGCTGCCCCCCCCCCAGCCCACTGCGGCCAGGACTCCTCTGGCCCAGGGGGGCTGGCCGGTCGGCGGGGTTAACTGGCAAGGTCCGGTTAACCGGTAAGCAAACCAGTAAACCCAGTACTTCCTGGTTCACCTTTGACATCCCTGGTTTGACCACGTCTAGGAAAAAAGCTTCCCAGTGGCTGCTGGGCGGGGCAGCCCCTCCCAATCTCCTACCCCATGGGCTGGGGGAGCTGCCATTGTATCTGTGCCCATCCCCCTCCCTCCTCCTGCCCTCTGGCTCTGCCCTCCCCAGCCAGTCTCTGCTTGTTCCATAGTCTCCCTCCAGCCCCCCCACAGCCCCTCCCCCACATCCCCCCTTTTCTTCCCTTTATCGGACACTCAGAGCTTCCCTCTAGTCCAGCTCTGCTCCCCTGAGCCCCAGAATTCTCCCCCTGCCCCGATACCTGTGTGTTCCCCCAGCCTCCCTCCAGCACCCCACATCCCCCGGCCCCCTCCCGCCCCCTGCATCCCTGTTCCCCAATTCCTGCCCTCTCCCAGATCCCTGGTCACCCCCCTCCTACATCCCTGTTCCCCAATTCCTACCCCCTCCCACATCCCCAGTCACCCCCTCCCACCCCCTCCCACATCCCTGCTCACCCCCCTCCCACATCCCTGTTCCCCAATTCCTGCCCCCTCCCAGATCCCTGGTCACCCCCCTCCTACATCCCTGTTCCCCAATTCCTGCCCCCTCCCACATCCCCCGTCACTCGTCTCCCGCCCTCTCCCACATCACCCTTCCCCTTCCCCCTTCCTGCCCCCTCCCACATCCCTGGGCACCCCCCTCCTGCATCCCTGTTCCCCAATTCCTGCCCCCTCCCACAACCCTTCCCCCTCCCCCCGGCTCCCCACATGTCGCTGCCCCGCCCCCACCCCCACCCCCTGCAAACCCTGGGCGCTGCAGCCGCTTCCCTCTGCCCGAGGCCGGGACTCGCAGCTCGCCCCGCTGGGAGCAGCCTGGGCCCCCCGCCCCGCTCAGGCTGCACCGGGAGCAACTCCCTGCGGGGGGCAGGTCTCCCCTTCTCCCCACGTGGGGCACTGCCGGGGGGGCTCGGGGTTCCAGTCAGGGGGGCCGGGCCGGGGTCTCTGCCCGGGGAGAGTCTCGGTGGGGGGGGAGGCAGTGGGAATGTCCCTCCCCCGCCTGCAGCCAGGGCTCGGGGGGCCCCAGCGGCAGCAGCCGAGGCCCGGGGGGCTGGCAAGGCAGCGCCCGCAATTCACTCCTGCTGCTGGGCTGGGCCCCGGCTCGCTCCGCCCGGCGCCTCCTGGGCCCTGGCGAGCTGGAGTCGCTGGGTCTGGCCGGGGGGTCTGGCTCTTATTCATGTCTTGTGGCGTCACCCCCGGCCCCCAGCAGGGACGTGGGGCAAGGGGTCCATGCCCAGGGGCCCAGGGATTTCAAAGGCGCCGGGCCGAGGGGATCGATCTGTGTTTTTAAATAAAAATGAAGATACAAAATGTCACTAGATCAGTCGATGCCACAACTTACGCCTAGTGGGTGACAGACCCCCCGTCCCCCGCTGGTGCACACAGCCAGAGATGCCCGAAGGCCGACCAACAACCGTGGTCTGGTGCCACCCCACTACCCCGCCCACAGACCCATGGGGCTTCCCCCCACAAGCCCCCAGGCCCCAGTGTGGCCCACCACTCCACAATCCCCCACCGACTGTCCTCCTCGCCCCAAGCCAGGGTGCAGCCACCCCACCCAGCTGTGCCACCCGACAGCCCCTCCCCCCACAGCCCCCCACAGCCATGCTGTGTCCCCCTGGGGGCAGCCATGCTGCTGCCCCTCACTACCTCCCAGCCCAACAGCCACAGCCATGCCATTGACCCAAGCCCCCGATCCAAGTCCCCTATAGCCTCTCCCTCCCCCAGGCCCCTCCCAGACCCAGGCCCCATCCGTACAACCCAATCGCCCCCTGCCAACAACCCCCCTCTCCTCTCCCACAGCACCGATCCATCCCCTACCCTCCCACACCACACAGACCCCTCCACCTCCCAGCTGTGCCACCCCCCCCACCCCGAGCCAGACCACCAACCCCGTCAGACACCCTCCCCTGCTGGTGCACCAAGGTCTCCCCAAGACCGACAACAGCTATGAATTAAAACCCCACAGTGTTTGTTGGGGCTACTGGAGCCGTGGGACCTACCTGGAGATGCTGAAATCTCACTCTTGTCTCTCTCCTCCTGCCCCCATCTCCAAGCCAGGCACTGGGCAGTTCAGTGGTGAAGTGATGAACTGATGATCATCAGTTTGTTTTATGATGGGGGGAGGGGGGAGGTTTAAACTATTTCCCTGGATCAAGTCTCCCTTGGTGTAGTAAGTGAAGGCCCTGATAAAGGCTCAGGATGAGGCCTGAGGCCTGAACTAAAGTAATGGTCAAGACTTTGCTAACATAAAGCAAAGTTAAGCTGTGAGCAAGAGGCAGGCCCTGCTCACAGAAGCTGGCAAGGAAAGGGCTGATGTTGCATAAATATATATCCACTTAGCATAGTTACAGTATAAACATGGTACCAAGACACACTATACCGAAACATTCCACAGATAACATGGAACAGGCCGACCCATCCCAATGACAGGGGCAAAAGGGTAAAATGATGGATAGAGTTGTTTTGATCCAACCAACAGGTACAAGGTGCGAGGCGGCACTTTACTACGTAGGGAGGTTGTACCTTGCTACGTGGAGGGGTTGCACCTCAATACGTCAGGAGTGATATGTAACTTGTTTGTACCCGTGTATAAGAATGTATCCCTGGGGTGGTGTCTTTGTCCGGCCACGGGGGCAGTGGAAAGTCCCGCCACTGAGCCGGGTCCTTGCCAAGAGGCACTTTCTCGTAGTATGCCAGGTAGACTAAGTAATCTACGGGGAACTGCCATTGTGTCCGAGATCGCAATAAACCTAGTCGAAGTGACTTTGCATCTTACTAGACTCTGTGGTTATTGGGGGTTCTCTTCGGGTTTGCTGGGTCAGCTATCTGCGCAGAGCTGGGGCAGCACAAAGAGGGAATACACGCACGCAGCTGAGTGATATCAACACAGGAGAAAGCAGAGCACCACACCGGTAGCATCTGAAAACACTTGGCAGCTCAGTCACCATTTCAGCTAGAGCAGAGCTGGGCACTGGGCCACCCGGGGCCTTTAACACCACAGCCCTGGGGAGGGGGTGCTGAGCTGGACCATCCAGTGAGGAACACAAGTCCTTCTACCCTCCACCACACCCTAGTTTGGAACTGCTGCTGACGGCTCCCCCCATCCATGGTAACTTTTATCCCCTCTGCCTCCCTCTATCTGGGGGTTTTCCCTTCTGCACCTACCTGGCAGGGCAGGCCGCCCCCCACCCCAGTCTGAACCCCTGAGCTTGTCCCAGTTTTGTCCCACTGCCCATCCCTCCCCTCCGATTTCCCCCCTTCAGGGGGATTTTCCCTGCCTTTGATTGCAGGGAGCAGATTCTGATGGCGCGTGAGGGCAGCAACTTGCAGATGTTACTGAGCATGTGAGAAGAACATTAGAAGATAAGAACGGTCAGACTGGGTCAGACCAAAGGTCCATCTAGCCCAGTGTCCTGTCTGCTGACAGCGGCCAGTGCCAGGTGCCCCAGAGGGAATGAACAGACAGGAATCATCCAGTGACCCATCCCCTGTCCCCCATTCCCAGCTTCTGACAGACAGAGGTTAGGGACACCATCCCTGCCCATCCCAGCTAACAGCCATTGATGGACCTGGCCTCCATGAACCCATCTAGTTCCCCTTTGACCACAGGACCCTGCTCAGGATCAGTGAAGTTGCAAGTTCTAATAGGAAACAGCTTCTGATACAAGGGCAGCTCCTCTTCCTCCTCCCCTCCCATGGGGATGAGCAGCCCCCCCAACTGCCACTCTGCCCCAGCCTCCTTCAACCCATTGCCCCTTCAGCCTCCCCCCAAATGTCCCCTTCCCCCCATCGCCCCCTTCAGCCTCCTCCAACTGCCCCCCATCACCCCCTTCAGCCTCCCCCTGTTGGCCAAAGGGGCAGGTGGAATCTTTAGCAGAGAATTCCTTTCTCCATTCTGTTAGCTAACCATTGCTGTTAAGTGTCAGCCGACGAATGCAGCATTTGAAGCAATCTGACTCTAAATCCCCTGCCCAGTGTATGGTAAAAGTGACATTTTGTGTGTGTGCATGGGGGAGGGAGGTTGTGGGGGGAGTGGAGTGTGTGTGTGTGTGTGTGTTGGGGGAGAGTATGTATGGGTGTGTTAGGGAGTGGGGGAGTAGTGTGAGTGTGTGGGTGGAAGTTTATGGGGTGCAGTGGAGGTGAGTGTGTGGGTGGGGGTGGGGGTGGAAGTTTGTGGGGGCAGTGGAGGTGAGTGTGTGTGTGGGGGGGGTGTGGGTGGAAGTTTGTGGGGGCAGTGGAGGTGAGTGTGTGCGTGAGGGTGGGCGTGGGTGGAAGTTTGTGGGGGCAGTGGAGGTGTGTGGGTGGGGTGGGCTTGGGTGGAAGTTTGTGGGGGCAGTGGAGGTGAGTGTGTGTGGGGGGGTTTGTGTGGGTGGAAGTTTGTGGGGGCACTGGAGGTGAGTGTGTGGGTGGGGGTAGGTGGAAGTTTGTGGGGGCAGTGGAGGTGAGTGTGTGTGTGTGGGGGGGTGTGGGTGGAAGTTTGTGGGGGCAGTGGAGGTGAGTGTGTGTGTGGGGGGGGGTGTGGGTGGAAGTTTGTGGGGGCAGTGGAGGTGAGTGTGGGAGGGGGCTGAAGTGGGGCAGAGGGTTGGGGTGTGGGCTCTGGGGTGGGGCTGGGAATGAGGGGCTCAGGGCTAGGGCAGAGGGTTGGGGTGGAGGGGGTGAGGGCTCTGGCTGGGGGAGTGGGCTTTGGGATGGGGCTAGGAATGAGGGGCTGAGGGCTAGCTGATTCAAGAAGTTGTTGACAGATGGATAGTACGCGTCTATCAGCTCCTGGGTTCACTAGCCGTTGTCAACCAAGCAAGTTGGCAGACTGAAGGCAGGGCAAGAATGCTGAACCAGAACGGTCTTTGCTCTTGTCACACATGACATCACAATAAACTTATGCATACACACACACACACAGACATACAGACAGAGGCTGGTACCATTAGCAACAGGAATTTTGATTTCTGGGAGGGGCTGCACAAAGGACTTATACTTTGCATGTACAGAATATATCGCATTGTACCTGGGGTGTCACAAAGTAGTTTACAAACTTGAATTCCAGGAGCCTGACAGCTGCCCTGAGCAGGACCAAGTGAAGGTGGGGCTGTACTGAGGGGTCTGCGAGCTGCAGCGGGACGAGCTGGACTGGGTTTCGCTCTGGTGGAGCAGGTGAGAGGGTCTGGGGGCCAGTGCATTGGGGGAGGGGCTGTCACCCCAGTGGCCGAAGCCCGGAGCACTGACCCCCTCACCCCTCTTGTGGCTGAAGTCCAGAGCCCCCACCTCCCTCCCTGCCCTCCTGTGGATGAGTCGCAGAGCCCAGAGCCCCCACTCCCCTCCACCTCCCCAGCGGCTGAAGCTTGGAGCCCTGATCTCCCCGCTATGGCAGCCGAAGACCAGGTCTCTTCCCTTCATCTCTCTTGGTGGCTTGAGCCTGGACACAAGCCCGGAGTCCTCCCTCCCCGCCTCCGCCCTGGGTGCTATAGCCCGGATCCTGGAGTCTCTACCCAGTTGTGGGAGACCAGAGCCCCAAACCCAGCGCTCCCCCTCCATAGATCAAGCCTGGAGCCCTGAGCCCATCCCCACCCCCGGGAGTTGTTTCGGAAGATGGTACACGCCTGTGTAGGACCCTATGAAATCTCTTTTATTACTGGGGATTTTCCAATTTAGTATTTTCTGAGTTTTGTCCTTTCCATTTCTTAAAAATTAATTCCGTCTTTATGGTTTTTGTGTTAATCACAATTGTTTGATACACTGACCACAGTTAAGTAGCTTTACTATAAATGCACACAAATGTTCAGAAATGGCTTGCAAGGGGAGAAACTGATTTTACTAAAAGAATCCTACAATTTAAACAAAACTTCCTGCAGATGCCCAGAGTACGGTAAAAGTGACATTTTAAACTCACCTTTTAAAGTAGCCGTAAGTAACACGACCAACTGACATGGCTGAACAGTGACACTACAGTCCACAGCAGTGTGTGTGTGCATGGGGGAGGGAGGTTGTGGGGGGAGTGGAGTGTGTGTGTGTGTGTGTGTTGGGGGAGCGTATGTATGGGTGTGATGGGGAGTGGGGGAGGAGTGTGAGTGTGTGGGTGGAAGTTTATGGGGCGCAGTGGAGGTGAGTGTGTGGGGGTGGGGGGGCGGAAGTTTGTGGGGGCAGTGGAGGTGAGTGTGTAGGTTGGGGGTGTGGGTGGGTGGAAGTTTGTGGGGGCAGTGGAGGTGAGTGTGTGAGTTGGGGGTGTGTGTGGGTGGAAGTTTGTGGGGCAGTGGAGGTGAGTGTGTGGGTGGGGTGGGGGTGGGTGAAAGTTTGTGGGGGCAGTGGATGTGAGGGTAGGGGGTGGAAGTTTGTGGGGGCAGTGGAGGTGAGTGTGGGGGGGGTGGAAGTTTGTGGGGGCAGTGGAGGTGAGTGTGACTGTGTGTCTTGGGGCAGTCAGGAGGCCGGGGGTCCCGTCCTCCGTGTGAGCTGGAGCTGCCTGAGCAGGGCTGAGCTGAGGGGAGAGAAGCAGCCCAGGGAGCTCTGTCTCCCGTGGCCGTGGGGAGCGTCTCGGGGAGAAGCGGATGCTCCGCCCCCCGTGAGCGCACCGGCCCCGGGGCGTCGCTCTGCTCGGGTGCAGCGGGGGGACCGGGACCGAGCAGAGCGACGCCCCGGGGCCGGGCGGGGATGTCCTGGGGCTGAAAGTGCCACTTAGACCTCAACGGGCACCGCGGCTGAGCGCCCCGGGGCTCCCGAGCCGGGCGGTTCGGTTCGGTGCGGTGCGTCCCGGGGTGCGCGGGCCCGAACCAACCACCGACGGGGACGGGCCCCCAGCCCCGCTGTGCCCCGGCTCCGCCCCCAGCCCCGCCCCGCTCTGCAGCGACCCGCCCCCAGCCCCGACCCAAGCTCTGGCCCGGCCCCGGCCCCGCCCCTGCTCCGGCCCAATCCCGCCCCGCCCGGGCTCGCCCCTGCTCCACCCCCGCCCCGCTGTGCCCCGGCCCCGCCCCGTGCCCCGTCCCTGCTCCTGCCCCAACCCCGCCCCGCTCTGCCCCGGCCCCGCCCCTACTCCAGCCCCGCCCCGCTGTGCCCCGGCCCCGCCCCTACTCCAGCGCCGCCCCCAGCCCCGCTCCGCTGTGCCCCGGCCCCACCCCCTGCCCCGGCCCCTGTCCCGTCCCTGCTCCTGCCCCAACCCCGCCCCGCTTTGCCCCGGCCCCGCCCCTACTCCAGCGCCGCCCCCAGCCCCGCTCCGCTGTGCCCCGGCCCCGCCCCGTGCGGCGTCCCTGCTCCAGGCCCAGCCCCGCCCCACTGTGCCCCGGCCCAGCCCCCAGCCCCGCCCCGCTCTGCCCCAGCCCCGCCCCTGTCCCGCCTAGCTCTGCCCTTCCCCCGCCTCCACTTCAGTCCCTGCTCCGACCCCGCCCCCAGCCCCGCCCCGCCCGGCAACGCCCCTACTCCAGCCCCGCCCCCAGCCCCGCCCTGCCGCGGCCCCGCCCCCAGCCCCGCCTCCCCCGGGGCTTGGCCTCTGCCCTGATCGCTCTGCCCCACCCCCCAGCCGCCACATGCCCCGCCCACTGCCACCTCCTTTCGCCTCCCTAGCGCCGCCGCCCCTGAAACCCCTCTACCCAGGCCGTGGCCGGAAGCGGAAGTGAGTGCGGAGCTCAGAACGCCATTAGGAGAAGGTCAGAGGCGCCAGAGGGTGGGGTGGGGCGAAGAGGGGCTGTTGCGCGCTGCTTCTGCCAGCCCCGGTGCATTGTGGGATTCCTCCTCCCTCCCAGCGAGTGTCTCCTGTTGCACCCACCCCGACCCTCACCTCCACTGCGCCCACAAACTTCCACCCACACACACCCCCAACTCACACACACACTTCCACTGCCCCCACAAACTTTCACCCACACACACCCCCAACTCACACACACACTTCCACTGCCCCCACAAACTTCCACCCACCCCACCCACACATTCACCTCCACTGTGCCCACAAACTTCCACCCCCCCCCCACACACTCACCTCCACTGCCCTCACAAACTTCCACCCCCCACCCCGACCCTCACCTCCACTGCGCCCACAAACTTCCACCCCCGCCACACACACACTCACTCACCTCCATGTCATGTGGTGACATCACAAGAGCAGAGGGTGTGAGAACTGCAGCAACCGAGAGGGCAGGGGATTTAGAGTCAGATTGCTTCAAATGCTGCATTCGTCGGCTGACATTTAACAGCAATGCTTAGCTAACAGAATGGAGAAAGGAATTCTCTGCTAAAGATTCCACCTGCCCCTTTGGCCAACTCCACCCCTTCCCTGAACAGAGTGTGCTCAGAACACCCCCCCACACACACACACAAGCCCGCAGCTAGGCACCCAGCACAAAGCAAGGGAGGGGTTGTTTGGTTTGTTTTATTTTTACTTTGCAAAAGGTTTTTTCAAAAGCATTTTCTGCCCCTCTTACCCATGGCAAGGGAGCAGATGGTTGGGGGGAAGGGAACCTGAGAGTGGTGGAGCCAGGGCAGTGGGGGGAAGTTGCCGGAGGCTGAAGAGGGCAACGGGGGGCTGAAGGTGACCAGGTGCGGTGAGGGGAAGGGAACAGTTGGGGGGAGGCTGAACGGGGCGATGGGGGGCAGTAGGAGGAGGCTGAAGGGGGCGATGGGGGGAAGGGGACATTTGGGGGGAGGCTGAAGGGGGCAATGGGTTGAAGGAGGCTGGGGCAGAGTGGCAGCTGTGGGGGCTGCTCATCCCCATGGGAGGGGAGGAGGAAGAGGAGCTGCCCTTGTATCAGAAGCTGTTTCCTTTTAGAACTTGCAACTTCACTGTTCCTGAGCAGGATCCTGTGATCAAAGGGGAACTAGATGGGTTCATGGAGGACAGGTCTAGCAATTGCTGTTAGCCGGGATGGGCAGGGATGTGTCCCTAACCTCTGTCTGTCAGAAGCTGGGAATTGGGCAACAGGGGATGGGTCACTGGATGATTCCTGTCTGTTCATTCCCTCTGGGGCACCTGGCACTGGCCACTGTTGGCAGACAGGACACTGGGCTAGATGGACCTTTGGTCTGACCCAGTCTGGCCGTCCTTATCTTCTAATGTTCTTCTCACATGCTCAGTAACATCTGCAAGTTGCTGCCCTCACGCGCCATCAGAATCTACTCCCTGCAATCAAAGGCAGGGAATATCCCCCTGAAGGGGAGAAATCGGAGGGGAGGGATGGGCAGAGGGACAAAACTGGGACAAGCTCAGGGGTTCAGACTGGGATGGGGGGCGGCCTGCCCTGCCAGGTAGGTGCAGAAGGGAAAACCCCCAGATAGAGGGAGGCAGAGGGGATAAAAGTTACCACGGATGGGGGGAGCCGTCAGCAGCAGTTCCAAACTAGGGTGTGGTGGAGGGTAGAAGGACTTGTGTTCCTCACTGGATAGTCCATCTCAGCACCCCCTCCTCAGGGCTGTGGTGTTAAAGGCCCCGGGTGGCCCAGTGCCCAGATACCGCAGCTCTGCTCTAGCTGAAATGGTGACTGAGCTGCCGAAGGAGACCTGATTCAGGGTGTGGAAGCAGAAAAAGAACTGTCAGAAAAGAACTGCAATGCATGACAGTTTGTTAGCAAGAGTCAGGCTAACTGTAGCCCTGATAACGCGAGATTTGTAGAAGCGAGGATTGTGTGAGGCGGGTGAGAAAGTACTGTGTGAGAAGTTATTGTGACCTTGTATAGATAAGGTGTAGAAGACCTTGTGTAGATAAGGTATAGGAAATATTGTATGTTGGCAAGAGTCAAAACAATCAAGAAATAAGATATCAAGATGGCTTATGTATAACAAAATGCAGCTGTCCCTCATTATTTTCTGTAATGAAAGGTATAAATGCTTGTTGTAATTAGGTATCAGAGAGAGAGACCTGCTTAGCTCTCTCCCTCTGCACAATTGTGAGAGTTAATAAAGCTTCTGACTTGCTGTACCCAAACAAAAGAGTGAGAACTCAGTTTTTCTCCGACAATTTGGGGGCTCGTCCGGGATGGCAACGCCCTCAGAGGCACCGGCAGTTACTACGGATCGTTCCCCTTCGAACCCCATGGCGCCACAATAGAGGTAAGAGACCTTTTGAAATCTCTATTGGGGTGTCGGAGGAGGACTGTCCGTGGGGCCGTCTGTCCCTGTTGGGCTGACGCCATCCGAACTTATTGACTGTGCAGCAAGGTCAGATGCTGAGCGGCGTAGGGGAATTGTTTGCCGCCCCCTGTATGCATATGCAAGGTGCATAGGATTGCACCTGTGTTGAGGGGTTGTTACTGCCTCAGCAGGAGGGGTTTTTACCGCCTCGAGTGATGCATCGAGGTACTTGGGAATAGTACCTGGAGTAAGGCCTGGGGGGGGGGGGGGGGGTGTCTGTGTCTGTGTCTGTGTGTGTGAATTGAGTGTTACCGGAAGACGCCCAGAGTACTCTGCGAAGTCTTTTGGCTCGTGACCAGAACTACTCTAACGCAAGCCCGGTAACTAGAGGATCTTTTAGGAGATCCGACCCACGGTACGCTAACTCGGCCTGGCATCGTCCGGCGAGGAGGCTGCCTGGGTCTAGGAGTGTGTGAACCCATCTTCCCTCCCCTTTTCCTCTCCGTGTGAGCCACTGACAGTCTGACCATCTCACTGGATGCAACAGAGTAAGCGGCGCCGTCTCTCTGAGATTAGCCGACGCTCTTTGCTGAAGGGAGGTGTAGGAGGTCATGGCTATCCTCGTTAGTCTCTCCTGTGTGAGTACCCTGTAGGGAGAGATCCTTAGTTTATATGCCGCTAGCGCGGACAGGGCATCCTCCTCCCTGTGTGTGTGATTGGAAAATGGGTGGGGGACAGTCTAAGGATTCCCTCTCACCCCCTAAGGGTACCCCAGCTTATTTTATGTACGTACATTATGGTCCATCAACCTGCAGGTATTTAGAGAATTGGAATCATTACACGCGTGAAAATTCATCTAAACAATGCCCACTAGAAGGTACCTTCAATCTAGATAAGATCATACATCTCAGAGGAGCTTTTAATCACCAAAAAAAGCCTCTGACACACAATGGGAGCAATTTGTCTATTGAGGAAAGGAACGGGTTAATTTGAAATTCAGCTTGGTCCAGAGATAAAGAGAAAGTTAATCTGCGTTCAAGGTCAAGAATCAACGCAGACCAGGCTAAGTACAAAGAAAAACTGCTTTCCGCCCCAGCTGGCTGTGAAAAAATATAGACATAGTCAAACCAAAGGCAAGACAAGTTACAGTGCTGAGATTACATTTGCAAAGCTTAACTGTCCAGTGAGATCCAACAGTCTGCCTTTGCGACCCTGGAGCCGGCGTGGTTTGGGGACGCTGAAGAAGCCACAGGCAGCCGGCCTGGACTGGAATCACTGAAAAGACGCCCCAGGAGACCTCAGGGTGTAAAAGAACTGCCCTCCCAAGAGAGGAAGTAAGTTGAAGATTGCACAGCACCTTTTCTCAACGTTATACACAGACGTGGCCAGTCTGGACATACGTGTGTGAGTATGAAAGTGTGCCTACTCTCAGCCGCAGTAAGTCTGAGAACCGGAGAGGGATTTAGCATTCCTCTCTCCACCCCGGTTGACCGGGAAGGGTGTCAGGTGGATCTACCCCAGTCGTAGCAGGACTGGGCAATAGAGAAGTTGGAGTAATAGGAAGAGTTGTGTACTTGATAACTAGAATTGAGCAATTAAGAGCATAGATCATGAACCAGGCAGCAACTCAAACCTATGCCCAGGGCAAGTTGCAAGCCTTGAGACAGGACTTCCAGGCAGAAAAGGAAGCACTGGCTAAGCAAGTACCGGTCCTTCAGGGACTTGTCAGAATTTAACCATTTGTGTTTGCATATGCTGTAACAGCAGTGTGTTTGCCACAAGAGAAAATTGAATAGTTAAACGCCAATGGGCCATGCGTTTTGCCCAAGTGGCAAGCCTCACGAGGGAGGACTCGGGTAGCCTTGTGAGTAAGAATGTTTAAGAGAAGAGACCAGGAAGGGTGGGGGCTAGTTGAGAAGCCCACCCTCCTATCTAAATTGGTAGTGAAAAAGCCGGTGCCCATGGAAGGGACGGTTCAGCGAGAAATGCAGGATCGGGCCCAAGCGGGCAGGCAATAGATAGAGAGATTGGAAAACAGGTTGGAAACTTTGAGGGCATAGTGGAAGGAAAGGAGTAAGTAATTATAAGCATGGGGATTTCAAATCCCCAGGATAATAATTGGAATGGTAAAATCTGAGTTGATTGGGTGTCGTTCTGGGAGACAAGCAAGTGATTTAAGAAAAGAGAGTGAGAAGTTAACTCTGTAGTTGCTAGAGGGAATCAAGCAGTGAAACTTGGTAGGAATGTCTGTAAGTAATTCAGGCAAGAGGTTAATTAAGTGGAATTATTCGACTATGAATAAGTTAGTCGAATTTGCTGAAGAACACTCCTGCTGTGTACAATCTGTGTTTTATAAGTTTGAGATGAATTGGTATTGTTTTAAAGTTGCAAAACCGAGAATACTTTTGCCAGACACAGGAAACTAGTGTTGTTTAAGGTATTTAGCATTTAATCCTTAAGGTGACTTAATGCTTTACAAGATTTAAAATGTTTTAACTAAAGACCAAAGGTTGTGGCTGCAGCAGGGTAGTCAAAGCCAGGAGAATAAAAGATTTGAATTTGTTTTTGGGTAACAAAATAGCAGATAAAAGCTCTGGTAAAAAGATAGAGAAGGACAGTGCCCCTGGCTCTGTGTGGTCGAGCTGTCACTTTACTAGGGGTGCATGGAGATTTTGTAAGCACAAAAGAAACAGTTACACCTTGTGTAGAAATGGATGTGGCTAGTGTTGTGGAAATTGAATTGTGGAGAGGATGTGCATTTTCCCCAGAACATGTGCAGTGTATATTGTAGCAGAGGTAAAAGAAATGCAAACCTACCAATATAGGTTGTGTTGTCTTTTTCAGATCACTGGGTGTTTGAAAGCAGGAGCTAGAAGTAAAAGGCAATCAAAAGTCTGGGAAAGTTAATTGTGTCCCTTTTAAAGTAAGAATCTTTAAGCTAGTGGATAGCTTTGGATCTGGAAGCAAGCCAGAAAGCATCTGTATTAATGCAATTTTCTAACTAATAAGGTAGAAGCCACTGAAACCTGGGCTGCCTATGAAACAAATACAAGGAAATATGGGGTAATTCCTCTGTTTTGTCTAAAATCAACAAGAGTATGTGTATATAAAGGAAATATTTTAAGCAATGACTGACTACCCAGAAGGGGTAGACCTCTGTTCTTTTGTCTTTCAGATCATCAGAGAAAACGGATGCCAGCTGAACAGCATTCAATGTACCATGCATTTACTGGTACAATAGGAATTATTTTTGTGTTCTTTGTCCTGTCTTGTGGTGTTTGTCTTGTGGCCAGAATTGTTGGGTTTAATAATTTCATAAGACAGTCTAGTTCAAAATTAAATAGAAGGGTTAAATCAAAAAGCAGATACTTGTTTTATTCAACTTGGAATACAAAAAGTGTTTGGATAAATCAGGAAATGTGATATACTAAAGTCTAATACAGTTGCTTAAGTAAGAAAAAGAAACTTCATTGGCCAGATTTTTAATTGAAAAAAATGGTTGTTAAAATTTGCATACCAACAGTCTTTGGAAGCAAGGACATGGAAGGTTAACCCACTCCCCATATTGCCCATGGGATCCTTCTGGCTACCTCAGATTTCTAGCCAGAGGGCTGGGGAGGGAGGAAAGCTATTGGACACCTGAGGTTGTACCGAGTGAACTCCTCAAAAGTGGGTGTGCTTGTCCTGGTTTGTTGCTCCAAAGCTCTGTAATAAAGTTATTTTACTGGAAGGGTGTACATGGCATACATTGAATAATAAGACTAATGTACTGTATAATGGCAATGTGTATGTGTTCATTGTTGGGAAAAGGTGTATGAGTGAAGAGTGGAAGTTTCCTTTGTAGGTTAAAAGAAGCCAAGAAGGGGAGAAGGAAAAAGAACAGAATGAGTTAACTGAGGAAAAAATAGCTAGCAAGCTCAGTCCAAAGATAAGAAGTTGGCCCCATCCAAGGATACTACCCACAGCTAAGACTTGGCTGACAGCCAAGAAAAGGGGGGGCCTGAATGTGCCCAAGCAACTATGATATCTGCAAAACACTGCCAGGCATTAATGAAATGTGTTAGGTTTCTTTTCTCACAGATAAAAGAAGTGCTACCCAAAGACCCTAGCAGCCCTGCCATTCATTGAAACAAGGAGACTGAGTCTACGTAAAGTCCATCAATGAAAGACTGCTTTGGCTCCATGCTGGAAGGACCCTTTCCAAGTCCTGTTAACCACCAACACCGCTGTAAAGTGCCAAGGACTGCCCACCTGGACCCATGCTTCTCACTGCAAAAAGACTCCTCCACCTGGAGAGGATTCTCCAGCTGCTGATCAGCCTATTTCTCCTGCTAGCTCTGCTGTGCCTCATGGACAGCAGGGAAAGAGGACAAGGTGAAGTGCTAGTAACCTCTCCCTTGTCCACTGACAGATCTACAATGCCTTTGAATTCTTTTACAGGAATCACACCAGTACAGGGTGAAGTGCTAGTAACCTCTCCCCTGCACTATGGTGAATCACAACTGCTTTTGAAGAAGAAGAAAAGAAGAAACACCCGCTCTGCTGAAACCACCAAAGTCCAGGGATTCCTGACTACAAGAGACATTAAGAACTGGCCTTGGTGGAAGAGGCGGAGCATCGTTTATTGGCAAGGAGGGAACTGTGGGGACCGTTCCTGGGAATGCGGGGTCCAGTGGTGGGGTGGATACTTTCCAGGATCAGGACTTTGTGCTTATGGACAGGTACCTTCAGGATGCACTGCCCTTTCTAATTGGCTTTCAGAAGATGAATATCAAAACCGCCTTGCCACCACTAGGACTACACCCACTAGTCCCTTGACCCCTGCCACCACCACTGTAACTTACCCAGATACAAACCGTACTGTATATTCCAATGAAACCCATTGGCCAAGGCTTTCACATCTTAGTGATTTACTGAAATTTTGTTCAGAGAAATTATTCTTTAAAGTTCAGGATAATGTATATGAGCGAATAATTGAATGGAAAACAAATGGATCAGTAGCGATAGAAATACATGATATCACTACCAGCGAACCCCAAGAATTAATAATTGCAATTGATGGGTTCTATAATGAAGTAGATATGATGGTTGTTCCTGGAACTTGTACTGTGTTAAATGAGAGAGGCCCTTATTGTTATTTGGTCACCCAATTAGTGAATAATCAGACAAATACCCAAAGAGTTTGTTCTGCCACTGGAAATTTTACCTGCATAGAAATTATTCCAGTGACTAATAATGTGACCTGTACCTTATTGCAATACACCCCCTCTTATACCATTAATGTTAATGCCTCCCGGAAATACATAAAGGTATTTGACCAACAGATGTGGTATAGTACTACACCAAAGAGAGATGTAGTAGGATATCGGTGGACTGTGATTAACACTACACTAGGGACTGTTAAATTTTCATTACCCTTATCCAGTTTCCAGATTACCTCTACATACCCGAACTGCTCACAGGGGGCTGCCATTAGATTAGCACAACAGAGGGCTTGGGTTATTTCCTCTAGAAAGAAGAGAGATTTGACCGGATCCCTGTGGGATGGGGCCAATAGTGCAGCAGCAGTGTGGAATATTTTTAAGAACCAGGAACATGATGAGAAATTGGGCCAACTAGAGAAGGCCATTGGCCTTGTTTCTGGAGCACAACTAACCCAGGTACAGGCTGGAGTTGGTGAGTTACATGTTATTTCCGCCCTTAGTTCTATGACCCAGAAGTTGCTGACAGAGATGGTATTGAATATCACTGAGGCTGGGAAGGCATTGCAGTGGGATCTAGCATGTTCAGAGATTCAGGATTTCCTGAATGACCAGCTGATGGCCATTCGGAATGATCTAGAACATCAGGCTTGGCCCACTGCCCTTACAGACACATCAGGAGTACCATCTGACCTGTGGCCATGGAGACTTACTTGGAGACTTTCTGGGTGGAAGTGCAGACGTTCTCAGTGCTCCTTCCAAGCATATGGACCGGTAAAGGGGGTGTGGGCTCCCACATACCGTATCCTGCCGGGGCCATGGGGAGGATGCATGTGGGATTGGGTAATTCACCGAGACATCTGGGAAATTAGACCACCTGGTACGCCCAATCGATTTTTAGTCAGTGCTCCTGGGATTACACCTGACATTTGGATGGGGTTAGGTAGTCTATGGACATTTTGGCCATTAGAACCCCCACAGCTTCAGTGTAACCATAAACTGAAGCCAGGAGCAGCTGTTACTCTTCATGACTACGTTTGCTGGGAGGGTAGGAGACAAGGAACTACCCTGACAGGACACTTACTTTTTCAAGCTAACGATAGCTGTGTGTATGTTAAAACCACCACATTGCAAGACATACATTTTAATCTCACTACCACTGCAGGCAATGATATTATTTACTGGCCTGCAGATAGAGCTTTCCAAGTAGCCCTTAGGTTCCAGATACCCTTTAATTGGACTAGTTTAGTACCTGATAGATTTCAGAATTTGTTTTCACTGTTACCAGAGATTCAGAAAATCTCTGAAGTACAAGGGCAAATTCACATGCTTCAAAATATATATCAAGTTGAAAAGTATGCTTTTCAGACAGCTTATAGAGTATCCACTTTATGTACTAAGTATGATGTATTGTGCTTTGTGACTAAGGCTGTACAACAACCCCATTATAGTATTGCTATGGGAATGTTATTGCTTGTATTGTTATTAGTTAGTTTAGGATTATGTTATTGTTGTTGTAAAAGACGTAATAATAGTAATACCTTTCATGTTCATGCTAATCATGCATTGTCATTACATCCAATCAGAACCCCTAAGACTGAAGCATCTGATATAGAATCTGAAGTCCAGGACTTGATGCAAATAGAGGTTTGAGAATGTTTGTTGTACTAGAAGTACAAAGGGGGGGGTTGTGGAAGCAGAAAAAGAACTGTCAGAAAAGAACTGCAATGCATGACAGTTTGTTAGCAAGAGTCAGGCTAACTGTAGCCCTGATAACGCGAGATTTGTAGAAGCGAGGATTGTGTGAGGCGGGTGAGAAAGTACTGTGTGAGAAGTTATTGTGACCTTGTATAGATAAGGTGTAGAAGACCTTGTGTAGATAAGGTATAGGAAATATTGTATGTTAAAAGAGTCAAAACAATCAAGAAATAAGATATCAAGATGGCTTATGTATAACAAAATGCAGCTGTCCCTCATTATTTTCTGTAATGAAAGGTATAAATGCTTGTTGTAATTAGGTATCAGAGAGAGAGACCTGCTTAGCTCTCTCCCTCTGCACAATTGTGAGAGTTAATAAAGCTTCTGACTTGCTGTACCCAAACAAAAGAGTGAGAACTCAGTTTTTCTCCGACAAGGGAAATAGTTTACACCCTCCCCCCACTCCCCTGGGCTCTGCTGGCATCAGCTCCTGAGCCAGAGACTGCAGGTGATACGAGAGAGCTGGGGTAAGTGCTGGGCCCAGGCTGGAAAGTGACTCTGCAGAAATGGCTCCTGCTCGCCCCATCCCTGCCCCAGAGTTTCTGCGCGGCTCAGAACTGCTGCCCAACACACCCAGGCTCACCCCGTTAGCAGTGGCTGTAACTATTGGCGAGGAAACGCCCACGGGAATGCAGGACAGTGACCGGCTCTTCGTGCAGGAGGGAGAGGGATGAGACTGGGTGGGGCACCTGGAGCAATCAGTGGGGAGGGAGGTTCCGGGCACCCAGCCTTGCCCAGCTCCATTCCCTGCAGCCCCCCGGGGCAGTGACTTTCCTGGGAGAGGGGAGGGGCAGAGAGAGGAAAAGCCAGTTCCTGCCTCTGCCTGGTCCCTGCGCTGCTGAGGGAATGGGCTGTTCTGGGGACAGTGTCGGGGGATCCCCCAAAGGGGCTCCTTTGATTCTGCTCTTTTCTGGCGTTTGGCTCAGAGACTCTGTTCCTGGGAGAGTGTAATAGCGTCTGGTGGGTTTAGTCCTGGGGGAGAGGTCGGGTCTGTGCTGTAATAGCGTCACTGAGGCGTCTCCCAGCATGGCAGAGTCTAGAGTGTCTGTCTGCAAGGACAGAGCCTGGGGGAATCGGGGTGTGAAATGGGCTAACACTAATTGAGAAACCTCCCGAATTTCCCTTCTCACTCTGACAGGCTGCAGAATAACGACCCCGTTTTGCTCCAGACCGTCCCATCTTCCTAGGGGCCGGGGAAGGGAAATGGCTGTGGTGGATCCAGCTCAGGTAGGGGATTTGGGGGGAGGTGCTGGGGAGGGTTGTTGTAGAGGGGGAGGGCCATGAAATCATAGAGTTCACAGTTCTAAGGAAGAGTAGAAGGGAGTACAGCAAAATAGAGACAATGGATTTCAGGAAGGTGGATTTTGCTAAGCTCAGAGAGCTGATAGGTAAGGTCCCAGGGGAATCAAAACTGAGGGGAAAAACAACTGAGGAGAGTTGGCAGTTTTTCAAAGGGACACTATTAAGGGCCCGAAAGCAAGCTATTCCGCTGAGTAGGAAAGATAGGAAATGTGGCAAAAGACCTCCTTGGCTTAACCACGAGATCTTGCATGATCTAAAAAATAAAAGAAATCATATAAAAAATGGAAACTAGGACAGATTACAAAGGATAAATATAGGCAAACAACACAGGAATGCAGGGGCAAGATTAGAAAGGCAAAGGCACAAAATGAGCTCAAACTGGCTACGGGAATAAAGGGAAACAAGAAGCCTTTTTATCAATACGGTCGGAGAAAAACACAGTTCTCACTCTTTGGATGGGTACAGCAAAATCAGATACTTTATTCTCTCTCTATCAATTGCATAGAGGGAGAGAGTGCACTAGGACACAGGGTCTCCCCCTCCTAGGCAGGTCTCTCCCAGATAAACAATTACAGCAAGCATTTATACCTTTTGTTACAGACAATAATGAGCAACAGCTGCATTTTGTTTATACATAGGTCATCCTGATATCTTATTTTCCTCACTTGTTTAGACTCTAGTCTACATACAATATTATCTACACAAGGTCGCAACAACTTCTCACACAGTTCTTTCCCACTCGCCTCACACAATCCTCGCTTCTACAAATCTCGCGTTATTAGGGTTACAGTTAGCCTAACTCTTGCTAACAAACTGTCATGCATTGCAATCCCCTTCCTGTCCGTTCTTTCTCTGCTTCCACAATACATTAGAAGCAAGAGGAAGACCAAGGACAGGGCAGGCCCACTGCTCAGTGAGGAGGGAGAAACAATAACAGGAAACTTGGAAATGGCAGAGATGCTTAATGACTGCTTTGTTTTGGTCTTCACCGAGAAGTCTGAAGGAATAACTAACATAGTGAATGCTATGGGAAGGGGGTAGGTTTAGAAGATAAAATAAAAAAAGAACAAGTTAAAAATCACTTAGAAAAGTTAGATGCCTGCAAGTCACCAGGGTCTGATGAAATGCATCCTAGAATACTCAAGGAGCTAATAGAGGAGGTATCTGAGCCTCTAGCTATTATCTTTGGAAAATCATGGGAGACAGGAGAGATTCCAGAGGACTGGAAAAGGGCAAATATAGTGCCCATCTCTAAAAAGGGAAATAAAAACAAGCCAGGAAACTACAGACCAGTTAGTTTAACTTCTGTGCCAGGGAAGATAATGGAGCAAGTAATCAAGGAAATCATCTGCAAACACTTGGAAGGTGGTAAGGTGATAGGGAATAGCCAGCATGGATTTGTAAAGAACAAATCATGTCAAACCAATCTGATAGCTTTCTTTGCTAAGATAACGAGTCTTGTGGATAAGGGAGAAGCGGTGGATGTGGTATACCTAGACTTCAGTAAGGCATTTGATAGGGTCTCGCATGATATTCTTATCGATAAACTAGGCAAATACAACTTAGATGGGGCTACTATAAGGTGGGTGCATAACTGGCTGGATAACCGTACTCAGAGAGTAGTTATTAATGGTTCCCAATCCTGCTGGAAAGGTATAACAAGTGGGGTTCCGCAGGGGTCTGTTTTGGGACCGGCTCTGTTCAATATCTTCATCAACGACTTAGATATTGGCATAGAAAGGACGGTTATTAAATTTGCAGATGATACCAAAGTGGGAGGGATTGCAACTGCTTTGGAGGATAGGGTCATAATTCAAAATGATCTGGACAAATTGGAGAAATGGTCTGAGGTAAACAGGATGAAGTTTAACAAAGACAAATGCAAAGTGCTCCACTTAGGAAGGAACAATCAGTTTCACACATACAGAATGGGAAGAGACTGTCTAGGAAGGAGTACGGCAGAAAGGGATCTAGGCGTTATAGTGGACCACAAGCTAAATATGAGTCAACAGTGTGATGCTGTTGCAAAAAAAGCAAACATGATTCTGGGATGCATTAACAGGTGTGTTGTGAGCAAGACATAAGAAGTCATTCTTGCGCTCTACTCTGCGCTGGTTAGGCCTCAACTGGAGTATTGTGTCCAGTTCTGGCCACCACATTTCAAGGAAGATGTGGAGAAATTGGAGAGGGTCCAGCACGGTCTAGACAGTATTTGCTCCTGCCATGAGGGCAGGGGACTGGACTCAATGACCTCTCGAGGTCCCTTCCTGTCCTAGAATCTATGAATCTATGAAGGAGGCAACAACCTGTCATGTGTGATCTAAGGAGCAGGAAAAGAATCTGGGAATTACCTTTTGTAAAATCTCATCTTCTTCCAAAAAGCTGTGGAAATAGCTGATTCAAGAAGTTGTTGACAGATGGATAGTACGCGTCTATCAGCTCCTGGGTTCACTAGCCGTTGTCAACCAAGCAAGTTGGCAGACTGAAGGCAGGGCAAGAATGCTGAACCAGAACGGTCTTTGCTCTTGTCACACATGACATCACAATAAACTTATGCATACACACACACACACACAGACATACAGACAGAGGCTGGTACCATTAGCAACAGGAATTTTGATTTCTGGGAGGGGCTGCACAAAGGACTGATACTTTGCATGTACAGAATATATCACATTGTACCTGGGGAGTCACAAAGTAGTTTACAAACTTGAATTCAAGGAGCCTGACAGCTGCCCTGAGCAGGACCAGGTGAAGGTGGGGCTGTACTGAGGGGTCTGCGAGCTGCAGCGGGACGAGCTGGACTGGGTTTCGCTCTGGTGGAGCAGGTGAGAGGGTCTGGGGGCCAGTGCATTGGGGGAGGGGCTGTCACCCCAGTGGCCGAAGCCCGGACCACTGACCCCCTCACCCCTCTTGTGGCTGAAGTCCAGAGCCCCCACCTCCCTCCCTGCCCTCCTGTGGATGAATCGCAGAGCCCAGAGCCCCCACTCCCCTCCACCTCCCCAGCGGCTGAAGCTTGGAGCACTGATCTCCCCCCCATGGCAGCCGAAGACCAGGTCTCTTCCCTTCATCTCTCTTGGTGGCTTGAGCCTGGACACAAGCCCGGAGTCCTCCCTCCCCGCCTCCGCCCTGGGTGCTATAGCCCGGATCCTGGAGTCTCTACCCAGTTGTGGGAGACCAGAGCCCCAAACCCAGAGTTCCCCCTCCATCGATCAAGCCTGGAGCCCTGAGCCCATCCCCACCCCCGGGAGTTGTTTCGGAAGATGGTACACGCCTATGTAGGGCCCTATGAAATCTCTTTTATTATTGGGGATTTTCCAATTTAGTATTTTCTGAGTTTTGTCCTTTCCATTTCTTAAAAATTAATTCCGTCTTTATGGTTTTTGTGTTAATCACAATTGTTTGATACACTGACCACAGTTAAGTAGCTTTACTATAAATGCACACAAATGTTCAGAAATGGCTTGCAAGGGGAGAAACTGATTTTACTAAAAGAATCCTACAATTTAAACAAAACTTCCTGCAGATGCCCAGAGTACGGTAAAAGTGACATTTTTAACTCACCTTTTAAAGTAGCCGTAAGTCACACGACCAACTGACATTGCTGAACAGTGACACTACAGTCCACAGCAGTGTGTGTGTGCATGGGGGAGGGAGGATGTGGGGGGAGTGGAGTGTGTGTGTGTGTGTGTGTGTGTTGGGGGAGAGGATGTATGGGTGTGATGGGGAGTGGGGAAGGAGTGTGAGTGTTTGTGTGGAAGTTTATGGGGCGCAGTGGAGGTGAGGGTGGGGGTGTGTGTGGGTGGAAGTTTGTGGGGGCAGTGAATGTGTGGGTGGGGGTGGGCATGGAAGTTTGTGGGGGGCAGTGGAGGTTAGTGTGTGGGTGGGGTGGGAGTGGGTGGAAGTTTGTGGGCACAGTGGAGGTGAATGTGTGGGTGGGGTGGGGGTGGGTGGAAGTTTGTGGGGGCAGTGGAAGTGTGTGTGTGAGTTGGGGGTGTGTGTGGGTGGAAGTTTGTGGGCGCAGTGGAGGTGAATGTGTGGGTGGGGTGGGGGTGGGTGGAAGTTTGTGGGGGCAGTGGAAGTGTGTGTGTGAGTTGGGGGTGTGTGTGGGTGGAAGTTTGTGGGGGCAGTGGAAGTGTGTGTGTGAGTTGGGGGTGTGTGTGGGTGGAAGTTTGTGGGCGCAGTGGAGGTGAGGGTCGGGGTGGGTGCAACAGGAGACACTCGCTGGGAGGTAGGAGGAATCCCACAATGCACCGGGGCTGGCAGAAGTAGCGCGCAACAGCCCCTCCTCGCCCCACCCCACCCTCTGGCGCCTCTGACCTTCTCCTAATGGCGTCCTGAGCTCCGCACTCACTTCCGCTTCCGGCCACGGCCTGGGTAGAGGGGTTTCAGGGGCGGCGGCGCTAGGGAGGCGAAAGGAGGTGGCAGTGGGCGGGGCATGTGGCGGCTGGGGGGTGGGGCAGAGCGATCAGGGCAGAGGCCAAGCCCCGGGGGAGGCGGGGCTGGGGCGGGGCCGGGGCAGAGCGGGTCGGGGCTGGGGGCGGGACTAGGGGCGGCGGCGGAGCGGGGCGGGGCTGGGGCAGAGCGGGGCGGGGCTGGGGCAGAGCGGGGCGGGGCGGGGGCGGGGCACAGCGGGGCGGGGCTGGGGGCGGGGGCGGGGCAGAGCGGGGCGGGGCTGGGGGCGGGGCCGGGGCAGAGCGGGGCGGGGCTGGGGGCGGGGTCGGAGCAGGGACTGGACTGGAGGCGGGGCAGGAGCAGAACTAGCCGGGGCCGGGGCGGGGCCGGGGAGGGGCTGGAGCAGGGGCGTTGACGGGGCGGGGCGGGGCTGGGGGCGGTGTCGGAGCAGGGACTGGAGTGGAGGCGGGGGAGGGGCAGAGCTAGGCGGGACAGGGGCGGGGCTGGGGCAGAGCGGGGCGGGGCTGGAGCAGGGGCGGGGCTGGAGTAGGGGCGGGGCCGGGGCACAGCAGGGCGGGGGTGGAGCAGGGGCGAGCCCGGGCGGGGCGGGATTGGGCCGGAGCAGGGGCGGGACAGGGGCCGGGGCCGGGCCAGAGCTTAGGTCGGGGCTGGGGCGGGTCGCTGCAGAGCGGGGCGGGGGCGGGGCACAGCAGGGCGGGGGTGGAGCAGGGGCGAGCCCGGGCGGGGCGGGATTGGGCCGGAGCAGGGGCGGGACAGGGGCCGGGGCCGGGCCAGAGCTTAGGTCGGGGCTGGGGCGGGTCGCTGCAGAGCGGGGCGGGGGCTGGGCACAGCGGGGCGGGGCCGGGGCCGTGCTGGGGCTGGGGGCGGGTCGCTGCAGAGCGGGGCGGGGCCGGGGCAGAGCGGGGCGGGGCTGGGGGCGGGGCCGGGCAGAGCGGGGCTGGGGGCGGGGGCGGGCAGAGCGGGGCGGGGCTGGGGGCGGGGGCGGGGCACAGTGGGGCGGGGCTGGGGGCGGGGCCGGGGCACAGCGGGGCGGGGCTGGGGGCGGGGCCGGGGCAGAGCGGGGCGGGGCTGGGGGCGGGGCCGGGGCACAGCGGGGTGCCCGTCCCCCTCGGTGGTTGTTTCGGGCCCGCGCACCCCGGGACGCACCGCACCGAACCGAACCGCCCGGCTCGGGAGCCCCGGGGCGCTCAGCCGCGGTGCCCGTTGAGGTCTAAGTGGCACTTTCAGCCCCAGGACATCCCCGCCCGGCCCCGGGGCGTCGCTGTGCTCGGTCCCGGTCCCCCCGCTGCACCCGGGGCCGGTGCGCTCACGGGGGGCGGAGCATCCGCTTCTCCCCGAGACGCTCCCCACGGCCACGGGAGACAGAGCTCCTTGGGCTGCTTCTCTCCCCTCAGCTCAGCCCTGCTCAGGCAGCTCCAGCTCACACGGAGGACGGGACCCCCGGCCTCCTGACTGCCCCAAGACACACAGTCACACTCACCTCCACTGCCCCCACAAACTTCCACCCACACCCCCCCCAACTCACACACTCACCTCCACTGCCCCCACAAACTTCCACCCACACCCCCCCCCAACCTACACACTCACCTCCACTGCCCCCACAAACTTCCGCCCCCCCGCCCCCACACACTCACCTCCACTGCGCCCCATAAACTTCCACCCACACACTCACACTCCTCCCCCACTCCCCATCACACCCATACATACTCTCCCCCAACACACACACACACACACACTCCACTCCCCCCACAACCTCCCTCCCCCATGCGCACACACACTGCTGTGGACTGTAGTGTCACTGTTCAGCCATGTCAGTTGGTCGTGTTACTTACGGCTACTTTAAAAGGTGAGTTTAAAATGTCACTTTTACCGTACTCTGGGCATCTGCAGGAAGTTTTGTTTAAATTGTAGGATTCTTTTAGTAAAATCAGTTTCTCCCCTTGCAAGCCATTTCTGAACATTTGTGTGCATTTATAGTAAAGCTACTTAACTGTGGTCAGTGTATCAAACAATTGTGATTAACACAAAAACCATAAAGACGGAATTAATTTTTAAGAAATGGAAAGGACAAAACTCAGAAAATACTAAATTGGAAAATCCCCAGTAATAAAAGAGATTTCATAGGGTCCTACATAGGCGTGTACCATCTTCCGAAACAACTCCCGGGGGTGGGGATGGGCTCAGGGCTCCAGGCTTGATCTATGGAGGGGGAGCGCTGGGTTTGGGGCTCTGGTCTCCCACAACTGGGTAGAGACTCCAGGATCCGGGCTATAGCACCCAGGGCGGAGGCGGGGAGGGAGGACTCCGGGCTTGTGTCCAGGCTCAAGCCACCAAGAGAGATGAAGGGAAGAGACCTGGTCTTCGGCTGCCATGGGGGGGAGATCAGGGCTCCAAGCTTCAGCCGCTGGGGAGGTGGAGGGGAGTGGGGGCTCTGGGCTCTGCGACTCATCCACAGGAGGGCAGGGAGGGAGGTGGGGGCTGTGGACTTCAGCCACAAGAGGGGTGAGGGGGTCAGTGCTCTGGGCTTCGGCCACTGGGGTGACAGCCCCTCCCCCAATGCACTGGCCCCCAGACCCTCTCACCTGCTCCACCAGAGCGAAACCCAGTCCAGCTCGTCCCGCTGCAGCTCGCAGACCCCTCAGTACAGCCCCACCTTCACCTGGTCCTGCTCATGGCAACTGTCAGGCTCCTTGAATTCAAGTTTGTAAACTACTTTGTGACTCCCCAGGTACAATGTGATATATTCTGTACATGCAAAGTATCAGTCCTTTGTGCAGCCCCTCCCAGAAATCAAAATTCCTGTTGCTAATGGTACCAGCCTCTGTCTGTATGTCTGTGTGTGTGTGTGTATGCATAAGTTTATTGTGATGTCATGTGTGACAAGAGCAAAGACCGTTCTGGTTCAGCATTCTTGCCCTGCCTTCAGTCTGCCAACTTGCTTGGTTGACAACGGCTAGTGAACCCAGGAGCTGATAGACGCGTACTATCCATCTGTCAACAACTTCTTGAATCAGCTAGCCCTCAGCCCCTCATTCCTAGCCCCATCTCAAAGCCCGCTCCCCCAGCCAGAGCCCTCACCCCCTCCACCCCAACTCTCTGCCCTAGCCCTGAGCCCCTCATTCCCAGCCCCACCCCACAGCCCACACCCCAACCCTCTGCCCCACTTCAGCCCCCTCCCACACTCTGAACCCTTCAGCCTCACCCCTGCCACACACCGTCCATGTGCAGAATGAATTTTGTGATGTGCAGCAATATACAGGTGATGTGTCACATAACAAAATTGCACATATTGGTGCACATCACAAAATTCATTCCGCACACGGACATACAAAATGTGAGGAAACACTGCTCCTGACTTTCAACCTATCTGAGACATCTTGAATTTCATACAGTGACTGATCAGAATAAAGTGCTCTCAAGTGAGCTACAGACCAACAGTGGTTCATAGGAATTATTCAGCAAGTATTTTAGAAGACCTAGACCATTAGAGGAAATCATGACCTGCTAAGAGACAATTAATGGAGAGAAGCAGCAAGATTAATCCCATACATTGGATTGGTTGTGACTTATTTGCCTGATTTGAAAAGAGGCCAAAAGGACCTGAGTCTCCTCGCTGGCGATAGCCCCCTGCTCGGCCAATCAGCACTGAGACTCTGAGGGGCGGGAGGCTGAGAGGTCTCACCAGATGTCCCAAAGGACGGCCCAGGTCACCATCAGAGGGGATCACTCTCAGATCCAGCCTCACCTCTTTGTGAGGACCTCCCGCAATGAGAGCACTCCCCACCCCATCCACACTCCACACTCCACACACACTCCTTCTTGGTAGAGGGAGGGAAGCCGGGGAAAGGGGAAAAAGAAGCAAGAGAATAGGAGAAAGGAGGGAGGAAAGAGGAAAAGGGAAACCAAAAAGGATAAACCCCAATGTCCCCAGGGATTCTAAGCGTCAAAGTCCTAGGCAGGAAATCAAATTCGGCCACCTTAAGCCAGTGTTTTCTGGGCCTAGAATGCTGCCTGCACCAGGGGGATCAGACTGAACAGGTTCCAAACCTCTCTGGGCCTCTTACCTTGGAAAAGGGAAGTTTGTTTTCGGTACAATCAGTGGTAGGAAAGGAGAAAACTCCACAGAGGTTCCTCCCCATGCTCACATCCGTGAATCCTAATTCTCTCTCAGTCCTCGAGGAGAGACCTCGTGAAGGAGATTTGCGGCAGCAAAGCCGGGGGAGTCTCAGAGACTGGCCTGGCCCTGCCCGGCTGATGTCAGGGTCTCTCTGTGAGGTCACCCCCTCCCCACCACCTTTGCCCAATAGGCCGAGTTCCTGCAACAGGCCTTTGTGATGTCACTGCCACCCCCACCCCTCCCCTCCAAGCTGATGTCCTGCCCCTGGCCAGCCTCGTTGGGTGTTTGTTTCCCCTGGATCTAGGGTTGCCAACTTGCTGGCCCAACAAAACTGACCACCCTTGCCCCGCCCCATCAAGTATGGAATGCAAGGCTGAGTTCACTCACCAACCCCCTGAAACATGTCAGTGCCCCAGAGAAAACCGGACCCCTGCTATTGGAACGAAATGCTGGAGATCTGAATGGGAAAGGGACTGTCTGAATTGTCAAGATGGGGAACGAACAACAATCTACAGCAATGTCATTAACACAAACACACTCCAATCCTGCTCCAGCCGGAAGGGAAATGGGCAGGAATTCCTGCTGTCCAGCAATGGACACACTTATAGCCCCGCACAGCAGTGAGTGGGCCGGGGAGGCTGGTCTGAGCAAACAATGTGAAGTGATAATTCACTAAGAGAATCATAGTGTAGGGAAGCCAGTGGCCATCAGGTAGCTGTGGCTGAGGGGTTAAGGTGCTGGACTAGAAATCCCTTGGGGCTTCCCACGTAGATTTGAATCTCCGTGCCAACTCCGGAAGCATTGAACTGTTGTCATTGCTGTAGTCTCAGTGCTGGCGCATCCCTAGTGCCAACTGGAGGTAGATCTGGTCTCACTCTCAGGCTGTCTACACTTAAAATGCTCCTGTAGTACTTTGGAGTAGACAGTTGCTACAGTGACTGGTGAGGTTTTCCTATTGCTCTAGCTGCACTGACAGAACACAGAGGCTGAATTCCCACCCCACCTGCATAGGAGCTCTCAGCAGTTTAATTGTTCTGCAGCCAGCTTCCCATTAGAAATGCTGTTGTGGGACATTCCCAGACCTGGACATCTACCCAGGACAGAATTTGAAGAGCAAACCTGGCTCCTCCCACCAGGAGGGATTGGAGTGTTTTGTTCCTTGTGACGAGTTGGATCACAGAAAGCCCCTTGGGAGCTGCCAACCGATGTGCCAAGACTACTTCTGCCCCTGCTTTCCTGCCCTGGCAGCTCAGGACCCCAGAACCCTGTCTTGTTGAGCCAGACACGCCCGTCTGCTCCAACACAGACCCAGGGTCTGAATTACTTGCCCAAAGCTGCAGGCTTAACCTGAAAGCAGCTCACAGAAGCTCAGGTTCAGCTGTTTGTCCTCTGTGACCCTAAATCCTTTTCATAGTCCCTGCTTTCCAGGCTACGGTTCCCTAGGCTCTAGGTGTGGCCACCAGCCTCCGTTCCCAGCTATAGGGCCTGGCTTTTGGCTGGATTAAACTACATTTGTTTTAATAATCCCATTTTATTAAACTATCCAGGCTGCTCAGTACAACTGCCCCATCATTAGCATTATTTACCACTCCTCCAAGCTGTGTTAGCCACAGACTTTATCAGCAGTGATTTTATATTTACTTCCAGATGGTTAATTACAAAGTTGAATAGTGAGGGGGCTACAGCCAATCCCTGTGGTGCCTCGTTAACAGCTCCCCCATTCAGTGATGATGCCCCATGGACAGGTACAAGGTCAGACTTGGGGTCACTCATCAGGAGGAGGGGAGCAGGGGGATTATTTTACTACTGTTTTATAATGCACCTAATTTTTTTATTCACAGGCTCCACCTACAGTGTCTGTCACTCTTGTACCTGGGCCCTTCTGGGACAATTCTCGTCTCATTTACACTGGAGCCAATCCAAAGTGAATCCAGGCCATCCCTCCCAGCCTGCCCATGACTGCTGTCTGTGGAGATCTAGCCCAGGGAACAGCCTCACTCCTCCATGGTTCGGCTGGTTCCCCGATTTTTTTGCTTCTGTGGAAACACTTCCAATGGCCTTTCCCCTTCCCCGTCCTGCACATGCTGCCCTGGTTGGGCAGATCCCATCTGTCCAGGGCTTGCCCCTGTCACCTCCACCTTTCCACTCGGGATTTAGAGTAATCCAACAAATCCCCTTCTTTTATTAGCATTGTGTACAGGCCCCACTCAGGGATCAGCCCCATTGTGCCAGATGCCGTCCACATACAGAACAAACAGACACTCTCTGTCCCACAGAGCTGCAATCTGCATGCTTCCCGTCCCCCGGCAGGAACCGCTTTTTGCTGCGGCTTGGACCTGCTTCCACTGCTCCCTGGGGGATTGGCAGTTTCACTGGCTCAGGCTGCGTTGCCCCTTGCTGCCTCATCCGAGCCAGCTCAGACACCGTCTAGGGCTCTTCTGAAAGGTCTTTGTGTAAAATCCCAATGCAAGCATCCGCTTCTCCCCGAGACGCTCCCCACGGCCACGGGAGACAGAGCTCGCCCCCCCCCCGCGCGGGGATTGTGGCTGGGTCAGTCTGGGCCCCCGAGAGCGAGATGTCAACACTGGGCTTCAGCGCCAAAGGGTTTGACCCGAGCCCCGCTCCAGCCGCAGCTCCAGAGCCAGGACAAGCGAGGGCACGTTGGGGGGGAGGTGTTACAGGTGCTGCCGGCGACCTTTACATCCAAAGCCATCTGTCCTCATGGCACTGGCCTCTCCTTGCACCCCACACAATGCTCCTGAAACCGGATTAGTAAATGGAACGAATTTCCATTCAGACAGAACCTCAACTAGCTTAGACCTCAACTGCCTTCAGTGAAGATAACAACTCTTAATTGTTCACCTCAGGGTGGACTGATTTAAATTAAAGCCTTTAATCACCATGCAGAAAACCTTGCTTTGAATCCTCTATTGGAATTGTGTTTGGCATTCGTACTTCAGTCATTTTCCTAAAGACGGGGTAACTTTCCTTGGTGGGGAACCATCACAATGTCGATTTACGACTAAATATAATCTGGACATGAAATGTGCTGCTTTGTTTGTTTGCTAAGCAGGAGGATACGTCCTTCCTCGGATACGAAATCCTTTCAGCCGGCACCAGCCAGAAAACAAGTAGGCAAACATTTGACAGAACAGACAGAGAAACCTCACTGACAGACACCCGCATGGACGCTGTCTACATGCATGTGTGAACCAGCAGGGAGCTCTTACTGAAAAGTTCCCTCTTTAGCTGGGCATCTCCGGGGAATGGTGACTATTTTCTGCTTCCGCTCTGCGATTGGAGTCCAACCATGTGCCTAGGTTACAAAGAAGAGAAAAGCATTTCAGTCATTAAAAACTGAACAGAAAACCTGACCCTGCCAGGGAGAGTAACCCACACATTCACCTGGGATCTTGCTGTCAGGGCACTACAGAATGGAAGTGCTGAGGAGAATAATGCACTCCCCAGAGTCTGTCCTGGTCCGACCGTGAAAAGACCTTTTAGTCTTACCTCACCAGAGCCAGACCATAGGAAAGGACCAGTTCATGCGGTCTCATGTTGCCAGAGGTATCCAGGATTTACAGCCAATCAGATCTGCAGTGCAATCCACAGCTAAAGGCATTCTGTGTCCAGGCCTATGTTAGCGGGGGAATGGTCCCGCTATCGTGGGGACCTTTCCTGGCTCATACACTACCCCTGTGGAATTGGCTGGCGAAAGGATCTGAGTCCTCGCTCCCACTAACTTCACCCAGAGGCCCGCCTGACTCCAGGACACCCCTTCTACTCTCGTGTGGCAGAGTCCTCGTAACCCAGACAAGGCTGGGCCCAGGGTTCCTGGGGCTCGACCCCCAATCTGGTTGTTGTACTTAGGACAGGGCTCGGGTGTCTCCACTCCGGGGTACTCTCTCTGCTCCGGACGCTTCCCTGACCCATTGATCATCGCATATAGTTCAAAGCAAACACAAGTTATTAAACAGCAAGTCATTAAAAACAAGGAGAAACTGGGGAAGGTGAAAGGAAAAGCCGTCACCCCGCTCTGTGGCACGGGGGACCCCAAACAGCTGTGGCAGTTCACAGTCTGTTCCTCACACGTCCCAGGCCCCTGGCCAGGCCCTGGCTGTGCTGCAGGGACGCTGCGGGTCGAACACTCGCTCTGGCGGTGGCCACACGCCCTCAGTGTCTAGGTGGCAGGGCCCCTCCCCCCCCGCGGGGGTTACAATACCCCTCCCAGTGCGGCCTGCAAGGCCTCTTGACTGGTGGGGTCTCCCCGTACTGGGCCCGCTGCCCAGGAACCCCCACACTCTGCCCAGCTGCTCCCCGCACCTGGCTCCAGAGGGCTCCAGCCCCAGCCCCACTCTGCCCCCACACAGCTGCTGCTGCTCTGCCCCCCACGGGACTCCCTGGGCCGCTCCTCTCCCCTCAGCTCAGCCCTGCTCAGGCAGCTCCAGCTCCCCCGGCCTCCTGACTGCCCCAACACACACAGTCACACTCACCTCCACTGCGCCCACAAACTTCCACCCACACACACCCCCACCCACACTCACCTCCACTGCCCCCACAAACTTCCACCAACCACCACCCCACGCACACATTCACCTCCACTGCCCGCACAAACTTCCACCCACCCCCACCCACACACTCACCTCCACTGCCCCCACAAACTTCCACCCCCACCCCCACCCACACACTCACCTCCATTGTGCCCCATAAACTTCCACCCACACACACACACTCCTCCCCCACTCCCCAACACACCCATACATACTCTCCCCCAACACACATACACACACACACTCCACTCCCCCCACAACCTCCCTCCCCCATGCACACACACAAAATGTCACTTTTACCGTACACTGGGAATCTGCAGGAAGTTTTGTTTAAATTGTAGGATTCTTTTAGTAAAATCAGTTTCTCCCCTTGCAAGCCATTTCTGAACATTTGTGTGCATTTATAGTAAAGCTACTTAACTGTGGTCAGTGTATCAAACAATTGTGATTAACACAAAAACCATAAAGACGGAATTACTTTTTAAGAAATGGAAAGGACAAAACTCAGAAAATACTAAATTGGAAAATCCCCAATAATAAAAGAGATTTCATAGGGCCCTACATAGGCGTGTACCATCTTCCGAAACAACTCCCGGGGGTGGGGATGGGCTCAGGGCTCCAGGCTTGATCGATGGAGGGGGAACTCTGGGTTTGGGGCTCTGGTCTCCCACAACTGGGTAGAGACTCCAGGATCCGGGCTATAGCACCCAGGGTGGAGGCGGGGAGGGAGGACTCCGGGCTTCTGTCCAGGCTCAAGCCACCAAGAGGGATGAAGGGAAGAGACTTGGTCTTCGGCTGCCATGGGGGGGAGATCAGGGCTCCAAGCTTCAGCCGCTGGGGAGGTGGAGGGGAGTGGGGGCTCTGGGCTCTGCGATTCATCCACAGGAGGGCAGGGAGGGAGGTGGGGGCTCTGGACTTCAGCCACAAGAGGGGTGAGGGGGTCAGTGGTCCGGGCTTCGGCCACTGGGGTGACAGCCCCTCCCCCAATGCACTGGCCCCCAGACCCTCTCACCTGCTCCACCAGAGCGAAACCCAGTCCAGCTCGTCCCGCTGCAGCTCGCAGACCCCTCAGTACAGCCCCACCTTCACCTGGTCCTGCTCAGGGCAGCTGTCAGGCTCCTGGAATTCAAGTTTGTAAACTACTTTGTGACTCCCCAGCTACAATGTGATATATTCTGTAGATGCAAAGTATCAGTCCTTTGTGCAGCCCCTCCCAGAAATCAAAATTCCTGTTGCTAATGGTACCAGCCTCTGTCTGTATGTCTGTGTGTGTGTGTGTATGCATAAGTTTATTGTGATGTCATGTGTGACAAGAGCAAAGACCGTTCTGGTTCAGCATTATTGCCCTGCCTTCAGTCTGCCAACTTGCTTGGTTGACAACGGCTAGTGAACCCTGGAGCTGATAGACGCGTACTATCCATCTGTCAACAACTTCTTGAATCAGCTAGCCCTCAGCCCCTCATTCCTAGCCCCATCCCAAAGACCGCACCCCCAGCCAGAGCCCTCACCCCCTGCACCCCAACTCTCTGCCCTAGCCCTGAGCCCCTCATTCCCAGCCCCACCCCAGAGCCCACACCCGAACGCTCTGCCCCACTTCAGCCCCCTCCCACACTCTGAACCCTTCAGCCTCACCCCTGCCACACACCGTCCATGTGCAGAATGAATTTTGTGATGTGCAGCAATATACAGGTGATGTGTCACATAACAAAATTGCACATATTGGTGCACATCACAAAATTCATTCCGCACACGGACATACAAAATGTGAGGAAACACTGCTCCTGACTTTCAACCTATCTGAGACATCTTGAATTTCATACAGTGACTGATCAGAATAAAGTGCTCTCAAGTGAGCTACAGACCAACAGTGGTTCATAGGAATTATTCAGCAAGTATTTTAGAAGACCTAGACCATTAGAGGAAATCATGACCTGCTAAGAGACAATTAATGGAGAGAAGCAGCAAGATTAATCCCATACATTGGATTGGTTGTGACTTATTTGCCTGATTTGAAAAGAGGCCAAAAGGACCTGAGTCTCCTCGCTGGCGATAGCCCCCTGCTCGGCCAATCAGCACTGAGACTCTGAGGGGCGGGAGGCTGAGAGGTCTCACCAGATGTCCCAAAGGACGGCCCAGGTCACCATCAGAGGGGATCACTCTCAGATCCAGCCTCACCTCTTTGTGAGGACCTCCCGCAATGAGAGCACTCCCCACCCCATCCACACTCCACACTCCACACACACTCCTTCTTGGTAGAGGGAGGGAAGCCGGGGAAAGGGGAAAAAGAAGCAAGAGAATAGGAGAAAGGAGGGAGGAAAGAGGAAAAGGGAAACCAAAAAGGATAAACCCCAATGTCCCCAGGGATTCTAAGCGTCAAAGTCCTAGGCAGGAAATCAAATTCGGCCACCTTAAGCCAGTGTTTTCTGGGCCTAGAATGCTGCCTGCACCAGGGGGATCAGACTGAACAGGTTCCAAACCTCTCTGGGCCTCTTACCTTGGAAAAGGGAAGTTTGTTTTCGGTACAATCAGTGGTAGGAAAGGAGAAAACTCCACAGAGGTTCCTCCCCATGCTCACATCCGTGAATCCTAATTCTCTCTCAGTCCTCGAGGAGAGACCTCGTGAAGGAGATTTGCGGCAGCAAAGCCGGGGGAGTCTCAGAGACTGGCCTGGCCCTGCCCGGCTGATGTCAGGGTCTCTCTGTGAGGTCACCCCCTCCCCACCACCTTTGCCCAATAGGCCGAGTTCCTGCAACAGGCCTTTGTGATGTCACTGCCACCCCCACCCCTCCCCTCCAAGCTGATGTCCTGCCCCTGGCCAGCCTCGTTGGGTGTTTGTTTCCCCTGGATCTAGGGTTGCCAACTTGCTGGCCCAACAAAACTGACCACCCTTGTCCCGCCCCATCAAGTATGGAATGCAAGGCTGAGTTCACTCACCAACCCCCTGAAACATGTCAGTGCCCCAGAGAAAACCGGACCCCTGCTATTGGAACGAAATGCTGGAGATCTGAATGGGAAAGGGACTGTCTGAATTGTCAAGATGGGGAACGAACAACAATCTACAGCAATGTCATTAACACAAACACACTCCAATCCTGCTCCAGCCGGAAGGGAAATGGGCAGGAATTCCTGCTGTCCAGCAATGGACACACTTATAGCCCCGCACAGCAGTGAGTGGGCCGGGGAGGCTGGTCTGAGCAAACAATGTGAAGTGATAATTCACTAAGAGAATCATAGTGTAGGGAAGCCAGTGGCCATCAGGTAGCTGTGGCTGAGGGGTTAAGGTGCTGGACTAGAAATCCCTTGGGGCTTCCCACGTAGATTTGAATCTCCGTGCCAACTCCGGAAGCATTGAACTGTTGTCATTGCTGTAGTCTCAGTGCTGGCGCATCCCTAGTGCCAACTGGAGGTAGATCTGGTCTCACTCTCAGGCTGTCTACACTTAAAATGCTCCTGTAGTACTTTGGAGTAGACAGTTGCTACAGTGACTGGTGAGGTTTTCCTATTGCTCTAGCTGCACTGACAGAACACAGAGGCTGAATTCCCACCCCACCTGCATAGGAGCTCTCAGCAGTTTAATTGTTCTGCAGCCAGCTTCCCATTAGAAATGCTGTTGTGGGACATTCCCAGACCTGGACATCTACCAAGGACAGAATTTGAAGAGCAAACCTGGCTCCTCCCACCAGGAGGGATTGGAGTGTTTTGTCCCTTGTGACGGGTTGGATCACAGAAAGCCCCTTGGGAGCTGCCAACCGATGTGCCAAGACTACTTCTGCCCCTGCTTTCCTGCCCTGGCAGCTCAGGACCCCAGAACCCTGTCTTGTTGAGCCAGACACACCCGTCTGCTCCAACACAGACCCAGGGTCTGAATTACTTGCCCAAAGCTGCAGGCTTAACCTGAAAGCAGCTCACAGAAGCTCAGGTTCAGCTGTTTGTCCTCTGTGACCCTAAATCCTTTTCATAGTCCCTGCTTTCCAGGCTACGGTTCCCTAGGCTCTAGGTGTGGCCACCAGCCTCCGTTCCCAGCTATAGGGCCTGGCTTTTGGCTGGATTAAACTGCATTTGTTTTACTAATCCCATTTTATCAAACTATCCAGGCTGCTCTGTACAACTGCCCCATCATTAGCATTATTTACCACTCCTCCAAGCTGTGTTAGCCACAGACTTTATCAGCAGTGATTTTATATTTACTTCCAGATGGTTAATTACAAAGTTGAATAGTGAGGGGGCTACAGCCAATCCCTGTGGTGCCTCGTTAACAGCTCCCCCATTCAGTGATGATGCCCCATGGACAGGTACAAGGTCAGACTTGGGGTCACCCATCAGGAGAAGGGGAGCAGGGGGATTATTTTACTACTGTTTTATAATGCACCTAATTTTTTTAATCACAGGCTCCACCTACAGTGTCTGTCACTCTTGTACCTGGGCCCTTCTGGGACAATTCTCGTCTCATTTACACTGGAGCCAATCCAAAGTGAATCCAGGCCATCCCTCCCAGCCTGCCCATGACTGCTGTCTGTGGAGAGCTAGCCCAGGGAACAGCCTCACTCCTCCATGGTTGGGCTGGTTCCCTGATTTTTTTGCTTCTGTGGAAACACTTCCAATGGCCTTTCCCCTTCCCCGTCCTGCACATGCTGCCCTGGTTGGGCAGATCCCATCTGTCCAGGGCTTGCCCCTGTCACCTCCACCTTTCCACTCGGGATTTAGAGTAATCCAACAAATCCCCTTCTTTTATTAGCATTGTGTACAGGCCCCACTCAGGGATCAGCCCCATTGTGCCAGGTGCCGTCCACATACAGAACAAACAGACACTCTCTGTCCCACAGAGCTGCAATCTGCCTGCTTCCCGTCTCCCGGCAGGAACCGCTCTTTGCTGCGGCTTGGACCTGCTTCCACTGCTCCCTGGGGGATTGGCAGTTTCACTGGCTCAGGCTGCGTTGCCCCTTGCTGCCTCATCCGAGCCAGCTCAGGCACCGTCTAGGGCTCTTCTGAAAGGTCTTTGTGTAAAATCCCAATGCAAGCATCCGCTTCTCCCCGAGACGCTCCCCACGGCCACGGGAGACAGAGCTCGCCCCCCCCCCCCGCGCGGGGATTGTGGCTGGGTCAGTCTGGGCCTCCGAGAGCGAGATGTCAACACTGGGCTTCAGCGCCAAAGGGTTTGACCCGAGCCCCGCTCCAGCCGCAGCTCCAGAGCCAGGACAAGCGAGGGCATGTTGGGGGGGAGGTGTTACAGGTGCTGCCGGCGACCTTTACATCCAAAGCCATCTGTCCTCATGGCACTGGCCTCTCCTTGCACCCCACACAATGCTCCTGAAACCGGATTAGTAAATGGACCGAATTTCCATTCAGACAGAACCAAGGGCTTAGACCTCAACTGCCTTCAGTGAAGATAACAACTCTTAATTGTTCACCTCAGGGTGGACTGATTTAAATTAAAGCCTTTAATCACCATGCAGAAAACCTTGCTTTGAATCCTCTATTGGAATTGTGTTTGGCATTCGTACTTCAGTCATTTTCCTAAAGACGGGGTAACTTTCCTTGGTGGGGAACCATCACAATGTCGATTTACGACTAAATATAATCTGGACATGAAATGTGCTGCTTTGTTTGTTTGCTAAGCAGGAGGATACGTCCTTCCTCGGATACGAAATCCTTTCAGTCGGCACCAGCCAGAAAACAAGTAGGCAAACATTTGACAGAACAGACAGAGAAACCTCACTGACAGACACCCGCATGGACGCTGTCTACATGCATGTGTGAACCAGCAGGGAGCTCTTACTGAAAAGTTCCCTCTTTAGCTGGGCATCTCCGGGGAATGGTGACTATTTTCTGCTTCCGCTCTGCGATTGGAGTCCAACCATGTGCCTAGGTTACAAAGAAGAGAAAAGCATTTCAGTCATTAAAAACTGAACAGAAAACCTGACCCTGCCAGGGAGAGTAACCCACACATTCACCTGGGATCTTGCTGTCAGGGCACTACAGAATGGAAGTGCTGAGGAGAATAGTGCACTCCCCAGAGTCTGTCCTGGTCCAACCGTGAAAAGACCTTTTAGTCTTACCTCACCAGAGCCAGACCATAGGAAAGGACCAGTTCATGCGGTCCCATGTTGCCAGAGGTATCCAGGATTTACAGCCAATCAGATCTGCAGTGCAATCCACAGCTAAAGGCATTTTGTGTCCAGGCCTATGTAAGCGGGGGAATGGTCCCGCTATCGTGGGGACCTTTCCTGGCTCATACACTACCCCTGTGGAATTGGCTGGCGAAAGGTTCTGAGTCCTCACGCCCACTAACTTCACCCAGAGGCCCGCCTGACTCCAGGACACCCCTTCTACTCTCGTGTGGCAGAGTCCTCGTAACCCAGACAAGGCTGGGCCCAGGATTCCTGGGGCTCGACCCCCAATCTGGTTGTTGTACTTAGGACAGGGCTCGGGTGTCTCCACTCCAGGGTACTCTCTCTGCTCCGGACGCTTCCCTGACCCATTGATCATCGCATATAGTTCAAAGCAAACACAAGTTATTAAACAGCAAGTCATGAAAAACAAGGAGAAACTGGGGAAGGTGAAAGGAAAAGCCGTCACCCCACTCTGTGGCACGGGGGACCCCAAACAGCTGTGGCAGTTCACAGTCTGTTCCTCACACGTCCCAGGCCCCTGGCCAGGCCCTGGCTGTGCTGCAGGGACGCTGCGGGTCGGACACTCGCTCTGGCGGTGGCCACACGCCCTCAGTGTCTAGGTGGCAGGGCCCCTCCCCCCCCCACGGGGGTTACAATACCCCTCCCAGTGCGGCCTGCAAGGCCTCTTGACTGGTAGGGTCTCCCTGTACTGGGCCCGCTGCCCAGGAACCCCCACACTCTGCCCAGCTGCTCCCCACACCTGGCTCCAGAGGGCTCCAGCCCCAGCCCCACTCTGCCCCCACACAGCTGCTGCTGCTCTGCCCCCCACGCGACTCCCTGGGCCGCTCCTCTCCCCTCAGCTCAGCCCTGCTCAGGCAGCTCCAGCTCCCCCGGCCTCCTGACTGCCCCAACACACACAGTCACACTCACCTCCACTGCGCCCACAAACTTCCACCCACACACACCCCCACCCACACTCACCTCCACTGCGCCCACAAACTTCCACCCACACACACCCCCACCCACACTCACCTCCACTGCCTCCACAAACTTCCACCCACCCCAACCCCAACCACACATTCACCTCCACTGCCCGCACAAACTTCCACCCACCCCCACCCACACACTCACCTCCACTGCCCCCACAAACTTCCACCTACCCCCACCCACACACTCACCTCCACTGCCCACACAAACTTCCACCCACACAAACCCCCACACACACACTCACCTCCACTGCCCCCACAAACTTCCACCCACGCCCACCCCACCCACACACTCACCTCCACTGCCCCCCACAAATTTCCACAAACACCCACCCCCACCCACACTCACCTCCACTGCCCCCACAAACTTCCACCCACACACCCCCACACACACACTCACCTCCACTGCCCCCACAAACTACCACCCACACCCCCCCACACACACACACTCACCTCCACTGCCCCCACAAACTTCCACCTACCCCCACCCACACACTCACCTCCACTGCCCCCACAAACTTCCACCCACACAAACCCCCCCACACACACTCACCTCCACTGCCCCCACAAACTTCCACCCAAGCCCACCCCACCCACACACTCACCTCCACTGCCCCCACAAACTTCCACCCACACACCCCCACACACACACTCACCTCCACTGCCCCCGCAAACTTCCACCCCCACCCCCCACCCACACTCACCTCCACTGCACCCCATAAACTTCCACCCACACACTCACACTACTCCCCCACTCCCTAACACACCCATACATACTCTCCCGCAACACACACACACACACACACACTCCACTCCCCTCACAACCTCCCTCCCCCATGCACACACACAAAATGTCACTTTTACCATACACTGGGCAGGGGATTTAGAGTCAGATTGCTTCAAATGCTGCATTCGTCGGCGGACATTTAACAGCAATGGTTAGCTAACAGAATGGAGAAAGGAATTCTCTGCTAAAGATTCCACCTGCCCCTTTGGCCAACAGGGGGAGGCTGAAGGGGGTGATGGGGGCAGTTGGAGGAGGCTGAAGGGGGCGATGGAGGTGCAGTGGAGGTGAGTGTGACTGTGTGTGTTGGGGTAGTCAGGAGGCCGGGGGAGCTGGCCTCCTCACTTGTTTGTTTGCTCAGACCAGCCTCCCCGGCCCACTCACTGCTGTGCGGGGCTGTAAGTGTGTCCATTGCTGGACAGCAGGAATTCCTGCCCATTTCCCTTCCGGCTGGAGCAGGATTGGAGTGTGTTTGTGTTAATGACATTGCTGTAGATTGTTGTTCGTTCCCCATCTTGACAATTCAGACAGTCCCTTTCCCATTCAGATCTCCAGCATTTCGTTCCAATAGCAGGGGTCCGGTTTTCTCTGGGGCACTGACATGTTTCAGGGGGTTGGTGAGTGAACTCAGCCTTGCATTCCATCCTTGACGGGGCGGGACAAGGGTGGTCAGTTTTGTTGGGCCAGCAAGTTGGCAACCCTAGATCCAGGGGAAACAAACACCCAACGAGGCTAGCCAGGGGCAGGACATCAGCTTGGAGGGGAGGGGTGGGGGTGGCAGTGACATCACAAAGGCCTGTTGCAGGAACTCGGCCTATTGGGCAAAGGTGGTGGGGAGGGGGTGACCTCACAGAGAGACCCTGACATCAGCCGTGCAGGACAGAGGTGCAGGGCCAGGCCAGTCTCTGAGACCCCCCCGGCTTTGCTGCCGCAAATCTCTGTGGAGTTTTCTCCTTTCCTACCACTGATTGTGCCGAAAACAAACTTCCCTTTTCCAAGGTAAGAGGCACAGAGAGGTTTGGAACCTGTTCAGTCTGATCCCCCTGGTGCAGGCAGCATTCTAAACCCAGAAAACACTGGCTTAAGGTGGCCGAATTTGATTTCCTGCCTAGGACTTTGACGCTTAGAATCCCCGGGGACATTGGGGTTTATCCTTTTTGGTTTCCCTTTTCCTCTTTCCTCCCTCCTTTCTCCTCTTCTCTTGCTTCTTTTTCCCCTTTCCCCGGCTTCCCTCCCTCTACCAAGAAGGGGTGTGTGTGTGGAGTGTGGATGGGGTGGGGGGTGCTCTCATTGCGGGAGGTCCTCACAAAGAGGTGAGGCTGGGTCTGAGAGTGATCCCCTCTGATGGTGACCTGGGCCGTCCTTTGGGACATCTGTTGAGACCTCTCAGCCTCCCGCCCCTCAGAGTCTCAGTGCTGATTGGCCAAGCAGGGGGCTATCGCCAGCGAGGAGACTCAGGTCCTTTTGGCCTCTTTTCAAATCAGGCAAATAAGTCACAACCAATCCAATGTATGGGATTAATCTTGCTGCTTCTCTCCATTAATTGTCTCTTAGCAGGTCATGATTTCCTCTAATGGTCTAGGTCTTCTAAAATACTTGCTGAATAATTCCTATGAACCACTGTTGGTCTGTAGCTCACTTGAGAGCACGTTATTCTGATCAGTCACTTTATGAAATTCAAGATGTCTCAGATAGGTTGAAAGTCAGGAGCAGTGTTTCCTCACATTTTGTATGTCCGTGTGCGGAATTAATTTTGTGATGTGCACCAATATGTGCAATTTTGTTATGTGACACATCACCTGTATATTGCTGCACATCACAAAATTCATTCTGCACATGGACGGTGTGTGGCAGGGGTGAGGCTGAAGGGTTCAGAGTGTGGGAGGGGGCTGAAGTGGGGCAGAGGGTTGGGGTGTGGGCTCTGGGGTGGGGCTGGGAATGAGGGGCTCAGGGCTAGGGCAGAGGGTTGGGGTGCAGGGGGTGAGGGCTCTGGCTGGGGGAGCGGGCTTTGGGATGGGGCTAGGAATGAGGGGCTCAGGGCTAGCTGATTCAAGAAGTTGTTGACAGATGGATAGTACGCGTCTATCAGCTCCTGGGTTCACTAGCCGTTGTCAACCAAGCAAGTTGGCAGACTGAAGGCAGGGCAAGAATGCTGAACCAGAACGGTCTTTGCTCTTGTCACACATGACATCACAATAAACTTATGCATACACACACACACAGACATACAGACAGAGGCTGGTACCATTAGCAACAGGAATTTTGATTTCTGGGAGGGGCTGCACAAAGGACTGATACTTTGCATGTACAGAATATATCACATTATACCTGGGGAGTCACAAAGTAGTTTACAAACTTGAATTCAAGGAGCCTGACAGCTGCCCTGAGCAGGACCAGGTGAAGGTGGGGCTGTACTGAGGGGTCTGCGAGCTGCAGCGGGACGAGCTGGACTGGGTTTCACTCTGGTGGAGCAGGTGAGAGGGTCTGGGGGCCAGTGCATTGGGGGAGGGGCTGTCACCCCAGTGGCCGAAGCCCGGAGCACTGACCCCCTCACCCCTCTTGTGGCTGAAGTCCAGAGCCCCCACCTCCCTCCCTGCCCTCCTGTGGATGAGTCGCAGAGCCCAGAGCCCCCACTCCCCTCCACCTCCCCAGCGGCTGAAGCTTGGAGCCCTGATCTCCCCCACATGGCAGCCGAAGACCAGGTCTCTTCCCTTCATCTCTCTTGGTGGCTTGAGCCTGGATACAAGCCCGGAGTCCTCCCTCCCCCCCTCTGCCCTGGGTGCTATAGCCCGGATCCTGGAGTCTCTACCCAGTTGTGGGAGACCAGAGCCCCAAACCCAGCGCTCCCCCTCCATAGATCAAGCCTGGAGCCCTGAGCCCATCCCCACCCCCGGGAGTTGTTTCGGAAGATGGTACACGCCTATGTAGGGCCCTATGAAATCTCTTTTATTATTGGGGATTTTCCAATTTAGTATTTTCTGAGTTTTGTCCTTTCCATTTCTTAAAAAGTAATTCCGTCTTTATGGTTTTTGTGTTAATCACAATTGTTTGATACACTGACCACAGTTAAGTAGCTTTACTATAAATGCACACAAATGTTCAGATATGGCTTGCAAGGGGAGAAACTGATTTTACTAAAGAATCCTACAATTTAAACAAAACTTCCTGCAGATGCCCAGAGTACGGTAAAAGTGACATTTTAAACTCACCTTTTAAAGTAGCCGTAAGTAGCACGACCAACTGACATTGCTGAACAGTGACATTACAGTCCACAGCAGTGTGTGTGTGCATGGGGGAGGGAGGTTGTGGGGGGAGTGGAGTGTGTGTGTGTGTTGGGGGAGAGTATGTATGGGTGTGCTGGGGAGTGGGGGAGGAGTGTGAGTGTGTGGGTGGAAGTTTATGGGGCGTAGTGGAGGTGAGTGTGTGGGTGGGGGTGGGTGGAAGTTTGTGGGGGCAGTGGAGGTGAGTGTGGGGGGGGTGGAAGTTTGTGGGGGCAGTGGAGGTGAGTGTGACTGTGTGTCTTGGGTCAGTCAGGAGGCCGGGGGTCCCGTCCTCCGTGTGAGCTGGAGCTGCCTGAGCAGGGCTGAGCTGAGGGGAGAGAAGCAGCCCAGGGAGCTCTGTCTCCCGTGGCCGTGGGGAGCGTCTCGGGGAGAAGCGGATGCTCCGCCCCCCGTGAGCGCACCGGCCCCGGGTGCAGCGGGGGGACCGGGACCGAGCACAGCGACGCCCCGGGGCCGGGCGGGGATGTCTTGGGGCTGAAAGTGCCACTTAGACCTCACCGGGCACCGCGGCTGAGTGCCCCGGGGCTCCCGAGCCGGGCGGTTCGGTGCGGTGCGGTGCGGTGCGCCCCGGGGTGCGCGGGCCCGAACCAACCACCCAGGGGGACGGGCACCCCGCTGTGCCCCGGCCCCGCCCCCAGCCCCCAGCCCCGCCCCGCTCTGCAGCGACCCGCCCCCAGCCCCAGCACGGCCCCGGCCCCGCCCCGCTGTGCCCCGCCCCCGCCCCGCTCTGCAGCGGCCCCGCCCCCAGCCCCGACCAAAGCTCTGGCCCGGCCCCGGCCCCTGTCCCGCCCCTGCTCCGGCCCAATCCCGCCCCGCCCGGCCCCGCCCCTGCTCCAGCCTCGCCCCGCTGTGCCCCGGCCCAGCCCCCTGCCCCGCCCCTTCCCGCGTCCTTGCTGCAGCCACGGCCCCGCCCCGCGGTGACCCCGGCCCCGCCCCCAGCCCCGCCCCGCTGTGCCCGAGCCCCGCCCCTGTCCCGCCTAGCTCTGCCCCTCCCCCGCCTCCACTCCAGTCCCTGCTCCGACCCCGCCCGCAGCCCCGCCCCGCCCGGCAACGCCCCTACTCCAGCCCCGCCCCCAACCCCGCCCCGCCCCTGCTCCAGCCCCCGCCCCTGCTCCAGCCCCGCCCTGCTCTGCCGCGGCCCCTCCCCCAGCCCCGGCACTGCTCCAGCCCCGCCCCGTTCCCGGCTAGTTCTGCTCCTGCCTCGCCTCCAGTCCAGTCCCTGCTCTGACCCCGCCCCCCGCCCCGCTCGGCCCCCGCCCCTGCCCCGCCCCCAGCCCCGACCCGCTCTGCCCCGGCCCCGCCCCAGCCCCGCCTCCCCCGGGGCTCGGCCTCTGCCCTGATCGCTCTGCCCCACCCCCCAGCCGCCACATGCCCCGCCCACTGCCACCTTCTTTCGCCTCCCTAGCGCCGCCGCCCCTGAAACCCCTCTACCCAGGCCGTGGCCGGAAGCGGAAGTGAGTGCGGAGCTCAGGACGCCATTAGGAGAAGGTCAGAGGCGCCAGAGGGTGGGGTGGGGCGAAGAGGGGCTGTTGCGCTCTACTTCTGCCAGCCCCGGTGCATTGTGGGATTCCTCCTCCCTCCCAGCGAGTGTCTCCTGTTCCACCCACCCCGACCCTCACCTCCACTGCGCCCACAAACTTGCACCCACACACACCCCCAACTCACACACACACCTCCACTGCGCCCACAAACTTCCACCCACCCCCCCACACACACACACTCACCTCCACTGCCCCCACAGACTTCCACCCACACCCCCCCACACACTCACCTCCACTGCCCCCACAAACTTCCACCTACCCCCACCCACACACTCACCTCCACTGCCCCCACAAACTTCCACCCACCCCCCGCACACACTCACCTCCACTGCTCCCACAAACTTCCACCCCCCCCCCACACACACATTCACCTCCACTGCCCCCACAAACTTCCACCCACCGCCCGCACACACACACTCACCTCCACTGCCCCCACAAACTTCCACCCACCCCCACCCCACCCACACATTCACCTCCACTGCGCCCACAAACTTCCACCCACCCCCACCCACACACTCACCTCCACTGCCCCCCACAAACTTCCATGCCCACCCCCACCCACACATTCACTGCCCCCACAAACTTCCACCCACACACACCTCCACCCTCACCTCCACTGCGCCCCATAAACTTCCACCCACACACTCACACTCCTCCCCCACTCCCCAGCACACCCATACATACTCTCCCCCAACACACACACACACACACACACACTCCACTCCCCCCACAACCTCCCTCCCCCATGCACACACACACTGCTGTGGACTGTAGTGTCACTGTTCAGCAATGGGGGCAATGGGTTGAAGGAGCTGGGACAGAGTGGCAGTTGGGGGGGCTGCTCATCCCCATGGGAGGGGAGGAGGAAGAGGAGCTGCCCTTGTATCAGAAGCTGTTTCCTATTAGAACTTGCAACTTCACTGATCCTGAACAGGGTCCTGTGGTCAAAGGGGAACTAGATGGGTTCATGGAGGCCAGGTCCATCAATGGCTGTTAGATGGGATGGGCAGGGATGGTGTCCCTAACCTCTGTCTGTCAGAAGCTGGGAATGGGGGACAGGGGATGGGTCACTGGATGATTCCTGTCTGTTCATTCTCTCTGGGGCACCTGGCACTGGCCGCTGTCAGCAGACAGGACACTGGGCTAGATGGACCTTTGGTCTGACCCAGTCTGACCGTTCTTATCTTCTAATGTTCTTCTCACATGCTCAGTAACATCTGCAAGTTGCTGCCCTCACGCGCCATCAGAATCTGCTCCCTGCAATCAAAGGCAGGGAAAATCCCCCTGAAGGGGGGAAATCGGAGGGGAGGGATGGGCAGAGGGACAAAACTGGGACAAGCTCAGGGGTTCAGACTGGGGTGGGGGGCGGCCTGCCCTGCCAGGTAGGTGCAGAAGGGAAAACCCCCAGATAGAGGGAGGCAGAGGGGATAAAAGTTACCATGGATGGGGGGAGCCGTCAGCAGCAGTTCCAAACTAGGGTGTGGTGGAGGGTAGAGGGACTTGTGTTCCTCACTGGATGGTCCAGCTCAGCACCCCCTCCCCAGGGCTGTGGTGTTAAATGCCCCGGGTGGCCCAGTGCCCAGCTCTGCTCTAGCTGAAATGGTGACTGAGCTGCCAAGTGTTTTCAGATGCTACCGGTGTGGTGCTCTGCTTTCTCCTGTGTTGATATCACTCAGCTGCGTGCGTGTATTCCCTCTTTGTGCTGCCCCAGCTCTGCGCAGATAGCTGACCCAGCAAACCCGAAGAGAACGCCCAATAACCACAGAGTCTAGTAAGATGCAAAGTCACTTGGACTAGGTTTATTGCGATCTCGGACACAATGGCAGTTCCCCGTAGATTACTTAGTCTACCTGGCATACTACGAGAAAGTGCCTCTTGGCAAGGACCCGGCTCAGTGGCGGGACTTTCCACTGCCCCCGTGGCCGGACAAAGACACCACCCCAGGGATACATTCTTATACACGGGTACAAACAAGTTACATATCACTCCTGACGTATTGAGGTGCAACCCCTCCACGTAGCAAGGTACAACCTCCCTACGTAGTAAAGTGCCGCCTCGCACCTTGTACCTGTTGGTTGGATCAAAACAACTCTATCCATCATTTTACCCTTTTGCCCCTGTCATTGGGATGGGTCGGCCTGTTCCATGTTATCTGTGGAATGTTTCGGTATAGTGTGTCTTGGTACCATGTTTATACTGTAACGATGCTAAGTGGATATATATTTATGCAACATCAGCCCTTTCCTTGCCAGCTTCTGTGAGCAGGGCCTGCCTCTTGCTCACAGCTTAACTTTGCTTTTTGTTAGCAAAGTCTTGACCATTACTTTAGTTCAGGCCTCAGGCCTCATACTGAGCCTTTATCAGGGCCTTCACTTACTACACCAAGGGAGACTTGATCCAGGGAAATAGTTTAAACCTCCCCCCTCCCCCAATCATAAAACAAACTGATGATCATCAGTTCATCACTTCACCACTGAACTGCCCAGTGCCTGGCTTGGAGATGGGGGCAGGAGGAGAGAGACAAGAGTGAGATTTCAGCATCTCCAGGTAGGTCCCACGGCTCCAGTAGCCCCAACAAACACTGTGGGGTTTTAATTCATAGCTGTTGTCGGTCTTGGGGAGACCTTGGTGCACCAGCAGGGGAGGGTGTCTGACGGGGTTGGTGGTCTGGCTCGGGGTGGGGGGGTGGCACAGCTGGGAGGTGGAGGGGTCTATGTGGTGTGGGAGGGTAGGGGATGGATCGGTGCTGTGGGAGAGGAGAGGGGGGTTGTTGGCAGGGGGCGATTGGGTTGTACGGATGGGGCCTGGGTCTGGGAGGGGCCTGGGGGAGGGAGAGGCTATAGGGGACTTGGATCGGGGGCTTGGGTCAATGGCATGGCTGTGGCTGTTGGGCTGGGAGGTAGTGAGGGGCAGCAGCATGGCTGCCCCCAGGGGGACACAGCATGGCTGTGGGGGGCTGTGGGGGGAGGGGCTGTCGGGTGGCACAGCTGGGTGGGGTGGCTGCACCCTGGCTTGGGGCGAGGAGGACAGTCGGTGGGGGAATGTGGAGTGGTGGGCCACACTGGGGCCTGGGGGCTTGTGGGGGGAAGCCCCATGGGTCTGTGGGCGGGGTAGTGGGGTGGCACCAGACCACGGTTGTTGGTCGGCCTTGGGGCATCTCTGGCTGTGTGCACCAGCGGGGGACGGGGGGTCTGTCACCCACTAGGCGTAAGTTGTGGCATCGACTGATCTAGTGACATTTTGTATCTTCATTTTTATTTAAAAACACAGATCGATCCCCTCGGCCCGGCGCCTTTGAAATCCCTGGGTCCCTGGGCATGGACCCCTTGGCCCCACGTCCCTGCTGGGGGCCGGGGGTGACGCCACAAGACATGAATAAGAGCCAGACCCCCCGGCCAGACCCAGCGACTCCAGCTCGCCAGGGCCCAGGAGGCGCCGGGCGGAGCGAGCCGGGGCCCAGCCCAGCAGGAGGAGTGAATTGCGGGCGCTGCCTTGCCAGCCCCCCGGGCCTCGGCTGCTGCCGCTGGGGACCCCCGAGCCCTGGCTGCCGGCGGGGGAGGGACATTCCCACTGCCTCCCCCCCCCACCGAGACTCTCCCCGGGCAGAGACCCCGGCCCGGCCCCCCTGACTGGGACCCCGAGCCCCCCCGGCAGTGCCCCACGTGGGGAGAAGGGGAGACCTGCCCCCCGCGGGGAGCTGCTCCCGGTGCAGCCTGTGCGGGGCGGGGCGCCCAGCCTGCTCCCAGCGGGACGAGCTGCGAGTCCCGGCCTCGGGCAGAGGGAAGCAGCTGCAGCGCCCAGGGTTTGCAGGGGGTGGGGGCGGGGCAGCGACATGTGGGGAGCCGGGGGGAGGGGGAAGGGTTGTGGGAGGGGGCAGGAATTGGGGAACAGGGATGCAGGAGGGGGGTGACCAGGGATGTGGGAGGGGGCAGGAAGGGGGAGGGGGAAGGGTGATGTGGGAGAGGGCGGGAGAGGAGTGACGGGGGATGTGGGAGGGGGCAGGAATTGGGGAACAGGGATGTGGGAGGGGGGTGAGCAGGGATGTGGGAGGGGGCAGGAGGGGGAAGGGGAATGTGGTAGGGGGCGGGAGGGGGATGACCGGGGATCTGGGAGGGGGCAGAAATTGGGGAACAGGGATGTGGGAGGGGGGGGGAGGGAGGGGGGTGACCGGGGATGTGGGAGGGGGTAGGAATTGGGGAACAGGGATGTGGTAGGGGGGTGAGCAGGGATGTGGGAGGGGGGTGACCGGGGATGTGGGAGGGGGTAGGAATTGGGGAACAGGGATGTAGGAGAGGGGTGACCAGGGATCTGGGAGGGGGCAGGAATTGGGAAACAGGGATCTGGGAGGGGGGTGAGCAAGGATGTGGGAGGGGGCAGGAGGGGGAAGGGGAATGTGGTAGGGGGCGGGAGGGGGGTGACCGGGGATCTGGGAGGGGGCAGGAATTGGGGAACAGGGATGTGGGAGGGGGGTGACCGGGGATGTGGGAGGGGGTAGGAATTGGGGAACAGGGATGTAGGAGGGGGGTGACCAGGGATCTGGGAGAGGGCAGGAATTGGGGAACAGGGATGCAGGGGGCGGGAGGGGGCCGGGGGATGTGGGGCGCTGGAGGGAGGCTGGGGGAACACACAGGTATCGGGGCAGGGGGAGAATTCTGGGACTCAGGGGAGCAGAGCTGGACTAGAGGGAAACTCTGAGTGTCCGATAAAGGGAAGAAAAGGGGGGATGTGGGGGAGGGGCTGTGGGGGGGCTGGAGGGAGACTATGGAACAAGCAGAGACTGGCTGGGGAGGGCAGAGCCAGAGGGCAGGAGGAGGGAGGGGGATGGGCACAGATACAATGGCAGCTCCCCCAGCCCATGGGGTAGGAGTTTGGGAGGGGCTGCCCCGCCCAGCAGCCACTGGGAAGCTTTTTTCCTAGACATGGTCAAACCAGGGATATCAAAGGTGAACCAGGAAGTACTGGGTTTACTGGTTTGCTTACCGGTTAACCGGACCTTGCCAGTTAACCCCGCCGACCGGCCAGCCCCCCTGGGCCAGAGGAGTCCCAGCCGCAGTGGGCTGGGCGGGGGGGGCAGCCCCACGCCGGTGGGCAGGCAGGATCCCGGACAGAGGCACGCTGGAGTGGCTCCAGCCCTGTCTGCGGCAGCCAAGGCAGCCTGGAGCAGACCCTGCCGTACCTGGTCGGTGGGACCCCAGCCCCGGCTGCCCTGTGCCGGCCCGCTGGAGAGACCTGAGGTAAAACGGTTAACGAGTTAAATGATATAATTCTAACCGGTTAATCGTTTTAACCAGTATTTACATCCCTAGGTCAAACAATCATGGGGGGGGGGGGGCATCAGACTTCCCGCTAAGGGCTCAGAATTTGAAAATATCCCCCCACCCCCTATGCGCGCACACGCCCCCTGCTCCTAATTTACTCTTTGTTTGGTTAAGACTGTCTCATTATTTGGGGATATTACTCCTGGATGATAAATGTTTGGGGCTGAATGGGAAAGGGACTGTCTGAATTGTCAAGATGGGGAACGAACAACAATCTACAGCAATGTCATTAACACAAACACACTCCAATCCTGCTCCAGCCGGAAGGGAAATGGGCAGGAATTGCTGCTGTCCAGCAATGGACACACTTACAGCCCCGCACAGCAGTGAGTGGGCCGGGGAGGCTGGTCAAAATGAACTGGACAAATTGGAGAAATGGTCTGAGGTAAACAGGATGAAGTTTAACAAAGACAAATGCAAAGTGCTCCACTTAGGAAGGAACAATCAGTTTCACACATACAGAATGGGAAGAGACTGTCTAGGAAGGAGTACGGCAGAAAGGGATCTAGGCGTTATAATGGACCACATGCTAAATATGAGTCAACAGTGTGATGCTGTTGCAAAAAAAGCAAACATGATTCTGGGATGCATTAACAGGTGTGTTGTGAGCAAGACATAAGAAGTCATTCTTGCGCTCTACTCTGCGCTGGTTAGGCCTCAACTGGAGTATTGTGTCCAGTTCTGGGCACCACATTTCAAGGAAGATGTGGAGAAATTGGAGAGGGTCCAGCATGGTCTAGACAGTATTTGGTCCTGCCATGGGGGCAGGGGACTGGACTCAATGACCTCTCGAGGTCCCTTCCTGTCCTAGAATCTATGAATCTATGAAGGAGGCAACAACCTGTCATGTGTGATCTAAGGAGCAGGAAAAGAATCTGGGAATTACCTTTTGTAAAATCTCATCTTCTTCCAAAAAGCTGTGGAAATAGCTGATTCAAGAAGTTGTTGACAGATGGATAGCAGCCGAAGACCAGGTCTCTTCCCTTCATCTCTCTTGGTGGCTTGAGCCTGGACACAAGCCCGGAGTCCTCCCTCCCCCCCTCCGCCCTGGGTGCTATAGCCCGGATCCTGGAGTCTCTACCCGGTTGTGGGAGACCAGAGCCCCAAACCCAGAGTTCGCCCTCCACACGCCCCACATACACACATTCACCTCCACTGCGCCCACAAACTTCCACCCACAACCCCCGCACACACACACTCACCTCCACTGCCCCCACAAACTTCCACCCACCCCCACCCCACCCACACATTCACCTCCACTGCGCCCACAAACTTCCAACCACCCCCACCCACACACTCACCTCCACTGCCCCCCACAAACTTCCATGCCCACCCCCACCCACACATTCACTGCCCCCACAAACTTCCACCCACACACACCCCCACCCTCACCTCCACTGCGCCCCATAAACTTCCACACAAACACTCACACTCCTCCCCCACTCCCCATCACACCCATACATACTCTACACACACACACACACTCCACTCCCCCCACAACCTCCATCCCCCATGCACACACACACTGCTGTGGACTGTAGTGTCACTGTTCAGCAATGTCATTTGGTCGTGTTACTTACTGCTGCTTTAAAAGGTGATTTTAAAATGTCACTTTTACCGTACTCTGGGCATCTGCAGGAAGTTTTGTTTAAATTGTAGGATTCTTTTAGTAAAATCAGTTTCTCCCCTTGCAAGCCATTTCTGAACATTTGTGTGCATTTATAGTAAAGCTACTTAACTGGTCAGTGTATCAAACAATTGTGATTAACACAAAAACCATAAAGACGGAATTAATTTTTAAGAAATGGAAAGGACAAAACTCAGAAAATACTAAATTGGAAAATCCCCAATAATAAAAGAGATTTCATAGGGCCCTACATAGGCGTGTACCATCTTCCGAAACAACTCCCGGGGGTGGGGATGGGCTCAGGGCTCCAGGCTTGATCTATGGAGGGGGAGCGCTGGGTTTGGGGCTCTGGTCTCCCACAACTGGGTAGAGACTCCAGGATCCGGGCTATAGCACCCAGGGCGGAGCGGGGGGAGGGAGGACTCCGGGCTTGTGTCCAGGCTCAAGCCACCAAGAGAGATGAAGGGAAGAGACCTGGTCTTCGGCTGCCATGGGGGGGAGATCAGGGCTCCAAGCTTCAGCCGCTGGGGAGGTGGAGGGGAGTGGGGGCTCTGGGCTCTGCGACTCATCCACAGGAGGGCAGGGAGGGAGGTGGGGGCTCTGGACTTCAGCCACAAGAGGGGTGAGGGGGTCAGTGCTCCGGGCTTCGGCCACTGGGGTGACAGCCCCTCCCCCAATGCACTGGCCCCCAGACCCTCTCACCTGCTCCACCAGAGCGAAACCCAGTCCAGCACGTCCCGCTGCAGCTCGCAGACCCCTCAGTACAGCCCCACCTTCACCTGGTCCTGCTCAGGGCAGCTGTCAGGCTCCTGGAATTCAAGTTTGTAAACTACTTTGTGACTCCCCAGGTACAATGTGATATATTCTGTACATGCAAAGTATCAGTCCTTTGTGCAGCCCCTCCCAGAAATCAAAATTCCTGTTGATAATGGTACCAGCCTCTGTCTGTATGTCTGTGTGTGTGTGTGTGTGTATGCATAAGTTTATTGTGATGTCATGTGTGACAAGAGCAAAGACCGTTCTGGTTCAGCATTCTTGCCCTGCCTTCAGTCTGCCAACTTGCTTGGTTGACAATGGCTAGTGAACCCAGGAGCTGATAGACGCGTACTATCCATCTGTCAACAACTTCTTGAATCAGCTAGCCCTGAGCCCCTCATTCCTAGCCCCATCCCAAAGCCCGCTCCCCCAGCCAGAGCCCTCACCCCCTGCACCCCAACCCTCTGCCCTAGCCCTGAGCCCCTCATTCCCAGCCCCACCCCACAGCCCACACCCCAACCCTCTGCCCCACTTCAGCCCCCTCCCACACTCTGAACCCTTCAGCCTCACCCCTGCCACACACCGTCCATGTGCAGAATGAATTTTGTGATGTGCAGCAATATACAGGTGATGTGTCACATAACAAAATTGCACATATTGGTGCACATCACAAAATTCATTCCGCACACGGACATACAAAATGTGAGGAAACACTGCTCCTGACTTTCAACCTATCTGAGACATCTTGAATTTCATACAGTGACTGATCAGAATAAAGTGCTCTCAAGTGAGCTACAGACCAACAGTGGTTCATAGGAATTATTCAGCAAGTATTTTAGAAGACCTAGACCATTAGAGGAAATCATGACCTGCTAAGAGACAATTAATGGAGAGAAGCAGCAAGATTAATCCCATACATTGGATTGGTTGTGACTTATTTGCCTGATTTGAAAAGAGGCCAAAAGGACCTGAGTCTCCTCGCTGGCGATAGCCCCCTGCTTGGCCAATCAGCACTGAGACTCTGAGGGGCGGGAGGCTGAGAGGTCTCACCAGATGTCCCAAAGGACGGCCCAGGTCACCATCAGAGGGGATCACTCTCAGACCCAGCCTCACCTCTTTGTGAGGACCTCCCGCAATGAGAGCACCCCCCACCCCATCCACACTCCACACTCCACACTCCACACACACTCCTTCTTGGTAGAGGGAGGGAAGCCGGGGAAAGGGGGAAAAGAAGCAAGAGAAGAGGAGAAAGGAGGGAGGAAAGAGGAAAAGGGAAACCAAAATGGATAAACCCCAATGTCCCCAGGGATTCTAAGCGTCAAAGTCCTAGGCAGGAAATCAAATTCGGCCACCTTAAGCCAGTGTTTTCTGGGTTTAGAATGCTGCCTGCACCAGGGGGATCAGACTGAACAGGTTCCAAACCTCTCTGGGCCTCTTACCTTGGAAAAGGGAAGTTTGTTTTCGGCACAATCAGTGGTAGGAAAGGAGAAAACTCCACAGAGGTTCCTCCCCATGCTCACATCCGTGAATCCTAATTCTCTCTCAGTCCTCGAGGAGAGACCTCGTGAAGGAGATTTGCGGCAGCAAAGCCGGGGGAGTCTCAGAGACTGGCCTGGCCCTGCCCGGCTGATGTCAGGGTCTCTCTGTGAGGTCACCCCCTCCCCACCACCTTTGCCCAATAGGCCGAGTTCCTGCAACAGGCCTTTGTGATGTCACTGCCACCCCCACCCCTCCCCTCCAAGCTGATGTCCTGCCCCTGGCCAGCCTCGTTGGGTGTTTGTTTCCCCTGGATCTAGGGTTGCCAACTTGCTGGCCCAACAAAACTGACCACCCTTGTCCCGCCCCATCAAGGATGGAATGCAAGGCTGAGTTCACTCACCAACCCCCTGAAACATGTCAGTGCCCCAGAGAAAACCGGACCCCTGCTATTGGAACGAAATGCTGGAGATCTGAATGGGAAAGGGACTGTCTGAATTGTCAAGATGGGGAACGAACAACAATCTACAGCAATGTCATTAACACAAACACACTCCAATCCTGCTCCAGCCGGAAGGGAAATGGGCAGGAATTCCTGCTGTCCAGCAATGGACACACTTACAGCCCCGCACAGCAGTGAGTGGGCCGGGGAGGCTGGTCTGAGCAAACAATGTGAAGTGATAATTCACTAAGAGAATCATAGTGTAGGGAAGCCAGTGGCCATCAGGTAGCTGTGGCTGAGGGGTTAAGGTGCTGGACTAGAAATCCCTTGGGGCCTTCCCACGTAGATTTGAATCTCCGTGCCAACTCCGGAAGCATTGAACTGTTGTCATTGCTGTAGTCTCAGTGCTGGCGCATCCCTAGTGCCAACTGGAGGTAGATCTGGTCTCACTCTCAGGCTGTCTACACTTAAAATGCTCCTGTAGTACTTTGGAGTAGACAGTTGCTACAGTGACTGGTGAGGTTTTCCTATTGCTCTAGCTGCACTGACAGAACACAGAGGCTGAATTCCCACCCCACCTGCATAGGAGCTCTCAGCAGTTTAATTGTTCTGCAGCCAGCTTCCCATTAGAAATGCTGTTGTGGGACATTCCCAGACCTGGACATCTACCAAGGACAGAATTTGAAGAGCAAACCTGGCTCCTCCCACCAGGAGGGATTGGAGTGTTTTGTCCCTTGTGACGGGTTGGATCACAGAAAGCCCCTTGGGAGCTGCCAACCGATGTGCCAAGACTACTTCTGCCCCTGCTTTCCTGCCCTGGCAGCTCAGGACCCCAGAACCCTGTCTTGTTGAGCCAGACACGCCCGTCTGCTCCAACACAGACCCAGGGTCTGAATTACTTGCCCAAACCTGCAGGCTTAACCTGAAAGCAGCTCACAGAAGCTCAGGTTCAGCTGTTTGTCCTCTGTGACCCTAAATCCTTTTCATAGTCCCTGCTTTCCAGGCTACGGTTCCCTAGGCTCTAGGTGTGGCCACCAGCCTCCGTTCCCAGCTATAGGGCCTGGCTTTTGGCTGTATTAAACTGCATTTGTTTTACTAATCCCATTTTATCAAACTATCCAGGCTGCTCTGTACAACTGCCCCATCATTAGCATTATTTACCACTCCTCCAAGCTGTGTTAGCCACAGACTTTATCAGCAGTGATTTTATATTTACTTCCAGATGGTTAATTACAAAGTTGAATAGTGAGGGGGCTACAGCCAATCCCTGTGGTGCCTCGTTAACAGCTCCCCCATTCAGTGATGATGCCCCATGGACAGGTACAAGGTCAGACTTGGGGTCACCCATCAGGAGAAGGGGAGCAGGGGGATTATTTTACTACTGTTTTATAATGCACCTAATTTTTTTATTCACAGGCTCCACCTACAGTGTCTGTCACTCTTGTACCTGGGCCCTTCTGGGACAATTCTCGTCTCATTTACACTGGAGCCAATCCAAAGTGAATCCAGGCCATCCCTCCCAGCCTGCCCATGACTGCTGTCTGTGGAGATCTAGACCAGGGAACAGCCTCACTCCACCATGGTTGGGCTGGTTCCCTGATTTTTTTGCTTCTGTGGAAACACTTCCAATGGCCTTTCCCCTTCCCCGTCCTGCACATGCTGCCCTGGTTGGGCAGATCCCATCTGTCCAGGGCTTGCCCCTGTCACCTCCACCTTTCCACTCGGGATTAGAGTAATCCAACAAATCCCCTTCTTTTATTAGCATTGTGTACAGGCCCCACTCAGGGACCAGCCCCATTGTGCCAGGTGCCGTCCACATACAGAACAAACAGACACTCTCTGTCCCACAGAGCTGCAATCTGCCTGCTTCCCGTCTCCCGGCAGGAACCGCTCTTTGCTGCGGCTTGGACCTGCTTCCACTGCTCCCTGGGGGATTGGCAGTTTCACTGGCTCAGGCTGCGTTGCCCCTTGCTGCCTCATCCGAGCCAGCTCAGACACCGTCTAGGGCTCTTCTGAAAGGTCTTTGTGTAAAATCCCAATGCAAGCATCCGCTTCTCCCCGAGACGCTCCCCACGGCCACGGGAGACAGAGCTCGCTCCCCCCCCCCCCGCGCGGGGATTGTGGCTGGGTCAGTCTGGGCCCCCGAGAGCGAGATGTCAACACTGGGCTTCAGCGCCAAAGGGTTTGACCCGAGCCCCGCTCCAGCCGCAGCTCCAGAGCCAGGACAAGCGAGGGCACGTTGGGGGGGAGGTGTTACAGGTGCTGCCGGCGACCTTTACATCCAAAGCCATCTGTCCTCATGGCACTGGCCTCTCCTTGCACCCCACACAATGCTCCTGAAACCGGATTAATAAATGGAACGAATTTCCATTCAGACAGAACCAAGGGCTTAGACCTCAACTGCCTTCAGTGAAGATAACAACTCTTAATTGTTCACCTCAGGGTGGACTGATTTAAATTAAAGCCTTTAATCACCATGCAGAAAACCTTGCTTTGAATCCTCTATTGGAATTGTGTTTGGCATTCGTACTTCAGTCATTTTCCTAAAGACGGGGTAACTTTCCTTGGTGGGGAACCATCACAATGTCGATTTACGACTAAATATAATCTGGACATGAAATGTGCTGCTTTGTTTGTTTGCTAAGCAGGAGGATACGTCCTTCCTCGGATACGAAATCCTTTCAGCCGGCACCAGCCAGAAAACAAGTAGGCAAACATTTGACAGAACAGACAGAGAAACCTCACTGACAGACACCCGCATGGACGCTGTCTACATGCATGTGTGAACCAGCAGGGAGCTCTTACTGAAAAGTTCCCTCTTTAGCTGGGCATCTCCGGGGAATGGTGACTATTTTCTGCTTCCGCTCTGCGATTGGAGTCCAACCATGTGCCTAGGTTACAAAGAAGAGAAAAGCATTTCAGTCATTAAAAACTGAACAGAAAACCTGACCCTGCCAGGGAGAGTAACCCACACATTCACCTGGGATCTTGCTATCAGGGCACTACAGAATGGAAGTGCTGAGGAGAATAATGCACTCCCCAGAGTCTGTCCTGGTCCAACCGTGAAAAGACCTTTTAGTCTTACCTCACCAGAGCCAGACCATAGGAAAGGACCAGTTCATGCGGTCTCATGTTGCCAGAGGTATCCAGGATTTACAGCCAATCAGATCTGCAGTGCAATCCACAGCTAAAGGCATTCTGTGTCCAGGCCTATGTAAGCGGGGGAATGGTCCCGCTATCGTGGGGACCTTTCCTGGCTCATACACTACCCCTGTGGAATTGGCTGGCGAAAGGATCTGAGTCCTCGCTCCCACTCCCTTCACCCAGAGGCCCGCCTGACTCCAGGACACCCCTTCTACTCTCGTGTGGCAGAGTCCTCGTAACCCAGACAAGGCTGGGCCCAGGATTCCTGGGGCTCGACCCCCAATCTGGTTGTTGTACTTAGGACAGGGCTCGGGTGTCTCCACTCCGGGGTACTCTCTCTGCTCCGGACGCTTCCCTGACCCATTGATCATCGCATATAGTTCAAAGCAAACACAAGTTATTAAACAGCAAGTCATTAAAAACAAGGAGAAACTGGGGAAGGTGAAAGGAAAAGCCGTCACCCCGCTCTGTGGCACGGGGGACCCCAAACAGCTGTGGCAGTTCACAGTCTGTTCCTCACACGTCCCAGGCCCCTGGCCAGGCCCTGGCTGTGCTGCAGGGACGCTGCGGGTCGGACACTCGCTCTGGCGGTGGCCACACGCCCTCAGTGTCTAGGTGGCAGGGCCCCTCCCCCCCCGCGGGGGTTACAATACCCCTCCCAGTGCGGCCTGCAAGGCCTCTTGACTGGTGGGGTCTCCCTGTACTGGGCCCGCTGCCCAGGAACCCCCACACTCTGCCCAGCTGCTCCCCGCACCTGGCTCCAGAGGGCTCCAGCCCCAGCCCCACTCTGCCCCCACACAGCTGCTGCTGCTCTGCCCCCCACGCGGCTCCCTGGGCCGCTCCTCTCCCCTCAGCTCAGCCCTGCTCAGGCAGCTCCAGCTCCCCCGGCCTCCTGACTGCCCCAACACACGAAGTCACACTCACCTCCACTGCGCCCACAAACTTCCACCCACCACCACCCCACCCACACATTCACCTCCACTGCCCGCACAAACTTCCACCCACCCCCACCCACACACTCACCTCCACTGCCCCCACAAACTTCCACCCACACAAACCCCCACCCACACACTCACCTCCACTGCCCCCACAAACTTCCACCCACACAAACCCCCACACACACACTCACCTCCACTGCCCCCACAAACTACCACCCACGGCCACCCCTCCCACACACTCATCTCCACTGCCCCCCACAAACTTCCACCCACCCCCACCCACACTCACCTCCACTGCCCCCACAAACTTCCACCCCCACACACACACACTCACCTCCACTGCCCGCACAAACTTCCACCCACCCCCACCCACATACTCACCTCCACTGCCCCCACAAACTTCCACCCACCCCCACCCCACCCACACACTCACCTCCACTGCCCCCACAAACTTCCACCCACACCCCCCCCAACTCACACTCACCTCCACTGCCCCCACAAACTTCCACCTACCCCCACCCACACACTCACCTCCACTGCCCCCACAAACTTCCACCCACACAAACCCCGACACACACACTCACCTCCACTGCCCCCACAAACTTCCACCCCCACCCGCCACCCACACACTCACCTCCATTGTGCCCCATAAACTTCCACCCACACACGCACACTCCTCCCCCACTCCCCAACACACCCATACATACTCTCCCCCAACACACACACACACACACACTCCACTCCACTCCCCCCACAACCTCCCTCCCCCATGCACACACACAAAATGTCACTTTCACTGTACACTGGGAATCTGCAGGAAGTTTTGTTTAAATTGTAGGATTCTTTTAGTAAAATCAGTTTCTCCCCTTGCAAGCCATTTCGGAACATTTGTGTGCATTTATAGTAAAGCTACTTAACTGTGGTCAGTGTATCAAACAATTGTGATTAACACAAAAACCATAAAGACGGAATTACTTTTTAAGAAATGGAAAGGACAAAACTTAGAAAATACTAAATTGGAAAATCCCCAATAATAAAAGAGATTTCATAGGGCCCTACATAGGTGTGTACCATCTTCCGAAACAACTACCGGGGGTGGGGATGGGCTCAGGGCTCCAGGCTTGATCGATGGAGGGGGAAGCTCTGGGTTTGGGGCTCTGGTCTCCCACAACTGGGTAGAGACTCCAGGATCCGGGCTATAGCACCCAGGGCGGAGTGGGGGAGGGAGGACTCCGGGCTTGTGTCCAGGCTCAAGCCACCAAGAGAGATGAAGGGAAGAGACCTGGTCTTCGGCTGCCATGGGGGGGGATCAGGGCTCCAAGCTTCAGCCGCTGGGGAGGTGGAGGGGAGTGGGGGGGGGTCTGGGCTCTGCGACTCATCCACAGGAGGGCAGGGAGGGATGTTTGGGCTCTGGACTTCAGCTACAAGAGGGGTGAGGGGGTCAGTGCTCCGGGCTTCAGCCACTGGGGTGACAGCCCCTCCTCCAATGCACTGGCCCCCAGACCCTCTCACCTGCTCCACCAGAGTGAAACCCAGTCCAGCACGTCCCGCTGCAGCTCGCAGACCCCTCAGTACAGCCCCACCTTCACCTGGTCCTGCTCAGGGCAGCTGTCAGGCTCCTTCAATTCAAGTTTGTAAATTACTTTGTGACTCCCCAGGTACAATGTGATATATTCTGTACATGCAAAGTCTCTCAGTGTTGCTAATGGTACCAGCCTCTGTCTGAATGTCTATGTGTGTGTGTGTGTGTGTGTGTGTATGCATAAGTTTATTGTGATGTCATGTGTGACAAGAGCAAAGACTGTTCTGGTTCAGCATTCTTGCCCTGCCTTCAGTCTGCCAACTTGCTTGGTTGACAATGGCTGGTGAACCCAGGAGCTGATAGAGGGTGTGAGAACTGCAGCAACCGAGAGGGCAGGGGATTTAGAGTCAGATTGCTTCAAATGCTGCATTCGTCGGCTGACATTTAACAGCAATGCTTAGCTAACAGAATGGAGAAAGGAATTCTCTGCTAAAGATTCCACCTGCCCCTTTGGCCAACTCCACCCCTTCCCTGAACTGAGTGTGCTCAGAACAACACCCGCCTCCCCCCCACACACACACACAACCACACAGCTGGGCACCCAGCACACAGCAAGGGAGGGGGTTGTTTGGTTTGTTTTATTTTTACTTTGAAAAGGTTTTTTCAAAAGCATTTTCTGCCCCTCTTACCCATGGCAAGGAAGCAGATGGTTGGGGGGAAGGGAACCTGAGAGTGGTGGAGCCAGGGCAGTGCGGGGAAGTTGCCGGAGGCTGAAGAGGGCAACAGGGGAGTGAAGGTGACCAGGTGCGGTGAGGGGAAGGGAACAGTTGGGGGAGGCTGAACGGGGCGATGGGGGGCAGTTGGAGGAGGCTGAAGGGGGCGATGGGGGGAAGGGGACATTTGGGGGGAGGCTGAAGGGGGCAATGGGTTGAAGGAGCTGGGACAGAGTGGCAGTTGGGGGGGCTGCTCATCCCCATGGGAGGGGAGGAGGAAGAGGAGCTGCCCTTGTATCAGAAGCTGTTTCCTATTAGAACTTGCAACTTCACTGATCCTGAGCAGGGTCCTGTGGTCAAAGGGGAACTAGATGGGTTCATGGAGGCCAGGTCCATCAATGGCTGTTAGCTGGGATGGGCAGGGATGGTGTCCCTAACCTCTGTCTGTCAGAAGCTGGGAATGGGGGACAGGGGATGGGTCACTGGATGATTCCTGTCTGTTCATTCCCTCTGGGGCACCTGGCACTGGCCGCTGTCAGCAGACAGGACACTGGGCTAGATGGACCTTTGGTCTGACCCAGTCTGACCGTTCTTATCTTCTAATGTTCTTCTCACATGCTCAGTAACATCTGCAAGTTGCTGCCCTCACGCGCCATCAGAATCTGCTCCCTGCAATCAAAGGCAGGGAAAATCCCCCTGAAGGGGAGAAATCGGAGGGGAGGGATGGGCAGAGGGACAAAACTGGGACAAGCTCAGGGGTTCAGACTGGGGTGGGGGGGGGCCTGCCCTGCCAGGTAGGTGCAGAAGGGAAAACCCCCAGATAGAGGGAGGCAGAGGGGATAAAAGTTACCATGGATGGGGGGAGCCGTCAGCAGCAGTTCCAAACTACGGTGTGGTGGAGGGTAGAAGGACTTGTGTTCCTCACTGGATGGTCCATCTCAGCACCCCCTCCCCAGGGCTGTGGTGTTAAAGGCCCAGGGTGGCCCAGTGCCCAGCTCTGCTCTAGCTGAAATGGTGACTGAGCTGCCAAGTGTTTTCAGATGCTACCGGTGTGGTGCTCTGCTTTCTCCTGTGTTGATATCACTCAGCTGCGTGCGTGTATTCCCTCTTTGTGCTGCCCCAGCTCTGCGCAGATAGCTGACCCAGCAAACCCGAAGAGAACCCCCAATAACCACAGAGTCTAGTAAGATGCAAAGTCACTTCGACTAGGTTTATTGCGATCTCGGACACAATGGCAGTTCCCCGTAGATTACTTAGTCTACCTGGCATACTACGAGAAAGTGCCTCTTGGCAAGGACCCGGCTCAGTGGCGGGACTTTCCACTGCCCCCGTGGCCGGACAAAGACACCACCCCAGGGATACATTCTTATACACGGGTACAAACAAGTTACATATCACTCCTGATGTATTGAGGTGCAACCCCTCCACGTAGCAAGGTACAACCTCCCTATGTAGTAAAGTGCCGCCTCGCACCTTGTACCTGTTGGTTGGATCAAAACAACTCTATCCATCATTTTACCCTTTTGCCCCTGTCATTGGGATGGGTCGGCCTGTTCCATGTTATCTGTGGAATGTTTCGGTATAGTGTGTCTTGGTACCATGTTTATACTGTAACTATGGCTAGGTCTACACTGCAGCGGGGGTCCGACCTAAGATACGCAACTTCAGCTACGTGAATACCGTAGCTGAAGTTGCGTATTTTAGGTCGGCTTACCTAGCGGTGAGGACGCGGGAAAGTCGACCGCTGCCGTGCTGCCGCTGACTCCGCTGCCGCCTCCTGCAGAGGTGGATTTCCGGAGTCGACGGCAGAGCGATCAGGGATCGATTTTACCACGTCTTCACTAGACGCGGTAAGTAGATCGCCGAAAAACCGATTGCTACCCGCCGGATCGGCGGGTAGTGAAGACAAAGCCTATGTGTGACGAACTGGGACTGTTCTTAAAGTGGTCTGTGAATGCTGACAGGGGAGTGTGGCTAGGATGGTCTGCATTGGGGGATGGGAGAATGACTGAAGGGAAATACCTGAGCCTGTAACATGAGAACCCAGGAGGGGGCTGGGGCGAGGTGACACCTTTGCCCGGGAAACTGAACAAAGGCTGTGGGAGGGGTCGCTGAAGGCGGAGTCTGGGAAGCTGGCTGGTGAGGTGGCTGGCAGGCAGGGAGGGCTCTGACCTCTGGAGGGGGGTTGGGGTGCCCAAGGACCCCAGGATGGACCTAACTGAGGGGTATCCTGTTGTCTGTGCCTGCAAGACCTGTCTCGGACTGTATTCCCGTCGTCTAAATAAACCTTCTGCTTTACTGGCTGGCTGAGAGTCATGGTGAATCGCAGGAAGCCGGGGGTGCAGGGCCCTGAGTCCCCCCTTACTCCGTGACAACTGGTGGCAGCGGCGGGATCTACTGCACCCCGTGGACGGCGCTTCCTGCAGTAAGTGACTGGGGAGAAGTAAAACGAAGGGGGATTGACGGGGACCAGGCGTGCTGAGGAGTCAGAGAGAGACGGTTATCACCCCTGGGAGTGTGTGACCAGCGAGAAGGACTTTTGCAGTAACAGGGTCCCCCGGGGGATCGCAGTGAGTGGTCCCAGGGGCGGAGGAGTCTGCAGCTCGACCCTGGCAGAGAGGTGGTGACCTCGAGAAGGGCTGGCACACTAGGGGTCTCCCTGGAAACTGTGGGGAGCGGTGGGCACCCAGGCCTGTGAGTGGCCAGCAGGAAGATGTATGCCAAGCGGCTTAAGAGCGACCTGGTGGAGCTGTGCAAGCAGAGGGGGGTGCGCATTGGGAAGCTCACCAAAGAACAGCTCATTGCCCAGCTGGAGAAGGGAGATCGCGCGAATGAACTGATCCCTGTCTCTGAGGGAAGCAGCCTGGCAGATGCAGCGCAGGCCCCAGTGTCTGTCCCAGCTGGGAGTGGTCAGCCGGCTGCTGAGGGCTTCCCGAGACCCCTCCTTCCTATGCCTAGGGGAAGGGTGGGGAGGAGCCCAGCAAATACCGAGGGCGCAGGGACCCCCCCGGCCAGCAGGGGATCCTCCTGGCAACACTCGCCGGCCAGCAGGGGATCCTCCCGGCCACGCGCAGCATCCGTGGAGCGGAATGGGCTGGAATGGGAGAAAGAGCTAAAACTGAGAGAGCTGGAGGATCGTGAACACCAGAGACAGCATGAAGAGCGACAGAGACAGCATGAACGGGAGGAGAAAGAGAAACTGAGGCAGCATGAACGGGAGGAGAAAGAGAAACTGAGGCAGCATGAACGGGAGGAGAATGAGAGACAGAGGCATCATGAACTGGAACTGGCGAGGCTGAAGGGCCGCGAGCCCCCGGCTGCGGTGAGTGAGGGGGGACCCAGGACTGCACGGAGCTTTGATAAGTGCATCCTGGCCCCACGTAAGGAGGGGGAGGACATGGATGACTTCCTGGATGCCTTTGAGACGGCCTGCGAGCTGCACCAGGTTCATCCTGCAGACAGACTCCGGGTTCTCACCCCCTTACTGGACCCCAAAGCCGTGGCCTTGTACCGCCAACTGGAAGAGGCGGAAAAAGGGGACTATGAACTATTCAAAAAGGCCCTGCTACGTGAGTTTGGGCTGACTTCTGAGATGTACCGGGAAAGGTTCCGGAGTCAGGATAAAACCCCGGAGATCTCATATCTGCAACTAGCCGTCCGCATGGAAGGATACGCCAGCAAGTGGGCTGCTGGGGCCCAGACAAAGGAGGACCTGGTTAAACTGCTGGTACTGGAGCAACTGTATGAGCGGTGCCCATCCGACCTGAGGCTGTGGTTGAGGGACAAAAAACCAGAGAACCCGCGACATGCAGGCCGGCTGGCCGATGAGTTTGTGAAGAGCCGGTCAGGGGCTGGCAGGGAGGAGTCCCAAAGGAACAGTCCCACCACAACGCAGAGCGAGAGTCACCATGGGCCATCCCAGTGGGAAAATACGGAGAAACCCCACCAAAGGGGAAGATCCAGCGTCAGGTCCATCCAACCCACTCGAGGGGACCCCTGGGACATGGTCTGCTATCACTGTGACCAAAGAGGTCACATACGGGCCCAGTGCCCCAGGCTCAGGGACAGACTGAGCAGACCAAACCCACAGAGGGTTGACTGGGTAGAGACCCAGCCGGGCGAGAGGCAGCACTCCCAGGGAAGGGGGGCTGGCAGAGTACCACCTGCTAAGGAGGGAGGAGAGCTCCAGGCCTGCTCCTCTGCGGGGCGGGATGCTCCAGACTCAGGGTTTTTGGTTTATACGGTGGGCGCGGGGCGGTCCCTCCGGAAAGAGTACCTCGTTCCCCTGGAGGTGGATGGGAGGAAGGTCGATGGATACTGGGATACGGGCGCAGAGGTGACGCTGGCCCGGCCCAAGGTGGTGGCCGCAGATCAGGTGGTGCCCAACACCTACCTGTCCCTGACGGGGGTGGGCGGGACACCAGTCAAAGTGCCCGTGGCAAGGGTACACCTGAAGTGGGGGGCCAAGGAGGGCCCCAAGGATGTGGGGGTACACCCGTATTTGCCCACTGAGGTGTTGATGGGGGGGGACCTGGAGGACTGGTCAAGCAACCCACCAAGTGCACTGGTTGTGACCCGCAGTCAGAGCCGGCGAGGGGCACTGCGCCCTGGCCTTGGGGAGGGTGCCTTGCCCGAGGCGCAGGACCCTAACCTGGTGGGGAGGGAACACCCAGGGACACGGCTCAGGGAGGCTGCGGCTTCAGACCCAGCCGGCAAGAGAGAGCAGGTGGCCATCCCTGTCCCAGCTGCTGAGTTCCAGGCCGAGGTGCAGAAAGACCCCTCCTTGCGGAAGATAAGGGACCTGGCCGACCTCGGTGCAGTACAGACCATGGGGAGAGGTGGCCGGAAAAGGTTCCTGTGGGAGAAGGGGTTCCTGTACCGAGAATGGGCTCCCCCAGGGAAAATGGAGTCAGGGGGGTTCAGGAGGCAGCTGGTGGTACCCCAGAAGTATCGCCGCCAGCTGCTGTACCGGGCCCATGACATTCCCCTCTCAGGGCACCAGGAAACCTGGCGTACCCAGCAGAGGCTGCTACGGAGCTTTTACTGGCCTGGGGTCTTTGTTACTGTCCGGCAGTACTGCCGATCCTGTGACCCCTGTCAGAGGGGGAGGAAGGCCCGGGGCAAGGGGGAAAACGGCTTTAGGACCCTTGCCCAGCATAGATGAGCCTTTCCAGAGGGTGGCCAAGGTTAAAAGGGGGGCTCTGAACCAAGAGAGCCCGAAGCACAGACCTCCAGACTGGAGTGCTGGGAGAAGACCGCAGCCCAGTTGGAACCCCAGGGGTATTGGGGTGGAAAAAGGGTACAGGCCGCATAACCCTTCCCACATGCGAACTGCAAATGCCCTCGAGCACCCCTGACCTAAGGGGGGGCGTGAAACTGGAGGGGCCTGGTGTAATTCTCACCAAGGAATGGGAGGGATGCGGGGGCATCCATGGGAACGGGGATAGGTTCGAACTTCCCCGGGTCACTGGCTAAAGTGACCCCGCTCAGTTCGGTCTCGAAGGGGGGAGATGTGACGAACTGGGACTGTTCTTAAAGTGGTCTGTGAATGCTGACAGGGGAGTGTGGCTAGGATGGTCTGCATTGGGGGATGGGAGAATGACTGAAGGGAAATACCTGAGCCTGTAACATGAGAACCCAGGAGGGGGCTGGGGCGAGGTGACACCTTTGCCCCGGAAACTGAACAAAGGCTGTGGGAGGGGTCGCTGAAGGCAGAGTCTGGGAAGCTGGCTGGTGAGGTGGCTGGCAGGCAGGATGGGCTCTGACCTCTGGAGGGGGGTTGGGGTGCCCAAGGACCCCAAGATGGACCTAACTGAGGGGTATCCTGTTGTCTGTGCCTGCAAGACCTGTCTCGGACTGTATTCCCGTCGTCTAAATAAACCTTCTGCTTTACTGGCTGGCTGAGAGTCATGGTGAATCGCAGGACGCCGGGGGTGCAGGGCCCTGAGTCCCCCCATACTCCGTGACAGTATGCTAAGTGGATATATATTTATGCAACATCAGCCCTTTCCTTGCCAGCTTCTGTGAGCAGGGCCTGCCTCTTGCTCACAGCTTAACTTTGCTTTATGTTAGCAAAGTCTTGACCATTACTTTAGTTCAGGCCTCAGGCCTCATCCTGAGCCTTTATCAGGGCCTTCACTTACTACACCAAGGGAGACTTGATCCAGGGAAATAGTTTAAACCTCCCCCCTCCCCCCATCATAAAACAAACTGATGATCATCAGTTCATCACTTCACCACTGAACTGCCCAGTGCCTGGCTTGGAGATGGGGGCAAGGGGAGAGAGACAAGAGTGAGATTTCAGCATCTCCAGGTAGGTCCCACGGCTCCAGTAGCCCCAACAAACACTGTGGGGTTTTAATTCATAGCTGTTGTCGGTCTTGGGGAGACCTTGGTGCACCAGCAGGGGAGGGTGTCTGACGGGGTTGGTGGTCTGGCTCGGGGTGGGGGGGTGGCACAGCTGGGAGGTGGAGGGGTCTGTGTGGTGTGGGAGGGTAGGGGATGGATCGGTGCTGTGGGAGAGGAGAGGGGGGTTGTTGGCAGGGGGCGATTGGGTTGTACGGATGGGGCCTGGGTCTGGGAGGGGCCTGGGGGAGGGAGAGGCTATAGGGGACTTGGATTGGGGGCTTGGGTCAATGGCATGGCTGTGGCTGTTGGGCTGGGAGGTAGTGAGGGGCAGCAGCATGGCTGCCCCCAGGGGGACACAGCATGGCTGTGGGGGGCTGTGGGGGGAGGGGCTGTCGGGTGGCACAGCTGGGTGGGGTGGCTGCACCCTGGCTTGGGGTGAGGAGGACAGTCGGTGGGGGATTGTGGAGTGGTGGGCCACACTGGGGCCTGGGGGCTTGTGGGGGGAAGCCCCATGGGTCTGTGGGCGGGGTAGTGGGGTGGCACCAGACCACGGTTGTTGGTCGGCCTTGGGGCATCTCTGGCTGTGTGCACCAGCGGGGGACGGGGGGTCTGTCACCCACAAGGCGTAAGTTGTGGCATCGACTGATCTAGTGACATTTTGTATCTTCATTTTTATTTAAAAACACAGATCGATCCCCTCGGCCCGGCGCCTTTGAAATCCCTGGGCCCCTGGGCATGGACCCCTTGGCCCCACGTCCCTGCTGGGGGCCGGGGGTGATGCCACAAGACATGAATAAGAGCCAGACCCCCCGGCCAGACCCAGCGACTCCAGCTCGCCATTGCCCAGGAGGCGCCGGGCGGAGCGAGCCGGGGCCCAGCCCAGCAGCAGGAGTGAATTGCGGGCGCTGCCTTGCCAGCCCCCCGGGCCTCGGCTGCTGCCGCTGGGGCCCCCCGAGCCCTGGCTGAAGGCGGGGGAGGGACATTCCCACTGCCTCCCCCCCCACCGAGACTCTCCCCGGGCAGAGACCCCGGCCCGGCCCCCCTGACTGGGACCCCGAGCCCCCCCGGCAGTGCCCCACGTGGGGAGAAGGGGAGACCTGCCCCCCGCAGGGAGCTGCTCCCGGTGCAGCCTGTGCGGGGCGGGGGGCCCAGGCTGCTCCCAGCGGGGCGAGCTGCGAGTCCCGGCCTCGGGCAGAGGGAAGCGGCTGCAGCGCCCAGGGTTTGCAGGGGGTGGGGGCGGGGCAGCGACATGTGGGGAGCCGGGGGGAGGGTGAAGGGTTGTGGGAGGGGGCAGGAATTGGGGAACAGGGATGCAGGAGGGGGGTGACCAGGGATGCAGGAGGGGGCAGGAAGGGGGAGGGGTGATGTGGGAGAGGGCGGGAGAGGAGTGACGGGGGATGTGGGAGGGGGCAGGAATTGGGGAACAGGGATGTGGGAGGGGGGTGAGCAGGGATGTGGGAGGGGGCAGGAGGGGGAAGGGGAATGTGGTAGGGGGCGGGAGGGGGGTGACCGGGGTTGTGGGAGGGGGCAGGAATTGGGGAACAGGGATGCAGGGGGCGGGAGGGGGATGACCGGGGATCTGGGAGGGGGCAGAAATTGGGGAACCGGGATGTGGGAGGGGGAGGGAGGGGGATGACTGGGGATGTGGGAGGGGGTAGGAATTGGGGAACAGGGATGTGGTAGGGGGGTGAGCAGGGATGTGGGAGGGGGGTGACCGGGGATGTGGGAGGGGGCAGGAATTGGGGAACAGGGATGTAGGAGAGGGGTGACCAGGGATCTGGGAGGGGGCAGGAATTGGGGAACAGAGATGTGGCAGGGGGGTGAGCAGGGATGTGGGAGGGGGCAGGAGGGGGAAGGGGATTGTGGTATGGGGCGGGAGGGGGGTGACCGGGGATCTGGGAGGGGGCAGGAATTGGGGAACAGGGATGTGGGAGGGGGGTGACCGGGGATGTGGGAGGGGGTAGGAATTGGGGAACAGGGATGTAGGAGGGGAGTGACCAGGGATCTGGGAGGGGGCAGGAATTGGGGAACAGGGATGTAGGAGGGGGGTGAGCAGGGATGTGGGAGGGGGTGGGAGGGGGTGACTGGGGATGTGGGAGGGGGTAGGAATTGGGGAACAGGGATGTAGGAGGGGGGTGACCAGGGATCTGGGAGAGGGCAGGAATTGGGGAACAGGGATGCAGGGGGCGGGAGGGGGCCGGGGGATGTGGGGCGCTGGAGGGAGGCTGGGGGAACACACAGGTATCGGGGCAGGGGGAGAATTCTGGGGCTCAGGGGAGCAGAGCTGGACTAGAGGGAAACTCTGAGTGTCCGATAAAGGGAAGAAAAGGGGGGATGTGGGGGAGGGGCTGTGGGGGGGCTGGAGGGAGACTATGGAACAAGCAGAGACTGGCTGGGGAGGGCAGAGCCAGAGGGCAGGAGGAGGGAGGGGGATGGGCACAGGTACAATGGCAGCTCCCCCAGCCCATGGGGTAGGAGATTGGGAGGGTCTGCCCCGCCCAGCAGCCACTGGGAAGCTTTTTTCCTAGACATGGTCAAACCAGGGATATCAAAGGTGAACCAGGAAGTACTGGGTTTACTGGTTTGCTTACCGGTTAACCGGACCTTGCCAGTTAACCCCGCCAACTGGCCAGCCCCCCTGGGCCAGAGGAGTCCCGGCCGCAGTGGGCTGGGGGGGGGGGGGCAGCCCCACGCCGGTGGGCAGGCAGGATCCCGGACAGAGCCACGCTGGAGTGGCTCCAGCCCTGTCTGCGGCAGCCAAGGCAGCCTGGAGCAGATCCTGCCGTACCTGGTCGGTGGGACCCCAGCCCCGGCTGCCCTGTGCCGGCCCGCTGGAGAGACCTGAGGTAAAACGGTTAACGAGTTAAATGATATAATTCTAACCGGTTAATTGTTTTAACCAATATTTACATCCCTAGGTCAAACAATCATGGGGGGGGGCATCAGACTTCCCGCTAAGGGCTCAGAATTTGAAAATATCCCCCCACCCCCTATGCGCGCACACGCCCCCTGCTCCTAATTTACTCTTTGTTTGGTTAAGACAGTCTCATTATTTGGGGATCTTACTCCTGGATGATAAATGTTTGGGGCTGAATGGGAAAGGGACTGTCTGAATTGTCAAGATGGGGAACGAACAACAATCTACAGCAATGTCATTAACACAAACACACTCCAATCCTGCTCCAGCCGGAAGGGAAATGGGCAGGAATTCCTGCTGTCCAGCAATGGACACACTTACAGCCCCGCACAGCAGTGAGTGGGCCGGGGAGGCTGGTCAAAATGAACTGGACAAATTGGAGAAATGGTCTGAGGTAAACAGGATGAAGTTTAACAAAGACAAATGCAAAGTGCTCCACTTAGGAAGGAACAATCAGTTTCACACATACAGAATGGGAAGAGACTGTCTAGGAAGGAGTACGGCAGAAAGGGATCTAGGCGTTATAGTGGACCACAAGCTAAATATGAGTCAACAGTGCGATGCTGTTGCAAAAAAAGCAAACATGATTCTGGGATGCATTAACAGGTGTGTTGTGAGCAAGACATAAGAAGTCATTCTTGCGCTCTACTCTGCGCTGGTTAGGCCTCAACTGGAGTATTGTGTCCAGTTCTGGCCACCACATTTCAAGGAAGATGTGGAGAAATTGGAGAGGGTCCACAGAAGAGCAACAAGAATGATTAAAGGTCTTGAGAACATGACCTATGAAGGAAGGCTGAAAGAATTGGGTTTGTTTAGTTTGGAAAAGAAGACTGAGAGGGGACATGATAGCAGTTTTCAGGTATCTAAAAGGGTGTCATAAGGAGGAGGGAGAAAACTTGTTCAGTAAACACTGGAATAAACTGCCTAGGGAGGTTGTGGAATCTCCATCTCTGGAGATATTTAAGAGTAGGCTAGATAAATATCTATCCGGGATGGTCTAGACAGTATTTGGTTCTGCCATGAGGGCAGGGGACTGGACTCAATGACCTCTCGAGGTCCCTTCCTGTCCTAGAATCTATGAATCTATGAAGGAGGCAACAACCTGTCATGTGTGATCTAAGGAGCAGGAAAAGAATCTGGGAATTACCTTTTGTAAAATCTCATCTTCTTTCGAAAACCTGTGGAAATAGCTGATTCAAGAAGTTGTTGACAGATGGATAGTACACGTCTATCAGCTCCTGGGTTCACCAGCCATTGTCAACCAAGCAAGTTGGCAGACTGAAGGCAGGGCAAGAATGCTGAACCAGAACGGTCTTTGCTCTTGTCACACATGACATCACAATAAACTTATGCATACACACACACACATAGACATTCAGACAGAGGCTGGTACCATTAGCAACACTGGGAGACTCGGCCAAAATCTCTCGGAATTTTGATTTCTGGGAGGGGCTGCACAAAGGACTGATACTTTGCATGTACGGAATATACCACATTGTACCTGGGGAGTCACAAAGTAGTTTACAAACTTGAATTAAAGGAGCCTGACAGCTGCCCTGAGCAGGACCAGGTGAAGGTGGGGCTGTACTGAGGGGTCTGCGAGCTGCAGCGGGATGAGCAGGACTGGGTTTCGCTCTGGTGGAGCAGGTGAGAGGGTCTGGGGGCCAGTGCATTGGGGGAGGGGCTGTCACCCCAGTGGCCGAAGCCCGGAGCACTGACCCCCTCACCCCACTTGTGGCTGAAGTCCAGAGCCCCCACCTCCCTCCCTGCCCTCCTGTGGATGAATCGCAGAGCCCAGAGCCCCCACTCCCCTCCACCTCCCCAGCGGCTGAAGCTTGGAGCCCTGATCTCCCCCCATGGCAGCCGAAGACCAGGTCTCTTCCCTTCATCTCTCTTGGTGGCTTGAGCCTGGACACAAGCCCGGAGTCCTCCCTCCCCGCCTCCGCCCTGGGTGCTATAGCCCGGATCCTGGAGTCTCTACCCAGTTGTGGGAGACCAGAGCCCCAAACCCAGAGTTCCCCCTCCATCGATCAAGCCTGGAGCCCTGAGCCCATCCCCACCCCCGGGAGTTGTTTCGGAAGATGGTACACACCTATGTAGGGCCCTATGAAATCTCTTTTATTATTGGGGATTTTCCAATTTAGTATTTTCTGAGTTTTGTCCTTTCCATTTCTTAAAAATTAATTCCGTCTTTATGGTTTTTGTGTTAATCACAATTGTTTGATACACTGACCACAGTTAAGTAGCTTTACTATAAATGCACACAAATGTTCAGAAATGGCTTGCAAGGGGAGAAACTGATTTTACTAAAAGAATCCTACAATTTAAACAAAACTTCCTGCAGATGCCCAGAGTACGGTAAAAGTGACATTTTAAACTCACCTTTTAAAGTAGCCGTAAGTAACACGACCAACTGACATTGCTGAACAGTGACACTACAGTCCACAGCAGTGTGTGTGTGCATGGGGGAGGGAGGTTGTGGGGGGAGTGGAGTGTGTGTGTGTGTGTGTGTTGGGGGAGAGTATGTATGGGTGTGATGAGGAGTGGGGGAGGAGTGTGAGTGTTTGTGTGGAAGTGATGGCGTCATTAGGCCTATATATGAACCAGAATTCTTCCATGTTTAAACTCTGTTCTTCCATATTTAACTCTAAGCGGCCTCAAGAGCCAAGGACAGGAATTGGAATGTGCAAATAGTCAGTTACCTATTACGACCTTGCTTATAACCAGGTCCTAAGCAATAATGATGAGGTTTGCATGTTTCTAGCTGGAGGAAACATGCAAACATAGTAAACTAGAGTAAATAAGACCCAATGATTGTTTAGAGGAATGTTACTAACAAGCTAGATTTAGAGCCCTAGAATGACTTAACGGCTTAAATGTATGAACATGTCTTCGGTAGAAAGGGGAGGGGGAGTGTGGGGGGGGGTGATACGGAGGGAGAGAAGGGGGGGCTTGATTGTAAAGTATAAGAAGAGAGAAGCTGCTTTGTCCTGTGTGCTCGATTTGAGATTTGCCTGTCTCCTTGCACCACTTTGAGATCTCAAATAAACCTTTGATTGTTTCTCCACCCCGGTGTGCTTATTGGCGCGAAGCACGCCGGGCAACGAATCCCTGTTGCTTTGCCTCGGGCACCTCTGTGCCAGCAACAGAAGTTTATGGGGCACAGTGGAGGTGAGGGTGGGGGTGTGTGTGGGTGGAAGTTTGTGGGGGCAGTGAATGTGTGGGTGGGGGTGGGTGGAAGTTTGTGGGGGCAGTGGAGGTGAGTGTGTGGGTGGGGGTGGGTGGAAGTTTGTGGGGGCAGTGGAGGTGAGTGTGTGTGTGGGGGGGCTGTGGGTGGAAGTTTGTGGGCGCAGTGGAGGTGAGGGTCGGGGTGGGTGGAACAGGAGACACTCGCTGGGAGGGAGGAGGAATCCCACAATGCACCGGGGCTGGCAGAAGCAGCGCGCAACAGCCCCGCCCCGCCCCATCCTCTGGCGCCTCTGACCTTCTCCTAATGGCGTCCTGAGCTCGGCACTCACTTCCGCTTCCGGCCTCGGCCTGGGTAGAGGGGTTTCAGGGGCGGCGGCGCTAGGGAGGCGAAAGGAGGTGGCAGTGGGCGGGGCATGTGGCGGCTGGGGGGTGGGGCAGAGCGATCACGGCAGAGGCCAAGCCTCCGGGGAGGCGGGGCTGGGGCGGGGCCGGGGCAGAGCGGGTCGGGGCTGGGGGCGGGACTAGGGGCGGGGGCCGAGCGGGGCGGGGCTGGGGGCGGGGTCGGAGCAGGGACTGGACTGGAGGCGGGGGAGGGGCAGAGCTAGGCGCGACAGGGGCGGGGCCGGGGCACAGCGGAGCGGGGCTGGGGGCGGCGCTGGAGTAGGGGCGGGGCCGGGGCACAGCGGGGCGGGGCTGGAGTAGGGGCGGGGCCGGGGCAGAGCGGGGCGGGGTTGGGGCAGGAGCAGGGACGGGACAGGGGCGGGGCCGGGGCACAGCAGGGCGGGGGTGGAGCAGGGGCGAGCCCGGGCGGGGCGGGATGGGGCCGGAGCAGGGGCGGGACAGGGGCCGGGGCCGGGCCAGAGCTTGGGTCGGGGCTGGGGGCGGGTCGCTGCGGGGCGGGGCTGGGGGCGGGGCCGGGCAGAGCGGGGCGGGGCTGGGGGCGGGGGCGGGCAGAGCGGGGCGGGGCTGGGGGCGGGGGCGGGGCACAGTGGGGCGGGGCTGGGGGCGGGGCCGGGGCTGGGGGCGGGGCGGGGCTGGGGGCGGGGCCGGGGCAGAGCGGGGCGGGGCTGGGGGCGGGGCCGGGGCACAGCGGGGTGCCCGTCCCCCTCGGTGGTTGGTTCGGGCCCGCGCACCCCGGGGCGCACCGCACCGAACCGAACCGCCCGGCTCGGGAGCCCCGGGGCGCTCAGCCGCGGTGCCCGGTGAGGTCTAAGTGGCACTTTCAGCCCCAGGACATCCCCGCCCGGCCCCGGGGCGTCGCTGTGCTCGGTCCTGGTCCCCCCGCTGCACCCGGGGCCGGTGCGCTCACGGGGGGCGGAGCATCCGCTTCTCCCCGAGACGCTCCCCACGGCCACGGGAGACAGAGCTCCCTGGGCTGCTCCTCTCCCCTCAGCTCAACCCTGCTCAGGCAGCTCCAGCTCACACGGAGGACGGGACCCCCGGCCTCCTGACTGCCCCAAGACACACAGTCACACTCACCTCCACTGCCCCCACAAACTTCCACCCACCCCCACACTCACCTCCACTGCCCCCACAAACTTCCACCCACACACACCCCCAACACACACACTCACCTCCACTGCCCCCACAAACTTCCGCCCCCCACCCCCACACACTCACTTCCACTGCGCCCCATAAACTTCCACCCACACACTCACACTCCTCCCCCACTCCCCATCACACCCATACGTACTCTCCCCCAACACACACACACACACACACACTCCACTCCCCCCACAACCTCCCTCCCCCATGCACACACACACTGCTGTGGACTGTAGTGTCACTGTTCAGCAATGTCAGTTGGTCGTGTTACTTACGGCTACTTTAAAAGGTGAGTTTAAAATGTCACTTTTACCGTACTCTGGGCATCTGCAGGAAGTTTTGTTTAAATTGTAGGATTCTTTTAGTAAAATCAGTTTCTCCCCTTGCAAGCCATTTCTGAACATTTGTGTGCATTTATAGTAAAGCTACTTAACTGTGGTCAGTGTATCAAACAATTGTGATTAACACAAAAACCATAAAGACGGAATTAATTTTTAAGAAATGGAAAGGACAAAACTCAGAAAATACTAAATTGGAAAGTCCCCAAAAGATTTCATAGGGCCCTACATAGGCATGTACCATCTTCCGAAACAACTCCCGGGGGTGGGGATGGGCTCAGGGCTCCAGGCTTGATCTATGGAGGGGGAGCGCTGGGTTTGGGGCTCTGGTCTCCCACAACTGGGTAGAGACTCCAGGATCCGGGCTATAGCACCCAGGGCGGAGGGGGGGAGGGAGGACTCCGGGCTTGTGTCCAGGCTCAAGCCACCAAGAGAGATGAAGGGAAGAGACCTGGTCTTCGGCTGCCATGGGGGGGAGATCAGGGCTCCAAGCTTCAGCCGCTGGGGAGGTGGAGGGGAGTGGGGGCTCTGGGCTCTGCGACTCATCCACAGGAGGGCAGGGAGGGAGGTGGGGGCTCTGGACTTCAGCCACAAGAGGGGTGAGGGGGTCAGTGCTCCGGGCTTCGGCCACTGGGGTGACAGCCCCTCCCCCAATGCACTGGCCCCCAGACCCTCTCACCTGCTCCACCAGAGCGAAACCCAGTCCAGCACGTCCCGCTGCAGCTCGCAGACCCCTCAGTACAGCCCCACCTTCACCTGGTCCTGCTCAGGGCAGCTGTCAGGCTCCTAGAATTCAAGTTTGTAAACTACTTTGTGACTCCCCTGGTACAATGTGATATATTCTGTACATGCAAAGTATCAGTCCTTTGTGCAGCCCCTCCCAGAAATCAAAATTCCTGTTGCTAATGGTACCAGCCTCTGTCTGTATGTCTGTGTGTGTGTGTGTGTGTATGCATAAGTTTATTGTGATGTCATGTGTGACAAGAGCAAAGACCGTTCTGGTTCAGCATTATTGCCCTGCCTTCAGTCTGCCAACTTGCTTGGTTGACAACGGCTAGTGAACCCAGGAGCTGATAGACGCGTACTATCCATCTGTCAACAACTTCTTGAATCAGCTAGTCCTGAGCCCCTCATTCCTAGCCCCATCCCAAAGCCCGCTCCCCCAGCCAGAGCCCTCACCCCCTGCACCCCAACCCTCTGACCTAGCCCTGAGCCCCTCATTCCCAGCCCCACCCCACAGCCCACACCCCAACCCTCTGCCCCACTTCAGCCCCCTCCCACACTCTGAACCCTTCAGCCTCACCCCTGCCACACACCGTCCATGTGCAGAATGAATTTTGTGATGTGCAGCAATATACAGGTGATGTGTCACATAACAAAATTGCACATATTGGTGCACATCACAAAATTCATTCCGCACACGGACATACAAAATGTGAGGAAACACTGCTCCTGACTTTCAACCTATCTGAGACATCTTGAATTTCATACAGTGACTGATCAGAATAAAGTGCTCTCAAGTGAGCTACAGACCAACAGTGGTTCATAGGAATTATTCAGCAAGTATTTTAGAAGACCTAGACCATTAGAGGAAATCATGACCTGCTAAGAGACAATTAATGGAGAGAAGCAGCAAGATTAATCCCATACATTGGATTGGTTGTGACTTATTTGCCTGATTTGAAAAGAGGCCAAAAGGACCTGAGTCTCCTCGCTGGCGATAGCCCCCTGCTCGGCCAATCAGCACTGAGACTCTGAGGGGCGGGAGGCTGAGAGGTCTCACCAGATGTCCCAAAGGACGGCCCAGGTCACCATCAGAGGGGATCACTCTCAGACCCAGCCTCACCTCTTTGTGAGGACCTCCCGCAATGAGAGCACCCCCCACCCCATCCACACTCCACACACACACCCCTTCTTGGTAGAGGGAGGGAAGCCGGGGAAAGGGGAAAAAGAAGCAAGAGAAGAGGAGAAAGGAGGGAGGAAAGAGGAAAAGGGAAACCAAAAAGGATAAACCCCAATGTCTCCAGGGATTCTAAGCGTCAAAGTCCTAGGCAGGAAATCAAATTCGGCCACCTTAAGCCAGTGTTTTCTGGGTTTAGAATGCTGCCTGCACCAGGGGGATCAGACTGAACAGGTTCCAAACCTCTCTGGGCCTCTTACCTTGGAAAAGGGAAGTTTGTTTTCGGTACAATCAGTGGTAGGAAAGGAGAAAACTCCACAGAGGTTCCTCCCCATGCTCACATCCGTGAATCCTAATTCTCTCTCAGTCCTCGAGGAGAGACCTCATGAAGGAGATTTGCGGCAGCAAAGCCGGGGGGGTCTCAGAGACTGGCCTGGCCCTGCACCTCTGTCCTGCCCGGCTGATGTCAGGGTCTCTCTGTGAGGTCACCCCCTCCCCACCACCTTTGCCCAATAGGCCGAGTTCCTGCAACAGGCCTTTGTGATGTCACTGCCACCCCCACCCCTCCCCTCCAAGCTGATGTCCTGCCCCTGGCCAGCCTCGTTGGGTGTTTGTTTCCCCTGGATCTAGGGTTGCCAACTTGCTGGCCCAACAAAACTGACCACCCTTGTCCCGCCCCGTCAAGGATGGAATGCAAGGCTGAGTTCACTCACCAACCCCCTGAAACATGTCAGTGCCCCAGAGAAAACCGGACCCCTGCTATTGGAATGAAATACTGGAGATCTGAATGGGAAAGGGACTGTCTGAATTGTCAAGATGGGGAACGAACAACAATCTACAGCAATGTCATTAACACAAACACACTCCAATCCTGCTCCAGCCGGAAGGGAAATGGGCAGGAATTCCTGCTGTCCAGCAATGGACACACTTACAGCCCCGCACAGCAGTGAGTGGGCCGGGGAGGCTGGTCTGAGCAAACAATGTGAAGTGATAATTCACTAAGAGAATCATAGTGTAGGGAAGCCAGTGGCCATCAGGTAGCTGTGGCTGAGGGGTTAAGGTGCTGGACTAGAAATCCCTTGGGGCTTCCCACGTAGATTTGAATCTCCGTGCCAACTCCGGAAGCATTGAACTGTTGTCATTGCTGTAGTCTCAGTGCTGGCGCATCCCTAGTGCCAACTGGAGGTAGATCTGGTCTCACTCTCAGGCTGTCTACACTTAAAATGCTCCTGTAGTACTTTGGAGTAGACAGTTGCTACAGGGACTGGTGAGGTTTTCCTATTGCTCTAGCTGCACTGACAGAACACAGAGACTGAATTCCCACCCCACCTGCATAGGAGCTCTGAGCAGTTTAATTGTTCTGCAGCCAGCTTCCCATTAGAAATGCTGTTGTGGGACATTCCCAGACCTGGACATCTACCAAGGACAGAATTTGAAGAGCAAACCTGGCTCCTCCCACCAGGAGGGATTGGAGTGTTTTGTCCCTTGTGACGGGTTGGATCACAGAAAGCCCCTTGGGAGCTGCCAACCGATGTGCCAAGACTACTTCTGCCCCTGCTTTCCTGCCCTGGCAGCTCAGGACCCCAGAACCCTGTCTTGTTGAGCCAGACACACCCGTCTGCTCCAACACAGACCCAGGGTCTGAATTACTTGCCCAAAGCTGCAGGCTTAACCTGAAAGCAGCTCACAGAAGCTCAGGTTCAGCTGTTTGTCCTCTATGACCCTAAATCCTTTTCATAGTCCCTGCTTTCCAGGCTACGGTTCCCTAGGCTCTAGGTGTGGCCACCAGCCTCCGTTCCCAGCTATAGGGCCTGGCTTTTGGCTGTATTAAACTGCATTTGTTTTACTAATCCCATTTTATCAAACTATCCAGGCTGCTCTGTACAACTGCCCCATCATTAGCATTATTTACCACTCCTCCAAGCTGTGTTAGCCACAGACTTTATCAGCAGTGATTTTATATTTACTTCCAGATGGTTAATTACAAAGTTGAATAGTGAGGGGGCTACAGCCAATCCCTGTGGTGCCTCGTTAACAGCTCCCCCATTCAGTGATGATGCCCCATGGAAAGGTACAAGGTCAGACTTGGGGTCACCCATCAGGAGAAGGGGAGCAGGGGGATTATTTTACTACTGTTTTATAATGCACCTAATTTTTTTATTCACAGGCTCCACCTACAGTGTCTGTCACTCTTGTACCTGGGCCCTTCTGGGACAATTCTCGTCTCATTTACACTGGAGCCAATCCAAAGTGAATCCAGGCCATCCCTCCCAGCCTGCCCATGACTGCTGTCTGTGGAGATCTAGACCAGGGAACAGCCTCACTCCACCATGGTTGGGCTGGTTCCCCGATTTTTTTGCTTCTGTGGAAACACTTCCAATGGCCTTTCCCCTTCCCCGTCCTGCACATGCTGCCCTGGTTGGGCAGATCCCATCTGTCCAGGGCTTGCCCCTGTCACCTCCACCTTTCCACTCGGGATTTAGAGTAATCCAACAAATCCCCTTCTTTTATTAGCATTGTGTACAGGCCCCACTCAGGGATCAGCCCCATTGTGCCAGGTGCCGTCCACATACAGAACAAACAGACACTCTCTGTCCCACAGAGCTGCAATCTGCCTGCTTCCCGTCTCCCGGCAGGAACCGCTCTTTGCTACGGCTTGGACCTGCTTCCACTGCTCCCTGGGGGATTGGCAGTTTCACTGGCTCAGGCTGCGTTGCCCCTTGCTGCCTCATCCGAGCCAGCTCAGACACCGTCTAGGGCTCTTCTGAAAGGTCTTTGTGTAAAATCCCAATGCAAGCATCCGCTTCTCCCCGAGACGCTCCCCACGGCCACGGGAGACAGAGCTCGCCCCCCCCCCCCCCCGCGCGGGGATTGTGGCTGGGTCAGTCTGGGCCCCCGAGAGCGAGATGTCAACACTGGGCTTCAGCGCCAAAGGGTTTGACCCGAGCCCCGCTCCAGCCGCAGCTCCAGAGCCAGGACAAGCGAGAGCACGTTGGGGGGGAGGTGTTACAGGTGCTGCCGGCGACCTTTACATCCAAAGCCATCTGTCCTCATGGCACTGGCCTCTCCTTGCACCCCACACAATGCTCCTGAAACCGGATTAGTAAATGGAACGAATTTCCATTCAGACAGAACCAAGGGCTTAGACCTCAACTGCCTTCAGTGAAGATAACAACTCTTAATTGTTAACCTCAGGGTGGACTGATTTAAATTAAAGCCTTTAACCACCATGCAGAAAACCTTGCTTTGAATCCTCTATTGGAATTGTGTTTGGCATTCGTACTTCAGTCATTTTCCTAAAGACGGGGTAACTTTCCTTGGTGGGGAACCATCACAGTGTCGATTTACGACTAAATATAATCTGGACATGAAATGTGCTGCTTTGTTTGTTTGCTAAGCAGGAGGATACGTCCTTCCTCGGATACGAAATCCTTTCAGTCGGCACCAGCCAGAAAACAAGTAGGCAAACATTTGACAGAACAGACAGAGAAACCTCACTGACAAACACCCGCATGGACGCTGTCTACATGCATGTGTGAACCAGCAGGGAGCTCTTACTGAAAAGTTCCCTGTTTAGCTGGGCATCTCCGGGGAATGGTGACGATTTTCTGCTTCCGCTCTGCGATTGGAGTCCAACCATGTGCCTAGGTTACAAAGAAGAGAAAAGCATTTCAGTCATTAAAAACTGAACAGAAAACCTGACCCTGCCAGGGAGAGTAACCCACACATTCACCTGGGATCTTGCTGTCAGGGCACTACAGAATGGAAGTGCTGAGGAGAATAATGCACTCCCCAGAGTCTGTCCTGGTCCAACCGTGAAAAGACCTTTTAGTCTTACCTCACCAGAGCCAGACCATAGGAAAGGACCAGTTCATGCGGTCTCATGTTGCCAGAGGTATCCAGGATTTACAGCCAATCAGATCTGCAGTGCAATCCACAGCTAAAGGCATTCTGTGTCCAGGCCTATGTAAGCGGGGGAATGGTCCCGCTATCGTGGGGACCTTTCCTGGCTCATACACTACCCCTGTGGAATTGGCTGGCGAAAGGGTCTGAGTCCTCGCTCCCACTAACTTCACCCAGAGGCCCGCCTGACTCCAGGACACCCCTTCTACTCTCGTGTGGCAGAGTCCTCGTAACCCAGACAAGGCTGGGCCCAGGGTTCCTGGGGCTCGACCCCCAATCTGGTTGTTGTACTTAGGACAGGGCTCGGGTGTCTCCACTCCGGGGTACTCTCTCTGCTCTGGACGCTTCCCTGACCCATTGATCATCGCATATAGTTCAAAGCAAACACAAGTTATTAAACAGCAAGTCATTAAAAACAAGGAGAAACTGGGGAAGGTGAAAGGAAAAGCCGTCACCCCGCTCTGTGGCACAGGGGACCCCAAACAGCTGTGGCAGTTCACAGTCTGTTCCTCACACGTCCCAGGCCCCTGGCCAGGCCCTGGCTGTGCTGCAGGGATGCTGCGGGTCGGACACTCGCTCTGGCGGTGGCCACACGCCCTCAGTGTCTAGGTGGCAGGGCCCCTCCCCCCCCGCGGGGGTTACAATACCCCTCCCAGTGCGGCCTGCAAGGCCTCTTGACTGGTGGGGTCTCCCTGTACTGGGCCCGCTGCCCAGGAACCCCCACACTCTGCCCAGCTGCTCCCCGCACCTGGCTCCAGAGGGCTCCAGGCCCAGCCCCACTCTGCCCCCACACAGCTGCTGCTGCTCTGCCCCCCACGCGACTCCCTGGGCCGCTCCTCTCCCCTCAGCTCAGCCCTGCTCAGGCAGCTCCAGCTCCCCCGGCCTCCTGACTGCCCCAACACACACAGTCACACTCACCTCCACTGCGCCCACAAACTTCCACCCACCACCACCCCACCCACACATTCACCTCCACTGCCCGCACAAACTTCCACCCACCCCCACCCACACACTCACCTCCACTGCCCCCACAAACTTCCACCCACACAAACCCCCCCACACACACTCACCTCCACTGCCCCCACAAACGTCCACCCACGGCCACCCCACCCACACACTCACCTCCACTGCCCCCCACAAACTTCCACCCACCCCCACCCCCACTCACCTCCACTGCCCCCACAAACTTCCACCCAGCCCCCCCCACACACACACTCACCTCCACTGCCTGCACAAACTTCCACCCACCCCCACCCACACACTCACCTCCACTGCCCCCACAAACTTCCAACCACCCCCACCCCACCCACACACTCACCTCCACTGCCCCCACAAACTTCTACCCACACACCCCCCAACTCACACTCACCTCCACTGCCCCCACAAACTTCCACCTACCCCCACCAACACACTCACCTCCACTGCCCCCACAAACTTCCACCCACACAAACCCCCACACACACACTCACCTCCACTGCCCCCACAAACTTCCACCCCCACCCCCCACCCACACACTCACCTCCATTGTGCCCCATAAACTTCCACCCACACACTCCTCCCCCACTCCCCAACACACCCATACATACTCTTCCCCAACACACACACACACACACACACACACTCCACTCCCCCCACAACCTCCCTCCCCCATGCACACACACAAAATGTCACTTTTACCGTACACTGGGAATCTGCAGGAAGTTTTGTTTAAATTGAAGGATTCTTTTAGTAAAATCAGTTTCTCCCCTTGCAAGCCATTTCTGAACATTTGTGTGCATTTATAGTAAAGCTACTTAACTGTGGTCAGTGTATCAAACAATTGTGATTAACGCAAAAACCATAAAGACGGAATTACTTTTTAAGAAATGGAAAGGACAAAACTCAGAAAATACTAAATTGGAAAATCCCCAATAATAAAAGAGATTTCATAGGGCCCTACATAGGTGTGTACCTTCTTCCTAAACAACTCCCAGGGGTGGGGATGGGCTCAGGGCTCCAGGCTTGATCGATGGAGGGGGAAGCTCTGGGTTTGGGGCTCTGGTCTCCCACAACTGGGTAGAGACTCCAGGATCCGGGCTATAGCACCCAGGGCGGAGGCGGGGAGGGAGGACTCCGGGCTTGTGTCCAGGCTCAAGCCACCAAGAGAGATGAAGGGAAGAGACCTGGTCTTCGGCTGTCATGGGGGGGGGATCAGGGCTCCAAGCTTCAGCCGCTGGGGAGGTGGAGGGGAGTGGGGGGGTCTGGGCTCTGCGACTCATCCACAGGAGGGCAGGGAGGGATGTTGGGGCTCTGGACTTCAGCCACAAGAGGGGTGAGGGGGTCAGTGCTCCGGGCTTCAGCCACTGGGGTGATAGCCCCTCCTCCAATGCACTGGCCCCCAGACCCTCTCACCTGCTCCACCAGAGTGAAACCCAGTCCAGCACGTCCCGCTGCAGCTCGCAGACCCCTCAGTACAGCCCCACCTTCACCTGGTCCTGCTCAGGGCAGCTGTCAGGCTCCTTGAATTCAAGTTTGTAAACTACTTTGTGACTCCCCAGGTACAATGTGATATATTCTGTACATGCAAAGTATCAGTCCTTTGTGCAGCCCCTCCGAGAAATCAAAATTCCTAGAGATTTTGGCCGAATCTCCCAGTGTTGCTAATGGTACCAGCCTTTGTCTGAATGTCTATGTGTGTGTGTGTGTGTGTATGCATAAGTTTATTGTGATGTCATGTGTGACAAGAGCAAAGACCGTTCTGGTTCAGCATTCTTTCCCTTCTTAAATTATATCATTTAACTCGTTAACCGTTTTAACTCAGGTCTCTCCAGCGGGCCGGCACAGGGCAGCCGGGGCTGGGGTCCCACCGACCAGGTACGGCAGGGTCTGCTCCAGGCTGCCTTGGCTGCCGCAGACAGGGCTGGAGCCACTCCAGCGTGGCTCTGTCCGGGATCCTGCCTGCCCACCGGCGTGGGGCTGCCCCCCCCGACCCACTGCGGCCGGGACTCCTCTGGCCCAGGGGGGCTGGCCGGTCGGCGGGGTTAACTGACAAGGTCCGGTTAACCGGTAAGCAAACCAGTAAACCCAGTACTTCCTGGTTCACCTTTAATATCCTTGGTTTGACCATGTCTAGGAAAAAAGCTTCCCAGTGGCTGCTGGGCGGGGCAGCCCCTCCCAATCTCCTACCGCATGGGCTGGGGGAGCTGCCATTGTATCTGTGCCCATCCCCCTCCCTCCTCCTGCCCTCTGGCTCTGCCCTCCCCAGCCAGTCTCTGCTTGTTCCATAGTCTCCCTCCAGCCCCCCCACAGCCCCTCCCCCACATCCCCCCTTTTCTTCCCTTTATCGGACACTCAGAGTTTCCCTTTAGTCCAGCTCTGCTCCCCTGAGCCCCAGAATTCTCCCCCTGCCCCGATACCTGTGTGTTCCCCCAGCCTCACTCCAGCGCCCCACATCCCCCGGCCCCTTCCCGCCCCCTGCATCCCTGTTCCCCAATTCCTGCCCTCTCCCAGATCCCTGGTCACCCCCCTCCTACATCCCTGTTCCCCAATTCCTACCCCCTCCCACATCCCCAGTCACCCCCTCCCACCCCCTCCCACATCCCTGCTCACCCCCTCCCACATCCCTGTTCCCCAATTCCTTCCCCCTCCCAGATACCTGGTCACCCCCCTCCTACATCCCTGTTCCCCAATTCCTACCCCCTCCCACATCCCCGGTCACCCCCCTCCCACATCCCTGTTCCCCAATTCCTACCCACTCCCACATCCCCGGTCACCCCCTCCCGCCCCCTACCACATTCCCCTTCCCCCTCCTGCCCCCTCCCACATCCCTGCTCACCCCCCTCCCACATCCCTGTTTCCCAATTCCTGCCCCCTCCCAGATCCCTGGTCACCCCTCTCCTACATCCCTGTTCCCCAATTCCTACCCCCTCCCACATCCCCGGTCACCCCCCTCCCACATCCCTGCTCACCCCCCTACCACATCCCTGTTCCCCAAGTCCTACCCCCTCCCACATCCCCGGTCACCCCCCTCCCTCCCCCTCCCACATCCCTGTTCCCCAATTTCTGCCCCCTCCCAGATCCCCGGTCATCCCCCTCCCGCCCCCTACCACATTCCCCTTCCCCCTCCTGCCCCCTCCCACATCCCTGCTCACCCCTCTCCCACATCCCTGTTCCCCAATTCCTGCCCCCTCCCACATCCCCCGTCACTCCTCTCCCGCCCTCTCCCACATCACCCTTCCCCCTCCCCCTTCCTGCCCCCTCCCACATCCCTGGTCACCCCCCTCCTGCATCCCTGTTCCCCAATTCCTGCCCCCTCCCACAACCCTTCCCCCTCCCCCCGGCTCCCCACATGTCGCTGCCCCGCCCCCACCCCCTGCAAACCCTGGGCGCTGCAGCCGCTTCCCTCTGCCCGAGGCCGGGACTCGCAGCTCGCCCCGCTGGGAGCAGCCTGGGCCCCCCGCCCCGCACAGGCTGCACCGGGAGCAGCTCCCTGCGGGGGGCAGGTCTCCCCTTCTCCCCACGTGGGGCACTGCCGGGGGGGCTCGGGGTTCCAGTCAGGGGGGCCGGTCCGGGGTCTCTGCCCGGGGAGAGTTTCGGTGGGGGGGGAGGCAGTGGGAATGTCCCTCCCCTGCCTGCAGCCAGGGCTCGGGGGGCCCCAGCGGCAGCAGCCGAGGCCCGGGGGGCTGGCAAGGCAGCGCCCGCAATTCACTCCTGCTGCTGGGCTGGGCCCCGGCTCGCTCCGCCCGGCGCCTCCTGGGCCCTGGCGAGCTGGAGTCGCTGGGTCTGGCCGGGGGGTCTGGCTCTTATTCATGTCTTGTGGCGTCACCCCCGGCCCCCAGCAGGGACGTGGGGCCAAGGGGTCCATGCCCAGGGGCCCAGGGATTTCAAAGGCGCCGGGCCGAGGGGATCGATCTGTGTTTTTAAATAAAAATGAAGATACAAAATGTCACTAGATCAGTCGATGCCACAACTTACGCCTAGTGGGTGACAGACCCCCCCGTCCCCCGCTGGTGCACACAGCCAGAGATGCCCCAAGGCCGACCAACAACCGTGGTCTGGTGCCACCCCACTACCCTGCCCACAGCCCCATGGGGCTTCCCCCCACAAGCCCCCAGGCCCCAGTGTGGCCCACCACTCCACAATCCCCCACCGACTGTCCTCCTCGCCCCAAGCCAGGGTGCAGCCACCCCACCCAGCTGTGCCACCCGACAGCCCCTCCCCCCACAGCCCCCCACAGCCATGCTGTGTCCCCCTGGGGGCAGCCATGCTGCTGCCCCTCACTACCTCCCAGCCCAACAGCCACAGCCATGCCATTGACCCAAGCCCCCGATCCAAGTCCCCTATAGCCTCTCCCTCCCCCAGGCCCCTCCCAGACCCAGGCCCCATCTGTACAACCCAATCGCCCCCTGCCAACAACCCCCCTCTCCTCTCCCACAGCACCGATCCATCCCCTACCCTCCCATACCACACAGACCCCTCCACCTCCCAGCTGTGCCACCCCCCCACCCCGAGCCAGACCACCAACCCCGTCAGACACCCTCCCCTGCTGGTGCACCAAGGTCTCCCCAAGACCGACAACAGCTATGAATTAAAACCCCACAGTGTTTGTTGGGGCTACTGGAGCCGTGGGACCTACCTGGAGATGCTGAAATCTCACTCTTGTCTCTCTCCTCCTGCCCCCATCTCCAAGCCAGGCACTGGGCAGTTCAGTGGTGAAGTGATGAACTGATGATCATCAGTTTGTTTTATGATGGGGGGAGGGGGGAGGTTTAAACTATTTCCCTGGATCAAGTCTCCCTTGGTGTAGTAAGTGAAGGCCCTGATAAAGGCTCAGGATGAGGCCTGAGGCCTGAACTAAAGTAATGGTCAAGACTTTGCTAACATAAAGCAAAGTTAAGCTGTGAGCAAGAGGCAGGCCCTGCTCACAGAAGCTGGCAAGGAAAGGGCTGATGTTGCATAAATATATATCCACTTAGCATAGTTACAGTATAAACATGGTACCAAGACACACTATACCGAAACATTCCACAGATAACATGGAACAGGCCGACCCATCCCAATGACAGGGGCAAAAGGGTAAAATGATGGATAGAGTTGTTTTGATCCAACCAACAGGTACAAGGTGTGAGGCGGCACTTTACTACGTAGGGAGGTTGTACCTTGCTACGTGGAGGGGTTGCACCTCAATACGTCAGGAGTGATATGTAACTTGTTTGTACCCGTGTATAAGAATGTATCCCTGGGGTGGTGTCTTTGTCCGGCCACGGGGGCAGTGGAAAGTCCCGCCACTGAGCCGGGTCCTTGCCAAGAGGCACTTTCTCGTAGTATGCCAGGTAGACTAAGTAATCTACGGGGAACTGCCATTGTGTCTGAGATCGCAATAAACCTAGTCCAAGTGACTTTGCATCTTACTAGACTCTGTGGTTATTGGGGGTTCTCTTCGGGTTTGCTGGGTCAGCTATCTGCGCAGAGCTGGGGCAGCACAAAGAGGGAATACACGCACGCAGCTGAGTGATATCAACACAGGAGAAAGCAGAGCACCACACCGGTAGCATCTGAAAACACTTGGCAGCTCAGTTACCATTTCAGCTAGAGCAGAGCTGGGCACTGGGCCACCCGGGGCCTTTAACACCACAGCCCTGGGGAGGGGGTGCTGAGCTGGACCATCCAGTGAGGAACACAAGTCCTTCTACCCTCCACCACACCGTAGTTTGGAACTGCTGCTGACGGCTCCCCCCATCCATGGTAACTTTTATCCCCTCTGCCTCCCTCTATCTGGGGGTTTTCCCTTCTGCACCTACCTGGCAGGGCAGGCTGCCCCCCACCCCAGTCTGAAGCCCTGAGCTTGTCCCAGTTTTGTCCCACTGCCCATCCCTCCCCTCCGATTTCCCCCCTTCAGGGGGATTTTCCCTGTCTTTGATTGCAGGGAGCAGATTCTGATGGCGCGTGAGGGCAGCAACTTGCAGATGTTACTGAGCATGTGAGAAGAACATTAGAAGATAAGAACGGTCAGACTGGGTCAGACCAAAGGTCCATCTAGCCCAGTGTCCTGTCTGCCAACAGTGGCCAGTGCCAGGTGCCCCAGAGGGAATGAACAGACAGGAATCATCCAGTGACCCATCCCCTGTCCCCCATTCCCAGCTTCTGACAGACAGAGGTTAGGGACACCATCCCTGCCCATCCCAGCTAACAGCCATTGATGGACCTGGCCTCCATGAACCCATCTAGTTCCCCTTTGACCACAGGACCCTGCTCAGGATCAGTGAAGTTGCAAGTTCTAATAGGAAACAGCTTCTGATACAAGGGCAGCTCCTCTTCCTCCTCCCCTCCCATGGGGATGAGCAGCCCCCCCAACTGCCACTCTGCCCCAGCCTCCTTCAACCCATTGCCCCTTCAGCCTCCCCCCAAATGTCCCCTTCCCCCCATCGCCCCCTTCAGTCTCCTCCAACTGCCCCCATCACCCCCTTCAGCCTCCCCCTGTTGGCCAAAGGGGCAGGTGGAATCTTTAGCAGAGAATTCCTTTCTCCATTCTGTTAGCTAACCATTGCTGTTAAATGTCCGCCGACGAATGCAGCATTTGAAGCAATCTGACTCTAAATCCCCTGCCCAGTGTATGGTAAAAGTGACATTTTCTGTGTGTGCATGGGGGAGGGAGGTTGTGAGGGGAGTGGAGTGTGTGTGTGTGTGTTGGGGGAGAGTATGTATGGGTGTGTTAGGGAGTGGGGGAGTAGTGTGAGTGTGTGGGTGGAAGTTTATGGGGTGCAGTGGAGGTGAGTGTGGGTGGGGGGTGGGGGTGGAAGTTTGCGGGGGCAGTGGAGGTGAGTGTGTGTGTGGGGGTGTGTGGGTGGAAGTTTGTGGGGGCAGTGGAGGTGAGTGTGTGGGTGGGGTGGGCTTGGGTGGAAGTTTGTGGGGGCAGTGGAGGTGAGTGTGTGTGGGGGGGTTTGTGTGGGTGGAAGTTTGTGGGGGCAGTGGAGGTGAGTGTGTGGGTGGGGGTAGGTGGAAGTTTGTGGGGGCAGTGGAGGTGAGTGTGTGTGTGGGGGGGGGTGTGGGTGGTAGTTTGTGGGGGCAGTGGAGGTGAGTGTGTGTGTGGGGGTGTGTGGGTGGAAGTTTGTGGGGGCAGTGGAGGTGAGTGTGGGTGGGGGTGGGTGTTTGTGGAAATTTGTGGGGGGCAGTGGAGGTGAGTGTGTGGGTGGGGTGGGCGTGGGTGGAAGTTTGTGGGGGCAGTGGAGGTGAGTGTGTGTGGGGGGGTTTGTGTGGGTGGAAGTTTGTGTGGGCAGTGGAGGTGAGTGTGTGGGTGGGGGTAGGTGGAAGTTTGTGGGGGCAGTGGAGGTGAGTGTGTGGGTGGGGGTGGGTGGAAGTTTGTGCGGGCAGTGGAGGTGAATGTGTGGTTGGGGTTGGGGTGGGTGGAAGTTTGTGGAGGCAGTGGAGGTGAGTGTGGGTGGGGGTGTGTGTGGGTGGAAGTTTGTGGGCGCAGTGGAGGTGAGTGTGGGTGGGGGTGTGTGTGGGTGGAAGTTTGTGGGCGCAGTGGAGGTGAGTGTGACTGTGTGTGTTGGGGCAGTCAGGAGGCCGGGGGAGCTGGAGCTGCCTGAGCAGGGCTGAGCTGAGGGGAGAGGAGCGGCCCAGGGAGTCGCGTGGGGGGCAGAGCAGCAGCAGCTGTGTGGGGGCAGAGTGGGGCTGGGGCTGGAGCCCTCTGGAGCCAGGTGTGGGGAGCAGCTGGGCAGAGTGTGGGGGTTCCTGGGCAGCGGGCCCAGTACAGGGAGACCCTACCAGTCAAGAGGCCTTGCAGGCCGCACTGGGAGGGGTATTGTAACCCCCGTGGGGGGGGGGAGGGGCCCTGCCACCTAGACACTGAGGGCGTGTGGCCACCGCCAGAGCGAGTGTCCGACCCGCAGCGTCCCTGCAGCACAGCCAGGGCCTGGCCAGGGGCCTGGGACGTGTGAGGAACAGACTGTGAACTGCCACAGCTGTTTGGGGTCCCCCGTGCCACAGAGTGGGGTGACGGCTTTTCCTTTCACCTTCCCCAGTTTCTCCTTGTTTTTCATGACTTGCTGTTTAATAACTTGTGTTTGCTTTGAACTATATGCGATGATCAATGGGTCAGGGAAGCGTCCGGAGCAGAGAGAGTACCCCGGAGTGGAGACACCCGAGCCCTGTCCTAAGTACAACAACCAGATTGGGGGTCGAGCCCCAGGAATCCTGGGCCCAGCCTTGTCTGGGTTACGAGGACTCTGCCACACGAGAGTAGAAGGGGTGTCCTGGAGTCAGGCGGGCCTCTTGGTGAAGTTAGTGGGAGCGAGGACTCAGATCCTTTCGCCAGCCAATTCCACAGGGGTAGTGTATGAGCCAGGAAAGGTCCCCACGATAGCGGGACCATTCCCCCGCTTACATAGGCCTGGACACAAAATGCCTTTAGCTGTGGATTGCACTGCAGATCTGATTGGCTGTAAATCCTGGATACCTCTGGCAACATGGGACCGCATGAACTGGTCCTTTCCTATGGTCTGGCTCTGGTGAGGTAAGACTAAAAGGTCTTTTCACGGTTGGACCAGGACAGACTCTGGGGAGTGCACTATTCTCCTCAGCACTTCCATTCTGTAGTGCCCTGACAGCAAGATCCCAGGTGAATGTGTGGGTTACTCTCCCTGGCAGGGTCAGGTTTTCTGTTCAGTTTTTAATGACTGAAATGCTTTTCTCTTCTTTGTAACCTAGGCACATGGTTGGACTCCAATCGCAGAGCGGAAGCAGAAAATAGTCACCATTCCCCGGAGATGCCCAGCTAAAGAGGGAACTTTTCAGTAAGAGCTCCCTGCTGGTTCACACATGCATGTAGACAGCGTCCATGCGGGTGTCTGTCAGTGAGGTTTCTCTGTCTGTTCTGTCAAATGTTTGCCTACTTGTTTTCTGGCTGGTGCCGACTGAAAGGATTTCGTATCCGAGGAAGGACATATCCTCCTGCTTAGCAAACAAACAAAGCAGCACATTTCATGTCCAGATTATATTTAGTCGTAAATCGACATTGTGATGGTTCCCCACCAAGGAAAGTTACCCCGTCTTTAGGAAAATGACTGAAGTACGAATGCCAAACACAATTCCAATAGAGGATTCAAAGCAAGGTTTTCTGCATGGTGATTAAAGGCTTTAATTTAAATCAGTCCACCCTGAGGTGAACAATTAAGAGTTGTTATCTTCACTGAAGGCAGTTGAGGTCTAAGCTAGTTGAGGTTCTGTCTGAATGGAAATTCGGTCCATTTACTAATCCGGTTTCAGGAGCATTGTGTGGGGTGCAAGGAGAGGCCAGTGCCATGAGGACAGATGGCTTTGGATGTAAAGGTCGCCGGCAGCACCTGTAACACCTCCCCCCCAACGTGCCCTCGCTTGTCCTGGCTCTGGAGCTGCGGCTGGAGCGGGGCTCGGGTCAAACCCTTTGGCGCTGAAGCCCAGTGTTGACATCTCGCTCTCGGGGGCCCAGACTGACCCAGCCACAATCCCCGCGCGGGGGGGGGGGCGAGCTCTGTCTCCCGTGGCCGTGGGGAGCGTCTCGGGGAGAAGCGGATGCTTGCATTGGGATTTTACACAAAGACCTTTCAGAAGAGCCCTAGACGGTGTCTGAGCTGGCTCGGATGAGGCAGCAAGGGGCAACGCAGCCTGAGCCAGTGAAACTGCCAATCCCCCAGGGAGCAGTGGAAGCAGGTCCAAGCCGCAGCAAAAAGCGGTTCCTGCCGGGGGACGGGAAGCATGCAGATTGCAGCTCTGTGGGACAGAGAGTGTCTGTTTGTTCTGTATGTGGACGGCATCTGGCACAATGGGGCTGATCCCTGAGTGGGGCCTGTACACAATGCTAATAAAAGAAGGGGATTTGTTGGATTACTCTAAATCCCGAGTGGAAAGGTGGAGGTGACAGGGGCAAGCCCTGGACAGATGGGATCTGCCCAACCAGGGCAGCATGTGCAGGACGGGGAAGGGGAAAGGCCATTGGAAGTGTTTCCACAGAAGCAAAAAAATCAGGGAACCAGCCCAACCATGGAGGAGTGAGGCTGTTCCCTGGGCTAAATCTCCACAGACAGCAGTCATGGGCAGGCTGGGAGGGATGGCCTGGATTCACTTTGGATTGGCTCCAGTGTAAATGAGACGAGAATTGTCCCAGAAGGGCCCAGGTACAAGAGTGACAGACACTGTAGGTGGAGCCTGTGAATAAAAAAATTAGGTGCATTATAAAACAGTAGTAAAATAATCCCCCTGCTCCCCTCCTCCTGATGAGTGACCCCAAGTCTGACCTTGTACCTGTCCATGGGGCATCATCACTGAATGGGGGAGCTGTTAACGAGGCACCACAGGGATTGGCTGTAGCCCCCTCACTATTCAACTTTGTAATTAACCATCTGGAAGTAAATATAAAATCACTGCTGATAAAGTCTGTGGCTAACACAGCTTGGAGGAGTGGTAAATAATGCTAATGATGGGGCAGTTGTACTGAGCAGCCTGGATAGTTTAATAAAATGGGATTATTAAAACAAATGTAGTTTAATACAGCCAAAAGCCAGGCCCTATAGCTGGGAACGGAGGCTGGTGGCCACACCTAGAGCCTAGGGAACCGTAGCCTGGAAAGCAGGGACTATGAAAAGGATTTAGGGTCACAGAGGACAAACAGCTGAACCTGAGCTTCTGTGAGCTGCTTTCAGGTTAAGCCTGCAGCTTTGGGCAAGTAATTCAGACCCTGGGTCTGTGTTGGAGCAGACGGGCGTGTCTGGCTCAACAAGACAGGGTTCTGGGGTCCTGAGCTGCCAGGGCAGGAAAGCAGGGGCAGAAGTAGTCTTGGCACATCGGTTGGCAGCTCCCAAGGGGCTTTCTGTGATCCAACCCGTCACAAGGAACAAAACACTCCAATCCCTCCTGGTGGGAGGAGCCAGGTTTGCTCTTCAAATTCTGTCCTGGGTAGATGTCCAGGTCTGGGAATGTCCCACAACAGCATTTCTAATGGGAAGCTGGCTGCAGAACAATTAAACTGCTGAGAGCTCCTATGCAGGTGGGGTGGGAATTCAGTCTCTGTGTTCTGTCAGTGCAGCTAGAGCAATAGGAAAACCTCACCAGTCCCTGTAGCAACTGTCTACTCCAAAGTACTACAGGAGCATTTTAAGTGTAGACAGCCTGAGAGTGAGACCAGATCTACCTCCAGTTGGCACTAGGGATGCGCCAGCACTGAGACTACAGCAATGACAACAGTTCAATGCTTCCGGAGTTGGCACGGAGATTCAAATCTACGTGGGAAGGCCCCAAGGGATTTCTAGTCCAGCACCTTAACCCCTCAGCCACAGCTACCTGATGGCCACTGGCTTCCCTACACTATGATTCTCTTAGTGAATTATCACTTCACATTGTTTGTTCAGACCAGCCTCCCCAGCCCACTCACTGCTGTGCGGGGCTGTAAGTGTGTCCATTGCTGGACAGCAGGAATTCCTGCCCATTTCCCTTCCGGCTGGAGCAGGATTGGAGTGTGTTTGTGTTAATGACATTACTGTAGATTGTTGTTCATTCCCTATCTTGACAATTCAGACAGTCCCTTTCCCATTCAGATCTCCAGCATTTCGTTCCAATAGCAGGGGTCCAGTTTTCTCTGGGGCACTGACATGTTTCAGGGGGTTGGTGAGTGAACTCAGCCTTGCATTCCATCCTTGATGGGGCGGGACAAGGGTGATCAGTTTTGTTGGGCCAGCAAGTTGGCAACCCTAGATCCAGGGGAAACAAACACCCAACGAGGCTGGCCAGGGGCAGGACATCAGCTTGGAGGGGAGGGGTGGGGGTGGCAGTGACATCACAAAGGCCTGTTGCAGGAACTCGGCCTATTGGGCAAAGGTGGTGGGGAGGGGGTGACCTCACAGAGAGACCCTGACATCAGCCGGGCAGGGCCAGGCCAGTCTCTGAGACTCCCCCGGCTTTGCTGCCGCAAATCTCCTTCACGAGGTCTCTCCTCGAGGACTGAGAGAGAATTAGGATTCACGGATGTGAGCATGGGGAGGAACCTCTATGGAGTTTTCTCTTTTCCTACCACTTATTGTACCGAAAACAAACTTCCCTTTTCCAAGGTAAGAGGCCCAGAGAGGTTTGGAACCTGTTCAGTCTGATCCCCCTGGTGCAGGCAGCATTCTAGGCCCAGAAAACACTGGCTTAAGGTGGCCGAATTTGATTTCCTGCCTAGGACTTTGACGCTTAGAATCCCTGGGGACATTGGGGTTTATCCTTTTTGGTTTCCCTTTTCCTCTTTCCTCCCTCCTTTCTCCTCTTCTCTTGCTTCTTTTTCCCCTTTCCCCGGCTTCCCTCCCTCTACCAAGAAGGAGTGTGTGTGGAGTGTGGATGGGGTGGGGGGTGCTCTCATTGCGGGAGGTCCTCACAAAGAGGTGAGGCTGGATCTGAGAGTGATCCCCTCTGATGGTGACCTGGGCCGTCCTTTGGGACATCTGGTGAGACCTCTCAGCCTCCCGCCCCTCAGAGTCTCAGTGCTGATTGGCCGAGCAGGGGGCTAACGCCAGCGAGGAGACTCAGGTCCTTTTGGCCTCTTTTCAAATCAGGCAAATAAGTCACAACCAATCCAATGTATGGGATTAATCTTGCTGCTTCTCTCCATTAATTGTCTCTTAGCAGGTCATGATTTCCTCTAATGGTCTAGGTCTTCTAAAATACTTGCTGAATAATTCCTATGAACCACTGTTGGTCTGTAGCTCACTTGAGAGCACTTTATTCTGATCAGTCACTGTATGAAATTCAAGATGTCTCAGATAGGTTGAAAGTCAGGAGCAGTGTTTCCTCACATTTTGTATGTCCGTGTGCGGAATGAATTTTGTGATGTGCACCAATATGTGCAATTTTGTTATGTGACACATCACCTGTATATTGCTGCACATCACAAAATTCATTCTGCACATGGACGGTGTGTGGCAGGGGTGAGGCTGAAGGGTTCAGAGTGTGGGAGGGGGCTGAAGTGGGGCAGAGGGTTGGGGTGTGGGCTGTGGGGTGGGGCTGGGAATGAGGGGCTCAGGGCTAGGGCAGAGGGTTGGGGTGGAGGGGGTGAGGGCTCTGGCTGGGGGAGCGGGCTTTGGGATGGGGCTAGGAATGAGGGGCTGAGGGCTAGCTGATTCAAGAAGTTGTTGACAGATGGATAGTACGCGTCTATCAGCTCCTGGGTTCACTAGCCGTTGTCAACCAAGCAAGTTGGCAGACTGAAGGCAGGGCAAGAATGCTGAACCAGAACGGTCTTTGCTCTTGTCACACATGACATCACAATAAACTTATGCATACACACACACACACACAGACATACAGACAGAGGCTGGTACCATTAGCAACAGGAATTTTGATTTCTGGGAGGGGCTGCACAAAGGACTGATACTTTGCATGTACAGAATATATCACATTGTACCTGGGGAGTCACAAAGTAGTTTACAAACTTGAATTCAAGGAGCCTGACAGCTGCCCTGAGCAGGACCAGGTGAAGGTGGGGCTGTACTGAGGGGTCTGCGAGCTGCAGCGGGACGAGCTGGACTGGGTTTCGCTCTGGTGGAGCAGGTGAGAGGGTCTGGGGGCCAGTGCATTGGGGGAGGGGCTGTCACCCCAGTGGCCGAAGCCCAGAGCACTGACCCCCTCACCCCTCTTGTGGCTGAAGTCCACAGCCCCCACCTCCCTCCCTGCCCTCCTGTGGATGAGTCGCAGAGCCCAGAGCCCCCACTCCCCTCCACCTCCCCAGCGGCTGAAGCTTGGAGCCCTGATCTCCCTCCCATGGCAGCCGAAGACCAGGTCTCTTCCCTTCATCTCTCTTGGTGGCTTGAGCCTGGACACAAGCCCGGAGTCCTCCTCCCCGCCTCCGCCCTGGGTGCTATAGCCCGGATCCTGGAGTCTCTACCCAGTTGTGGGAGACCAGAGCCCCAAACCCAGCGCTCCCCCTCCATAGATCAAGCCTGGAGCCCTGAGCCCATCCCCACCCCCGGGAGTTGTTTCGGAAGATGGTACACGCCTATGTAGGACCCTATGAAATCTCTTTTATTACTGGGGATTTTCCAATTTAGTATTTTCTGAGTTTTGTCCTTTCCATTTCTTAAAAATTAATTCCGTCTTTATGGTTTTTGTGTTAATCACAATTGTTTGATACACTGACCACAGTTAAGTAGCTTTACTATAAATGCACACAAATGTTCAGAAATGGCTTGCAAGGGGAGAAACTGATTTTACTAAAAGAATCCTACAATTTAAACAAAACTTCCTGCAGATGCCCAGAGTACGGTAAAAGTGACATTTTAAACTCACCTTTTAAAGTAGCCGTAAGTAACACGACCAACTGACATGGCTGAACAGTGACACTACAGTCCACAGCAGTGTGTGTGTGCATGGGGGAGGGAGGTTGTGGGGGGAGTGGAGTGTGTGTGTGTGTGTGTGTTGGGGGAGAGTATGTATGGGTGTGATGGGGAGTGGGGGAGGGGTGTGAGTGTGTGGGTGGAAGTTTATGGGGCGCAGTGGAGGTGAGTGTGTGGGGGCGGGGGGGCGGAAGTTTGTGGGGGCAGTGGAGGTGAGTGTGTAGGTTGGGGGTGTGTGTGGGTGGAAGTTTGTGGGGGCAGTGGAGGTGAGTGTGTGGGTGGGGTGGGGGTGGGTGAAAGTTTGTGGGGGCAGTGGATGTGAGGGTAGGGGGGTGGAAGTTTGTGGGGGCAGTGGAGGTGAGTGTGTGGGGGGGTGGAAGTTTGTGGGGGCAGTGGAGGTGAGTGTGACTGTGTGTCTTGGGGCAGTCAAGAGGCCGGGGGTCCCGTCCTCCGTGTGAGTTGGAGCTGCCTGAGCAGGGCTGAGCTAAGGGGAGAGGAGCAGCCCAGGGAGCTCTGTCTCCCGTGGCCGTGGGGAGCGTCTCGGGGAGAAGCGGATGCTCCGCCCCCCGTGAGCGCACCGGCCCCGGCTGCAGCGGGGGGACCGGGACCGAGCACAGCGACGCCCCGGGGCCGGGCGGGGATGTCCTGGGGCTGAAAGTGCCACTTAGACCTCACCGGGCACCGCGGCTGAGCCCCCCGGGGCTCCCGAGCCGGGCGGTGCGGTTCGGTGCGGTGCGCCCCGGGGTGCGCGGGCCCGAACCAACCACCGAGGGGGACGGGCACCCCGCTGTGCCCCGGCCCCGCCCCCAGCCCCGCCCCGCTCTGCCCCGGCCCCGCCCCCAGCCCCGCCCCGCTCTGCCCCGGCCCCGCCCCCAGCCCCGCCCCACTGTGCCCCGCCCCCGCCCCCAGCCCCGCCCCGCTCTGCCCGCCCCCGCCCCCAGCCCCGCTCTTCCCGGCCCCGCCCCCAGCCCCGCCCCGCAGCGACCCGCCCCCAGCCCCGACCCAAGCTCCGGCCCAATCCCGCCCCGCCCGGGCTCGCCCCTGCTCCACCCCCGCCCTGCTGTGCCCCGGCCCCGCTCCTACTCCAGCCCCGCCCCTGCTCCAGCCCCGCCCCGCTCTGCCCCAGCCCCGCCCCTGTCCCGCCTAGCTCTGCCCCTCCCCCGCCTCCACTCCAGTCCCTGCTCCGACCCCGCCCCCAGCCCCGCCCCGCCCCGTCAACGCCCCTGCTCCAGCCCCTCCCCGGCCCCGCCCCGGCCCCGGCTAGTTCTGCTCCTGCCCCGCCTCCAGTCCAGTCCCTGCTCCGACCCCGCCCCCATCCCCGCCCCGCTCGGCCCCCGCCCCTAGTCCCGCCCCCAGCCCCGACCCGCTCTGCCCCGGCCCCGCCCCAGCCCCGCCTCCCCCGGGGCTTGGCCTCTGCCCTGATCGCTCTGCCCCACCCCCCAGCCGGCACATGCCCCGCCCACTGCCACCTCCTTTCGCCTCCCTAGCGCCGCCGCCCCTGAAACCCCTCTACCCAGGCCGTGGCCGGAAGCGGAAGTGAGTGCGGAGCTCAGGACGCCATTAGGAGAAGGTCAGAGGCGCCAGAGGGTGGGGTGGGGCGGGGCGAGGAGGGGCTGTTGCGCGCTACTTCTGCCAGCCCCGGTGCATTGTGGGATTCCTCCTACCTCCCAGCGAGTGTCTCCTGTTGCACCCACCCCGACCCTCACCTCCACTGCGCCCACAAACTTCCACCCACACACACCCCCAACTCACACACACACTTCCACTGCCCCCACAAACTTCCACCCACACACACCCCCAACTCACACACACACTTCCACTGTGCCCACAAACTTCCACCCACCCCCACCCCACCCACACATTCACCTCCACTGTGCCCACAAACTTCCACCCACCCCCACCCACACACTCACCTCCACTGCCCCCCACAAACTTCCATGCCCACCCCCACCCACACATTCACTGCCCCCACAAACTTCCACCCACACACACCCCCACCCTCACCTCCACTGCGCCCCATAAACTTCCACACAAACACTCACACTCCTTCCCCACTCCCCATCACACCCATACATCCTCTCCCCCAACACACACACACACACACACACACACTCTCCACTCCCCCCACATCCTCCCTCCCCCATGCACACACACACTGCTGTGGACTGTAGTGTCACTGTTCAGCAATGTCAGTTGGTCGTGTGACTTACGGCTACTTTAAAAGGTGAGTTAAAAATGTCACTTTTACCGTACTCTGGGCATCTGCAGGAAGTTTTGTTTAAATTGTAGGATTCTTTTAGTAAAATCAGTTTCTCCCCTTGCAAGCCATTTCTGAACATTTGTGTGCATTTATAGTAAAGCTACTTAACTGTGGTCAGTGTATCAAACAATTGTGATTAACACAAAAACCATAAAGACGGAATTAATTTTTAAGAAATGGAAAGGACAAAACTCAGAAAATACTAAATTGGAAAATCCCCAATAATAAAAGAGATTTCATAGGGCCCTACATAGGCGTGTACCATCTTCCGAAACAACTCCCGGGGGTGGGGATGGGCTCAGGGCTCCAGGCTTGATCGATGGAGGGGGAACTCTGGGTTTGGGGCTCTGGTCTCCCACAACTGGGTAGAGACTCCAGGATCCGGGCTATAGCACCCAGGGCGGAGGCGGGGAGGGAGGACTCCGGGCTTGTGTCCAGGCTCAAGCCACCAAGAGAGATGAAGGGAAGAGACCTGGTCTTCGGCTGCCATGGGGGGGAGATCAGTGCTCCAAGCTTCAGCCGCTGGGGAGGTGGAGGGGAGTGGGGGCTCTGGGCTCTGCGATTCATCCACGGGAGGGCAGGGAGGGAGGTGGGGGCTCTGGACTTCAGCCACAAGAGGGGTGAGGGGGTCAGTGGTCCGGGCTTCGGCCACTGGGGTGACAGCCCCTCCCCCAATGCACTGGCCCCCAGACCCTCTCACCTGCTCCACCAGAGCGAAACCCAGTCCAGCTCGTCCCGCTGCAGCTCGCAGACCCCTCAGTACAGCCCCACCTTCACCTGGTCCTGCTCAGGGCAGCTGTCAGGCTCCTTGAATTCAAGTTTGTAAACTACTTTGTGACTCCCCAGGTACAATGTGATATATTCTGTACATGCAAAGTATCAGTCCTTTGTGCAGCCCCTCCCAGAAATCAAAATTCCTGTTGCTAATGGTACCAGCCTCTGTCTGTATGTCTGTGTGTGTGTGTGTGTATGCATAAGTTTATTGTGATGTCATGTGTGACAAGAGCAAAGACCGTTCTGGTTCAGCATTCTTGCCCTGCCTTCAGTCTGCCAACTTGCTTGGTTGACAACGGCTAGTGAACCCAGGAGCTGATAGACGCGTACTATCCATCTGTCAACAACTTCTTGAATCAGCTATTTCCACAGCTTTTTGGAAGAAGATGAGATTTTACAAAAGGTAATTCCCAGATTCTTTTCCTGCTCCTTAGATCACACATGACAGGTTGTTGCCTCCTTCATAGATTCATAGATTCTAGGACAGGAAGGGACCTCGAGAGGTCATTGAGTCCAGTCCCCTGCCCTCATGGCAGGACCAAATACTGTCTAGACCATGCTGGACCCTCTCCAATTTCTCCACATCTTCCTTGAAATGTGGTGGCCAGAACTGGACACAATACTCCAGTTGAGGCCTAACCAGCGCAGAGTAGAGCGCAAGAATGACTTCTTATGTCTTGCTCACAACACACCTGTTAATGCATCCCAGAATCATGTTTGCTTTTTTTGCAACAGCATCACACTGTTGACTCATATTTAGCTTTTGGCCTCTATAATGCCTAGATCCCTTTCTGCCGTACTCCTTCCTAGACAGTCTCTTCCCATTCTGTATGTGTGAAACTGATTGTTCCTTCCTAAGTGGAGCACTTTGCATTTGTCTTTGTTAAACTTCATCCTGTTTACCTCAGACCATTTCTCCAATTTGTCCAGATCATTTTGAATTATGACCCTATCCTCCAAAGCAGTTGCAATCCCTCCCAGTTTGGTATCATCTGCAAATTTAATAACCGTCCTTTCTATGCCAATATCTAAGTCGTTGATGAAGATATTGAACAGAGCCGGTCCCAAAACAGACCCCTGCGGAACCCCACTTGTTATACCTTTCCAGCAGGATTGGGAACCATTAATAACTACTCTCTGAGTACGGTTATCCAGCCAGTTATGCACCCACCTTATAGTAGCCCCATCTAAGTTGTATTTGCCTAGTTTATCGATAAGAATATCATGCGAGACCCTATCAAATGCCTTACTGAAGTCTAGGTATACCACATCCACCGCTTCTCCCTTATCCACAAGACTCGTTATCTTAGCAAAGAAAGCTATCAGATTGGTTTGACATGATTTGTTCTTTACAAATCCATGCTGGCTATTCCCTATCACCTTACCACCTTCCAAGTGTTTGCAGATGATTTCCTTGATTACTTGCTCCATTATCTTCCCTGGCACAGAAGTTAAACTAACTGGTCTGTAGTTTCCTGGCTTGTTTTTATTTCCCTTTTTAGAGATGGGCACTATATTTGCCCTTTTCCAGTCCTCTGGAATCTCTCCTGTCTCCCATGATTTTCCAAAGATAATAGCTAGAGGCTCAGATACCTCCTCTATTAGCTCCTTGAGTATTCTAGGATGCATTTCATCAGACCCTGGTGACTTGCAGGCATCTAACTTTTCTAAGTGATTTTTAACTTGTTCTTTTTTTATTTTATCTTCTAAACCTACCCCCTTCCCATAGCATTCACTATGTTAGTTATTCCTTCAGACTTCTCGGTGAAGACCAAAACAAAGAAGTCATTAAGCATCTCTGCCATTTCCAAGTTTCCTGTTATTGTTTCTCCCTCCTCACTGAGCAGTGGGCCTGCCCTGTCCTTGGTCTTCCTCTTGCTTCTAATGTATTGTGGAAGCAGAGAAAGAACGGACAGGAAGGGGATTGCAATGCATGACAGTTTGTTAGCAAGAGTTAGGCTAACTGTAACCCTAATAACGCGAGATTTGTAGAAGCGAGGATTGTGTGAGGCGAGTGGGAAAGAACTGTGTGAGAAGTTGTTGCGACCTTGTGTAGATAATATTGTATGTAGACTAGAGTCTAAACAAGTGAGGAAAATAAGATATCAGGATGACCTATGTATAAACAAAATGCAGCTGTTGCTCATTATTGTCTGTAACAAAAGGTATAAATGCTTGCTGTAATTGTTTACCTGGGAGAGACCTGCCTAGGAGGGGGAGACCCTGTGTCCTAGTGCACTCTCTCCCTCTATGCAATTGATAGAGAGAGAATAAAGTATCTGATTTTGCTGTACCCATCCAAAGAGTGAGAACTGTGTTTTTCTCCGACAGTATTGATAAAAAGGCTTCTTGTTTCCCTTTATTCCCGTAGCCAGTTTGGGCTCATTTTGTGCCTTTGCCTTTCTAATCGTGCCCCTGCATTCCTGTGTTGTTTGCCTATATTTATCCTTTGTAATCTGTCCTAGTTTCCATTTTTTATATGATTTCTTTTATTTTTTAGATCATGCAAGATCTCGTGGTTAAGCCAAGGAGGTCTTTTGCCACATTTCCTATCTTTCCTACTCAGCGGAATAGCTTGCTTTCGGGCCCTTAATAGTGTCCCTTTGAAAAACTGCCAACTCTCCTCAGTTGTTTTTCCCCTCAGTTTTGATTCCCCTGGGACCTTACCTATCAGCTCTCTGAGCTTAGCAAAATCCACCTTCCTGAAATCCATTGTCTCTATTTTGCTGTACTCCCTTCTACTCTTCCTTAGAACTGTGAACTCTATGATTTCATGGCCCTCCCCCTCTACAACAACCCTCCCCAGCACCTCCCCCCAAATCCCCTACCTGAGCTGGATCCACCACAGCCATTTCCCTTCCCCGGCCCCTAGGAAGATGGGACGGTCTGGAGCAAAACAGGGTCGTTATTCTGCAGCCTGTCAGAGTGAGAAGGGAAATTCGGGAGGTTTCTCAATTAGTGTTAGCCCATTTCACACCCCGATTCCCCCAGGCTCTGTCCTTGCAGACAGACACTCTAGACTCTGCCATGCTGGGAGACGCCTCAGTGACGCTATTACAGCACAGACCCGACCTCTCCCCCAGGACTAAACCCACCAGACGCTATTACACTCTCCCAGGAACAGAGTCTCTGAGCCAAACGCCAGAAAAGAGCAGAATCAAAGGAGCCCCTTTGGGGGATCCCCCGACACTGTCCCCAGAACAGCCCATTCCCTCAGCAGCGCAGGGACCAGGCAGAGGCAGGAACTGGCTTTTCCTCTCTCTGCCCCTCCCCTCTCCCAGGAAAGTCACTGCCCCGGGGGGCTGCAGGGAATGGAGCTGGGCAAGGCTGGGTGCCCGGAACCTCCCTCCCCACTGATTGCTCCAGGTGCCCCACCCAGTCTCATCCCTCTCCCTCCTGCACGAAGAGCCGGTCACTGTCCTGCATTCCCGTGGGCGTTTCCTCGCCAATAGTTACAGCCACTGCTAACGGGGTGAGCCTGGGTGTGTTGGGCAGCAGTTCTGAGCCGCGCAGAAACTCTGGGGCAGGGATGGGGCGAGCAGGAGCCATTTCTGCAGAGTCACTTTCCAGCCTGGGCCCAGCACTTACCCCAGCTCTCTCGTATCACCTGCAGTCTCTGGCTCAGGAGCTGATGCCAGCAGAGCCCAGAGGAGTGGGGGGAGGGTGTAAACTATTTCCCTTGTCGGAGAAAAACTGAGTTCTCACTCTTTTGTTTGGGTACAGCAAGTCAGAAGCTTTATTAACTCTCACAATTGTGCAGAGGGAGAGAGCTAAGCAGGTCTCTCTCTCTGATACCTAATTACAACAAGCATTTATACCTTTCATTACAGAAAATAATGAGGGACAGCTGCATTTTGTTATACATAAGCCATCAAGAAATAAGATATCAAGATTGTTTTGACTCTTTTAACATACAATATTTCCTATACCTTATCTACACAAGGTCTTCTACACCTTATCTATACAAGGTCACAATAACTTCTCACACAGTACTTTCTCACCCGCCTCACACAATCCTCGCTTCTACAAATCTCGCGTTATCAGGGCTACAGTTAGCCTGACTCTTGCTAACAAACTGTCATGCATTGCAGTTCTTTTCTGACAGTTCTTTTTCTGCTTCCACAACCCCCCCCTTTGTACTTCTAGTACAACAAACATTCTCAAACCTCTATTTGCATCAAGTCCTGGACTTCAGATTCTATATCAGATGCTTCAGTCTTAGGGGTTCTGATTGGATGTAATGACAATGCATGATTAGCATGAACATGAAAGGTATTACTATTATTACGTCTTTTACAACAACAATAACATAATCCTAAACTAACTAATAACAATACAAGCAATAACATTCCCATAGCAATACTATAATGGGGTTGTTGTACAGCCTTAGTCACAAAGCACAATACATCATACTTAGTACATAAAGTGGATACTCTATAAGCTGTCTGAAAAGCATACTTTTCAACTTGATATATATTTTGAAGCATGTGAATTTGCCCTTGTACTTCAGAGATTTTCTGAATCTCTGGTAACAGTGAAAACAAATTCTGAAATCTATCAGGTACTAAACTAGTCCAATTAAAGGGTATCTGGAACCTAAGGGCTACTTGGAAAGCTCTATCTGCAGGCCAGTAAATAATATCATTGCCTGCAGTGGTAGTGAGATTAAAATGTATGTCTTGCAATGTGGTGGTTTTAACATACACACAGCTATCGTTAGCTTGAAAAAGTAAGTGTCCTGTCAGGGTAGTTCCTTGTCTCCTACCCTCCCAGCAAACGTAGTCATGAAGAGTAACAACTGCTCCTGGCTTCAGTTTATGGTTACACTGAAGCTGTGGGGGTTCTAATGGCCAAAATGTCCATAGACTACCTAACCCCATCCAAATGTCAGGTGTAATCCCAGGAGCACTGACTAAAAATCGATTGGGCGTACCAGGTGGTCTAATTTCCCAGATGTCTCGGTGAATTACCCAATCCCACATGCATCCTCCCCATGGACCCGGCAGGATACGGTATGTGGGAGCCCACACCCCCTTTACCGGTCCATATGCTTGGAAGGAGCACTGAGAACGTCTGCACTTCCACCCAGAAAGTCTCCAAGTAAGTCTCCATGGCCACAGGTCAGATGGTACTCCTGATGTGTCTGTAAGGGCAGTGGGCCAAGCCTGATGTTCTAGATCATTCCGAATGGCCATCAGCTGGTCATTCAGGAAATCCTGAATCTCTGAACATGCTAGATCCCACTGCAATGCCTTCCCAGCCTCAGTGATATTCAATACCATCTCTGTCAGCAACTTCTGGGTCATAGAACTAAGGGCGGAAATAACATGTAACTCACCAACTCCAGCCTGTACCTGGGTTAGTTGTGCTCCAGAAACAAGGCCAATGGCCTTCTCTAGTTGGCCCAATTTCTCATCATGTTCCTGGTTCTTAAAAATATTCCACACTGCTGCTGCACTATTGGCCCCATCCCACAGGGATCCGGTCAAATCTCTCTTCTTTCTAGAGGAAATAACCCAAGCCCTCTGTTGTGCTAATCTAATGGCAGCCCCCTGTGAGCAGTTCGGGTATGTAGAGGTAATCTGGAAACTGGATAAGGGTAATGAAAATTTAACAGTCCCTAGTGTAGTGTTAATCACAGTCCACCGATATCCTACTACATCTCTCTTTGGTGTAGTACTATACCACATCTGTTGGTCAAATACCTTTATGTATTTCCGGGAGGCATTAACATTAGTGGTATAAGAGGGGGTGTATTGCAATAAGGTACAGGTCACATTATTAGTCACTGGAATAATTTCTATGCAGGTAAAATTTCCAGTGGCAGAACAAACTCTTTGGGTATTTGTCTGATTATTCACTAATTGGGTGACCAAATAACAATAAGGGCCTCTCTCATTTAACACAGTACAAGTTCCAGGAACAACCATCATATCTACTTCATTATAGAACCCATCAATTGCAATTATTAATTCTTGGGGTTCGCTGGTAGTGATATCATGTATTTCTATCTCTACTGATCCATTTGTTTTCCATTCAATTGTTTGCTCATATACATTATCCTGAACTTTAAAGAATAATTTCTCTGAACAAAATTTCAGTAAATCACTAAGATGTGAAAGCCTTGGCCAATGGGTTTCATTGGAATATACAGTACGGTTTGTATCTGGGTAAGTTACAGTGGTGGTGGCAGGGGTCAAGGGACTAGTGGGTGTAGTCCTAGTGGTGGCAAGGCGGTTTTGATATTCATCTTCTGAAAGCCAATTAGAAAGGGCAGTGCATCCTGAAGGTACCTGTCCATAAGCACAAAGTCCTGCCCCTGGAAAGAATCCACCTCACCACTGTACCCCGCATTCCCAGGAACGGTCCCCACAGTTCCCTCCTTGCCAATAAACGATGCTCCGTCTTCTCCACCAGAGCCAGTTCTTAATGTCTTTTGTAGTCAGGAATTCCTGGACTTTGGTGGTTTCAGCAGAGCGGGTGTTTCTTCTTTTCTTCTTCTTCAAAAGCAGTTGTGATTCACCATAGTGCAGGGGAGAGGTTACTAGCACTTCACCCTGTACTGGTGTGATTCCTGTAAAAGAATTCAAAGGCATTGTAGATCTGTCAGTGGACAAGGGAGAGGTTACTAGCACTTCACCTTGTCCTCCTTCCCTGCTGTCCAGGAGGCACAGCAGAGCTAGCAGGAGAAATAGGCTGATCAGCAGCTGGAGAATCCTCTCCAGGTGGAGGAGTCTTTTTGCAGTGAGAAGCATGGGTCCAGGTGGGCAGTCCTTGGCACTTTACAGCGGTGTTGGTGGTTAACAGGACTTGGAAAGGGCCCTTCCAGCATGGAGCCAAAGCAGTCTTTCATTGATGGACTTTACGTAGACTCAGTCTCCTTGTTTCAATGAATGGCAGGGCTGCTAGGGTCTTTGGGTAGCACTTCTTTTATCTGTGAGAAAAGAAACCTAACACATTTCATTAATGCCTGGCAGTGTTTTGCAGATATCATAGTTGCTTGGGCACATTCAGGCCCCCCCTTTTCTTGGCTGTCAGCCAAGTCTTAGCTGTGGGTAGTATCCTTGGATGGGGCCAACGTCTTATCTTTGGACTGAGCTTGCTAGCTATTTTTTCCTCAGTTAACTCATTCTGTTCTTTTTCCTTCTCCCCTTCTTGGCTTCTTTTAACCTACAAAGGAAACTTCCACTCTTCACTCATACACCTTTTCCCAACAATGAACACATACACATTGCCATTATACAGTACATTAGTCTTATTATTCAATGTATGCCATGTACACCCTTCCAGTAAAATAACTTTATTACAGAGCTTTGGAGCAACAAACCAGGACAAGCACACCCACTTTTGAGGAGTTCACTCGGTACAACCTCAGGTGTCCAATAGCTTTCCTCCCTCCCCAGCCCTCTGGCTAGAAATCTGAGGTAGCCAGAAGGATCCCATGGGCAATATGGGGAGTGGGTTAACCTTCCATGTCCTTGCTTCCAAAGACTGTTGGTATGCAAATTTTAACAACCATTTTTTTCAATTAAAAATCTGGCCAATGAAGTTTCTTTTTCTTACTTAAGCAACTGTATTAGACTTTAGTATATCACATTTCCTGATTTATCCAAACACTTTTTGTATTCCAAGTTGAATAAAACAAGTATCTGCTTTTTGATTTAACCCTTCTATTTAATTTTGAACTAGACTGTCTTATGAAATTATTAAACCCAACAATTCTGGCCACAAGACAAACACCACAAGACAGGACAAAGAACACAAAAATAATTCCTATTGTACCAGTAAATGCATGGTACATTGAATGCTGTTCAGCTGGCATCCGTTTTCTCTGATGATCTGAAAGACAAAAGAACAGAGGTCTACCCCTTCTGGGTAGTCAGTCATTGCTTAAAATATTTCCTTTATATACACATACTCTTGTTGATTTTAGACAAAACAGAGGAATTACCCCATATTTCCTTGTATTTGTTTCATAGGCAGCCCAGGTTTCAGTGGCTTCTACCTTATTAGTTAGAAAATTGCATTAATACAGATGCTTTCTGGCTTGCTTCCAGATCCAAAGCTATCCACTAGCTTAAAGATTCTTACTTTAAAAGGGACACAATTAACTTTTGATTGCCTTTTACTTCTAGCTCCTGCTTTCAAACACCCAGTGATCTGAAAAAGACAACACAACCTATATTGGTAGGTTTGCATTTCTTTTACCTCTGCTACAATATACACTGCACATGTTCTGGGGAAAATGCACATCCTCTCCACAATTCAATTTCCACAACACTAGCCACATCCATTTCTACACAAGGTGTAACTGTTTCTTTTGTGCTTACAAAATCTCCATGCACCCCTAGTAAAGTGACAGCTCGACCACACAGAGCCAGGGGCACTGTCCTTCTCTATCTTTTTACCAGAGCTTTTATCTGCTATTTTGTTACCCAAAAACAAATTCAAATCTTTTATTCTCCTGGCTTTGACTACCCTGCTGCAGCCACAACCTTTGGTCTTTAGTTAAAACATTTTAAATCTTGTAAAGCATTAAGTCACCTTAAGGATTAAATGCTAAATACCTTAAACAACACTAGTTTCCTGTGTCTGGCAAAAGTATTCTCGGTTTTGCAACTTTAAAACAATACCAATTCATCTCAAACTTATAAAACACAGATTGTACACAGCAGGAGTGTTCTTCAGCAAATTCGACTAACTTATTCATAGTCGAATAATTCCACTTAATTAACCTCTTGCCTGAATTACTTACAGACATTCCTACCAAGTTTCACTGCTTGATTCCCTCTAGCAACTACAGAGTTAACTTCTCACTCTCTTTTCTTAAATCACTTGCTTGTCTCCCAGAACGACACCCAATCAACTCAGATTTTACCATTCCAATTATTATCCTGGGGATTTGAAATCCCCATGCTTATAATTACTTACTCCTTTCCTTCCACTATGCCCTCAAAGTTTCCAACCTGTTTTCCAATCTCTCTATCTATTGCCTGCCCGCTTGGGCCCGATCCTGCATTTCTCGCTGAACCGTCCCTTCCATGGGCACCGGCTTTTTCACTACCAATTTAGATAGGAGGGTGGGCTTCTCAACTAGCCCCCACCCTTCCTGGTCTCTTCTCTTAAACATTCTTACTCACAAGGCTACCCGAGTCCTCCCTCGTGAGGCTTGCCACTTGGGCAAAACGCATGGCCCATTGGCGTTTAACTATTCAATTTTCTCTTGTGGCAAACACACTGCTGTTACAGCATATGCAAACACAAATGGTTAAATTCTGACAAGTCCCTGAAGGACCGGTACTTGCTTAGCCAGTGCTTCCTTTTCTGCCTGGAAGTCCTGTCTCAAGGCTTGCAACTTGCCCTGGGCATAGGTTTGAGTTGCTGCCTGGTTCATGATCTATGCTCTTAATTGCTCAATTCTAGTTATCAAGTACACAACTCTTCCTATTACTCCAACTTCTCTATTGCCCAGTCCTGCTACGACTGGGGTAGATCCACCTGACACCCTTCCCGGTCAACCGGGGTGGAGAGAGGAATGCTAAATCCCTCTCCGGTTCTCAGACTTACTGCGGCTGAGAGTAGGCACACTTTCATACTCACACACGTATGTCCAGACTGGCCACGTCTGTGTACAACGTTGAGAGAAGGTGCTGTGCAATCTTCAACTTGCTTCCTCTCTTGGGAGGGCAGTTCTTTTACACCCTGAGGTCTCCTGGGGCGTCTTTTCAGTGATTCCAGTCCAGGCCGGCTGCCTGTGGCTTCTTCAGCGTCCCCAAACCACGCCGGCTCCAGGGTCGCAAAGGCAGACTGTTGGATCTCACTGGACAGTTAAGCTTTGCAAATGTAATCTCAGCACTGTAACTTGTCTTGCCTTTGGTTTGACTATGTCTATATTTTTTCACAGCCAGCTGGGGCGGAAAGCAGTTTTTCTTTGTACTTAGCCTGGTCTGCGTTGATTCTTGACCTTGAACGCAGATTAACTTTCTCTTTATCTCTGGACCAAGCTGAATTTCAAATTAACCCGTTCCTTTCCTCAATAGACAAATTGCTCCCATTGTGTGTCAGAGGCTTTTTTTGGTGATTAAAAGCTCCTCTGAGATGTCTGATCTTATCTAGATTGAAGGTACCTTCTAGTGGGCATTGTTTAGATGAATTTTCACGCGTGTAATGATTCCAATTCTCTAAATACCTGCAGGTTTTAGGACCATAATGTACGTACATAAAATAAGCTGGGGTACCCTTACGGGGTGAGAGGGAATCCTTAGACTGTCCCCCACCCATTTTCCAATCACACACACAGGGAGGAGGATGCCCTGTCCGCGCTAGCGGCATATAAACTAAGGATCTCTCCCTACAGGGTACTCACACAGGAGAGACTAACGAGGATAGCCATGACCTCCTACACCTCCCTTCAGCAAAGAGCGTCGGCTAATCTCAGAGAGACGGCGCCGCTTACTCTGTTGCATCCAGTGAGATGGTCAGACTGTCAGTGGCTCACACGGAGAGGGAAAGGGGAGGGAAGATGGGTTCACACACTCCTAGACCCAGGTAGCCTCCTCGCCGGACGATGCCAGGCCGAGTTAGCGTACCGTGGGTCGGATCTCCTAAAAGATCCTCTAGTTACCGGGCTTGCGTTAGAGTAGTTCTGGTCACGAGCCAAAAGACTTCGCAGAGTACTCTGGGCGTCTTCCGGTAACACTCAATTCACACACACAGACACAGACACAGACACAGACACCCCCCCCCCCCCCCCAGGCCTTACTCCAGGTACTATTCCCAAGTACCTCGATGCATCACTCAAGGCGGTAAAAACCCCTCCTGCTGAGGCAGTAACAACCCCTCAACACAGGTGCAATCCTATGCACCTTGCATATGCATACAGGGGGCGGCAAACAATTCCCCTACGCCGCTCAGCATCTGACCTTGCTGCACAGTCAATAAGTTCGGATGGCGTCAGCCCAACAGGGACAGACGGCCCCACGGACAGTCCTCCTCCGACACCCCAATAGAGATTTCAAAAGGTCTCTTACCTCTATTGTGGCGCCATGGGGTTCGAAGGGGAACGATCCGTAGTAACTGCCGGTGCCTCTGAGGGCGTTGCCATCCCGGACGAGCCCCCAAATTGTCGGAGAAAAACTGAGTTCTCACTCTTTTGTTTGGGTACAGCAAGTCAGAAGCTTTATTAACTCTCACAATTGTGCAGAGGGAGAGAGCTAAGCAGGTCTCTCTCTCTGATACCTAATTACAACAAGCATTTATACCTTTCATTACAGAAAATAATGAGGGACAGCTGCATTTTGTTATACATAAGCCATCTTGATATCTTATTTCTTGATTGTTTTGACTCTTGCCAACATACAATATTTCCTATACCTTATCTACACAAGGTCTTCTACACCTTATCTATACAAGGTCACAATAACTTCTCACACAGTACTTTCTCACCCGCCTCACACAATCCTCGCTTCTACAAATCTCGCGTTATCAGGGCTACAGTTAGCCTGACTCTTGCTAACAAACTGTCATGCATTGCAGTTCTTTTCTGACAGTTCTTTTTCTGCTTCCACACCCTGAATCAGGTCTCCTTCGGCAGCTCAGTCACCATTTCAGCTAGAGCAGAGCTGCGGTATCTGGGCACTGGGCCACCCGGGGCCTTTAACACCACAGCCCTGAGGAGGGGGTGCTGAGATGGACTATCCAGTGAGGAACACAAGTCCTTCTACCCTCCACCACACCCTAGTTTGGAACTGCTGCTGACGGCTCCCCCCATCCGTGGTAACTTTTATCCCCTCTGCCTCCCTCTATCTGGGGGTTTTCCCTTCTGCACCTACCTGGCAGGGCAGGCCGCCCCCCATCCCAGTCTGAACCCCTGAGCTTGTCCCAGTTTTGTCCCTCTGCCCATCCCTCCCCTCCGATTTCTCCCCTTCAGGGGGATATTCCCTGCCTTTGATTGCAGGGAGTAGATTCTGATGGCGCGTGAGGGCAGCAACTTGCAGATGTTACTGAGCATGTGAGAAGAACATTAGAAGATAAGGACGGCCAGACTGGGTCAGACCAAAGGTCCATCTAGCCCAGTGTCCTGTCTGCCAACAGTGGCCAGTGCCAGGTGCCCCAGAGGGAATGAACAGACAGGAATCATCCAGTGACCCATCCCCTGTTGCCCAATTCCCAGCTTCTGACAGACAGAGGTTAGGGACACATCCCTGCCCATCCCGGCTAACAGCAATTGCTAGACCTGTCGTCCATGAACCCATCTAGTTCCCCTTTGATCACAGGATCCTGATCAGGAACAGTGAAGTTGCAAGTTCTAAAAGGAAACAGCTTCTGATACAAGGGCAGCTCCTCTTGCTCCTCCCCTCCCATGGGGATGAGCCCCAGCCTCCTTCAACCCATTGCCCCCTTCAGCCTCCCCAAACTGTTCCCTTCCCCTCACCGCACCTGGTCACCTTCAGCCCCCCGTTGCCCTCTTCAGCCTCCGGCAACTTCCCCCCACTGCCCTGGCTCCACCACTCTCAGGTTCCCTTCCCCGCCAACCATCTGCTCCCTTGCCATGGGTAAGAGGGGCAGAAAATGCTTTTGAAAAAACCTTTTGCAAAGTAAAAATAAAACAAACCAAACAACCCCTCCCTTGCTTTGTGCTGGGTGCCTAGCTGCGGGCTTGTGTGTGTGTGTGGGGGGGGTGTTCTGAGCACACTCTGTTCAGGGAAGGGGTGGAGTTGGCCAAAGGGGCAGGTGGAATCTTTAGCAGAGAATTCCTTTCTCCATTCTGTTAGCTAAGCATTGCTGTTAAATGTCAGCCGACGAATGCAGCATTTGAAGCAATCTGACTCTAAATCCCCTGCCCTCTCGGTTGCTGCAGTTCTCACACCCTCTGCTCTTGTGATGTCACCACATGACATGGTGTCTTATTCCCATAGTGTCTTATATATTAGCCAGGACCATAGTTTATAAGGTAAAAATTGAAGCATAACTCCTTCCCTTCCCCGTTTTGACTTAGGAAAAATAAATCCTGTCCCCTCCCCCAGCCCCAGCCCAGCCCCACCAGAGCTGCTGCGGCCAGGAGACAGGTGCTCTCTCACCTGGCCCTGAGCTGCTGTGGGGAGAGAGGGCTGGGAGGAGTCCTCTCTCCCTCGGGCAACCTGCTCCCCAAACTCCTCATTCCGAGCCCCAGCCCAGAGCTTGCATCCCCAACCGGAGCCCTCACCCCCCTGCACCCCCAACCTCTGCTCCAGCCCTGAGCCCCTCATTCCCAGCCCTACCGCAGAGCCCACACCCCCAGCCAGAGCCCCCTCCCCCTCCACCACAACCCTCTGCCCTAGCCCTGAGCCCCTCATTCCTAGCCCCATCCAAAAGCCCGCACCCCCAGCCAGAGCCCTCACCCCCTGCACCCCAACCCTCTGCCCTAGCCCTGAGCCCCTCATTCCCAGCCCCACCCCACAGCCCACACCCCAACCCTCTGCCCCACTTCAGCCCCCTCCCACACTCTGAACCCTTCAGCCTCACCCCTGCCACACACCGTGCATGTGCAGAATGAGTTTTGTGATGTGCAGCAATACACAGGTGATGTGTCACATAACAAAATTGCACATATTGGTGCACATCACAAAATTCATTCCGCACACGGACATACAAAATGTGAGGAAACACTGCTCCTGACTTTCAACCTATCTGAGACATCTTGTATTTCATACAGTGACTGATCAGAATAAAGTGCTCTCAAGTGAGCTACAGACCAACAGTGGTTCATAGGAATTATTCAGCAAGTATTTTAGAAGACCTAGACCATTAGAGGAAATCATGACCTGCTAAGAGACAATTAATGGAGAGAAGCAGCAAGATTAATCCCATACATTGGATTGGTTGTGACTTATTTGCCTGATTTGAAAAGAGGCCAAAAGGACCTGAGTCTCCTCGCTGGCGATAGCCCCCTGCTCGGCCAGTCAGCACTGAGACTCTGAGGGGCGGGAGGCTAAGAGGTCTCACCAGATGTCCCAAAGGACGGCCCAGGTCACCATCAGAGGGGATCACTCTCAGATCCAGCCTCACCTCTTTGTGAGGACCTCCCGCAATGAGAGCACCCCCCACCCCATCCACACTCCACACTCCACACACACTCCTTCTTGGTAGAGGGAGGGAAGCGGGGGAAAGGGGAAAAAGAAGCAAGAGAAGAGGAGAAAGGAGGGAGGAAAGAGGAAAAGGGAAACCAAAAAGGATAAACCCCAATGTCCCCAGGGATTCTAAGCGTCAAAGTCCTAGGCAGGAAATCAAATTCGGCCACCTTAAGCCAGTGTTTTCTGGGTTTAGAATGCTGCCTGCACCAGGGGGATCAGACTGAACAGGTTCCAAACCTCTCTGCGCCTCTTACCTTGGAAAAGGGAAGTTTGTTTTCGGCACAATCAGTGGTAGGAAAGGAGAAAACTCCACAGAGGTTCCTCCCCATGCTCACATCCGTGAATCCTAATTCTCTCTCAGTCCTCGAGGAGAGACCTCGCGAAGGAGATTTGCGGCAGCAAAGCCGGGGGGGTCTCAGAGACTGGCCTGGCCCTGCACCTCTGTCCTGCATGGCTGATGTCAGGGTCTCTCTGTGAGGTCACCCCCTCCCCACCACCTTTGCCCAATAGGCCGAGTTCCTGCAACAGGCCTTTGTGATGTCACTGCCACCCCCACCCCTCCCCTCCAAGCTGATGTCCTGCCCCTGGCCAGCCTCGTTGGGTGTTTGTTTCCCCTGGATCTAGGGTTGCCAACTTGCTGGCCCAACAAAACTGATCACCCTTGTCCCGCCCCATCAAGGATGGAATGCAAGGCTGAGTTCACTCACCAACCCCCTGAAACATGTCAGTGCCCCAGAGAAAACCGGACCCCTGCTATTGGAACGAAATGCTGGAGATCTGAATGGGAAAGGGACTGTCTGAATTGTCAAGATAGGGAATGAACAACAATCTACAGCAATGTCATTAACACAAACACACTCCAATCCTGCTCCAGCCGGAAGGGAAATGGGCAGGAATTCCTGCTGTCCAGCAATGGACACACTTACAGCCCCGCACAGCAGTGAGTGGGCTGGGGAGGCTGGTCTGAACAAACAATGTGAAGTGATAATTCACTAAGAGAATCATAGTGTAGGGAAGCCAGTGGCCATCAGGTAGCTGTGGCTGAGGGGTTAAGGTGCTGGACTAGAAATCCCTTGGGGCCTTCCCACGTAGATTTGAATCTCCGTGCCAACTCCGGAAGCATTGAACTGTTGTCATTGCTGTAGTCTCAGTGCTGGCGCATCCCTAGTGCCAACTGGAGGTAGATCTGGTCTCACTCTCAGGCTGTCTACACTTAAAATGCTCCTGTAGTACTTTGGAGTAGACAGTTGCTACAGGGACTGGTGAGGTTTTCCTATTGCTCTAGCTGCACTGACAGAACACAGAGGCTGAATTCCCACCCCACCTGCATAGGAGCTCTCAGCAGTTTAATTGTTCTGCAGCCAGCTTCCCATTAGAAATGCTGTTGTGGGACATTCCCAGACCTGGACATCTACCAAGGACAGAATTTGAAGAGCAAACCTGGCTCCTCCCACCAGGAGGGATTGGAGTGTTTTGTCCCTTGTGACGGGTTGGATCACAGAAAGCCCCTTGGGAGCTGCCAACCGATGTGCCAAGACTACTTCTGCCCCTGCTTTCCTGCCCTGGCAGCTCAGGACCCCAGAACCCTGTCTTGTTGAGCCAGACACGCCCGTCTGCTCCAACACAGACCCAGGGTCTGAATTACTTGCCCAAAGCTGCAGGCTTAACCTGAAAGCAGCTCACAGAAGCTCAGGTTCAGCTGTTTGTCCTCTGTGACCCTAAATCCTTTTCATAGTCCCTGCTTTCCAGGCTACTGTTCCCTAGGCTCTAGGTGTGGCCACCAGCCTCCGTTCCCAGCTATAGGGCCTGGCTTTTGGCTGTATTAAACTGCATTTGTTTTACTAATCCCATTTTATCAAACTATCCAGGCTGCTCTGTACAACTGCCCCATCATTAGCATTATTTACCACTCCTCCAAGCTGTGTTAGCCACAGACTTTATCAGCAGTGATTTTATATTTACTTCCAGATGGTTAATTACAAAGTTGAATCGTGAGGGGGCTACAGCCAATCCCTGTGGTGCCTCATTAACAGCTCCCCCATTCAGTGATGATGCCCCATGGACAGGTACAAGGTCAGACTTGGGGTCACCCATCAGGAGAAGGGGAGCAGGGGGATTATTTTACTACTGTTTTATAATGCACCTAATTTTTTTATTCACAGGCTCCACCTACAGTGTCTGTCACTCTTGTACCTGGGCCCTTCTGGGACAATTCTCGTCTCATTTACACTGGAGCCAATCCAAAGTGAATCCAGGCCATCCCTCCCAGCCTGCCCATGACTGCTGTCTGTGGAGATCTAGCCCACGGAACAGCCTCACTCCTCCATGGTTGGGCTGGTTCCCTGATTTTTTTGCTTCTGTGGAAACACTTCCAATGGCCTTTCCCCTTCCCCGTCCTGCACATGCTGCCCTGGTTGGGCAGATCCCATCTGTCCAGGGCTTGCCCCTGTCACCTCCACCTTTCCACTCGGGATTTAGAGTAATCCAACAAGTCCCCTTCTTTTATTAGCATTGTGTACAGGCCCCACTCAGGGATCAGCCCCATTGTGCCAGATGCCGTCCACATACAGAACAAATAGACACTGTCTGTCCCACAGAGCTTCAATCTGCCTGCTTCCCGTCTCCCGGCAGGAACCGCTCTTTGCTGCGGCTTGGACCTGCTTCCACTGCTCCCTGGGGGATTGGCAGTTTCACTGGCTCAGGCTGCGTTGCCCCTTGCTGCCTCATCCGAGCCAGCTCAGACACCGTCTAGGGCTCTTCTGAAAGGTCTTTGTGTAAAATCCCAATGCAAGCATCCGCTTCTCCCCGAGACGCTCCCCACGGCCACGGGAGACAGAGCTCGCCCCCCCCCCCCGCGCGAGGATTGTGGCTGGGTCAGTCTGGGCCCCCGAGAGCGAGATGTCAACACTGGGCTTCAGCGCCAAAGGGTTTGACCCGAGCCCCGCTCCAGCCGCAGCTCCAGAGCCAGGACAAGCGAGGGCACGTTGGCGGGGAGGTGTTTCAGGTGCTGCCGGCGACCTTTACATCCAAAGCCATCTGTCCTCATGGCACTGGCCTCTCCTTGCACCCCACACAATGCTCCTGAAACCGGATTAGTAAATGGAACGAATTTCCATTCAGACAGAACCAAGGGCTTAGACCTCAACTGCCTTCAGTGAAGATAACAACTCTTAATTGTTCACCTCAGGGTGGACTGATTTAAATTAAAACCTTTAATCACCATGCAGAAAACCTTGCTTTGAATCCTCTATTGGAATTGTGTTTGGCATTCGTACTTCAGTCATTTTCCTAAAGACGGGGTAACTTTCCTTGGTGGGGAACCATCACAATGTCGATTTACGACTAAATATAATCTGGACATGAAATGTGCTGCTTTGTTTGTTTGCTAAGCAGGAGGATACGTCCTTCCTCGGATACGAAATCCTTTCAGCCGGCACCAGCCAGAAAACAAGTAGGCAAACATTTGACAGAACAGACAGAGAAACCTCACTGACAGACACCCGCATGGACGCTGTCTACATGTGTCACGGAGTAAGGGGGAGTCAGGGCCCCGCACCCCTCTTCCTGAGATCGACTGTGACTCTCAACCCGCCAGTAAAACAGAAGGTTTATTAGGAGACAGGAATACAGTCTCAAGCAGAGCGTGTAGGTACGACCAGAACCCCTCAATTAGGCCCTTCTGGGAGGTTCAGGGATCTTAGATCCCAGCTTGGGGTTCCCTGCGTTGCACCACCCAGCCTCGCCCTCCCAAGACCAAACTCCTTTCTTCCCTAGCAGCCCCTCCCTCCTTTGTTCAGTCTCCCAGGCAGAAGGTGTTACTTCTCCCAACCCCCCTCCTGGCTCAGGTTACAGCTCAGGTAGCTTCCTTCCAGGGAAGTCCCCCATCCCCAATGCAACCCCCCTGCAACATTCCCAGGTCAAATCTGCCCCACTCCCTGCTCCGTCACATCTCTCCCCCCTTCGAGACTGAACTGAGCGGGGTCACTCTGCCCAGTGACCTGGGGAAGTTCAGGGCCCCCTCTTCGGGACAACGCATCCGCTATTAGGTTGGCACTTCCCTTCACATGGACCACGTCCATGTCATAATCCTGCAGGAGCAGGCTCCACCTCAGGAGCTTGGCGTTGGCTCCTTTCATCTGGTGCAGCCAGGTCAGGGGAGAGTGGTCGGTGTGCACGGTAAAGTGTCGCCCAAAGAGATATGGCTCTAGCTTCTTGAGGGCCCACACCATGGCCAGGCATTCCTTCTCGATAGCCGCGTAGTTCTGCTCCCGAGGTAGCAACTTCTTGCTCAGGTACACGATGGGGTGTCTCTCCCCCTTTTCATCCTCCTGCATTAACACCGCCCCCAGCCCCGTGTCTGAGGCATCGGTGAACACCATAAAGGGCTTGTCAAAGTCGGGGTTTGCCAGAACTGGGCCACTGACCAGAGCCTCCTTCAGCTCCTGGAGAGCCTCCTGGCACTCCTCGGTCCAGACCACCTTGTCTGGCTTCCCCTTCTTGCACAGCTCAGTGATGGGGGCGGCTATGGAGCTAAAGTGGGGCACGAACCTTCGATAGTACCCCGCCATCCCAATAAAGGCTTGGACCTGCTTTTTGGTTTGTGGAGCGGGCCAGTCTCTGATCACCTCCACTTTGGCTGGTTCTGGCTTTAGGCAGCCGCTCCCCACCCGGTGGCCTAGGTAGGATACCTCAGCCATCCCCACCTTGCACTTCTCCGGTTTTACGGTCAGCCCAGCCTCCTGGAGTCGGTGCAGCACTTGTCTAACCTGGGACACATGGTCCTCCCAGGTCTGGCTAAAGACACAGATGTCGTCAATATACGCCACGGCAAAACTCTCCATCCCCCTCAGTAGCTGATCCACCAGGCGCTGGAAGGTGGCCGGCGCTCCCTTGAGGCCGAAAGGCAGGGTCAGGAACTCATAGAGCCCCAGAGGGGTGATAAAGGCCGATTTCAGCCTGGCATCGGCATCCAGCGGCACTTGCCAGTAGCCCTTTGTAAGATCCATGGTGGTAAGGTACCGAGCACCTCCCAGCTTGTCTAGGAGCTCGTCAGGCCTGGGCATGGGGTAGGCATCGGCTACAGTGATGGCATTGAGCTTGCGATAGTCCACACAGAACCGGATCGACCCGTCCTTTTTGGGGACCAGCACCACCGGCGAGGCCCAAGGGCTGGAAGACGGCTGGATCACCCCCAAAGCCAGCATGTCATTGACCTCTCTTTCCAGGTCCTGAGCCGTTTTCCCTGTGACCCGGAAGGGGGGGCATTTTATAGGCGGGTGCAATCCTGTCTGCACCCGGTGGACAGTCAGATTAGTGCGTCCAGGCTGGTTGGAAAACAGCTGTTGGTACAGATGCAGCACCCCTCTGATCTCAGCTTGCTGGGCCGGGGTCAGCTGATCAGAGAGGGGAATTGCTTCCAGGGGGGAGCCAGCTCTTGTCCCCGGGAATAGATCTACTAAAGGGTCATCTCCCTGCCCCTCCCAGTGTCCACACACAGCCAACACCACATTCCCCCTGTCGTAATATGGCTTCATCATATTCACATGGTACACCCGGTGGTGGTGTGCCCGGTTCGACAGCTCCACCACATAGTTTACCTCGTTTAGTTGCTTGACGACCTTGAAGGGCCCTTCCCAGGCGGCCTGGAGTTTGTTTTTCCTCACGGGGATGAGGACCATCACCTGGTCCCCAGTGGCGAAGGCGCGGGCCCATGCTGTGCGGTCATACCAGACCTTCTGCTTCCTCTGGGCTCTGGCCAGATTCTCCCTGGCCAGGCCCATGAGCTCGGCAAGTCGTTCCCGGAAGGTCAGGACATACTCCACCACCGACTCTCCATCGGAAGTGGCCTTCCCCTCCCATTCGGCTCTCATCAGGTCCAGGGGCCCCCTTACCCGCCTTCCATATAACAGTTCAAAAGGTGAAAACCCGGTAGACTCCTGGGGTACCTCCCGGTACGCGAACAGCAGGTGAGGTAAATACTTGTCCCAGTCCTGCGGGTGCTGATTCATAAATGTTTTCAGCATCATTTTTAGCGTCCCATTGAACCTCTCCACCAGCCCGTTGGATTGGGGGTGATACGCCGAGGCCCAGAAATGTGCGAACCCCACATTTCTCCCACAAGCACCGGAGTAGGGCCGACATGAAGTTGGACCCTTGGTCCGTCAGGACTTCCTTGGGGAACCCCACTCGGCTGGAAATGGTCAGCAGCGCATCTGCCACAGTGTCTGCCTCGATGGACGATAAGGGCACTGCCTCGGGGTAGCGGGTGGCGAAATCTACCACCACCAGAATGTATTTCTTCCCTGACCGGGTCGTCTTGCTGAGAGGTCCCACTATGTCCATGGCCACCTTTTGGAAAGGCTCCTCTATGATGGGCAAAGGTCTCAATGCCGCTTTCCCTTTGTCCCGGGCCTTCCCCACCCTCTGACAGGGGTCACAGGATCGGCAGTACTGTCGGACGTTGGTAAAGACCCCAGGCCAGTAAAAGTTCTGTAGCAGCCTCTGCCTGGTGCGCCGGATTCCCTGGTGCCCTGCGAGAGGGATGTCATGGGCCAGGTGCAGTAGCTGGTGGCGAAACTTCTGGGGAACAACCAGCTGCCTCCTGACCCCCCAGGACTCCACTTCCCCTGGGGGAGCCCACTCTCGGTATAGGAATCCCTTCTCCCACAGGAACCTCTCCTTGCAACCTCTCATCATGGTCTGTACCACACTGAGGTCAGCCAGGTCCCTTAGCTTCCTCAGGGAGGGGTCCTTCTGCAACTCGGCCTGGAACTCGGCAGCTGGGGAAGGGACAGGAACCTGCTCCCTCTCGTCGGCTGGGTCAGAAGCCACAGCCACCCCGAGCCTTGTCCTTGGGTGTTCCCTCCCCACCAGGGTAGGGTTCTGTGCCTCCGATGTGACATCCTTCCCAAGGTCAGGGCGTAGTGCCCCTCGCCGGCTCTGGCTACGGGTCACGACTAAGGCGGTCTGGGGGTTGCTTGGCCAGTCCTCTAGGTCCCCCCCATCAACACCTCAGTGGGCAAATGGTGGTGCACTCCCACGTCCTTGGGGCCCTCCTTGGCCCCCCATTTCAGGTGTACCCTCGCCACGGGAACCTTGAATGGGGTCCCGCCCACCCCTGTCAGGGTCAGGAAGGCGTTGGGCACCACCCGATCTGGGGCCACCACCTCGGGCCGGGCCAGTGTCACCTCTGCGCCTGTGTCCCAGTATCCATAAACTTCCTTCCCATCCACCTCCAGGGGGACAAGGCACTCGCTCCGCAGGGGCAGCCCCGCGCCCACCCTGTAAACGGAGAACTTTGAGTCCGGAGCATCCGGCCCCCCAGAGAAGCTGGCCTGAGGCCCTTCTCTCTCTTGAGCAGTTGATAAGCTGCCAGCCCCCCTTGCCTGGAAAGCCGGCCCCTCGTCCGTCTGGGCCTCTACCAAGTTAATCCGGTGTGGGTTCGGTCTGCTCAGTCTGTCCTTGAGCTTGGGGCACTGGGCCCGAATGTGGCCTCTTCGGCCGCAGTAATAGCAGCTCATGTCCCGTGGGTCCCCTCGAGCCGGTCGGTTGTCCCTGACGCTGGGCATTCCTTTTGGGAGGGGATTCCCCATATTCCCCCTTTGGGAGGTACCCGGGTGACTCTCTCTCTGCATCGCGGCGGGCCTGCTCCTTTGGGACTCCTCCCTGCCAGCCCCTGACCGGCTCTTCACAAACTCATCGGCCAGCCGGCCTGCATGTCGCGGGTTCTCTGGTTTTTTGTCCCTCAACCACAGCCTCAGGTCGGACGGGCACCGCTCATACAGTTGCTCCAGTACCAGCAGTTTAACCAGGTCCTCCTTTGTCTGGGCCCCAGCAGCCCACTTGCTGGCGTATCCTTCCATGCGGACGGCTAGTTGCAGATATGAGATCTCCGGGGTTTTATCCTGACTCCGGAACCTTTCCCGGTACATCTCAGAAGTCAGCCCAAACTCACGTAGCAGGGCCTTTTTGAATAGTTCATAGCCCCTTTTTCCGCCTCTTCCAGTTGGCGGTACAAGGCCAAGGCTTTGGGGTCCAGTAAGGGGGTGAGAACCCGGAGTTTGTCTGCAGGATCAACCTGGTGCAGCTCGCAGGCCGTCTCAAAGGCATCCAGGAAGTCATCCATGTCCTCCCCCTCCTTACGTGGGGCCAGGATGCACTTATCAAAGCTTCGTGCAGTCCTGGGTCCCCCCTCACTCACCGCAGCCGGGGGCTCGCGGCCCTTCAGCCTCGCCAGCTCCAGTTCATGATGCCTCTGTCTCTCATTCTCCTCCCGTTCATGCTGCCTCAGTTTCTCTTTCTCCTCCTGTTCATGCTGCCTCAGTTTCTCTTTCTCCTCCCGTTCATGCTGTCTGTGTTGTTCACGATCCTCCAGCTCTCTCAGTTTTAGCTCTATCTCCCATTCCAGCCCATTCCGCTCCACGGATGCTGCGCGTGGCCGGGAGGATCCCCTGCTGGCCGGCGAGCGTTGCCGGGAGGATCCCCTGCTGGCCGGGGGGGTCCCTGCGCCCTCGGTATTTGCTGGGCTCCTCCCCACCCTTCCCCTAGGCGTAGGAAGGAGGGGTCTCGGGAAGCCCTCAGCAGCCGGCTGACCACTCCCAGATGGGACAGACACTGGGGCCTGCGCTGCATCTGCCAGGCTGCTTCCCTCAGAGACAGGGATCAGTTCATTCGCGCGATCTCCCTTCTCCAGCTGGGCAATGAGCTGTTCTTTGGTGAGCTTCCCAATGCGCACCCCCCTCTGCTTGCACAGCTCCACCAGGTCGCTCTTAAGCCGCTTGGCATACATCTTCCTGCTGGCCACTCACAGGCCTGTGTGCCCACCGCTCCCCACAGTTTCCAGGGAGACCCCTAGTGTGCCAGCCCTTCTCGAGGTCACCACCTCTCTGCCAGGGTCGAGCTGCAGACTCCTCCGCCCCTGGGACCACTCGCTGCGATCCCCCGGGGGACCCTGTTACTGCAAAAGTCCTCCTCGCTGGCCACACACTCCCAGGGGTGATAACCGTCTCTTTCTTACTCCTCAGCACGCCTGGTCCCCGTCAATCCCCCTTCATTTTACTGCTCCCCAGTCACTTACTGCAGGAAGCGCCGTCCACGGGGTGCAGTAGATCCCGCCGCTGCCACCAGTTGTCACGGAGTAAGGGGGAGTCAGGGCCCCGCACCCCTCTTCCTGAGATCGAATGTGACTCTCAACCCGCCAGTAAAACAGAAGGTTTATTAGGAGACAGGAATACAGTCTCAAGCAGAGCGTGTAGGTACGACCAGAACCCCTCAATTAGGCCCTTCTGGGAGGTTCAGGGAGCTTAGACCCCAGCTTGGGGTTCCCTGCGTTGCACCACCCAGCCTCGCCCTCCCAAGACCAAACTCCTTTCTTCCCTAGCAGCCCCTCCCTCCTTTGTTCAGTCTCCCAGGCAGAAGGTGTTACTTCTCCCAACCCCCCTCCTGGCTCAGGTTACAGCTCAGGTAGCTTCCTTCCAGGGAAGTCCCCCATCCCCAATGCAACCCCCCTGCAACATTCCCAGGTCAAATCTGCCCCACTCCCTGCTCCGTCACAACATGCATGTGTGAACCAGCAGGGAGCTCTTACTGAAAAGTTCCCTCTTTAGCTGGGCATCTCCGGGGAATGGTGACTATTTTCTGCTTCCGCTCTGCGATTGGAGTCCAACCATGTGCCTAGGTTACAAAGAAGAGAAAAGCATTTCAGTCATTAAAAACTGAACAGAAAACCTGACCCTGCCAGGGAGAGTAACCCACACATTCACCTGGGATCTTGCTGTCAGGGCACTACAGAATGGAAGTGCTGAGGAGAATAATGCACTCCCCAGAGTCTGTCCTGGTCCAACCGTGAAAAGACGTTTTAGTCTTACCTCACCAGAGCCAGACCATAGGAAAGGACCAGTTCATGCGGTCTCATGTTGCCAGAGGTATCCAGGATTTACAGCCAATCAGATCTGCAGTGCAATCCACAGCTAAAGGCATTCTGTGTCCAGGCCTATGTAAGCGGGGGAATGGTCCCGCTATCGTGGGGACCTTTCCTGGCTCATACACTACCCCTGTGGAATTGGCTGGCGAAAGGATCTGAGTCCTCGCTCCCACTAACTTCACCAAGAGGCCCGCCTGACTCCAGGACACCCCTTCTACTCTCGTGTGGCAGAGTCCTCGTAACCCAGACAAGGCTGGGCCCAGGATTCCTGGGGCTCGACCCCCAATCTGGTTGTTGTACTTAGGACAGGGCTCGGGTGTCTCCACTCCGGGGTACTCTCTCTGCTCCGGACGCTTCCCTGACCCATTGATCATCGCATATAGTTCAAAGCAAACACAAGTTATTAAACAGCAAGTCATTAAAAACAAGGAGAAACTGGGGAAGGTGAAAGGAAAAGCCGTCACCCCGCTCTGTGGCACGGGGGACCCCAAACAGCTGTGGCTGGAATGTCAGGGCAGTTCACAGTCTGTTCCTCACACGTCCCAGGCCCCTGGCCAGGCCCTGGCTGTGCTGCAGGGACGCCGCGGGTCGGACACTCGCTCTGGCGGTGGCCACATGTCCTCAGGGTCTAGGTGGCAGGGCCCCTCCCCCCCCGGGGGTTACAATACCCACCCCCAGTGCGGCCTGCAAGGCCTCTTGACTGGTGGGGTCTCCCTGTGCTGGGCCCGCTGCCCAGGGACCCCCACACTCTGTCCAGCTGCTCCCCACACCTGGCTCCAGAGGGCTCCAGCCCCAGCCCCACTCTGCCCCCACACGGCTGCTGCTGCTCTGCCCCCCACGCGGCTCCCTGGGCTGCTCCTCTCCCCTCAGCTCAGCCCTGCTCAGGCAGCTCCAGCTCCCCCGGCCTCCTGACTGCCCCAACACACACAGTCACACCCACCTCCACTGCGCCCACAAACTTCCACCCACACACACACCCACCCACACTCACCTCCACTGCCCCCACAAACTTTCACCCACCCCCACCCCACCCACACTCTCACTTCCACTGCCCCCACAAACTTCCACCCACACACACCCACACACTCACCTCCACTGCCCCCACAAACTTGGACCCACCCCCACCCACACACTCACCTCCACTGCCCCCACAAACTTCCACCCACACACACCCCCACCCACACACTCACCTCCACTGCCCCCACAAACTTCCACCCACGGCCACCCCACCCACACACTCACCTCCACTGCCCCCCACAAACTTCCACCCACACACTCCCCCAACACACACACTCACCTCCAATGCCCCCACAAACTTCCACCCACCCCCACCCACACACTCACCTCCACTACCCCCACAAACTTCCAGCCACGCCCACCCCACCCACACACTCACCTCCACTGCCCCCACAAACTTCCACCCACGGCCACCCCACCCACACACTCACCTCCACTGCCCCCCACAAACTTCCACCCACACACTCCCCCACACACACACTCAACTCCACTGTCCCCACAAACTTCCACCCACACAAACCCGCCCACTCAGACCAGCCTCCCCGGCCCACTCACTGCTGTGCAGGGCTATAAGTGTGTCCATTGCTGGACAGCAGGAATTCCTGCCCATTTCCCTTCCGGCTGGAGCCGGATTGGAGTGTGTTTGTGTTAATGACATTGCTGTAGATTGTTGTTCGTTCCCCATCTTGACAATTCAGACAGTCCCTTTCCCATTCAGATCTCCAGCATTTCGTTCCAATAGCAGGGGTCCGGTTTTCTCTGGGGCACTGACATGTTTCAGGGGGTTGGTGAGTGAATTCAGCCTTGCATTCCATCCTTGATGGGGCGGGACAAGGGTGGTCAGTTTTGTTGGGCAGGACAGAGGTGCAGGGCCAGGCCAGTCTCTGAGACCCCCCCGGCTTTGCTGCCGCAAATCTCCTTCGCGAGGTCTCTCCTCGAGGACTTAGAGAGAATTAGGATTCACGGATGTGAGCATGGGGAGGAACCTCTGTGGAGTTTTCTCCTTTCCTACCACTGATTGTACCGAAAACAAACTTCCCTTTTCCAAGGTAAGAGGCCCAGAGAGGTTTGGAACCTGTTCAGTCTGATCCCCCTGGTGCAGGCAGCATTCTAGGCCCAGAAAACACTGGCTTAAGGTGGCCGAATTTGATTTCCTGCCTGGGACTTTGACGCTTAGAATCCCTGGGGACATTGGGGTTTATCCTTTTTGGTTTCCCTTTTCCTCTTTCCTCCCTCCTTTCTCCTCTTCTCTTGCTTCTTTTTCCCCTTTCCCCGGCTTCCCTCCCTCTACCAAGAAGGAGTGTGTGTGGAGTGTGGAGTGTGGATGGGGTGGGGGGTGCTCTCATTGCGGGAGGTCCTCACAAAGAGGTGAGGCTGGATCTGAGAGTGATCCCCTCTGATGGTGACCTGGGCCGTCCTTTGGGACATCTGGTGAGACCTCTCAGCCTCCCGCCCCTCAGAGTCTCAGTGCTGATTGGCCGAGCAGGGGGCTATCGCCAGCGAGGAGACTCAGGTCCTTTTGGCCTCTTTTCAAATCAGGCAAATAAGTCACAACCAATCCAATGTATGGGATTAATCTTGCTGCTTCTCTCCATTAATTGTCTCTTAGCAGGTCATGATTTCCTCTAATGGTCTAGGTCTTCTAAAATACTTGCTGAATAATTCCTATGAACCACTGTTGGTCTGTAGCTCACTTGAGAGCACTTTATTCTGATAAGTCACTGTATGAAATTCAAGATGTCTCAGATAGGTTGAAAGTCAGGAGCAGTGTTTCCTCACATTTTGTATGTCCGTGTGCGGAATGAATTTTGTGATGTGCACCAATATGTGCAATTTTGTTAGGTGACACATCACCTGTATATTGCTGCACATCACAAAATTCATTCTGCACATGGACGGTGTGTGGCAGGGGTGAGGCTGAAGGGTTCAGAGTGTGGGAGGGGGCTGAAGTGGGGCAGAGGGTTGGGGTGTGGGCTGTGGGGTGGGGCTGGGAATGAGGGACTCAGGGCTAGGGCAGAGGGTTGGGGTGCAGGGGGTGAGGGCTCTGGCTGGGGGTGCGGGCTTTGGGATGGGGCTAGGAATGAGGGGCTCAGGGCTAGGGCAGAGGGTTGTGGTGCAGGGGGAGGGGGCTCCGGCTGGGGGTGTGGGCTCTGCGGTAGGGCTGGGAATGAGGGGCTCAGGGCTGGAGCAGAGGGTTCGGGTGCAGGGGGGTGAGGGCTCCGGCTGGGGATGCAGCCTCTGGGCTGGGGCTAGGAATGAGGGGTTTGGGGAGCAGGTTGCCCGAGGGAGAGAGGACTCCCCCCAGCCCTCTCTCACCACAGCAGCTCAGGGCCAGGTGAGAGAGCACCTGTCTCCTGGCCGCAGCAGCTCTGGTGGGGCTGGGCTGGGGCTGGGGGAGGGGACAGGATTTATTTTTCCTAAGTCAAAACGGGGAAGGGAAGGAGTTATGCTTCAGTTTTTACCTTATAAACTATGGTCCTGGCTAATATATAAGACACTATGGGAATAAGACACCATGTCATGTGGTGACATCACAAGAGCAGAGGGTGTGAGGGGGTGACCTCACAGAGAGACCCTGACATCAGCCGTGCAGGACAGAGGTGCAGGGCCAGGCCAGTCTCTGAGACCCCCCCGGCTTTGCTGCCGCAAATCTCCTTCACGAGGTTTTCCCTTCTGCACCTACCTGGCAGGGCAGGCCGCCCCCCACCCCAGTCTTAACCCCTGAGCTTGTCCCAGTTTTGTCCCTCTGCCCATCCCTCCCCTCCGATTTCCCCCCTTCAGGGGGATTTTCCCTGCCTTTGATTGCAGGGAGCAGATTCTGATGGCGCGTGAGGGCAGCAACTTGCAGATGTTACTGAGCATGTGAGAAGAACATTAGAAGATAAGAACGGTCAGACTGGGTCAGACCAAAGGTCCATCTAGCCCAGTGTCCTGTCTGCTGACAGCGGCCAGTGCCAGGTGCCCCAGAGGGAATGAACAGACAGGAATCATCCAGTGACCCATCCCCTGTCCCCCATTCCCAGCTTCTGACAGACAGAGGTTAGGGACACCATCCCTGCCCATCCCAGCTAACAGCCATTGATGGACCTGGCCTCCATGAACCCATCTAGTTCCCCTTTGACCACAGGACCCTGCTCAGGATCAGTGAAGTTGCAAGTTCTAATAGGAAACAGCTTCTGATACAAGGGCAGCTCCTCTTCCTCCTCCCCTCCCATGGGGATGAGCAGCCCCCCCAACTGCCACTCTGCCCCAGCCTCCTTCAACCCATTGCCCCCTTCAGCCTCCCCCCAAATGTCCCCTTCCCCCCATCGCCCCCTTCAGCCTCCTCCAACTGCCCCCCATCGCCCCGTTCAGCCTCCCCCAACTGTTCCCTTCCCCTCACCGCACCTGGTCACCTTCAGCCCCCCGTTACCCTCTTCAGCCTCCGGCAACTTCCCCCCACTGCCCTGGCTCCACCACTCTCAGGTTCCCTTCCCCCCAACCATCTGCTTCCTTGCCATGGGTAAGAGGGGCAGAAAATGCTTTTGAAAAAACCTTTTGAAAAGTAAAAATAAAACAAACCAAACAACCCCCTCCCTTTCTGTGTGCTGGGTGCCCAGCTGTGTGCTTGTGTCTGTGTGTGGGGTGGGCGGATGTTGTTCTGAGCACACTCTGTTCAGGGAAGGGGTGGAGTTGGCCAAAGGGGCAGGTGGAATCTTTAGCAGAGAATTCCTTTCTCCATTCTGTTAGCTAAGCATTGCTGTTAAATGTCAGCTGACGAATGCAGCATTTGAAGCAATCTGACTCTAAATCCCCTGCCCTCTCGGTTGCTGCAGTTCTCACACCCTCTGTGGCAGTTCACAGTCTGTTCCTCACACGTCCAAGGCCCGTGGCCAGGCCCTGGCTGTGCTGCAGGGACGCTGCGGGTCGGACACTCGCTCTGGCGGTGGCCACACGCCCTCAGTGTCTAGGTGGCAGGGCCCCTCCCCTCCCCGCGGGGGTTACAATACCCCTCCCAGTGCGGCCTGCAAGGCCTCTTGACTGGTGGGGTCTCCCTGTACTGGGCCCGCTGCCCAGGAACCCCCACACTCTGCCCAGCTGCTCCCCGCACCTGGCTCCAGAGGGCTCCAGCCCCAGCCCCACTCTGCCCCCACACAGCTGCTGCTGCTCTGCCCCCCACGCGACTCCCTGGGCCGCTCCTCTCCCCTCAGCTCAGCCCTGCTCAGGCAGCTCCAGCTCCCCCGGCCTCCTGACTGCCCCAACACACAGAGTCACACTCACCTCCACTGCGCCCACAAACTTCCACCCACCCCCACCCACACACTCACCTCCACTGCCCCCACAAACTTCTACCCACACCCCCCCAACTCATACTCACCTCCACTGCCCCCACAAACTTCCACCTACCCCCACCCACACACTCACCTCCACTGTCCCCACAAACTTCCACCCACACAACCCCCCCCCCACACACTCACCTCCACTGCCCCCACAAACTTCCACCCCCACCCACACACTCACCTCCATTGTGCCCCATAAACTTCCACCCACACACACACACTCCTCCCCCACTCCCCAACACACCCATACATACTCTCCCCCAACACACACACACACACACACTCCACTCCCCCCACAACCTCCCTCCCCCATGCACACACACAAAATGTCACTTTTACCGTACACTGGGAATCTGCAGGAAGTTTTGTTTAAATTGTAGGATTCTTTTAGGAAAATCAGTTTCTCCCCTTGCAAGCCATTTCTGAACATTTGTGTGCATTTATAGTAAAGCTACTTAACTGTGGTCAGTGTATCAAACAATTGTGATTAACACAAAAACCATAAAGACGGAATTACTTTTTAAGAAATGGAAAGGACAAAACTCAGAAAATACTAAATTGGAAAATCCCCAATAATAAAAGAGATTTCATAGGGCCCTACATAGGTGTGTACCTTCTTCCTAAACAACTCCCAGGGGTGGGGATGGGCTCAGGGCTCCAGGCTTGATCGATGGAGGGGGAAGCTCTGGGTTGGGGCTCTGGTCTCCCACAACTGGGTAGAGACTCCAGGATCCGGGCTATAGCACCCAGGGCGGAGGCGGGGAGGGAGGACTCCGGGCTTGTGTCCAGGCTCAAGCCACCAAGAGAGATGAAGGGAAGAGACCTGGTCTTCGGCTGCCATGGGGGGGGATCAGGGCTCCAAGCTTCAGCCGCTGGGGAGGTGGAGGGGAGTGGGGGGGTCTGGGCTCTGCGACTCATCCACAGGAGGGCAGGGAGGGATTTTGGGGCTCTGGACTTCAGCCACAAGAGGGGTGAGGGGGTCAGTGCTCCGGGCTTCAGCCACTGGGGTGATAGCCCCTCCTCCAATGCACTGGCCCCCAGACCCTCTCACCTGCTCCACCAGAGTGAAACCCAGTCCAGCACGTCCCGCTGCAGCTCGCAGACCCCTCAGTACAGCCCCACCTTCACTTGGTCCTGCTTAGGGCAGCTGTCAGGCTCCTTGAATTCAAGTTTGTAAACTACTTTGTGACTCCCCAGGTACAATGTGATATATTCTGTACATGCAAAGTATCAGTCCTTTGTGCAGCCCCTCCGAGAAATCAAAATTCCTAGAGATTTTGGCCGAGTCTCCCAGTGTTGCTAATGGTACCAGCCTCTGTCTGAATGTCTATGTGTGTGTGTGTGTGTGTATGCATAAGTTTATTGTGATGTCATGTGTGACAAGAGCAAAGACCGTTCTGGTTCAGCATTCTTGCCCTGCCTTCAGTCTGCCAACTTGCTTGGTTGACAATGGCTGGTGAACCCAGGAGCTGATAGACGTGTACTATCCATCTGTCAACAACTTCTTGAATCAGCTATTTCCACAGGTTTTCGAAAGAAGATGAGATTTTACAAAAGGTAATTCCCAGATTCTTTTCCTTCTCCTTAGATCACACATGACAGGTTGTTGCCTCCTTCATAGATTCATAGATTCTAGAACTGGAAGGGACCTCGAGAGGTCATTGAGTCCAGTCCCCTGCCTTCATGGCAGGACCAAATACTGTCTAGACCATCCCGGATAGATATTTATCTAGCCTACTCTTAAATATCTCCAGAGATGGAGATTCCACAACCTCCCTAGGCAGTTTATTCCAGTGTTTACTGAACAAGTTTTCTCCCTCCTCCTTATGACACCCTTTTAGATACCTGAAAACTGCTATCATGTCCCCTCTCAGTCTTCTCTTTTCCAAACTAAACAAACCCAATTCTTTCAGCCTTCCTTCATAGGTCATGTTCTCAAGACCTTTAATCATTCTTGTTGCTCTTCTCTGGACCCTCTCCAATTTCTCCACATCTTCCTTGAAATGTGGTGGCCAGAACTGGACACAATACTCCAGTTGAGGCCTAACCAGCGCAGAGTAGAGCGCAAGAATGACTTTTTATGTCTTGCTCACAACACACCTGTTAATGCATCGCAGAATCATGTTTGCTTTTTTTGCAACAGCATCACACTGTTGACTCTTATTTAGCTTGTGGTCCACTATAACGCCTATATCCCTTTCTGCCGTACTCCTTCCTAGACAGTCTCTTCCCATTCTGTATGTGTGAAACTGATTGTTCCTTCCTAAGTGGAGCACTTTGCATTTGTCTTTGTTAAACTTCATCCTGTTTACCTCAGACCATTTCTCCAATTTGTCCAGTTCATTTTGACCAGCCTCCCCGGCCCACTCACTGCTGTGCGGGGCTGTAAGTGTGTCCATTGCTGGACAGCAGGAATTCCTGCCCATTTCCCTTCCAGCTGGAGCAGGATTGGAGTGTGTTTGTGTTAATGACATTGCTGTAGATTGTTGTTCGTTCCCCATCTTGACAATTCAGACAGTCCCTTTCCCATTCAGCCCCAAACATTTATCATCCAGGAGTAAGATCCCCAAATAATGAGACTGTCTTAACCAAACAAAGAGTAAATTAGGAGCAGGGGGCGTGTGCGCGCATAGGGGGTGGGGGGATATTTTCAAATTCTGAGCCCTTAGCGGGAAGTCTGATGCCCCCCCCCCATGATTGTTTGACCTAGGGATGTAAATAGTGGTTAAAACGATTAACCGGTTTGAATTATATCATTTAACTCGTTAACCGTTTTACCTCAGGTCTCTCCAGCGGGCCGGCACAGGGCAGCCGGGTCTGGGGTCCCACCGACCAGGTACGGCAGGGTCTGCTCCAGGCTGCCTTGGCTGCCGCAGACAGGGCTGGAGCCACTCCAGCGTGGCTCTGTCCGGGATCCTGCCTGCCCACCGGCGTGGGGCTGCCCCCCCCCCCAGCCCACTGCGGCCGGGACTCCTCTGGCCCAGGGGGGCTGGCCGGTCGGCGGGGTTAACTGGCAAGGTCCGGTTAACCGGTAAGCAAACCAGTAAACCCAGTACTTCCTGGTTCACCTTTGATATCCCTGGTTTGACCACGTCTAGGAAAAAAGCTTCCCAGTGGCTGCTGGGCGGGGCAGCCCCTCCCAATCTCCTACCCCATGGGCTGGGGGAGCTGCCATTGTATCTGTGCCCATCCCCCTCCCTCCTCCTGCCCTCTGGCTCTGCCCTCCCCAGCCAGTCTCTGCTTGTTCCATAGTCTCCCTCCAGCCCCCCCACAGCCCCTCCCCCACATCCCCCCTTTTCTTCCCTTTATCGGACACTCAGAGCTTCCCTCTAGTCCAGCTCTGCTCCCCTGAGCCCCAGAATTCTCCCCCTGCCCCGATACCTGTGTGTTCCCCCAGCCTCCCTCCAGCACCCCACATCCCCCGGCCCCCTCCCGCCCCCTGCATCCCTGTTCCCCAATTCCTGCCCTCTCCCAGATCCCTGGTCACCCCCCTCCTACATCCCTGTTCCCCAATTCCTACCCCCTCCCACATCCCCAGTCACCCCCTCCCACCCCCTCCCACATCCCTGCTCACCCCCCTCCCACATCCCTGTTCCCCAATTCCTGCCCCCTCCCAGATCCCTGGTCACCCCCCTCCTACATCCCTGTTCCCCAATTCCTGCCCCCTCCCACATCCCCCGTCACTCGTCTCCCGCCCTCTCCCACATCACCCTTCCCCCTCCCCCTTCCTGCCCCCTCCCACATCCCTGGGCACCCCCCTCCTGCATCCCTGTTCCCCAATTCCTGCCCCCTCCCACAACCCTTCCCCCTCCCCCCGGCTCCCCACATGTCGCTGCCCCGCCCCCACCCCCACCCCCTGCAAACCCTGGGCGCTGCAGCCGCTTCCCTCTGCCCGAGGCCGGGACTCGCAGCTCGCCCCGCTGGGAGCAGCCTGGGCCCCCCGCCCCGCTCAGGCTGCACCGGGAGCAACTCCCTGTGGGGGGCAGGTCTCCCCTTCTCCCCACGTGGGGCACTGCCGGGGGGGCTCGGGGTTCCAGTCAGGGGGGCCGGGCCGGGGTCTCTGCCCGGGGAGAGTCTCGGTGGGGGGGGAGGCAGTGGGAATGTCCCTCCCCCGCCTGCAGCCAGGGCTCGGGGGGCCCCAGCGGCAGCAGCCGAGGCCCGGGGGGCTGGCAAGGCAGCGCCCGCAATTCACTCCTGCTGCTGGGCTGGGCCCCGGCTCGCTCCGCCCGGCGCCTCCTGGGCCCTAGCGAGCTGGAGTCGCTGGGTCTGGCCGGGGGGTCTGGCTCTTATTCATGTCTTGTGGCGTCACCCCCGGCCCCCAGCAGGGACGTGGGGCAAGGGGTCCATGCCCAGGGGCCCAGGGATTTCAAAGGCGCCGGGCCGAGGGGATCGATCTGTGTTTTTAAATAAAAATGAAGATACAAAATGTCACTAGATCAGTCGATGCCACAACTTACGCCTAGTGGGTGACAGACCCCCCATCCCCCGCTGGTGCACACAGCCAGAGATGCCCGAAGGCCGACCAACAACCGTGGTCTGGTGCCACCCCACTACCCCGCCCACAGACCCATGGGGCTTCCCCCCACAAGCCCCCAGGCCCCAGTGTGGCCCACCACTCCACAATCCCCCACCGACTGTCCTCCTCGCCCCAAGCCAGGGTGCAGCCACCCCACCCAGCTGTGCCACCCGACAGCCCCTCCCCCCACAGCCCCCCACAGCCATGCTGTGTCCCCCTGGGGGCAGCCATGCTGCTGCCCCTCACTACCTCCCAGCCCAACAGCCACAGCCATGCCATTGACCCAAGCCCCCGATCCAAGTCCCCTATAGCCTCTCCCTCCCCCAGGCCCCTCCCAGACCCAGGCCCCATCCGTACAACCCAATCGCCCCCTGCCAACAACCCCCCTCTCCTCTCCCACAGCACCGATCCATCCCCTACCCTCCCACACCACACAGACCCCTCCACCTCCCAGCTGTGCCACCCCCCCACCCCGAGCCAGACCACCAACCCCGTCAGACACCCTCCCCTGCTGGTGCACCAAGGTCTCCCCAAGACCGACAACAGCTATGAATTAAAACCCCACAGTGTTTGTTGGGGCTACTGGAGCCGTGGGACCTACCTGGAGATGCTGAAATCTCACTCTTGTCTCTCTCCTCCTGCCCCCATCTCCAAGCCAGGCACTGGGCAGTTCAGTGGTGAAGTGATGAACTGATGATCATCAGTTTGTTTTATGATGGGGGGAGGGGGGAGGTTTAAACTATTTCCCTGGATCAAGTCTCCCTTGGTGTAGTAAGTGAAGGCCCTGATAAAGGCTCAGGATGAGGCCTGAGGCCTGAACTAAAGTAATGGTCAAGACTTTGCTAACATAAAGCAAAGTTAAGCTGTGAGCAAGAGGCAGGCCCTGCTCACAGAAGCTGGCAAGGAAAGGGCTGATGTTGCATAAATATATATCCACTTAGCATAGTTACAGTATAAACATGGTACCAAGACACACTATACCGAAACATTCCACAGATAACATGGAACAGGCCGACCCATCCCAATGACAGGGGCAAAAGGGTAAAATGATGGATAGAGTTGTTTTGATCCAACCAACAGGTACAAGGTGCGAGGCGGCACTTTACTACGTAGGGAGGTTGTACCTTGCTACGTGGAGGGGTTGCACCTCAATACGTCAGGAGTGATATGTAACTTGTTTGTACCCGTGTATAAGAATGTATCCCTGGGGTGGTGTCTTTGTCCGGCCACGGGGGCAGTGGAAAGTCCCGCCACTGAGCCGGGTCCTTGCCAAGAGGCACTTTCTCGTAGTATGCCAGGTAGACTAAGTAATCTACGGGGAACTGCCATTGTGTCCGAGATCGCAATAAACCTAGTCCAAGTGACTTTGCATCTTACTAGACTCTGTGGTTATTGGGCGTTCTCTTCGGGTTTGCTGGGTCAGCTATCTGCGCAGAGCTGGGGCAGCACAAAGAGGGAATACACGCACGCAGCTGAGTGATATCAACACAGGAGAAAGCAGAGCACCACACCGGTAGCATCTGAAAACACTTGGCAGCTCAGTCACCATTTCAGCTAGAGCAGAGCTGGGCACTGGGCCACCCGGGGCCTTTAACACCACAGCCCTGGGGAGGGGGTGCTGAGCTGGACCATCCAGTGAGGAACACAAGTCCTTCTACCCTCCACCACACCCTAGTTTGGAACTGCTGCTGACGGCTCCCCCCATCCATGGTAACTTTTATCCCCTCTGCCTCCCTCTATCTGGGGGTTTTCCCTTCTGCACCTACCTGGCAGGGCAGGCCGCCCCCCACCCCAGTCTGAACCCCTGAGCTTGTCCCAGTTTTGTCCCACTGCCCATCCCTCCCCTCCGATTTCCCCCCTTCAGGGGGATTTTCCCTGCCTTTGATTGCAGGGAGCAGATTCTGATGGCGCGTGAGGGCAGCAACTTGCAGATGTTACTGAGCATGTGAGAAGAACATTAGAAGATAAGAACGGTCAGACTGGGTCAGACCAAAGGTCCATCTAGCCCAGTGTCCTGTCTGCTGACAGCGGCCAGTGCCAGGTGCCCCAGAGGGAATGAACAGACAGGAATCATCCAGTGACCCATCCCCTGTCCCCCATTCCCAGCTTCTGACAGACAGAGGTTAGGGACACCATCCCTGCCCATCCCAGCTAACAGCCATTGATGGACCTGGCCTCCATGAACCCATCTAGTTCCCCTTTGACCACAGGACCCTGCTCAGGATCAGTGAAGTTGCAAGTTCTAATAGGAAACAGCTTCTGATACAAGGGCAGCTCCTCTTCCTCCTCCCCTCCCATGGGGATGAGCAGCCCCCCCAACTGCCACTCTGCCCCAGCCTCCTTCAACCCATTGCCCCTTCAGCCTCCCCCCAAATGTCCCCTTCCCCCCATCGCCCCCTTCAGCCTCCTCCAACTGCCCCCCATCACCCCCTTCAGCCTCCCCCTGTTGGCCAAAGGGGCAGGTGGAATCTTTAGCAGAGAATTCCTTTCTCCATTGTGTTAGCTAACCATTGCTGTTAAGTGTCAGCCGACGAATGCAGCATTTGAAGCAATCTGACTCTAAATCCCCTGCCCAGTGTATGGTAAAAGTGACATTTTGTGTGTGTGCATGGGGGAGGGAGGTTGTGGGGGGAGTGGAGTGTGTGTGTGTGTGTGTGTTGGGGGAGAGTATGTATGGGTGTGTTAGGGAGTGGGGGAGTAGTGTGAGTGTGTGGGTGGAAGTTTATGGGGTGCAGTGGAGGTGAGTGTGTGGGTGGGGGGTGGGGGTGGAAGTTTGTGGGGGCAGTGGAGGTGAGTGTGTGCGTGAGGGTGGGCGTGGGTGGAAGTTTGTGGGGGCAGTGGAGGTGAGTGTGTGGGTGGGGTGGGCTTGGGTGGAAGTTTGTGGGGGCAGTGGAGGAGAGTGTGTGTGGGGGGGTTTGTGTGGGTGGAAGTTTGTGGGGGCACTGGAGGTGAGTGTGTGGGTGGGGGTAGGTGGAAGTTTGTGGGGGCAGTGGAGGTGAGTGTGTGTGTGTGGGGGGGGGGTGGGGGGAAGTTTGTGGGGGCAGTGGAGGTGAGTGTGTGTGTGTGTGGGGGGTGTGGGTGGAAGTTTGTGGGGGCAGTGGAGGTGAGTGTGGGTGGGGGTGGGTGTTTGTGGAAGTTTGTGGGGGGCAGTGGAGGTGAGTGTGTGGGTGGGGTGGGCGTGGGTGCAAGTTTGTGGGGGCAGTGGAGGTGAGTGTGTGGGTGGGGGTGGGGGTGGAAGTTTGTGGGGGCAGTGGAGGTGAGTGTGTGGGTGGGGGTAGGTGGAAGTTTGTGGGGGCAGTGGAGGTGAGTGTGTGGGTGGGGGTGGGTGGAAGTTTGTGCGGGCAGTGGAGGTGAATGTGTGGGTGGAGTGGTGGTGGGTGGAAGTTTGTGGGGGCAGTGGAGGTGAGTGTGGGTGGGGGTGTGTGTGGGTGGAAGTTTGTGGGCGCAGTGGAGGTGAGTGTGACTGTGTGTGTTGGGGCAGTCAGGAGGCCGGGGGAGCTGGAGCTGCCTGAGCAGGGCTGAGCTGAGGGGAGAGGAGCGGCCCAGGGAGTCGCGTGGGGGGCAGAGCAGCAGCAGCTGTGTGGGGGCAGAGTGGGGCTGGGGCTGGAGCCCTCTGGAGCCAGGTGCGAGGAGCAGCTGGGCAGAGTGTGGGGGTTCCTGGGCAGCGGGCCCAGTACAGGGAGACCCCACCAGTCAAGAGGCCTTGCAGGCCGCACTGGGAGGGGTATTGTAACCCCCGCGGGGGGGGAGGGGCCCTGCCACCTAGACACTGAGGGCGTGTGGCCACCGCCAGAGCGAGTGTCCGACCCGCAGCGTCCCTGCAGCACAGCCAGGGCCTGGCCAGGGGCCTGGGATGTGTGAGGAACAGACTGTGAACTGCCACAGCTGTTTGGGGTCCCCCGTGCCACAGAGCGGGGTGACGGCTTTTCCTTTCACCTTCCCCAGTTTCTCCTTGTTTTTAATGACTTGCTGTTTAATAACTTGTGTTTGCTTTGAACTATATGCGATGATCAATGGGTCAGGGAAGCGTCCGGAGCAGAGAGAGTACCCCGGAGTGGAGACACCCGAGCCCTGTCCTAAGTACAACAACCAGATTGGGGGTCGAGCCCCAGGAACCCTGGGCCCAGCCTTGTCTGGGTTACGAGGACTCTGCCACACGAGAGTAGAAGGGGTGTCCTGGAGTCAGGCGGGCCTCTGGGTGAAGTTAGTGGGAGCGAGGACTCAGATCCTTTCGCCAGCCAATTCCACAGGGGTAGTGTATGAGCCAGGAAAGGTCCCCACGATAGCGGGACCATTCCCCCGCTTACATAGGCCTGGACACAGAATGCCTTTAGCTGTGGATTGCACTGCAGATCTGATTGGCTGTAAATCCTGGATACCTCTGGCAACATGAGACCGCATGAACTGGTCCTTTCCTATGGTCTGGCTCTGGTGAGGTAAGACTAAAAGGTCTTTTCACGGTCGGACCAGGACAGACTCTGGGGAGTGCATTATTCTCCTCAGCACTTCCATTCTGTAGTGCCCTGACAGCAAGATCCCAGGTGAATGTGTGGGTTACTCTCCCTGGCAGAGTCAGGTTTTCTGTTCAGTTTTTAATGACTGAAATGCTTTTCTCTTCTTTGTAACCTAGGCACATGGTTGGACTCCAATCGCAGAGCGGAAGCAGAAAATAGTCACCATTCCCCGGAGATGCCCAGCTAAAGAGGGAACTTTTCAGTCAGAGCTCCCTGCTGGTTCACACATGCATGTAGACAGCGTCCATGCGGGTGTCTGTCAGTGAGGTTTCTCTGTCTGTTCTGTCAAATGTTTGCCTACTTGTTTTCTGGCTGGTGCCGGCTGAAAGGATTTCGTATCCGAGGAAGGACGTATCCTCCTGCTTAGCAAACAAACAAAGCAGCACATTTCATGTCCAGATTATATTTAGTCGTAAATCGACATTGTGATGGTTCCCCACCAAGGAAAGTTACCCCGTCTTTAGGAAAATGACTGAAGTACGAATGCCAAACACAATTCCAATAGAGGATTCAAAGCAAGGTTTTCTGCATGGTGATTAAAGGCTTTAATTTAAATCAGTCCACCCTGAGGTGAACAATTAAGAGTTGTTATCTTCACTGAAGGCAGTAGAGGTATAAGCCCTTGGTTCTGTCTGAATGGAAATTCGGTCCATTTACTAATCCGGTTTCAGGAGCATTGTGTGGGGTGCAAGGAGAGGCCAGTGCCATGAGGACAGATGGCTTTGGATGTAAAGGTCGCCGGCAGCACCTGTAACACCTCCCCCCCAACGTGCCCTCGCTTGTCCTGGCTCTGGAGCTGCGGCTGGAGCGGGGCTCGGGTCAAACCCTTTGGCGCTGAAGCCCAGTGTTGACATCTCACTCTCGGGGGCCCAGACTGACCCAGCCACAATCCCCGCGCGGAGTGGGGGGGGGAGCGAGCTCTGTCTCCCGTGGCCGTGGGGAGCGTCTCGGGGAGAAGCAGATGCTTGCATTGGGATTTTACACAAAGACCTTTCAGAAGAGCCCTAGACGGTGCCTGAGCTGGCTCGGATGAGGCAGCAAGGGGCAACGCAGCCTGAGCCAGTGAAACTGCCAATCCCCCAGGGAGCAGTGGAAGCAGGTCCAAGCCGCAGCAAAGAGCGGTTCCTGCCGGGAGACGGGAAGCAGGCAGATTGCAGCTCTGTGGGACAGAGAGTGTCTGTTTGTTCTGTATGTGGACGGCACCTGGCACAATGGGGCTGATCCCTGAGTGGGGCCTGTACACAATGCTAATAAAAGAAGGGGATTTGTTGGATTACTCTAAATCCCGAGTGGAAAGGTGGAGGTGACAGGGGCAAGCCCTGGACAGATGGGATCTGCCCAACCAGGGCAGCATGTGCAGGACGGGGAAGGGGAAAGGCCATTGGAAGTGTTTCCACAGAAGCAAAAAAATCAGGGAACCAGCCCAACCATGGAGGAGTGAGGCTGTTCCCTGGGCTAGATCTCCACAGACAGCAGTCATGGGCAGGCTGGGAGGGATGGCCTGGATTCACTTTGGATTGGCTCCAGTGTAAATGAGACGAGAATTGTCCCAGAAGGGCCCAGGTACAAGAGTGACAGACACTGTAGGTGGAGCCTGTGAATAAAAAAATTAGGTGCATTATAAAACAGTAGTAAAATAATCCCCCTGCTCCCCTTCTCCTGATGGGTGACCCCAAGTCTGACCTTGTACCTGTCCATGGGGCATCATCACTGAATGGGGGAGCTGTTAACGAGGCACCACAGGGATTGGCTGTAGCCCCCTCACTATTCAACTTTGTAATTAACCATCTGGAAGTAAATATAAAATCACTGCTGATAAAGTCTGTGGCTAACACAGCTTGGAGGAGTGGTAAATAATGCTAATGATGGGGCAGTTGTACAGAGCAGCCTGGATAGTTTGATAAAATGGGATTAGTAAAACAAATGCAGTTTAATCCAGCCAAAAGCCAGGCCCTATAGCTGGGAACGGAGGCTGGTGGCCACACCTAGAGCCTAGGGAACCGTAGCCTGGAAAGCAGGGACTATGAAAAGGATTTAGGGTCACAGAGGACAAACAGCTGAACCTGAGCTTCTGTGAGCTGCTTTCAGGTTAAGCCTGCAGGTTTGGGCAAGTAATTCAGACCCTGGGTCTGTGTTGGAGCAGACGGGCGTGTCTGGCTCAACAAGACAGGGTTCTGGGGTCCTGAGCTGCCAGGGCAGGAAAGCAGGGGCAGAAGTAGTCTTGGCACATCGGTTGGCAGCTCCCAAGGGGCTTTCTGTGATCCAACCCGTCACAAGGGACAAAACACTCCAATCCCTCCTGGTGGGAGGAGCCAGGTTTGCTCTTCAAATTCTGTCCTTGGTAGACGTCCAGGTCTGGGAATGTCCCACAACAGCATTTCTAATGGGAAGCTGGCTGCAGAACAATTAAACTGCTGAGAGCTCCTATGCAGGTGGGGTGGGAATTCAGCCTCTGTGTTCTGTCAGTGCAGCTAGAGCAATAGGAAAACCTCACCAGTCACTGTAGCAACTGTCTATTCCAAAGTACTACAGGAGCATTTTAAGTGTAGACAGCCTGAGAGTGAGACCAGATCTACCTCCAGTTGGCACTAGGGATGCGCCAGCACTGAGACTACAGCAATGACAACAGTTCAATGCTTCCGGAGTTGGCACGGAGATTCAAATCTACGTGGGAAGGCCCCAAGGGATTTCTAGTCCAGCACCTTAACCCCTCAGCCACAGCTACCTGATGGCCACTGGCTTCCCTACACTATGATTCTCTTAGTGAATTATCACTTCACATTGTTTGCTCAGACCAGCCTCCCCGGCCCACTCACTGCTGTGCAGGGCTATAAGTGTGTCCATTGCTGGACAGCAGGAATTCCTGCCCATTTCCCTTCCGTCTGGAGCCGGATTGGAGTGTGTTTGTGTTAATGACATTGCTGTAGATTGTTGTTCGTTCCCCATCTTGACAATTCAGACAGTCCCTTTCCCATTCAGATCTCCAGCATTTCGTTCCAATAGCAGGGGTCCGGTTTTCTCTGGGGCACTGACATGTTTCAGGGGTTTGGTGAGTGAACTCAGCCTTGCATTCCATCCTTGATGGGGCGGGACAAGGGTGGTCAGTTTTGTTGGGCCAGCAAGTTGGCAACCCTAGATCCAGGGGAAACAAACACCCAACGAGGCTGGCCAGGGGCAGGACATCAGCTTGGAGGGGAGGGGTGGGGGTGGCAGTGACATCACAAAGGCCTGTTGCAGGAACTCGGCCTATTGGGCAAAGGTGGTGGGGAGGGGGTGACCTCACAGAGAGACCCTGACATCAGCCGGGCAGGGCCAGGCCAGTCTCTGAGACTCCCCCGGCTTTGCTGCCGCAAATCTCCTTCACGAGGTCTCTCCTCGAGGACTGAGAGAGAATTAAGATTCACGGATGTGAGCATGGGGAGGAACCTCTGTGGAGTTTTCTCCTTTCCTACCACTGATTGTACCGAAAACAAACTTCCCTTTTCCAAGGTAAGAGGCCCAGAGAGGTTTGGAACCTGTTCAGTCTGATCCCCCTGGTGCAGGCAGCATTCTAGGCCCAGAAAACACTGGCTTAAGGTGGCCGAATTTGATTTCCTGCCTAGGACTTTGACGCTTAGAATCCCTGGGGACATTGGGGTTTATCCTTTTTGGTTTCCCTTTTCCTCTTTCCTCCCTCCTTTCTCCTCTTCTCTTGCTTCTTTTTCCCCTTTCCCCGGCTTCCCTCCCTCTACCAAGAAGGAGTGTGTGTGGAGTGTGGAGTGTGGATGGGGTGGGGGGTGCTCTCATTGCGGGAGGTCCTCACAAAGAGGTGAGGCTGGATCTGAGAGTGATCCCCTCTGATGGTGACCTGGGCCGTCCTTTGGGACATCTGGTGAGACCTCTCAGCCTCCCGCCCCTCAGAGTCTCAGTGCTGATTGGCCGAGCAGGGGGCTATCGCCAGCGAGGAGACTCAGGTCCTTTTGGCCTCTTTTCAAATCAGGCAAATAAGTCACAACCAATCCAAAGTATGGGATTAATCTTGCTGCTTCTCTCCATTAATTGTCTCTTAGCAGGTCATGATTTCCTCTAATGGTCTAGGTCTTCTAAAATACTTGCTGAATAATTCCTATGAACCACTGTTGGTCTGTAGCTCACTTGAGAGCACTTTATTCTGATCAGTCACTGTATGAAATTCAAGATGTCTCAGATAGGTTGAAAGTCAGGAGCAGTGTTTCCTCACATTTTGTATGTCCGTGTGCGGAATGAATTTTGTGATGTGCACCAATATGTGCAATTTTGTTATGTGACACATCACCTGTATATTGCTGCACATCACAAAATTCATTCTGCACATGGACGGTGTGTGGCAGGGGTGAGGCTGAAGGGTTCAGAGTGTGGGAGGGGGCTGAAGTGGGGCAGAGGGTTGGGGTGTGGGCTGTGGGGTGGGGCTGGGAATGAGGGGCTCAGGGCTAGGGCAGAGGGTTGGGGTGGAGGGGGTGAGGGCTCTGGCTGGGGGAGCGGGCTTTGGGATGGGGCTAGGAATGAGGGGCTGAGGGCTAGCTGATTCAAGATGTTGTTGACAGATGGATAGTACGCGTCTATCAGCTCCTGGGTTCACTAGCCGTTGTCAACCAAGCAAGTTGGCAGACTGAAGGCAGGGCAAGAATGCTGAACCAGAACGGTCTTTGCTCTTGTCACACATGACATCACAATAAACTTATGCATACACACACACACACACAGACATACAGACAGAGGCTGGTACCATTAGCAACAGGAATTTTGATTTCTGGGAGGGGCTGCACAAAGGACTTATTCTTTGCATGTACAGAATATATCACATTGTACCTGGGGTGTCACAAAGTAGTTTACAAACTTGAATTCCAGGAGCCTGACAGCTGCCCTGAGCAGGACCAAGTGAAGGTGGGGCTGTACTGAGGGGTCTGCGAGCTGCAGCGGGACGAGCTGGACTGGGTTTCGCTCTGGTGGAGCAGGTGAGAGGGTCTGGGGGCCAGTGCATTCGGGGAGGGGCTGTCACCCCAGTGGCCGAAGCCCGGAGCACTGACCCCCTCACCCCTCTTGTGGCTGAAGTCCAGAGCCCCCACCTCCCTCCCTGCCCTCCTGTGGATGAGTCGCAGAGCCCAGAGCCCCCACTCCCCTCCACCTCCCCAGCGGCTGAAGCTTGGAGCCCTGATCTCCCCGCCATGGCAGCCGAAGACCAGGTCTCTTCCCTTCATCTCTCTTGGTGGCTTGAGCCTGGACACAAGCCCGGAGTCCTCCCTCCCCGCCTCCGCCCTGGGTGCTATAGCCCGGATCCTGGAGTCTCTACCCAGTTGTGGGAGACCAGAGCCCCAAACCCAGCGCTCCCCCTCCATAGATCAAGCCTGGAGCCCTGAGCCCATCCCCACCCCCGGGAGTTGTTTCGGAAGATGGTACACGCCTGTGTAGGACCCTATGAAATCTCTTTTATTACTGGGGATTTTCCAATTTAGTATTTTCTGAGTTTTGTCCTTTCCATTTCTTAAAAATTAATTCCGTCTTTATGGTTTTTGTGTTAATCACAATTGTTTGATACACTGACCACAGTTAAGTAGCTTTACTATAAATGCACACAAATGTTCAGAAATGGCTTGCAAGGGGAGAAACTGATTTTACTAAAAGAATCCTACAATTTAAACAAAACTTCCTGCAGATGCCCAGAGTACGGTAAAAGTGACATTTTAAACTCACCTTTTAAAGTAGCCGTAAGTAACACGACCAACTGACATGGCTGAACAGTGACACTACAGTCCACAGCAGTGTGTGTGTGCATGGGGGAGGGAGGTTGTGGGGGGAGTGGAGTGTGTGTGTGTGTGTGTGTGTGTTGGGGGAGCGTATGTATGGGTGTGATGGGGAGTGGGGGAGGAGTGTGAGTGTGTGGGTGGAAGTTTATGGGGCGCAGTGGAGGTGAGTGTGTGGGGGTGGGGGGGCGGAAGTTTGTGGGGGCAGTGGAGGTGAGTGTGTAGGTTGGGGGTGTGGGTGGGTGGAAGTTTGTGGGGGCAGTGGAGGTGAGTGTGTGAGTTGGGGGTGTGTGTGGGTGGAAGTTTGTGGGGCAGTGGAGGTGAGTGTGTGGGTGGGGTGGGGGTGGGTGAAAGTTTGTGGGGGCAGTGGATGTGAGGGTAGGGGGTGGAAGTTTGTGGGGGCAGTGGAGGTGAGTGTGACTGTGTGTCTTGGGGCAGTCAGGAGACCGGGGGTCCCGTCCTCCGTGTGAGCTAGAGCTGCCTGAGCAGGGCTGAGCTGAGGGGAGAGAAGCAGCCCAGGGAGCTCTGTCTCCCGTGGCCGTGGGGAGCGTCTCGGGGAGAAGCGGATGCTCCGCCCCCCGTGAGCGCACCGGCCCCGGGGCGTCGCTCTGCTCGGTCCCGGTCCCCCCCCCCCGGGTGCAGCGGGGGGACCGGGACCGAGCAGAGCGACGCCCCGGGGCCGGGCGGGGATGTCCTGGGGCTGAAAGTGCCACTTAGACCTCAACGGGCACCGCGGCTGAGCGCCCCGGGGCTCCCGAGCCGGGCGGTTCGGTGCGGTGCGTCCCGGGGTGCGCGGGCCCGAACCAGCCACCGACGGGGACGGGCCCCCAGCCCCGCTGTGCCCCGGCTCCGCCCCCAGCCCCGCCCCGCTCTGCAGCGACCCGCCCCCAGCCCCGACCCAAGCTCTGGCCCGGCCCCGGCCCCTGTCCCGCCCCTGCTCCGGCCCAATCCCGCCCCGCCCGGGCTCGCCCCTGCTCCACCCCCGCCCCGCTGTGCCCCGGCCCCGCCCCGTGCCCCGTCCCTGCTCCTGCCCCAACCCCGCCCCGCTCTGCCCCGGCCCCGCCCCTACTCCAGCCCCGCCCCGCTGTGCCCCGGCCCCGCCCCTACTCCAGCGCCGCCCCCAGCCCCGCTCCGCTGTGTCCCGGCCCCGCCCCCTGCCCCGGATCCTGTCCCGTCCCTGCTCCTGCCCCAACCCCGCCCCGCTTTGCCCCGGCCCCGCCCCTACTCCAGCACCGCCCCCAGCCCCGCCCCGCTGTGCCCCGGCCCCGCCCCGTGCGGCGTCCCTGCTCCAGCCCCAGCCCCGCCCCGCTGTGCCCCGGCCCAGCCCGCAGCCCCGCCCCGCTCTGCCCCAGCCCCGCCCCTGTCCCGCCTAGCTCTGCCCTTCCCCCGCCTCCACTCCAGTCCCTGCTCCGACCCCGCCCCCAGCCCCGCCCCGCCCGGCAACGCCCCTACTCCAGCCCCGCCCCCAGCCCCGCCCTGCCGCGGCCCCGCCCCCAGCCCCGCCTCCCCCGGGGCTTGGCCTCTGCCCTGATCGCTCTGCCCCACCCCCCAGCCGCCACATGCCCCGCCCACTGCCACCTCCTTTCGCCTCCCTAGCGCCGCCGCCCCTGAAACCCCTCTACCCAGGCCGTGGCCGGAAGCGGAAGTGAGTGCGGAGCTCAGAACGCCATTAGGAGAAGGTCAGAGGCGCCAGAGGGTGGGGTGGGGCGAAGAGGGGCTGTTGCGCGCTGCTTCTGCCAGCCCCGGTGCATTGTGGGATTCCTCCTCCCTCCCAGCGAGTGTCTCCTGTTGCACCCACCCCGACCCTCACCTCCACTGCGCCCACAAACTTCCACCCACACACACCCCCAACTCACACACACACTTCCACTGCCCCCACAAATTTCCACCCACACACACCCCCAACTCACACACACACTTCCACTGCCCCCACAAACTTCCACCCACCCCCACCCCACCCACACATTCACCTCCACTGTGCCCACAAACTTCCACCCACCCCCACCAACACACTCACCTCCACTGCCCCCCACAAACTTCCATGCCCACCCCCACCCACACATTCACTGCCCCCACAAACTTCCACCCACACACACCCCCACCCTCACCTCCACTGCGCCCCATAAACTTCCACACAAACACTCACACTCCTCCCCCACTCCCCATCACACCCATACATACTCTCCCCCAACACACACACACACACTCCACTCCCCCCACAACCTCCCTCCGCCATGCACACACACACTGCTGTGGACTGTAGTGTCACTGTTCAGCAATGTCAGTTGGTCGTGTTACTTACGGCTCCTTTAAAAGGTGAGTTAAAAATGTCACTTTTACCGTACTCTGGGCATCTGCAGTAAGTTTTGTTTAAATTGTAGGATTCTTTTAGTAAAATCAGTTTCTCCCCTTGCAAGCCATTTCTGAACATTTGTGTGCATTTATAGTAAAGCTACTTAACTGTGGTCAGTGTATCAAACAATTGTGATTAACACAAAAACCATAAAGACGGAATTAATTTTTAAGAAATGGAAAGGACAAAACTCAGAAAATACTAAATTGGAAAATCCCCAATAATAAAAGAGATTTCATAGGGCCCTACATAGGCGTGTACCATCTTCCCAAACAACTCCCGGGGGTGGGGATGGGCTCAGGGCTCCAGGCTTGATCGATGGAGGGGGAACTCTGGGTTTGGGGCTCTGGTCTCCCACAACTGGGTAGAGACTCCAGGATCCGGGCTATAGCACCCAGGGCGGAGGGGGGGAGGGAGGACTCCGGGCTTGTGTCCAGGCTCAAGCCACCAAGAGAGATGAAGGGAAGAGACCTGGTCTTCGGCTGCCATGGGGGGGAGATCAGGGCTCCAAGCTTCAGCCGCTGGGGAGGTGGAGGGGAGTGGGGGCTCTGGGCTCTGCAATTCATCCCCAGGAGGGCAGGGAGGGAGGTGGGGGCTCTGGACTTCAGCCACAAGAGGGGTGAGGGGGTCAGTGCTCCGGGCTTCGGCCACTGGGGTGACAGCCCCTCCCCGAATGCACTGGCCCCCAGACCCTCTCACCTGCTCCACCAGAGCGAAACCCAGTCCAGCTCGTCCCGCTGCAGCTCGCAGACCCCTCCGTACAGCCCCACCTTCACCTGGTCCTGCTCAGGGCAGCTGTCAGGCTCCTGGAATTCAAGTTTGTAAACTACTTTGTGACTCCCCAGGTACAATGTGATATATTCTGTACATGCAAAGTATCAGTCCTTTGTGCAGGCCCTCCCAGAAATCAAAATTCCTGTTGCTAATGGTACCAGCCTCTGTCTGTATGTCTGTGTGTGTGTGTGTATGCATAAGTTTATTGTGATGTCATGTGTGACAAGAGCAAAGACCGTTCTGGTTCAGCATTCTTGCCCTGCCTTCAGTCTGCCAACTTGCTTGGTTGACAACGGCTAGTGAACCCAGGAGCTGATAGACGCGTACTATCCATCTGTCAACAACTTCTTGAATCAGCTATTTCCACAGCTTTTTGGAAGAAGATGAGATTTTACAAAAGGTAATTCCCAGATTCTTTTCCTGCTCCTTAGATCACACATGACAGGTTGTTGCCTCCTTCATAGATTCATAGATTCTAGGACAGGAAGGGACCTCGAGAGGTCATTGAGTCCAGTCCCCTGCCCTCATGGCAGGACCAAATACTGTCTAGACCATGCTGGACCCTCTCCAATTTCTCCACATCTTCCTTGAAATGTGGTGCCCAGAACTGGACACAATACTCCAGTTGAGGCCTAACCAGCGCAGAGTAGAGCGCAAGAATGACTTCTTATGTCTTGCTCACAACACACCTGTTAATGCATCCCAGAATCATGTTTGCTTTTTTTGCAACAGCATCACACTGTTGACTCATATTTAGCTTGTGGTCCACTATAACGCCTAGATCCCTTTCTGCCGTACTCCTTCCTAGACAGTCTCTTCCCATTCTGTATGTGTGAAACTGATTGTTCCTTCCTACGTGGAGCACTTTGCATTTGTCTTTGTTAAACTTCATCCTGTTTACCTCAGACCATTTCTCCAATTTGTCCAGATCATTTTGAATTATGACCCTATCCTCCAAAGCAGTTGCAATCCCTCCCACTTTGGTATCATCTGCAAATTTAATAACCGTCCTTTCTATGCCAATATCTAAGTCGTTGATGAAGATATTGAACAGAGCCGGTCCCAAAACAGACCCCTGCGGAACCCCACTTGTTATACCTTTCCAGCAGGATTGGGAACCATTAATAACTACTCTCTGAGTACGGTTATCCAGCCAGTTATGCACCCACCTTATAGTAGCCCCATCTAAGTTGTATTTGCCTAGTTTATCGATAAGAATATCATGCGAGACTCTATCAAATGCCTTACTGAAGTCTAGGTATACCACATCCACCGCTTCTCCCTTATCCACAAGACTCGTTATCCTAGCAAAGAAAGCTATCAGATTGGTTTGACGTGATTTGTTCTTTACAAATCCATGCTGGCTATTCCCTATCACCTTACCACCTTCCAAGTGTTTGCAGATGATTTCCTTGATTACTTGCTCCATTATCTTCCCTGGCACAGAAGTTAAACTAACTGGTCTGTAGTTTCCTGGCTTGTTTTTATTTCCCTTTTTAGAGATGGGCACTATATTTGCCCTTTTCCAGTCCTCTGGAATCTCTCCTGTCTCCCATGATTTTCCAAAGATAATAGCTAGAGGCTCAGATACCTCCTCTATTAGCTCCTTGAGTATTCTAGGATGCATTTCATAGGCCCTGGTGACTTGCAGGCATCTAACTTTTCTAAGTGATTTTTAACTTGTTCTTTTTTTATTTTATCTTCTAAACCTACCCCCTTCCCATAGCATTCACTAAGTTAGTCATTCCTTCAGACTTCTCGGTGAAGACCAAAACAAAGAAGTCATTAAGCATCTCTGCCATTTCCAAGTTTCCTGTTATTGTTTCTCCCTCCTCACTGAGCAGTGGGCCTACCCTGTCCTTGGTCTTCCTCTTGCTTCTAATGTATTGTGGAAGCAGAGAAAGAACGGACAGGAAGGGGATTGCAATGCATGACAGTTTGTTAGCAAGAGTTAGGCTAACTGTAACCCTAATAACGCGAGATTTGTAGAAGCGAGGATTGTGTGAGGCGAGTGGGAAAGAACTGTGTGAGAAGTTGTTGTGACCTTGTGTAGATAATATTGTATGTAGACTAGAGTCTAAACAAGTGAGGAAAATAAGATATCAGGATGACCTATGTATAAACAAAATGCAGCTGTTGCTCATTATTGTCTGTAACAAAAGGTATAAATGCTTGCTGTAATTGTTTACCTGGGAGAGACCTGCCTAGGAGGGGGAGACCCTGTGTCCTAGTGCACTCTCTCCCTCTATGCAATTGATAGAGAGAGAATAAAGTATCTGATTTTGCTGTACCCATCCAAAGAGTGAGAACTGTGTTTTTCTCCGACAGTATTGATAAAAAGGCTTCTTGTTTCCCTTTATTCCCGTAGCCAGTTTGAGCTCATTTTGTGCCTTTGCCTTTCTAATCTTGCCCCTGCATTCCTGTGTTGTTTGCCTATATTTATCCTTTGTAATCTGTCCTAGTTTCCATTTTTTATATGATTTCTTTTATTTTTTAGATCATGCAAGATCTCGTGGTTAAGCCAAGGAGGTCTTTTGCCACATTTCCTATCTTTCCTACTCAGCGGAATAGCTTGCTTTCGGGCCCTTAATAGTGTCCCTTTGAAAAACTGCCAACTCTCCTCAGTTGTTTTTCCCCTCAGTTTTGATTCCCCTGGGACCTTACCTATCAGCTCTCTGAGCTTAGCAAAATCCGCCTTCCTGAAATCCATTGTCTCTATTTTGCTGTACTCCCTTCTACCCTTCCTTAGAACTGTGAACTCTATGATTTCATGGCCCTCCCCCTCTACAACAACCCTCCCCAGCACCTCCCCCAAAATCCCCTACCTGAGCTGGATCCACCACAGCCATTTCCCTTCCCCGGCCCCTAGGAAGATGGGACGGTCTGGAGCAAAACGGGGTCGTTATTCTGCAGCCTGTCAGAGTGAGAAGGGAAATTCGGGAGGTTTCTCAATTAGTGTTAGCCCATTTCACACCCCGATTCCCCCAGGCTCTGTCCTTGCAGACAGACACTCTAGACTCTGCCATGCTGGGAGACGCCTCAGTGACGCTATTACAGCACAGACCCGACCTCTCCCCCAGGACTAAACCCACCAGACGCTATTACACTCTCCCAGGAACAGAGTCTCTGAGCCAAACGCCAGAAAAGAGCAGAATCAAAGGAGCCCCTTTGGGGGATCCCCCGACACTGTCCCCAGAACAGCCCATTCCCTCAGCAGCGCAGGGACCAGGCAGAGGCAGGAATTGGCTTTTCCTCTCTCTGCCCCTCCCCTCTCCCAGGAAAGTCACTGCCCCGGGGGGCTGCAGGGAATGGAGCTGGGCAAGGCTGGGTGCCCGGAACCTCCCTCCCCACTGATTGCTCCAGGTGCCCCACCCAGTCTCATCCCTCTCCCTCCTGCACGAAGAGCCGGTCAGTGTCCTGCATTCCCGTGGGCGTTTCCTCGCCAATAGCTACAGCCACTGCTAACGGGGTGAGCCTGGGTGTGTTGGGCAGCAGTTCTGAGCCGCGCAGAAACTCTGGGGCAGGGATGGGGCGAGCAGGAGCCATTTCTGCAGCGTCACTTTCCAGCCTGGGCCCAGCACTTACCCCAGCTCTCTCGTATCACCTGCAGTCTCTGGCTCAGGAGCTGATGCCAGCAGAGCCCAGGGGAGTGGGGGGAGGGTGTAAACTATTTCCCTTGTCGGAGAAAAACTGAGTTCTCACTCTTTTGTTTGGGTACAGCAAGTCAGAAGCTTTATTAACTCTCACAATTGTGCAGAGGGAGAGAGCTAAGCAGGTCTCTCTCTCTCTGATACCTAATTACAACAAGCATTTATACCTTTCATTACAGAAAATAATGAGGGACAGCTGCATTTTGTTATACATAAGCCATCTTGATATCTTATTTCTTGATTGTTTTGACTCTTGCCAACATACAATATTTCCTATACCTTATCTACACAAGGTCTTCTACACCTTATCTATACAAGGTCACAATAACTTCTCACACAGTACTTTCTCACCCGCCTCACACAATCCTCGCTTCTACAAATCTCGCGTTATCAGGGCTACAGTTAGCCTGACTCTTGCTAACAAACTGTCATGCATTGCAGTTCTTTTCTGACAGTTCTTTTTCTGCTTCCACAACCCCCCCTTTTGTACTTCTAGTACAACAAACATTCTCAAACCTCTATTTGCATCAAGTCCTGGACTTCAGATTCTATATCAGATGCTTCAGTCTTAGGGGTTCTGATTGGATGTAATGACAATGCATGATTAGCATGAACATGAAAGGTATTACTATTATTACGTCTTTTACAACAACAATAACATAATCCTAAGCTAACTAATAACAATACAAGCAATAACATTCCCATAGCAATACTATAATGGGGTTGTTGTACAGCCTTAGTCACAAAGCACAATACATCATACTTAGTACATAAAGTGGATACTCTATAAGCTGTCTGAAAAGCATACTTTTCAACTTGATATATATTTTGAAGCATGTGAATTTGCCCTTGTACTTCAGAGATTTTCTGAATCTCTGGTAACAGTGAAAACAAATTCTGAAATCTATCAGGTACTAAACTAGTCCAATTAAAGGGTATCTGGAACCTAAGGGCTACTTGGAAAGCTCTATCTGCAGGCCAGTAAATAATATCATTGCCTGCAGTGGTAGTGAGATTAAAATGTATGTCTTGCAATGTGGTGGTTTTAACATACACACAGCTATCGTTAGCTTGAAAAAGTAAGTGTCCTGTCAGGGTAGTTCCTTGTCTCCTACCCTCCCAGCAAACGTAGTCATGAAGAGTAACAACTGCTCCTGGCTTCAGTTTATGGTTACACTGAAGCTGTGGGGGTTCTAATGGCCAAAATGTCCATAGACTACCTAACCCCATCCAAATGTCAGGTGTAATCCCAGGAGCACTGACTAAAAATCGATTGGGCGTACCAGGTGGTCTAATTTCCCAGATGTCTCGGTGAATTACCCAATCCCACATGCATCCTCCCCATGGACCCGGCAGGATACGGTATGTGGGAGCCCACACCCCCTTTACCGGTCCATATGCTTGGAAGGAGCACTGAGAACGTCTGCACTTCCACCCAGAAAGTCTCCAAGTAAGTCTCCATGGCCACAGGTCAGATGGTACTCCTGATGTGTCTGTAAGGGCAGTGGGCCAAGCCTGATGTTCTAGATCATTCCGAATGGCCATCAGCTGGTCATTCAGGAAATCCTGAATCTCTGAACATGCTAGATCCCACTGCAATGCCTTCCCAGCCTCAGTGATATTCAATACCATCTCTGTCAGCAACTTCTGGGTCATAGAACTAAGGGCGGAAATAACATGTAACTCACCAACTCCAGCCTGTACCTGGGTTAGTTGTGCTCCAGAAACAAGGCCAATGGCCTTCTCTAGTTGGCCCAATTTCTCATCATGTTCCTGGTTCTTAAAAATATTCCACACTGCTGCTGCACTATTGGCCCCATCCCACAGGGATCCGGTCAAATCTCTCTTCTTTCTAGAGGAAATAACCCAAGCCCTCTGTTGTGCTAATCTAATGGCAGCCCCCTGTGAGCAGTTCGGGTATGTAGAGGTAATCTGGAAACTGGATAAGGGTAATGAAAATTTAACAGTCCCTAGTGTAGTGTTAATCACAGTCCACCGATATCCTACTACATCTCTCTTTGGTGTAGTACTATACCACATCTGTTGGTCAAATACCTTTATGTATTTCCGGGAGGCATTAACATTAGTGGTATAAGAGGGGGTGTATTGCAATAAGGTACAGGTCACATTATTAGTCACTGGAATAATTTCTATGCAGGTAAAATTTCCAGTGGCAGAACAAACTCTTTGGGTATTTGTCTGATTATTCACTAATTGGGTGACCAAATAACAATAAGGGCCTCTCTCATTTAACACAGTACAAGTTCCAGGAACAACCATCATATCTACTTCATTATAGAACCCATCAATTGCAATTATTAATTCTTGGGGTTCGCTGGTAGTGATATCATGTATTTCTATCTCTACTGATCCATTTGTTTTCCATTCAATTGTTTGCTCATATACATTATCCTGAACTTTAAAGAATAATTTCTCTGAACAAAATTTCAGTAAATCACTAAGATGTGAAAGCCTTGGCCAATGGGTTTCATTGGAATATACAGTACGGTTTGTATCTGGGTAAGTTACAGTGGTGGTGGCAGGGGTCAAGGGACTAGTGGGTGTAGTCCTAGTGGTGGCAAGGCGGTTTTGATATTCATCTTCTGAAAGCCAATTAGAAAGGGCAGTGCATCCTGAAGGTACCTGTCCATAAGCACAAAGTCCTGCCCCTGGAAAGAATCCACCTCACCACTGTACCCCGCATTCCCAGGAACGGTCCCCACAGTTCCCTCCTTGCCAATAAACGATGCTCCGTCTTCTCCACCAGAGCCAGTTCTTAATGTCTTTTGTAGTCAGGAATTCCTGGACTTTGGTGGTTTCAGCAGAGCGGGTGTTTCTTCTTTTCTTCTTCTTCAAAAGCAGTTGTGATTCACCATAGTGCAGGGGAGAGGTTACTAGCACTTCACCCTGTACTGGTGTGATTCCTGTAAAAGAATTCAAAGGCATTGTAGATCTGTCAGTGGACAAGGGAGAGGTTACTAGCACTTCACCTTGTCCTCCTTCCCTGCTGTCCAGGAGGCACAGCAGAGCTAGCAGGAGAAATAGGCTGATCAGCAGCTGGAGAATCCTCTCCAGGTGGAGGAGTCTTTTTGCAGTGAGAAGCATGGGTCCAGGTGGGCAGTCCTTGGCACTTTACAGCGGTGTTGGTGGTTAACAGGACTTGGAAAGGGCCCTTCCAGCATGGAGCCAAAGCAGTCTTTCATTGATGGACTTTACGTAGACTCAGTCTCCTTGTTTCAATGAATGGCAGGGCTGCTAGGGTCTTTGGGTAGCACTTCTTTTATCTGTGAGAAAAGAAACCTAACACATTTCATTAATGCCTGGCAGTGTTTTGCAGATATCATAGTTGCTTGGGCACATTCAGGCCCCCCCTTTTCTTGGCTGTCAGCCAAGTCTTAGCTGTGGGTAGTATCCTTGGATGGGGCCAACGTCTTATCTTTGGACTGAGCTTGCTAGCTATTTTTTCCTCAGTTAACTCATTCTGTTCTTTTTCCTTCTCCCCTTCTTGGCTTCTTTTAACCTACAAAGGAAACTTCCACTCTTCACTCATACACCTTTTCCCAACAATGAACACATACACATTGCCATTATACAGTACATTAGTCTTATTATTCAATGTATGCCATGTACACCCTTCCAGTAAAATAACTTTATTACAGAGCTTTGGAGCAACAAACCAGGACAAGCACACCCACTTTTGAGGAGTTCACTCGGTACAACCTCAGGTGTCCAATAGCTTTCCTCCCTCCCCAGCCCTCTGGCTAGAAATCTGAGGTAGCCAGAAGGATCCCATGGGCAATATGGGGAGTGGGTTAACCTTCCATGTCCTTGCTTCCAAAGACTGTTGGTATGCAAATTTTAACAACCATTTTTTTCAATTAAAAATCTGGCCAATGAAGTTTCTTTTTCTTACTTAAGCAACTGTATTAGACTTTAGTATATCACATTTCCTGATTTATCCAAACACTTTTTGTATTCCAAGTTGAATAAAACAAGTATCTGCTTTTTGATTTAACCCTTCTATTTAATTTTGAACTAGACTGTCTTATGAAATTATTAAACCCAACAATTCTGGCCACAAGACAAACACCACAAGACAGGACAAAGAACACAAAAATAATTCCTATTGTACCAGTAAATGCATGGTACATTGAATGCTGTTCAGCTGGCATCCGTTTTCTCTGATGATCTGAAAGACAAAAGAACAGAGGTCTACCCCTTCTGGGTAGTCAGTCATTGCTTAAAATATTTCCTTTATATACACATACTCTTGTTGATTTTAGACAAAACAGAGGAATTACCCCATATTTCCTTGTATTTGTTTCATAGGCAGCCCAGGTTTCAGTGGCTTCTACCTTATTAGTTAGAAAATTGCATTAATACAGATGCTTTCTGGCTTGCTTCCAGATCCAAAGCTATCCACTAGCTTAAAGATTCTTACTTTAAAAGGGACACAATTAACTTTCCCAGACTTTTGATTGCCTTTTACTTCTAGCTCCTGCTTTCAAACACCCAGTGATCTGAAAAAGACAACACAACCTATATTGGTAGGTTTGCATTTCTTTTACCTCTGCTACAATATACACTGCACATGTTCTGGGGAAAATGCACATCCTCTCCACAATTCAATTTCCACAACACTAGCCACATCCATTTCTACACAAGGTGTAACTGTTTCTTTTGTGCTTACAAAATCTCCATGCACCCCTAGTAAAGTGACAGCTCGACCACACAGAGCCAGGGGCACTGTCCTTCTCTATCTTTTTACCAGAGCTTTTATCTGCTATTTTGTTACCCAAAAACAAATTCAAATCTTTTATTCTCCTGGCTTTGACTACCCTGCTGCAGCCACAACCTTTGGTCTTTAGTTAAAACATTTTAAATCTTGTAAAGCATTAAGTCACCTTAAGGATTAAATGCTAAATACCTTAAACAACACTAGTTTCCTGTGTCTGGCAAAAGTATTCTCGGTTTTGCAACTTTAAAACAATACCAATTCATCTCAAACTTATAAAACACAGATTGTACACAGCAGGAGTGTTCTTCAGCAAATTCGACTAACTTATTCATAGTCGAATAATTCCACTTAATTAACCTCTTGCCTGAATTACTTACAGACATTCCTACCAAGTTTCACTGCTTGATTCCCTCTAGCAACTACAGAGTTAACTTCTCACTCTCTTTTCTTAAATCACTTGCTTGTCTCCCAGAACGACACCCAATCAACTCAGATTTTACCATTCCAATTATTATCCTGGGGATTTGAAATCCCCATGCTTATAATTACTTACTCCTTTCCTTCCACTATGCCCTCAAAGTTTCCAACCTGTTTTCCAATCTCTCTATCTATTGCCTGCCCGCTTGGGCCCGATCCTGCATTTCTCGCTGAACCGTCCCTTCCATGGGCACCGGCTTTTTCACTACCAATTTAGATAGGAGGGTGGGCTTCTCAACTAGCCCCCACCCTTCCTGGTCTCTTCTCTTAAACATTCTTACTCACAAGGCTACCCGAGTCCTCCCTCGTGAGGCTTGCCACTTGGGCAAAACGCATGGCCCATTGGCGTTTAACTATTCAATTTTCTCTTGTGGCAAACACACTGCTGTTACAGCATATGCAAACACAAATGGTTAAATTCTGACAAGTCCCTGAAGGACCGGTACTTGCTTAGCCAGTGCTTCCTTTTCTGCCTGGAAGTCCTGTCTCAAGGCTTGCAACTTGCCCTGGGCATAGGTTTGAGTTGCTGCCTGGTTCATGATCTATGCTCTTAATTGCTCAATTCTAGTTATCAAGTACACAACTCTTCCTATTACTCCAACTTCTCTATTGCCCAGTCCTGCTACGACTGGGGTAGATCCACCTGACACCCTTCCCGGTCAACCGGGGTGGAGAGAGGAATGCTAAATCCCTCTCCGGTTCTCAGACTTACTGCGGCTGAGAGTAGGCACACTTTCATACTCACACACGTCTGTCCAGACTGGCCACGTCTGTGTACAACGTTGAGAGAAGGTGCTGTGCAATCTTCAACTTGCTTCCTCTCTTGGGAGGGCAGTTCTTTTACACCCTGAGGTCTCCTGGGGCGTCTTTTCAGTGATTCCAGTCCAGGCCGGCTGCCTGTGGCTTCTTCAGCGTCCCCAAACCACGCCGGCTCCAGGGTCGCAAAGGCAGACTGTTGGATCTCACTGGACAGTTAAGCTTTGCAAATGTAATCTCAGCACTGTAACTTGTCTTGCCTTTGGTTTGACTATGTCTATATTTTTTCACAGCCAGCTGGGGCGGAAAGCAGTTTTTCTTTGTACTTAGCCTGGTCTGCGTTGATTCTTGACCTTGAACGCAGATTAACTTTCTCTTTATCTCTGGACCAAGCTGAATTTCAAATTAACCCGTTCCTTTCCTCAATAGACAAATTGCTCCCATTGTGTGTCAGAGGCTTTTTTTGGTGATTAAAAGCTCCTCTGAGATGTATGATCTTATCTAGATTGAAGGTACCTTCTAGTGGGCATTGTTTAGATGAATTTTCACGCGTGTAATGATTCCAATTCTCTAAATACCTGCAGGTTGATGGACCATAATGTACGTACATAAAATAAGCTGGGGTACCCTTAGGGGGTGAGAGGGAATCCTTAGACTGTCCCCCACCCATTTTCCAATCACACACACAGGGAGGAGGATGCCCTGTCCGCGCTAGCGGCATATAAACTAAGGATCTCTCCCTACAGGGTACTCACACAGGAGAGACTAACGAGGATAGCCATGACCTCCTACACCTCCCTTCAGCAAAGAGCGTCGGCTAATCTCAGAGAGACGGCGCCGCTTACTCTGTTGCATCCAGTGAGATGGTCAGACTGTCAGTGGCTCACACGGAGAGGAAAAGGGGAGGGAAGATGGGTTCACACACTCCTAGACCCAGGTAGCCTCCTCGCCGGACGATGCCAGGCCGAGTTAGCGTACCGTGGGTCGGATCTCCTAAAAGATCCTCTAGTTACCGGGCTTGCGTTAGAGTAGTTCTGGTCACGAGCCAAAAGACTTCGCAGAGTACTCTGGGCGTCTTCCGGTAACACTCAATTCACACACACAGACACAGACACAGACACCCCCCCCCCCCCCAGGCCTTACTCCAGGTACTATTCCCAAGTACCTCGATGCATCACTCGAGGCGGTAAAAACCCCTCCTGCTGAGGCAGTAACAACCCCTCAACACAGGTGCAATCCTATGCACCTTACATATGCATACAGGGGGCGGCAAACAATTCCCCTACGCCGCTCAGCATCTGACCTTGCTGCACAGTCAATAAGTTCGGATGGCGTCAGCCCAACAGGGACAGACGGCCCCACGGACAGTCCTCCTCCGACACCCCAATAGAGATTTCAAAAGGTCTCTTACCTCTATTGTGGCGCCATGGGGTTCGAAGGGGAACGATCCGTAGTAACTGCCGGTGCCTCTGAGGGCGTTGCCATCCCGGACGAGCCCCCAAATTGTCGGAGAAAAACTGAGTTCTCACTCTTTTGTTTGGGTACAGCAAGTCAGAAGCTTTATTAACTCTCACAATTGTGCAGAGGGAGAGAGCTAAGCAGGTCTCTCTCTCTGATACCTAATTACAACAAGCATTTATACCTTTCATTACAGAAAATAATGAGGGACAGCTGCATTTTGTTATACATAAGCCATCTTGATATCTTATTTCTTGATTGTTTTGACTCTTGCCAACATACAATATTTCCTATACCTTATCTACACAAGGTCTTCTACACCTTATCTATACAAGGTCACAATAACTTCTCACACAGTACTTTCTCACCCGCCTCACACAATCCTCGCTTCTACAAATCTCGCGTTATCAGGGCTACAGTTAGCCTGACTCTTGCTAACAAACTGTCATGCATTGCAGTTCTTTTCTGACAGTTCTTTTTCTGCTTCCACACCCTGAATCAGGTCTCCTTCGGCAGCTCAGTCACCATTTCAGCTAGAGCAGAGCTGCGGTACCTGGGCACTGGGCCACCCGGGGCCTTTAACACCACAGCCCTGAGGAGGGGGTGCAGAGATGGACCATCCAGTGAGGAACACAAGTCCTTCTACCCTCCACCACACCCTAGTTTGGAACTGCTGCTGACGGCTCCCCCCATCCGTGGTAACTTTTATCCCCTCTGCCTCCCTCTATCTGGGGGTTTTCCCTTCTGCACCTACCTGGCAGGGCAGGCCGCCCCCCACCCCAGTCTGAACCCCTGAGCTTGTCCCAGTTTTGTCCCTCTGCCCATCCCTCCCCTCCGATTTCTCCCCTTCAGGGGGATATTCCCTGCCTTTGATTGCAGGGAGTAGATTCTGATGGCGCGTGAGGGCAGCAACTTGCAGATGTTACTGAGCATGTGAGAAGAACATTAGAAGATAAGGACGGCCAGACTGGGTCAGACCAAAGGTCCATCTAGCCCAGTGTCCTGTCTGCCAACAGTGGCCAGTGCCAGGTGCCCCAGAGGGAATGAACAGACAGGAATCATCCAGTGACCCATCCCCTGTTGCCCAATTCCCAGCTTCTGACAGACAGAGGTTAGGGACACATCCCTGCCCATCCCGGCTAACAGCAATTGCTAGACCTGTCCTCCATGAACCCATCTAGTTCCCCTTTGATCACAGGACCCTGCTCAGGAACAGTGAAGTTGCAAGTTCTAAAAGGAAACAGCTTCTGATACAAGGGCAGCTCCTCTTCCTCCTCCCCTCCCATGGGGATGAGCAGCCCCCACAGCTGCCACTCTGCCCCAGCCTCCTTCAACCCATTGCCCCCTTCAGCCTCCCCCCAAATGTCCCCTTCCCCCCATCGCCCCCTTCAGCCTCCTCCTACTGCCCCCCATCGCCCCGTTCAGCCTCCCCCCAACTGTTCCCTTCCCCTCACCGCACCTGGTCACCTTCAGCCCCCCGTTGCCCTCTTCAGCCTCCGGCAACTTCCCCCCACTGCCCTGGCTCCACCACTCTCAGGTTCCCTTCCCCCCAACCATCTGCTTCCTTGCCATGGGTAAGAGGGGCAGAAAATGCTTTTGAAAAAACCTTTTGCAAAGTAAAAATAAAACAAACCAAACAACCCCTCCCTTGCTTTGTGCTGGGTGCCCAGCTGTGGGCTTGTGTGTGTGTGGGGGGGGGTGTTCTGAGCACACTCTGTTCAGGGAAGGGGTGGAGTTGGCCAAAGGGGCAGGTGGAATCTTTAGCAGAGAATTCCTTTCTCCATTCTGTTAGCTAAGCATTGCTGTTAAATGTCAGCCGACGAATGCAGCATTTGTAGCAATCTGACTCTAAATCCCCTGCCCTCTCGGTTGCTGCAGTTCTCACACCCTCTGCTCTTGTGATGTCACCACATGACATGGTGTCTTATTCCCATAGTGTCTTATATATTAGCCAGGACCATAGTTTATAAGGTAAAAACTGAAGCATAACTCCTTCCCTTCCCCGTTTTGACTTAGGAAAAATAAATCCTGTCCCCTCCCCCTGCCCCAGCCCAGCCCCACCAGAGCTGCTGCGGCCAGGAGACAGGTGCTCTCTCACCTGGCCCTGAGCTGCTGTGGTGAGAGAGGGCTGGGAGGAGTCCTCTCTCCCTCGGGCAACCTGCTCCCCAAACCCCTCATTCCGAGCCCCAGCCCAGAGCCTGCATCCCCAGCCGGAGCCCTCACCCCCCTGCACCCCCAACCTCTGCTCCAGCCCTGAGCCCCTCATTCCCAGCCCTACCGCAGAGCCCACACCCCCAGCCAGAGCCCCCTCCCCCTGCACCACAACCCTCTGCCCTAGCCCTGAGCCCCTCATTCCTAGCCCCATCCCAAAGCCCGCACCCCCAGCCAGAGCCCTCACCCCCTGCACCCCAACCCTCTGCCCTAGCCCTGAGCCCCTCATTCCCAGCCCCACCCCACAGCCCACACCCCAACCCTCTGCCCCACTTCAGCCCCCTCCCACACTCTGAACCCTTCAGCCTCACCCCTGCCACACACCGTCCATGTGCAGAATGAGTTTTGTGATGTGCAGCAATATACAGGTGATGTGTCACATAACAAAATTGCACATATTGGTGCACATCACAAAATTCATTCCGCACACGGACATACAAAATGTGAGGAAACACTGCTCCTGACTTTCAACCTATCTGAGACATCTTGAATTTCATACAGTGACTGATCAGAATAAAGTGCTCTCAAGTGAGCTACAGACCAACAGTGGTTCATAGGAATTATTCAGCAAGTATTTTAGAAGACCTAGACCATTAGAGGAAATCATGACCTGCTAAGAGACAATTAATGGAGAGAAGCAGCAAGATTAATCCCATACATTGGATTGGTTGAGACTTATTTGCCTGATTTGAAAAGAGGCCAAAAGGACCTGAGTCTCCTCGCTGGCGATAGCCCCCTGCTCGGCCAATCAGCACTGAGACTCTGAGGGGCGGGAGGCTAAGAGGTCTCACCAGATGTCCCAAAGGACGGCCCAGGTCACCATCAGAGGGGATCACTCTCAGATCCAGCCTCACCTCTTTGTGAGGACCTCCCGCAATGAGAGCACCCCCCACCCCATCCACACTCCACACTCCACACACACTCCTTCTTGGTAGAGGGAGGGAAGCGGGGGAAAGGGGAAAAAGAAGCAAGAGAAGAGGAGAAAGGAGGGAGGAAAGAGGAAAAGGGAAACCAAAAAGGATAAACCCCAATGTCCCCAGGGATTCTAAGCGTCAAAGTCCTAGGCAGGAAATCAAATTCGGCCACCTTAAGCCAGTGTTTTCTGGGTTTAGAATGCTGCCTGCACCAGGGGGATCAGACTGAACAGGTTCCAAACCTCTCTGGGCCTCTTACCTTGGAAAAGGGAAGTTTGTTTTCGGCACAATCAGTGGTAGGAAAGGAGAAAACTCCATAGAGGTTCCTCCCCATGCTCACATCCGTGAATCCTAATTCTCTCTCAGTCCTCGAGGAGAGACCTCGCGAAGGAGATTTGCGGCAGCAAAGCCGGGGGGGTCTCAGAGACTGGCCTGGCCCTGCACCTCTGTCCTGCATGGCTGATGTCAGGGTCTCTCTGTGAGGTCACCCCCTCCCCACCACCTTTGCCCAATAGGCTGAGTTCCTGCAACAGGCCTTTGTGATGTCACTGCCACCCCCACCCCTCCCCTCCAAGCTGATGTCCTGCCCCTGGCCAGCCTCGTTGGGTGTTTGTTTCCCCTGGATCTAGGGTTGCCAACTTGCTGGCCCAACAAAACTGACCACCCTTGTCCCGCCCCATCAAGGATGGAATGCAAGGCTGAGTTCACTCACCAACCCCCTGAAACATGTCAGTGCCCCAGAGAAAACCGGACTCCTGCTATTGGAACGAAATGCTGGAGATCTGAATGGGAAAGGGACTGTCTGAATTGTCAAGATGGGGAACGAACAACAATCTACAGCAATGTCATTAACACAAACACACTCCAATCCTGCTCCAGCCGGAAGGGAAATGGGCAGGAATTCCTGCTGTCCAGCAATGGACACACTTATAGCCCTGCACAGCAGTGAGTGGGCCGGGGAGGCTGGTCTGAGCAAACAATGTGAAGTGATAATTCACTAAGAGAATCATAGTGTAGGGAAGCCAGTGGCTATCAGGTAGCTGTGGCTGAGGGGTTAAGGTGCTGGACTAGAAATCCCTTGGGGCCTTCCCACGTAGATTTGAATCTCCGTGCCAACTCCGGAAGCATTGAACTGTTGTCGGGTTGGATCACAGAAAGCCCCTTGGGAGCTGCCAACCGATGTGCCAAGACTACTTCTGCCCCTGCTTTCCTGCCCTGGCAGCTCAGGACCCCAGAACCCTGTCTTGTTGAGCCAGACACGCCCGTCTGCTCCAACACAGACCCAGGGTCTCAATTACTTGCCCAAACCTGCAGGCTTAACCTGAAAGCAGCTCACAGAAGCTCAGGTTCAGCTGTTTGTCCTCTGTGACCCTAAATCCTTTTCATAGTCCCTGCTTTCCAGGCTACGGTTCCCTAGGCTCTAGGTGTGGCCACCAGCCTCCGTTCCCAGCTATAGGGCCTGGCTTTTGGCTGGATTAAACTGCATTTGTTTTACTAATCCCATTTTATCAAACTATCCAGGCTGCTCTGTACAACTGCCCCATCATTAGCATTATTTACCACTCCTCCAAGCAGTGTTAGCCACAGACTTTATCAGCAGTGATTTTATATTTACTTCCAGATGGTTAATTACAAAGTTGAATCGTGAGGGGGCTACAGCCAATCCCTGTGGTGCCTCATTAACAGCTCCCCCATTCAGTGATGATGCCCCATGGACAGGTACAAGGTCAGACTTGGGGTCACCCATCAGGAGAAGGGGAGCAGGGGGATTATTTTACTACTGTTTTATAATGCACCTAATTTTTTTATTCACAGGCTCCACCTACAGTGTCTGTCACTTTTGTACCTGGGCCCTTCTGGGACAATTCTCGTCTCATTTACACTGGAGCCAATCCAAAGTGAATCCAGGCCATCCCTCCCAGCCTGCCCATGACTGCTGTCTGTGGAGATCTAGCCCAGGGAACAGCCTCACTCCTCCATGGTTGGGCTGGTTCCCTGATTTTTTTGCTTCTGTGGAAACACTTCCAATGGCCTTTCACCTTCCCCGTCCTGCACATGCTGCCCTGGTTGGGCAGATCCCATCTGTCCAGGGCTTGCCCCTGTCACCTCCACCTTTCCACTCGGGATTTAGAGTAATCCAACAAATCCCCTTCTTTTATTAGCATTGTGTACAGGCCCCACTCAGGGATCAGCCCCATGGTGCCAGGTGCCGTCCACATACAGAACAAACAGACACTCTCTGTCCCACAGAGCTTCAATCTGCCTGCTTCCCGTCTCCCGGCAGGAACCGCTCTTTGCTGCGGCTTGGACCTGCTTCCACTGCTCCCTGGGGGATTGGCAGTTTCACTGGCTCAGGCTGCGTTGCCCCTTGCTGCCTCATCCGAGCCAGCTCAGACACCGTCTAGGGCTCTTCTGAAAGGTCTTTGTGTAAAATCCCAATGCAAGCATCCGCTTCTCCCCGAGACGCTCCCCACGGCCACGGGAGACAGAGCTCGCCCCCCCCCCGCGCGGGGATTGTGGCTGGGTCAGTCTGGGCCCCCGAGAGCGAGATGTCAACACTGGGCTTCAGCGCCAAAGGGTTTGACCCGAGCCCCGCTCCAGCCGCAGCTCCAGAGCCAGGACAAGCGAGGGCACGTTGGGGGGGAGGTTTTACAGGTGCTGCCGGCGACCTTTACATCCAAAGCCATCTGTCCTCATGGCACTGGCCTCTCCTTGCACCCCACACAATGCTCCTGAAACCGGATTAGTAAATGGAACGAATTTCCATTCAGACAGAACCAAGGGCTTAGACCTCAACTGCCTTCAGTGAAGATAACTCTTAATTGTTCACCTCAGGGTGGACTGATTTAAATTAAAGCCTTTAATCACCATGCAGAAAACCTTGCTTTGAATCCTCTATTGGAATTGTGTTTGGCATTCGTACTTCAGTCATTTTCCTAAAGACGGGGTAACTTTCCTTGGTGGGGAACCATCACAATGTCGATTTACGACTAAATATAATCTGGACATGAAATGTGCTGCTTTGTTTGTTTGCTAAGCAGGAGGATACGTCCTTCCTCGGATACGAAATCCTTTCAGCCGGCACCAGCCAGAAAACAAGTAGGCAAACATTTGACAGAACAGACAGAGAAACCTCACTGACAGACACCCGCATGGACGCTGTCTACATGTGTCACGGAGTAAGGGGGAGTCAGGGCCCCGCACCCCTCTTCCTGAGATCGACTGTGACTCTCAACCCGCCAGTAAAACAGAAGGTTTATTAGGAGACAGGAATACAGTCTCAAGCAGAGCGTGTAGGTACGACCAGAACCCCTCAATTAGGCCCTTCTGGGAGGTTCAGGGATCTTAGACCCCAGCTTGGGGTTCCCTGCGTTGCACCACTCAGCCTCGCCCTCCCAAGACCAAACTTCTTTTTTCCTAGCAGCCCCTCCCTCCTTTGTTCAGTCTCCCAGGCAGAAGGTGTTACTTCTCCCAACCCCCCTCCTGGCTCAGGTTACAGCTCAGGTAGCTTCCTTCCAGGGAAGTCCCCCATCCCCAATGCAACCCCCCTGCAACATTCCCAGGTCAAATCTGCCCCACTCCCTGCTCCGTCACATCTCTCCCCCCTTCGAGACTGAACTGAGCGGGGTCACTCTGCCCAGTGACCTGGGGAAGTTCAGGGCCCCCTCTTCGGGACAACGCATCCGCTATTAGGTTGGCACTTCCCTTCACATGGACCACGTCCATGTCATAATCCTGCAGGAGCAGGCTCCACCTCAGGAGCTTGGCGTTGGCTCCTTTCATCTGGTGCAGCCAGGTCAGGGGAGAGTGGTCGGTGTGCACGGTGAAGTGTCGCCCAAAGAGATATGGCTCTAGCTTCTTGAGGGCCCACACCATGGCCAGGCATTCCTTCTCGATAGCCGTGTAGTTCTGCTCCCGAGGTAGCAACTTCTTGCTCAGGTACACGATGGGGTGTCTCTCCCCCTTTTCATCCTCCTGCATTAACACCGCCCCCAGCCCCGTGTCTGAGGCATCGGTGAACACCATAAAGGGCTTGTCAAAGTCGGGGTTTGCCAGAACTGGGCCACTGACCAGAGCCTCCTTCAGCTCCTGGAGAGCCTCCTGGCACTCCTCGGTCCAGACCACCTTGTCTGGCTTCCCCTTCTTGCACAGCTCAGTGATGGGGGCGGCTATGGAGCTAAAGTGGGGCACGACCCTTCGATAGTACCCCGCCATCCCAATAAAGGCTTGGACCTGCTTTTTGGTTTGTGGAGCGGGCCAGTCTCTGATCACCTCCACTTTGGCTGGTTCTGGCTTTAGGCAGCCGCTCCCCACCCGGTGGCCTAGGTAGGATACCTCAGCCATCCCCACCTTGCACTTCTCCGGTTTTACGGTCAGCCCAGCCTCCTGGAGTTGGTGCAGCACTTGTCTAACCTGGGACACATGGTCCTCCCAGGTCTGGCTAAAGACACAGATGTCGTCAATATACGCCACGGCAAAACTCTCCATCCCCCTCAGTAGCTGATCCACCAGGCGCTGGAAGGTGGCCGGCGCTCCCTTGAGGCCGAAAGGCAGGGTCAGGAACTCATAGAGCCCCAGAGGGGTGATAAAGGCCGATTTCAGCCTGGCATCGGCATCCAGCGGCACTTGCCAGTAGCCCTTTGTAAGATCCATGGTGGTAAGGTACCGAGCACCTCCCAGCTTGTCTAGGAGCTCGTCAGGCCTGGGCATGGGGTAGGCATCGGCTACAGTGATGGCATTGAGCTTGCGATAGTCCACACAGAACCGGATCGACCCGTCCTTTTTGGGGACCAGCACCACCGGCGAGGCCCAAGGGCTGGAAGACGGCTGGATCACCCCCAAAGCCAGCATGTCATTGACCTCTCTTTCCAGGTCCTGAGCCGTTTTCCCTGTGACCCGGAAGGGGGGGCATTTTATAGGCGGGTGCGATCCTGTCTGCACCCGGTGGACAGTCAGATTAGTGCGTCCAGGCTGGTTGGAAAACAGCTGTTGGTACAGATGCAGCACCCCTCTGATCTCAGCTTGCTGGGCCGGGGTCAGCTGATCAGAGAGGGGAATTGCTTCCAGGGGGGAGCCAGCTCTTGTCCCCGGGAATAGATCTACTAAAGGGTCATCTCCCTGCCCCTCCCAGTGTCCACACACAGCCAACACCACATTCCCCCTGTCGTAATATGGCTTCATCATATTCACATGGTACACCCGGTGGTGGTGTGCCCGGTTCGACAGCTCCACCACATAGTTTACCTCGTTTAGTTGCTTGACGACCTTGAAGGGCCCTTCCCAGGCGGCCTGGAGTTTGTTTTTCCTCACGGGGATGAGGACCATCACCTGGTCCCCAGTGGCGAAGGCGCGGGCCCGTGCTGTGCGGTCATACCAGACCTTCTGCTTCCTCTGGGCTCTGGCCAGATTCTCCCTGGCCAGGCCCATGAGCTCGGCAAGTCGTTCCCGGAAGGTCAGGACATACTCCACCACCGACTCTCCATCGGAAGTGGTCTTCCCCTCCCATTCGGCTCTCATCAGGTCCAGGGGCCCCCTTACCCGCCTTCCATATAACAGTTCAAAAGGTGAAAACCCGGTAGACTCCTGGGGTACCTCCCGGTACGCGAACAGCAGGTGAGGTAAATACTTGTCCCAGTCCTGCGGGTGCTGATTCATAAATGTTTTCAGCATCATTTTTAGCGTACCATTGAACCTCTCCACCAGCCCGTTGGATTGGGGGTGATACGCCGAGGCCCAGAAATGTGCGAACCCCACATTTCTCCCACAAGCACCGGAGTAGGGCCGACATGAAGTTGGACCCTTGGTCCGTCAGGACTTCCTTGGGGAACCCCACTCGGCTGAAAATGGTCAGCAGCGCATCTGCCACAGTGTCTGCCTCGATGGACGATAAGGGCACTGCCTCGGGGTAGCGGGTGGCGAAATCTACCACCACCAGAATGTATTTCTTCCCTGACCGGGTCGTCTTGCTGAGAGGTCCCACTATGTCCATGGCCACCTTTTGGAAAGGCTCCTCTATGATGGGCAAAGGTCTCAATGCCGCTTTCCCTTTGTCCCGGGCCTTCCCCACCCTCTGACAGGGGTCACAGGATCGGCAGTACTGTCGGACGTTGGTAAAGACCCCAGGCCAGTAAAATTTCTGTAGCAGCCTCTGCCTGGTGCGCCGGATTCCCTGGTGCCCTGCGAGAGGGATGTCATGGGCCAGGTGCAGTAGCTGGTGGCGAAACTTCTGGGGAACAACCAGCTGCCTCCTGACCCCCCAGGACTCCACTTCCCCTGGGGGAGCCCACTCTCGGTATAGGAATCCCTTCTCCCACAGGAACCTCTCCTTGCAACCTCTCATCATGGTCTGTACCACACTGAGGTCAGCCAGGTCCCTTAGCTTCCGCAGGGAGGGGTCCTTCTGCAACTCGGCCTGGAACTCGGCAGCTGGGGAAGGGACAGGAACCTGCTCCCTCTCGTCAGCTGGGTCAGAAGCCACAGCCACCCCGAGCCTTGTCCTTGGGTGTTCCCTCCCCACCAGGGTAGGGTTCTGTGCCTCCGATGTGACATCCTTCCCAAGGTCAGGGCGTAGTGCCCCTCGCCGGCTCTGGCTACGGGTCACGACTAAGGCGGTCTGGGGGTTGCTTGGCCAGTCCTCTAGGTCCCCCCCATCAACACCTCAGTGGGCAAATGGTGGTGCACTCCCACGTCCTTGGGGCCCTCCTTGGCCCCCCATTTCAGGTGTACCCTCGCCACGGGAACCTTGAATGGGGTCCCGCCCACCCCTGTCAGGGTCAGGAAGGCGTTGGGCACCACCCGATCTGGGGCCACCACCTCGGGCCGGGCCAGTGTCACCTCTGCGCCTGTGTCCCAGTATCCATAAACTTCCTTCCCATCCACCTCCAGGGGGACAAGGCACTCGCTCCGCAGGGGCAGCCCCGCGCCCACCCTGTAAACGGAGAACTTTGAGTCCGGAGCATCCGGCCCCCCAGAGAAGCTGGCCTGAGGCCCTTCTCTCTCTTGAGCAGTTGATAAGCTGCCAGCCCCCCTTGCCTGGAAAGCCGGCCCCTCGTCCGTCTGGGCCTCTACCAAGTTAATCCGGTGTGGGTTCGGTCTGCTCAGTCTGTCCTTGAGCTTGGGGCACTGGGCCCGAATGTGGCCTCTTCGGCCGCAGTAATAGCAGCTCATGTCCCGTGGGTCCCCTCGAGCCGGTCGGTTGTCCCTGACGCTGGGCATTCCTTTTGGGAGGGGATTCCCCATATTCCCCCTTTGGGAGGTACCCGGGTGACTCTCTCTCTGCATCACGGCGGGCCTGCTCCTTTGGGACTCCTCCCTGCCAGCCCCTGACCGGCTCTTCACAAACTCATCGGCCAGCCGGCCTGCATGTCGCGGGTTCTCTGGTTTTTTGTCCCTCAACCACAGCCTCAGGTCGGACGGGCACCGCTCATACAGTTGCTCCAGTACCAGCAGTTTAACCAGGTCCTCCTTTGTCTGGGCCCCAGCAGCCCACTTGCTGGCGTATCCTTCCATGCGGACGGCTAGTTGCAGATATGAGATCTCCGGGGTTTTATCCTGACTCCGGAACCTTTCCCGGTACATCTCAGAAGTCAGCCCAAACTCACGTAGCAGGGCCTTTTTGAATAGTTCATAGTCCCCTTTTTCCGCCTCTTCCAGTTGGCGGTACAAGGCCAAGGCTTTGGGGTCCAGTAAGGGGGTGAGAACCCGGAGTTTGTCTGCAGGATCAACCTGGTGCAGCTCGCAGGCCGTCTCAAAGGCATCCAGGAAGTCATCCATGTCCTCCCCCTCCTTACGTGGGGCCAGGATGCACTTATCAAAGCTTCGTGCAGTCCTGGGTCCCCCCTCACTCACCGCAGCCGGGGGCTCGCGGCCCTTCAGCCTCGCCAGCTCCAGTTCATGATGCCTCTGTCTCTCATTCTCCTCCCGTTCATGCTGCCTCAGTTTCTCTTTCTCCTCCTGTTCATGCTGCCTCAGTTTCTCTTTCTCCTCCTGTTCATGCTGTCTCTGTTGTTCACGATCCTCCAGCTCTCTCAGTTTTAGCTCTATCTCCCATCCCAGCCCATTCCGCTCCATGGATGCTGCGCGTGGCCGGGAGGATCCCCTGCTGGCCGGCGAGCGTTGCCGGGAGGATCCCCTGCTGGCCGGGGCGGTCACTGCGCCCTCGGTATTTGCTGGGCTCCTCCCCACCCTTCCCCTAGGCGTAGGAAGGAGGGGTCTCGGGAAGCCCTCAGCAGCCGGCTGACCACTCCCAGATGGGACAGACACTGGGGCCTGCGCTGCATCTGCCAGGCTGCTTCCCTCAGAGACAGGGATCAGTTTATTCGCGCGATCTCCCTTCTCCAGCTGGGCAATGAGCTGTTCTTTGGTGAGCTTCCCAATGCGCACCCCCCTCTGCTTGCACAGCTCCACCAGGTCGCTCTTAAGCCGCTTGGCATACATCTTCCTGCTGGCCACTCACAGGCCTGTGTGCCCACCGCTCCCCACAGTTTCCAGGGAGACCCCTAGTGTGCCAGCCCTTCTCGAGGTCACCACCTCTCTGCCAGGGTCGAGCTGCAGACTCCTCCGCCCCTGGGACCACTCGCTGCGATCCCCCGGGGGACCCTGTTACTGCAAAAGTCCTCCTCGCTGGTCACACACTCCCAGGGGTGATAACCGTCTCTTTCTTACTCCTCAGCACGCCTGGTCCCCGTCAATCCCCCTTCATTTTACTGCTCCCCAGTCACTTACTGCAGGAAGCGCCGTCCACGGGGTGCAGTAGATCCCGCCTCTGCCACCAGTTGTCACGGAGTATGGGGGAGTCAGGGCCCCGCACCCCTCTTCCTGAGATCGACTGTGACTCTCAACCCGCCAGTAAAACAGAAGGTTTATTAGGAGACAGGAATACAGTCTCAAGCAGAGCGTGTAGGTACGACCAGAACCCCTCAATTAGGCCCTTCTGGGAGGTTCAGGGAGCTTAGACCCCAGCTTGGGGTTCCCTGCATTGCACCACCCAGCCTCGCCCTCCCAAGACCAAACTCCTTTCTTCCCTAGCAGCCCCTCCCTCCTTTGTTCAGTCTCCCAGGCAGAAGGTGTTACTTCTCCCAACCCCCCTCCTGGCTCAGGTTACAGCTCAGGTAGCTTCCTTCCAGGGAAGTCCCCCATCCCCAATGCAACCCCCCTGCAACATTCCCAGGTCAAATCTGCCCCACTCCCTGCTCCGTCACAACATGCATGTGTGAACCAGCAGGGAGCTCTTACTGAAAAGTTCTCTCTTTAGCTGGGCATCTCCGGGGAATGGTGACTATTTTCTGCTTCCGCTCTGCGATTGGAGTCCAACCATGTGCCTAGGTTACAAAGAAGAGAAAAGCATTTCAGTCATTAAAAACTGAACAGAAAACCTGACCCTGCCAGGGAGAGTAACCCACACATTCACCTGGGATCTTGCTGTCAGGGCACTACAGAATGGAAGTGCTGAGGAGAATAATGCACTCCCCAGAGTCTGTCCTGGTCCAACCGTGAAAAGACCTTTTAGTCTTACCTCACCAGAGCCAGACCATAGGAAAGGACCAGTTCATGCGGTCTCATGTTGCCAGAGGTATCCAGGATTTACAGCCAATCAGATCTGCAGTGCAATCCACAGCTAAAGGCATTCTGTGTCCAGGCCTATGTAAGCGGGGGAATGGTCCCGCTATCGTGGGGACCTTTCCTGGCTCATACACTACCCCTGTGGAATTGGCTGGCGAAAGGATCTGAGTCCTCGCTCCCACTAACTTCACCCAGAGGCCCGCCTGACTCCAGGACACCCCTTCTACTCTCATGTGGCAGAGTCCTCATAACCCAGACAAGGCTGGGCCCAGGATTCCTGGGGCTCGACCCCCAATCTGGTTGTTGTACTTAGGACAGGGCTCGGGTGTCTCCACTCCGGGGTACTCTCTCTGCTCCGGACGCTTCCCTGACCCATTGATCATCGCACATAGTTCAAAGCAAACAAAAGTTATTAAACAGCAAGTCATTAAAAACAAGGAGAAACTGGGGAAGGTGAAAGGAAAAGCCATCACCACGCTCTGTGGCACGGGGGACCCCAAACAGCTGTGGCAGTTCACAGTCTGTTCCTCACACGTCCCAGGCCCCTGGCCAGGCCCTGGCTGTGCTGCAGGGACGCTGCGGGTCGGACACTCGCTCTGGCGGTGGCCACACGCCCTCAGTGTCTAGGTGGCAGGGCCCCTCCCCCCCCCGCGGGGGTTACAATACCCCTCCCAGTGCGGCCTGCAAGGCCTCTTGACTGGTGGGGTCTCCCTGTACTGGGCCCGCTGCCCAGGAACCCCAACACTCTGCCCAGCTGCTCCCCACACCTGGCTCCAGAAGGCTCCAGCCCGAGCCCCACTCTGCCCCCACACAGCTGCTGCTGCTCTGCCCCCCACGCGACTCCCTGGGCCGCTCCTCTCCCCTCAGCTCAGCCCTGCTCAGGCAGCTCCAGCTCCCCCGGCCTCCTGACTGCCCCAACACACACAGTCACACTCACCTCCACTGCACCCACAAACTTCCACCCACACACACCCCCACCCACACTCACCTCCACTGCCCCCACAAACGTCCACCCACCCCCACCCCACCCACACATTCACCTCCACTGCCCGCACAAACTTCCACCCACCCCCATCCACACACTCACCTCCACTGCCCCCACAAACTTCCACCCACACAACCCCCCCCACACACACTCACCTCCACTGCCCCCACAAACTTCCACCCACGCTCACCCCACCCACACACTCACCTCCACTGCCCCCACAAACTTCCACCCACACCCACCCTCACGCACACACTCACCTCCACTGCCCCCACAAACTTCCACCCACCCCCCCACACACACACACTCACCTCCACTGCCCCCACAAACTTCCACCCACGGCCACCCCACCCACACATTCACCTCCACTGCCCCCCACAAACTTCCACCCACACCCCCCCACACACACACACTCACTTCCACTGCCCCCACAAACTTCCACCCACACCCCCCCCAACTCACACTCACCTCCACTGCCCCCACAAACTTCCACCCCACCCACACACTCACCTCCACTGCCCCCCACAAACTTCCACGCCCACCCCCATCCACACATTCACCTCCACTGCCCCCACAAACTTCCAGCCCCACCCACACACTCACCTCCATTGTGCCCCATAAACTTCCACCCACACACACACACTCCTCCCACACTCCCCAACACACCCATACATACTCTCCCCCAACACACACACACACACACACACTCCACTCCCCCCACAACCTCCCTCCCCCATGCACACACACAAAATTTCACTTTTACCGTACACTGGGAATCTGCAGGAAGTTTTGTTTAAATTGTAGGATTCTTTTAGTAAAATCAGTTTCTCCCCTTGCAAGCCATTTCTGAACAGTTGTGTGCATTTATAGTAAAGCTACTTAACTGTGGTCAGTGTATCAAACAATTGTGATTAACACAAAAACCATAAAGACGGAATTACTTTTTAAGAAATGGAAAGGACAAAACTTAGAAAATACTAAATTGGAAAATCCCCAATAATAAAAGAGATTTCATAGGGCCCTACATAGGTGTGTACCATCTTCCGAAACAACTCCCGGGGGTGGGGATGGGCTCAGGGCTCCAGGCTTGATCGATGGAGGGGGAAGCTCTGGGTTTGGGGCTCTGGTCTCCCACAACTGGGTAGAGACTCCAGGATCCGGGCTATAGCACCCAGGGCGGAGGCGGGGAGGGAGGACTCCGGGCTTGTGTCCAGGCTCAAGCCACCAAGAGAGATGAAGGGAAGAGACCTGGTCTTCGGCTGCCATGGGGGGGGATCAGGGCTCCAAGCTTCAGCCGCTGGGGAGGTGGAGGGGAGTGGGGGGGTCTGGGCTCTGCGACTCATCCACAGGAGGGCAGGGAGGGATGTTGGGGCTCTGGACTTCAGCCACAAGAGGGGTGAGGGGGTCAGTGCTCCGGGCTTCAGCCACTGGGGTGATAGCCCCTCCTCCAATGCACTGGCCCCCAGACCCTCTCACCTGCTCCACCAGAGTGAAACCCAGTCCAGCACGTCCCGCTGCAGCTCGCAGACCCCTCAGTACAGCCCCACCTTCACCTGGTCCTGCTCAAGGCAGCTGTCAGGCTCCTTCAATTCAAGTTTGTAAACTACTTTGTGACTCCCCAGGTACAATGTGATATATTCTGTACATGCAAAGTATCAGTCCTTTGTGCAGCCCCTCCCAGAAATCAAAATTCCTAGAGATTTTGGCCAAGTCTCTCAGTGTTGCTAATGGTACCAGCCTCTGTCTGAATGTCTATGTGTGTGTGTGTGTGTGTGTATGCATACGTTTATTGTGATGTCATGTGTGACAAGAGCAAAGACCGTTCTGGTTCAGCATTCTTGCCCTGCCTTCAGTCTGCCAACTTGCTTGGTTGACAATGGCTGGTGAACCCAGGAGCTGATAGACGTGTACTATCTATCTGTCAACAACTTCTTGAATCAGCTATTTCCACAGGTTTTCGAAAGAAGATGAGATTTTACAAAAGGTAATTCCCAGATTCTTTTCCTTCTCCTTAGATCACACATGACAGGTTGTTGCCTCCTTCATAGATTCATAGATTCTAGAACTGGAAGGGACCTCGAGAGGTCATTGAGTCCAGTCCCCTGCCCTCATGGCAGGACCAAATACTGTCTAGACCATCCCGGATAGATATTTATCTAGCCTACTCTTAAATATCTCCAGAGATGGAGATTCCACAACCTCCCTAGGCAGTTTATTCCAGTGTTTACTGAACAAGTTTTCTCCCTCCTCCTTATGACACCCTTTTAGATACCTGAAAACTGCTATCATGTCCCCTCTCAGTCTTCTCTTTTCCAAACTAAACAAACCCAATTCTTTCAGCCTTCCTTCATAGGTCATGTTCTCAAGACCTTTAATCATTCTTGTTGCTCTTCTCTGGACCCTCTCCAATTTCTCCACATCTTCCTTGAAATGTGGTGGCCAGAACTGGACACAATACTCCAGTTGAGGCCTAACCAGCGCAGAGTAGAGCGCAAGAATGACTTCTTACGTCTTGCTCACAACACACCTGTTAATGCATCCCAGAATCATGTTTGCTTTTTTTGCAACAGCATCACACTGTTGACTCATATTTAGCTTGTGGTCCACTATAACGCCTAGATCCCTTTCTGCCGTACTCCTTCCTAGACAGTCTCTTCCCATTCTGTATGTGTGAAACTGATTGTTCCTTCCTAAGTGGAGCACTTTGCATTTGTCTTTGTTAAACTTCATCCTGTTTACCTCAGACCATTTCTCCAATTTGTCCAGTTCATTTTGACCAGCCTCCCCGGCCCACTCACTGCTGTGCGGGGCTGTAAGTGTGTCCATTGCTGGACAGCAGGAATTCCTGCCCATTTCCCTTCCGGCTGGAGCAGGATTGGAGTGTGTTTGTGTTAATGACATTGCTGTAGATTGTTGTTCGTTCCCCATCTTGACAATTCAGACAGTCCCTTTCCCATTCAGCCCCAAACATTTATCATCCAGGAGTAAGATCCCCAAATAATGAGACTGTCTTAACCAAACAAAGAGTAAATTAGGAGCAGGGGGCGTGTGCGCACATAGGGGGTGGGGGGATATTTTCAAATTCTGAGCCCTTAGCGGGAAGTCTGATGCCCCCCCCCCATGATTGTTTGACCTAGGGATGTAAATAGTGGTTAAAACGATTAACCGGTTAGAATTATATCATTTAACTCATTAACCGTTTTACCTCAGGTCTCTCCAGCGGGCCGGCACAGGGCAGCCGGGGCTGGGGTCCCACCGACCAGGTACGGCAGGGTCTGCTCCAGGCTGCCTTGGCTGCCGCAGACAGGGCTGGAGCCACTCCAGCGTGGCTCTGTCCGGGATCCTGCCTGCCCACCGGCGTGGGGCTGCCCCCCCCCCCAGCCCACTGCGGCCGGGACTCCTCTGGCCCAGGGGGGCTGGCCGGTCGGCGGGGTTAACTGGCAAGGTCCGGTTAACCGGTAAGCAAACCAGTAAACCCAGTACTTCCTGGTTCACCTTTGATATCCCTGGTTTGACCACGTCTAGGAAAAAAGCTTCCCAGTGGCTGCTGGGCGGGGCAGCCCCTCCCAATCTCCTACCCCATGGGCTGGGGGAGCTGCCATTGTATCTGTGCCCATCCCCCTCCCTGCTCCTGCCCTCTGGCTCTGCCCTCCCCAGCCAGTCTCTGCTTGTTCCATAGTCTCCCTCCAGCCCCCCCCCCACATCCCCCCTTTACTTCACTTTATCGGACACTCAGAGCTTCCCTCTAGTCCAGCTCTGCTCCCCTGAGCCCCAGAATTCTCCCCCTGCCCCGATACCTGTGTGTTCCCCCAGCCTCCCTCCAGCGCCCCACATCCCCCGGCCCCCTCCCGCCCCCTGCATCCCTGTTCCCCAATTCCTGCCCTCTCCCAGATCCCTGGTCACCCCCCTCCTACATCCCTGTTCCCCAATTCCTACCCCCTCCCACATCCAGAGTCACCCCTCCCACCCCTTCCCACATCCCCGGTCACGCCCCTACCACATCCCTATTCCCCAATTCCTACCCCCTACCACATCCCCAGTCACCCCCCTCCCTCCCCCTCCCACATCTCTGTTCCCCAATTTCTGCCCCCTCCCAGATCCCCGGTCATCCCCCTCCCGCCCCCTGCATCCCTGTTCCCCTATTCCTGCCCCCTCCCACAACCCCGGTCACCCCCCTCCCGCCCCCTACCACATTCCCCTTCCCCCTCCTGCCCCCTCCCACATCCCTGCTCACCCCCCTCCCACATCCCTGTTCCCCAATTCCTGCCCCCTCCCAGATCCCTGGTCACCCCTCTCCTACATCCCTGTTCCCCAATTCCTACCCCCTCCCACATCCCCAGTCACCCCCCTCCCTCCCCCTCCCACATCCCTGTTCCCCAATTTCTGCCCCCTCCCAGATCCCCGGTCATCCCCCTTCCGCCCCCTGCATCCCTGTTCCCCAATTCCTGCCCCCTCCCACAACCCCGGTCACCCCCTCCCACCCCCTACCACATTCCCCTTCCCCCTCCTGCCCCCTCCCACATCCCTGCTCACCCCCCTCCCACATCCCTGTTCCCCAATTCCTGCCCCCTCCCACATCCCCCGTCACTCCTCTCCCGCCCTCTCCCACATCACCCTTCCCCCTCCCCCTTCCTGCCCCCTCCCACATCCCTGGTCACCCCCCTCCTGCATCCCTGTTCCCCAATTCCTGCCCCCTCCCACAACCCTTCCCCCTCCCCCCGGCTCCCCACATGTCGCTGCCCCGCCTGCATCCCTGTTCCCCAATTCCTGCCACTTCCCACAACCCTTTCCCCTCCCCCCTGCTCCCCACATGGCGCTGCCCCGCCCCCACCCCCTGCAAACCCTGGGCGCTGCAGCCGCTTCCCTCTGCCCGAGGCCGGGACTTGCAGCTCGCCCCGCTGGGAGCAGCCTGGGCCCCCCGCCCCGCACAGGCTGAACCGGGAGCAGCTCCCTGTGGGGGGCAGGTCTCCCCTTCTCCCCACGTGGGGCACTGCCGGGGGGGCTCGGGGTCCCAGTCAGGGGGGCCGGGCCGGGGTCTCTGCCCAGGGAGAGTCTCGGTGGGGGGGGAGGCAGTGGGAATGTCCCTCCCCCGCCTGCAGCCAGGGCTCGGGGGGCCCCAGCGGCAGCAGCCGAGGCCCGGGGGGCTGGCAAGGCAGCGCCCGCAATTCACTCCTGCTGCTGGGCTGGGCCCCGGCTCGCTCCGCCCGGCGCCTCCTGGGCCCTGGCGAGCTGGAGTCGCTGGGTCTGGCCGGGGGGTCTGGCTCTTATTCATGTCTTGTGGCGTCACCCCCGGCCCCCAGCAGGGACGTGGGGCCAAGGGGTCCATGCCCAGGGGCCCAGGGATTTCAAAGGCGCCGGGCCGAGGGGATCGATCTGTGTTTTTAAATAAAAATGAAGATACAAAATGTCACTAGATCAGTCGATGCCACAACTTACGCCTAGTGGGTGACAGACCCCCCGTCCCCCGCTGGTGCACACAGCCAGAGATGCCCCAAGGCCGACCAACAACCGTGGTCTGGTGCCACCCCACTACCCCGCCCACAGACCCATGGGGCTTCCCCCCACAAGCCCCCAGGCCCCAGTGTGGCCCACCACTCCACAATCCCCCACCGACTGTCCTCCTCGCCCCAAGCCAGGGTGCAGCCACCCCACCCAGCTGTGCCACCCGACAGCCCCTCCCCCCACAGCCCCCCACAGCCATGCTGTGTCCCCCTGGGGGCAGCCATGCTGCTGCCCCTCACTACCTCCCAGCCCAACAGCCACAGCCATGCCATTGACCCAAGCCCCCGATCCAAGTCCCCTATAGCCTCTCCCTCCCCCAGGCCCCTCCCAGACCCAGGCCCCATCCGTACAACCCAATCGCCCCCTGCCAACAACCCCCCTCTCCTCTCCCACAGCACCGATCCATCCCCTACCCTCCCACACCACACAGACCCCTCCACCTCCCAGCTGTGCCACCCCCCCACCCCGAGCCAGACCACCAACCCCGTCAGACACCCTCCCCTGCTGGTGCACCAAGGTCTCCCCAAGACCGACAACAGCTATGAATTAAAACCCCACAGTGTTTGTTGGGGCTACTGGAGCCGTGGGACCTACCTGGAGATGCTGAAATCTCACTCTTGTCTCTCTCCTCCTGCCCCCATCTCCAAGCCAGGCACTGGGCAGTTCAGTGGTGAAGTGATGAACTGATGATCATCAGTTTGTTTTATGATGGGGGGAGGGGGGAGGTTTAAACTATTTCCCTGGATCAAGTCTCCCTTGGTGTAGTAAGTGAAGGCCCTGATAAAGGCTCAGGATGAGGCCTGAGGCCTGAACTAAAGTAATGGTCAAGACTTTGCTAACATAAAGCAAAGTTAAGCTGTGAGCAAGAGGCAGGCCCTGCTCACAGAAGCTGGCAAGGAAAGGGCTGATGTTGCATAAATATATATCCACTTAGCATAGTTACAGTATAAACATGGTACCAAGACACACTATACCGAAACATTCCACAGATAACATGGAACAGGCCGACCCATCCCAATGACAGGGGCAAAAGGGTAAAATGATGGATAGAGTTGTTTTGATCCAACCAACAGGTACAAGGTGCGAGGCGGCACTTTACTACGTAGGGAGGTTGTACCTTGCTACGTGGAGGGGTTGCACCTCAATACGTCAGGAGTGATATGTAACTTGTTTGTACCCGTGTATAAGAATGTATCCCTGGGGTGGTGTCTTTGTCCGGCCACGGGGGCAGTGGAAAGTCCCGCCACTGAGCCGGGTCCTTGCCAAGAGGCACTTTCTCGTAGTATGCCCGGTAGACTAAGTAATCTACGGGGAACTGCCATTGTGTCCGAGATCGCAATAAACCTAGTCCAAATGACTTTGCATCTTACTAGACTCTGTGGTTATTGGGGGTTCTCTTCGGGTTTGCTGGGTCAGCTATCTGCGCAGAGCTGGGGCAGTACAAAGAGGGAATACACGCACGCAGCTGAGTGATATCAACACAGGAGAAAGCAGAGCACCACACCGGTAGCATCTGAAAACACTTGGCAGCTCAGTCACCATTTCAGCTAGAGCAGAGCTGGGCACTGGGCCACCCGGGGCCTTTAACACCACAGCCCTGGGGAGGGGGTGCTGAGCTGGACCATCCAGTGAGGAACACAAGTCCTTCTACCCTCCACCACACCCTAGTTTGGAACTGCTGCTGACGGCTCCCCCCATCCATGGTAACTTTTATCCGCTCTGCCTCCCTCTATCTGGGGGTTTTCCCTTCTGCACCTACCTGGCAGGGCAGGCCGCCCCCCACCCCAGTCTGAACCCCTGAGCTTGTCCCAGTTTTGTCCCTCTGCCTATCCCTCCCCTCTGATTTCCCCCCTTCAGGGGGATTTTCCCTGCCTTTGATTGCAGGGAGCAGATTCTGATGGCACGTGAGGGCAGCAACTTGCAGATGTTACTGAGCATGTGAGAAGAACATTAGAAGATAAGAACGGTCAGACTGGGTCAGACCAAAGGTCCATCTAGCCCAGTGTCCTGTCTGCTGACAGCGGCCAGTGCCAGGTGCCCCAGAGGGAATGAACAGACAGGAATCATCCAGTGACCCATCCCCTGTCCCCCATTCCCAGCTTCTGACAGACAGAGGTTAGGGACACCATCCCTGCCCATCCCAGCTAACAGCCATTGATGGACCTGGCCTCCATGAACCCATCTAGTTCCCCTTTGACCACAGGACCCTGCTCAGGATCAGTGAAGTTGCAAGTTCTAATAGGAAACAGCTTCTGATACAAGGGCAGCTCCTCTTCCTCCTCCCCTCCCATGGGGATGAGCAGCCCCCCCAACTGCCACTCTGCCCCAGCCTCCTTCAACCCATTGCCCCCTTCAGCCTCCCCCCAAATGTCCCCTTCCCCCCATCGCCCCCTTCAGCCTCCTCCAACTGCCCCCCATCGCCCCGTTCAGCCTCCCCCAACTGTTCCCTTCCCCTCACCGCACCTGGTCACCTTCAGCCCCCCGTTACCCTCTTCAGCCTCTGGCAACTTCCCCCCACTGCCCTGGCTCCACCACTCTCAGGTTCCCTTCCCCCCAACCATCTGCTTCCTTGCCATGGGTAAGAAGGGCAGAAAATGCTTTTGAAAAAACCTTTTGCAAAGTAAAAATAAAACAAACCAAACAACCCCCTCCCTTTCTGTGTGCTGGGTGCCCAGCTGTGTGCTTGTGTGTGTGTGTGTGTGGGGGGGTGTTGTTCTGAGCACACTCTGTTCAGGGAAGGGGTGGAGTTGGCCAAAGGGGCAGGTGGAATCTTTAGCAGAGAATTCCTTTCTTCATTCTGTTAGCTAAGCATTGCTGTTAAATGTCAGCCGACGAATGCAGCATTTGAAGCAATCTGACTCTAAATCCCCTGCCCTCTCGGTTGCTGCAGTTCTCACACCCTCTATCAGCTCCTGGGTTCACCAGCCATTGTCAACCAAGCAAGTTGGCAGACTGAAGGCAGGGCAAGAATGCTGAACCTGAACGGTCTTTGCTCTTGTCACACATGACATCACAATAATCTTATGCATACACACACACACACATAGACATTCAGACAGAGGCTGGTACCATTAGCAACACTGAGAGACTTGGACAAAATCTCTAGGAATTTTGATTTCTGGGAGGGGCTGCACAAAGGACTGATACTTTGCATGTACAGAATATATCACATTGTACCTGGGGAGTCACAAAGTAATTTACAAACTTGAATTGAAGGAGCCTGACAGCTGCCTTGAGCAGGACCAGGTGAAGGTGGGGCTGTACTGAGGGGTCTGCGAGCTGCAGCGGGACGTGCTGGACTGGGTTTCACTCTGGTGGAGCAGGTGAGAGGGTCTGGGGGCCAGTGCATTGGAGGAGGGGCTATCACCCCAGTGGCTGAAGCCCGGAGCACTGACCCCCTCACCCCTCTTGTGGCTGAAGTCCAGAGCCCCAACATCCCTCCCTGCCCTCCTGTGGATGAGTCACAGAGCCCAGACCCCCCCACTCCCCTCCACCTCCCCAGCGGCTGAAGCTTGGAGCCCTGATCCCCCCCCATGGCAGCCGAAGACCAGGTCTCTTCCCTTCATCTCTCTTGGTGGCTTGAGCCTGGACACAAGCCTGGAGTCCTCCCTCCCCCACTCCGCCCTGGGTGCTATAGCCCAGATCCTGGAGTCTCTACCCAGTTGTGGGAGACCAGAGCCCCAAACCCAGAGCTTCCCCCTCCATCGATCAAGCCTGGAGCCCTGAGCCCATCCCCACCCCCGGGAGTTGTTTCGGAAGATGGTACACACCTATGTAGGGCCCTATGAAATCTCTTTTATTATTGGGGATTTTCCAATTTAGTATTTTCTAAGTGTTGTCCTTTCCATTTCTTAAAAAGTAATTCCGTCTTTATGGTTTTTGTGTTAATCGCAATTGTTTGATACACTGACCACAGTTAAGTAGCTTTACTATAAATACACACAAATGTTCAGAAATGGCTTGCAAGGGGAGAAACTGATTTTACTAAAAGAATCCTACAATTTAAACAAAACTTCCTGCAGATTCCCAGTGTACGGTAAAAGTGACATTTTGTGTGTGTGCATGGGGGAGGGAGGTTGTGGGGGGAGTGGAGTGTGTGTGTGTGTGTGTGTTGGGGGAGAGTATGTATGGGTGTGTTGGGGAGTGGGGGAGGAGTGTGTGTGGGGGGGTGGAAGTCTATGGGGCGCAGTGGAGGTGAGTGTGTGGGTGGGGCTGGAAGTTTGTGGGGGCAGTGAAGGTGAATGTGTGGGTGGGGGTGGGTGTGGAAGTTTTTGGGGGACAGTGGAGGTGAGGGTGTGGGTGGGGGTGTGTGTGGGTGGAAGTTTGTGGGGGCAGTGGAAGTGAGTGTGTGTGTTGGGGGAGTGTGTGGGTGGAAGTTTGTGGGGGGCAGTGGAGGTGAGTGTGTGGGTGGGGTGGGCGTGGGTGGAAGTTTGTGGGGGCAGTGGAGGTGAGTGTGTGGGTGGGGTGGGCGTGGGTGGAAGTTTGTGGGGGCAGTGGAGGTGAGTGTGTGGGTGGGGATGGGTGGAAGTTTGTGGGGGCAGTGGAGGTCAGTGTGTGTGTTGGGGGAGTGTGTGGGTGGAAGTTTGTGGGGGGCAGTGGAGGTGAGTGTGTGGATGGGGGGGGTGTGGGTGGAAGTTTGTGGGGGCAGTGGAGGTGAGTGTGTGGGTGGGGGTGGGTGGAAGTTTGTGGGGGCAGTGGAGGTGAGTGTGTGGGTGTGTGGGGGGGGGTGGAAGTTTGTGGGGGCAGTGGAGGTGAGTGTGTGGGTGTGTGTGGGGGTGGGTGAAAGTTTGTGGGGGCAGTGGAGGTGAGTGTGTGGGTGTGTGTGGTGGTGGGTGAAAGTTTGTGGGGGCAGTGGAGGTGAGTGTGTGGGTGGGGGTGGGTGGAAGTTTGTGGGGGCAGTGGAGGTGAGTGTGTGCGTGGGGGTGGGTGGAAGTTTGTGGGGGCAGTGGAGGTGAGAGTGTGGGTGGGGTGGGGGTGGGTGAAAGTTTGTGGGGGCAGTGGAGGTGAGTGTGGGTGGGTGTGTGTGTGGGTGGAAGTTTGTGGGCACAGTGGAGGTGGGTGTGACTGTGTGTGTTGGGGCAGTCAGGAGGCCGGGGGAGCTGGAGCTGCCTGAGCAGGGCTGAGCTGAGGGGAGAGGAGCAGCCCAGGGAGCCGCGTGGGGGGCAGAGCAGCAGCAGCCGTGTGGGGGCAGAGTGGGGCTGGGGCTGGAGCCCTCTGGAGCCAGGTGCGGGGAGCAGCTGGGCAGAGTGTGGGGGTCCCTGGGCAGCGGGCCCAGCACAGGGAGACCCCACCAGTCAAGAGGCCTTGCAGGCCGCACTGGTAGAGGTATTGTAACCCCCGGGGGGGGTGGGGCCCTGCCACCTAGACCCTGAGGGCATGTGGCCACCGCCAGAGCGAGTGTCCGACCCGCAGCGTCCCTGCAGCACAGCCAGGGCCTGGCCAGGGGCCTGGGACGTGTGAGGAACAGACTGTGAACTGCCACAGCTGTTTGGGGTCCCCCGTGCCACAGAGCGGGGTGACGGCTTTTCCTTTCACCTTCCCCAGTTTCTCCTTGTTTTTAATGACTTGCTGTTTAATAACTTGTGTTTGCTTTGAACTATATGCGATGATCAATGGGTCAGGGAAGCGTCCAGAGCAGAGAGAGTACCCCGGAGTGGAGACACCCGAGCCCTGTCCTAAGTACAACAACCAGATTGGGGGTCGAGCCCCAGGAATCCTGGGCCCAGCCTTGTCTGGGTTACGAGGACTCTGCCACACGAGAGTAGAAGGGGTGTCCTGGAGTCAGGCGGGCCTCTGGGTGAAGTTAGTGGGAGCGAGGACTCAGATCCTTTCGCCAGCCAATTCCACAGGGGTAGTGTATGAGCCAGGAAAGGTCCCCACGATAGCGGGACCATTCCCCCGCTTACATAGGCCTGGACACAGAATGCCTTTAGCTGTGGATTGCACTGCAGATCTGATTGGCTGTAAATCCTGGATACCTCTGGCAACATGAGACCGCATGAACTGGTCCATTCCTATGGTCTGGCTCTGGTGAGGTAAGACTAAAAGGTCTTTTCACGGTTGGACCAGGACAGACTCTGGGGAGTGCATTATTCTCCTCAGCACTTCCATTCTGTAGTGCCCTGACAGCAAGATCCCAGGTGAATGTGTGGGTTACTCTCCCTGGCAGGGTCAGGTTTTCTGTTCAGTTTTTAATGACTGAAATGCTTTTCTCTTCTTTGTAACCTAGGCACATGGTTGGACTCCAATCGCAGAGCGGAAGCAGAAAATAGTCACCATTCCCCGGAGATGCCCAGCTAAAGAGGGAACTTTTCAGTAAGAGCTCCCTGCTGGTTCACACATGCATGTAGACAGCGTCCATGCGGGTGTCTGTCAGTGAGGTTTCTCTGTCTGTTCTGTCAAATGTTTGCCTACTTGTTTTCTGGCTGGTGCCGGCTGAAAGGATTTCGTATCCGAGGAAGGACGTATCCTCCTGCTTAGCAAACAAACAAAGCAGCACATTTCATGTCCAGATTATATTTAGTCGTAAATCGACATTCTGATGGTTCCCCACCAAGGAAAGTTACCCCGTCTTTAGGAAAATGACTGAAGTACGAATGCCAAACACAATTCCAATAGAGGATTCAAAGCAAGGTTTTCTGCATGGTGATTAAAGGCTTTAATTTAAATCAGTCCACCCTGAGGTGAACAATTAAGAGTTATCTTCACTGAAGGCAGTTGAGGTCTAAGCCCTTGGTTCTGTCTGAATGGAAATTCGTTCCATTTACTAATCCGGTTTCAGGAGCATTGTGTGGGGGGCAAGGAGAGGCCAGTGCCATGAGGACAGATGGCTTTGGATGTAAAGGTCGCCGGCAGCACCTGTAACACCTCCCCCCCAACGTGCCCTCGCTTGTCCTGGCTCTGGAGCTGCGGCTGGAGCGGGGCTCGGGTCAAACCCTTTGGCGCTGAAGCCCAGTGTTGACATCTCGCTCTCGGGGGCCCAGACTGACCCAGCCACAATCCCCGCGCGGAGGGGGCGGGGGAGCGAGCTCTGTCTCCCGTGGCCGTGGGGAGCGTCTCGGGGAGAAGCGGATGCTTGCATTGGGATTTTACACAAAGACCTTTCAGAAGAGCCCTAGACGGTGTCTGAGCTGGCTCGGATGAGGCAGCAAGGGGCAACGCAGCCTGAGCCAGTGAAACTGCCAATCCCCCAGGGAGCAGTGGAAGCAGGTCCAAGCCGCAGCAAAGAGCGGTTCCTGCCGGGAGACGGGAAGCAGGTAGATTGCAGCTCTGTGGGACAGAGAGTGTCTGTTTGTTCTGTATGTGGATGGCACCTGGCACAATGGGGCTGATCCCTGAGTGGGGCCTGTACACAATGCTAATAAAAGAAGGGGATTTGTTGGATTACTCTAAATCCCGAGTGGAAAGGTGGAGGTGACAGGGGCAAGCCCTGGACAGATGGGATCTGCCCAACCAGGGCAGCATGTGCAGGACGGGGAAGGGGAAAGGCCGTTGGAAGTGTTTCCACAGAAGCAAAAAAATCGGGGAACCAGCCCAACCATGGTGGAGTGAGGCTGTTCCCTGGTCTAGATCTCCACAGACAGCAGTCATGGGCAGGCTGGGAGGGATGGCCTGGATTCACTTTGGATTGGCTCCAGTGTAAATGAGACGAGAATTGTCCCAGAAGGGCCCAGGTACAAGAGTGACAGACACTGTAGGTGGAGCCTGTGAATAAAAAAATTAGGTGCATTATAAAACAGTAGTAAAATAATCCCCCTGCTCCCCTTCTCCTGATGGGTGACCCCAAGTCTGACCTTGTACCTGTCCATGGGGCATCATCACTGAATGGGGGAGCTGTTAACGAGGCACCACAGGGATTGGCTGTAGCCCCCTCACTATTCAACTTTGTAATTAACCATCTGGAAGTAAATATAAAATCACTGCTGATAAAGTCTGTGGCTAACACAGCTTGGAGGAGTGGTAAATAATGCTAATGATGGGGCAGTTGTACAGAGCAGCCTGGATAGTTTGATAAAATGGGATTAGTAAAACAAATGCAGTTTAATACAGCCAAAAGCCAGGCCCTATAGCTGGGAACGGAGGCTGGTGGCCACACCTAGAGCCTAGGGAACCGTAGCCTGGAAAGCAGGGACTATGAAAAGGATTTAGGGTCACAGAGGACAAACAGCTGAACCTGAGCTTCTGTGAGCTGCTTTCAGGTTAAGCCTGCAGGTTTGGGCAAGTAATTCACACCCTGGGTCTGTGTTGAAGCAGACGGGCGTGTCTGGCTCAACAAGACAGGGTTCTGGGGTCCTGAGCTGCCAGGGCAGGAAAGCAGGGGCAGAAGTAGTCTTGGCACATCGGTTGGCAGCTCCCAAGGGGCTTTCTGTGATCCAACCCGTCACAAGGGACAAAACACTCCAATCCCTCCTGGTGGGAGGAGCCAGGTTTGCTCTTCAAATTCTGTCCTTGGTAGATGTCCAGGTCTGGGAATGTCCCACAACAGCATTTCTAATGGGAAGCTGGCTGCAGAACAATTAAACTGCTGAGAGCTCCTATGCAGGTGGGGTGGGAATTCAGCCTCTGTGTTCTGTCAGTGCAGCTAGAGCAATAGGAAAACCTCACCAGTCACTGTAGCAACTGTCTATTCCAAAGTACTACAGGAGCATTTTAAGTGTAGACAGCCTGAGAGTGAGACCAGATCTACCTCCAGTTGGCACTAGGGATGCGCCAGTACTGAGACTACAGCAATGACAACAGTTCAATGCTTCCGGAGTTGGCACGGAGATTCAAATCTACGTGGGAAGGCCCCAAGGGATTTCTAGTCCAGCACCTTAACCCCTCAGCCACAGCTACCTGATGGCCACTGGCTTCCCTACACTATGATTCTCTTAGTGAATTATCACTTCACATTGTTTGCTCAGACCAGCCTCCCCGGCCCACTCACTGCTGTGCGGGGCTATAAGTGTGTCCATTGCTGGACAGCAGGAATTCCTGCCCATTTCCCTTCCGGCTGGAGCAGGATTGGAGTGTGTTTGTGTTAATGACATTGCTGTAGATTGTTGTTCGTTCCCCATCTTGACAATTCAGACAGTCCCTTTCCCATTCAGATCTCGAGCATTTCATTCCAATAGCAGGGGTCCGGTTTTCTCTGGGGCACTGACATGTTTCAGGGGGTTGGTGAGTGAACTCAGCCTTGCATTCCATCCTTGATGGGGCGGGACAAGGGTGGTCAGTTTTGTTGGGCCAGCAAGTTGGCAACCCTAGACCCAGGGGAAACAAACACCCAACGAGGCTGGCCAGGGGCAGGACATCAGCTTGGAGGGGAGGGGTGGGGGTGGCAGTGACATCACAAAGGCCTGTTGCAGGAACTCGGCCTATTGGGCAAAGGTGGTGGGGAGGGGGTGACCTCACAGAGAGACCCTGACATCAGCCGGGCAGGGCCAGGCCAGTCTCTGAGACTCCCCCGGCTTTGCTGCCGCAAATCTCCTTCACGAGGTCTCTCCTCGAGGACTGAGAGAGAATTAGGATTCACGGATGTGAGCATGGGGAGGAACCTCTGTGGAGTTTTCTCCTTTCCTACCACTGATTGTACCGAAAACAAACTTCCCTTTTCCAAGGTAAGAGGCCCAGAGAGGTTTGGAACCTGTTCAGTCTGATCCCCCTGGTGCAGGCAGCATTCTAGGCCCAGAAAACACTGGCTTAAGGTGGCCGAATTTGATTTCCTGCCTAGGACTTTGACGCTTAGAATCCCTGGGGACATTGGGGTTTATCCTTTTTGGTTTCCCTTTTCCTCTTTCCTCCCTCCTTTCTCCTCTTCTCTTGCTTCTTTTCCCCCTTTCCCCGGCTTCCCTCCCTCTACCAAGAAGGAGTCTGTGTGGAGTGTGGAGTGTGGATGGGGTGGGGGGTGCTCTCATTGCGGGAGGTCCTCACAAAGAGGTGAGGCTGGATCTGAGAGTGATCCCCTCTGATGGTGACCTGGGCCGTCCTTTGGGACATCTGGTGAGACCTCTCAGCCTCCCGCCCCTCAGAGTCTCAGTGCTGATTGGCCGAGCAGGGGGCTATCGCCAGCGAGGAGACTCAGGTCCTTTTGGCCTCTTTTCAAATCAGGCAAATAAGTCACAACCAATCCAATGTATGGGATTAATCTTGCTGCTTCTCTCCATTAATTGTCTCTTAGCAGGTCATGATTTCCTCTAATGGTCTAGGTCTTCTAAAATACTTGCTGAATAATTCCTATGAACCACTGTTGGTCTGTAGCTCACTTGAGAGCACTTTATTCTGATCAGTCACTGTATGAAATTCAAGATGTCTCAGATAGGTTGAAAGTCAGGAGCAGTGTTTCCTCACATTTTGTATGTCCGTGTGCGGAATGAATTTTGTGATGTGCACCAATATGTGCAATTTTATTATGTGACACATCACCTGTATATTGCTGCACATCACAAAATTCATTCTGCACATGGACGGTGTGTGGCAGGGGTGAGGCTGAAGGGTTCAGAGTGTGGGAGGGGGCTGAAGTGGGGCAGAGGGTTGGGGTGTGGGCTGTGGGGTGGGGCTGGGAATGAGGGGCTCAGGGCTAGGGCAGAGGGTTGGAGTGCAGGGGGTGAGGGCTCTGGCTGGGGGTGCGGGCTTTGGGATGGGGCTAGGAATGAGGGGCTCAGGGCTAGGGCAGAGGGTTGTGGTGCAGGGGGAGGGGGAGGGGGCTCCGGCTGGGGGTGTGGGCTCTGCGGTAGGGCTGGGAATGAGGGGCTCAGGGCTGGAGCAGAGGGTTGGGGTGCAGGGGGGTGAGGGCTCCGGCTGGGGATGCAGGCTCTGGGCTGGGGCTCGGAATGAGGGGTTTGGGGAGCAGGTTGCCCGAGGGAGAGAGGACTCCTCCGAGCCCTCTCTCACCACAGCAGCTCAGGGCCAGGTGAGAGAGCACCTGTCTCCTGGCCGCAGCAGCTCTGGTGGGGCTGGGCTGGGGCTGGGGGAGGGGACAGGATTTATTTTTCCTAAGTCAAAACGGGAAAGGGAAGGAGTTATGCTTCAGTTTTTACCTTATAAACTATGGTCCTGGCTAATATATAAGACACTATGGGAATAAGACACCATGTCATGTGGTGACATCACAAGAGCAGAGGGTGTGAGGGGGTGACCTCACAGAGAGACCCTGACATCAGCCGTGCAGGACAGAGGTGCAGGGCCAGGCCAGTCTCTGAGACCTCCCCGGCTTTGCTGCCGCAAATCTCCTTCACGAGGTTTTCCCTTCTGCACCTACCTGGCAGGGCAGGCCGCCCCCCACCGCAGTCTGAACCCCTGAGCTTGTCCCAGTTTTGTCCCTCTGCCCATCCCTCCCCTCCGATTTCCCCCCTTCAGGGGGATTTTCCCTGCCTTTGATTGCAGGGAGCAGATTCTGATGGCGCGTGAGGGCAGCAACTTGCAGATGTTACTGAGCATGTGAGAAGAACATTAGAAGATAAGGACGGTCAGACTGGGTCAGACCAAAGGTCCATCTAGCCCAGTGTCCTGTCTGCTGACAGCGGCCAGTGCCAGGTGCCCCAGAGAGAATGAACAGACAGGAATCATCCAGTGACCCATCCCCTGTCCCCCATTCCCAGCTTCTGACAGACAGAGGTTAGGGACACCATCCCTGCCCATCCCAGCTAACAGCCATTGATGGACCTGGCCTCCATGAACCCATCTAGTTCCCCTTTGACCACAGGACCCTGCTCAGGATCAGTGAAGTTGCAAGTTCTAATAGGAAACAGCTTCTGATACAAGGGCAGCTCCTCTTCCTCCTCCCCTCCCATCGGGATGAGCAGCCCCCCCAACTGCCACTCTGCCCCAGCCTCCTTCAACCCATCGCCCCCTTCAGCCTCCTCCAACTGCCCCCCATCGCCCCGTTCAGCCTCCCCCAACTGTTCCCTTCCCCTCACCGCACCTGGTCACCTTCAGCCCCCCGTTACCCTCTTCAGCCTCCGGCAACTTCCCCCCACTGCCCTGGCTCCACCACTCTCAGGTTCCCTTCCCCCCAACCATCTGCTTCCTTGCCATGGGTAAAAGGGGCAGAAAATGCTTTTGAAAAAACCTTTTGCAAAGTAAAAATAAAACAAACCAAACAACCCCCTCCCTTGCTGGGTGCTGGGTGCCCAGCTGTGTGCTTGTGTGTGTGTGGGGGGGGGGGGCGGGTGTTGTTCTGAGCACACTCTGTTCAGGGAAGGGGTGGAGTTGGCCAAAGGGGCAGGTGGAATCTTTAGCAGAGAATTCCTTTCTCCATTCTGTTAGCTAAGCATTGCTGTTAAATGTCAGCCGACGAATGCAGCATTTGAAGCAATCTGACTCTAAATCCCCTGCCCTCTCGGTTGCTGCAGTTCTCACACCCTCTATCAGCTCCTGGGTTCACCAGCCATTGTCAACCAAGCAAGTTGGCAAACTGAAGGCAGGGCAAGAATGCTGAACCAGAACGGTCTTTGCTCTTGTCACACATGACATCACAATAAACTTATGCATACACACACACACACACACACATAGACATACAGACAGAGGCTGGTACCATTAGCAACACTGAGAGACTTGGCCAAAATCTCTAGGAATTTTGATTTCTGGGAGGGGCTGCACAAAGGACTGATACTTTGCATGTACAGAATATATCACATTGTACCTGGGGAGTCACAAAGTAGTTTACAAACTTGAATTGAAGGAGCCTGACAGCTGCCTTGAGCAGGACCAGGTGAAGGTGGGGCTGTACTGAGGGGTCTGCGAGCTGCAGCGGGACGTGCTGGACTGGGTTTCACTCTGGTGGAGCAGGTGAGAGGGTCTGGGGGCCAGTGCATTGGAGGAGGGGCTATCACCCCAGTGGCTGAAGCCCGGAGCACTGACCCCCTCACCCCTCTTGTGGCTGAAGTCCAGAGCCCCAACATCCCTCCCTGCCCTCCTGTGGATGAGTCGCAGAGCCCAGACCCCCCCACTCCCCTCCACCTCCCCAGCGGCTGAAGCTTGGAGCCCTGATCCCCCCCCATGGCAGCCGAAGACCAGGTCTCTTCCCTTCATCTCTCTTGGTGGCTTGAGCCTGGACACAAGCCCGGAGTCCTCCCTCCCCCACTCCGCCCTGGGTGCTATAGCCCGGATCCTGGAGTCTCTACCCAGTTGTGGGAGACCAGAGCCCCAAACCCAGCGCTCCCCCTCCATAGATCAAGCCTGGAGCCCTGAGCCCATCCCCACCCCCAGGAGTTGTTTCGGAAGATGGTACACGCCTATGTAGGGCCCTATGAAATCTCTTTTATTATTGGGGATTTTCCAATTTAGTATTTTCTGAGTTTTGTCCTTTCCATTTCTTAAAAATTAATTCCGTCTTTATGGTTTTTGTGTTAATCACAATTGTTTGATACACTGACCACAGTTAAGTAGCTTTACTATAAATGCACACAAATGTTCAGAAATGGCTTGCAAGGGGAGAAACTGATTTTACTAAAAGAATCCTACAATTTAAACAAAACTTCCTGCAGATTCCCAGTGTACGGTAAAAGTGACATTTTGTGTGTGTGCATGGGGGAGGGAGGTTGTGGGGGGAGTGGAGTGTGTGTGTGTGTGTGTGTGTTGGGGGAGAGTATGTATGGGTGTGTTGGGGAGTGGGGGAGGAGTGTGTGTGTGGGGGTGGAAGTCTATGGGGCGCAGTGGAGGTGAGTGTGTGGGTGGGGGTGGAAGTTTGTGGGGGCAGTGGAGGTGAATGTGTGGGTGGGGTGGCCGTGGGTGGAAGTTTGTGGGGGCAGTGGAGGTGAGTGTGTGGGTGGGGTTGTGTGTGGGGGTGTGTGTGGGTGGAAGTTTGTGGGGGCAGTGGAGGTGAGTGTGTGGGTGGGGTGGGTGCAAGTTTGTGGGGGCAGTGGAGGTGAGTGTGTGGGTGTGTGTGGGTGGAAGTTTGTGGGGGCAATGGAGGTGAGAGTGTGGGTGGGGTGGGGGTGGGTGAAAGTTTGTGGGGGCAGTGGAGGTGAGTGTGGGTGGGTGTGTGTGTGGGTGGAAGTTTGTGGGCGCAGTGGAGGTGGGTGTGACTGTGTGTGTTGGGGCAGTCAGGAGGTCGGGGGAGCTGGAGCTGCCTGAGCAGGGCTGAGCTGAGGGGAGAGGAGCAGCCCAGGGAGCCGCGTGGGGGGCAGAGCAGCAGCAGCCGTGTGGGGGCAGAGTGGGGCTGGGGCTGGAGCCCTCTGGAGCCAGGTGCGGGGAGCAGCTGGGCAGAGTGTGGGGGTCCCTGGGCAGCGGGCCCAGTACAGGGAGACCCCACCAGTCAAGAGGCCTTGCAGGCCGCACTGGGGGGGGTATTGTAACCCCCCGGGGGGGGGAGGGGCCCTGCCACCTAGACCCTGAGGGCATGTGGCCACCGCCAGAGCGAGTGTCCGACCCACGGCGTCCCTGCAGCACAGCCAGGGCCTGGCCAGGGGCCTGGGACGTGTGAGGAACAGACTGTGAACTGCCCTGACATTCCAGCCACAGCTGTTTGGGGTCCCCCGTGCCACAGAGCGGGGTGACGGCTTTTCCTTTCACCTTCCCCAGTTTCTCCTTGTTTTTAATGACTTGCTGTTTAATAATTTGTGTTTGCTTTGAACTATATGCGATGATCAATCGGTCAGGGAAGCGTCCGGAGCAGAGAGAGTACCCCGGAGTGGAGACACCCGAGCCCTGTCCCAAGTACAACAACTAGATTGGGGGTCGAGCCCCAGGAATCCTGGGCCCAGCCTTGTCTGGGTTACGAGGACTCTGCCACACGAGAGTAGAAGGGGTGTCCTGGAGTCAGGCGGGCCTCTGGGTGAAGGGAGTGGGAGCGAGGACTCAGATCCTTTCGCCAGCCAATTCCACAGGGGTAGTGTATGAGCCAGGAAAGGTCCCCACGATAGCGGGACCACTCCTCCGCTTACATAGGCCTGGACAGAGAATGCCTTTAGCTGTGGATTGCACTGCAGATCTGATTGGCTGTAAATCCTGGATACCTCTGGCAACATGAGACCGCATGAACTGGTCCTTTCCTATGGTCTGGCTCTGGTGAGGTTTCGGAGAAAAACTGAGTTCTCACTCTTTTGTTTGGGTACAGCAAGTCAGAAGCTTTATTAACTCTCACAATTGTGCAGAGGGAGAGAGCCAAGCAGGTCTCTCTCACTGATACCTAATTACAACAAGCATTTATACCTTTCATTACGGAAAATAATGAGGGACAGCTGCATTTTGTTATACATAAGCCATCTTGATATCTTATTTCTTAATTGTTTTGACTCTTTTAACATACAATATTTCCTATACCTTATCTACACAAGGTCTTCTACACCTTATCTATACAAGGTCACAATAACTTCTCACACAGTACTTTCTCACCCGCCTCACACAATCCTCTCTTCTACAAATCTCGCGTTATCAGGGCTACAGTTAGCCTGACTCTTGCTAACAAACTGTCATGCATTGCAGTTCTTTTCTGACAGTTCTTTTTCTGCTTCCACAACCCCCCCTTTTGTACTTCTAGTACAACAAACATTCTCAAACCTCTATTTGCATCAAGTCCTGGACTTCAGATTCTATATCAGATGTTTCAATTTTAGCGGTTCTGATTGGATGTAATGACAATGCATGATTAGCATGAACATGAAAGGTATTACTATTATTACGTCTTTTACAACAACAATAACATAATCCTAAGCTAACTAATAACAATACAAGCAATAACATTCCCATAGCAAAACTATAATGGGGTTGTTGTACAGCCTTAGTTACAAAGCACAATACATCATACTTAGTACATAAAGTGGATACTCTATAAGCAGTCTGAAAGGCATACTTTTCAACTTGATATATGTTTTGAAGCATGTGAATTTGCCCTTGTACTTCAGAGATTTTCTGAATCTCTGGTAACAGTGAAAACAAATTCTGAAATCTATCAGGTACTAAACTAGTCCAATTAAAGGGTATCTGGAACCTAAGGGCTACTTGGAAAGCTCTATCTGCAGGCCAGTAAATAATATGATTGCCTGCAGTGGTAGTGAGATTAAAATGTATGTCTTGTAATGTGGTGTCATTAACATACACACAGCTATCGTTAGCTTGAAAAAGTAAGTGTCCTGTCAGGGTAGTTCCTTGTCCCCTACCCTCCCAACAAACGTAGTCATAAACAGTGACAACTTCTCCTGGCTCCAGTTTACGGTTACACTGAAGCTGTGGGGGTTCTAATGGCCAAAATGTCTACTGACTTCCTAACCCCATCCAAATGTGAGGTGTAATCCCAGGAGCACTGACTAAAAATCGATTGGGCATATCAGGTGGTCTAATTTCCCAGATGTCTCGGTGAATTATCCAATCCCACATGCATCCTCCCCATGGACCCGGCAGGATACGGTATGTGGGAGCCCACACCCCCTTTACCGGTCCATATGCTTGGAAGGAGCACTGAGAACGTCCGCACTTCCATCCAGAAAGTTTCCAAGTAAGTCTCCGTGGCCACAGATCAGATGGTACTCCTGATGTGTCTGTAAGGGCAGTGGGCCAAGCCTGATGTTCTAGATCATTCCGAATGGACATCAGCTGGTCATTCAGGAAATCCTGAGTCTCTGAACATGCTAGATCCCACTGCAATGCCTTCCCAGCCTCAGTGATATTCAGTACCATCTCTCTTAGCAACTTCTGGGTCATAGAACTAAGGGCGGAAATAACATGTAACTCACCAACTCCAGCCTGTACCTGGGTTAGTTGTGCTCCAGAAACAAGGCCAATGGCCTTCTCTAGTTGGCCCAATTTCTCATCATGTTCCTGGTTCTTAAAAATATTCCACACTGCTGCTGCACTATTGACCCCATCCCACAGGGATCCGGTCAAGTCTTTCTTCTTTCTAGAGGAAATAACCCAAGCCCTCTGTTGTGCTAATCTAATGGCAGCCCCCTGTGAACAATTTGGGTATTTGTCTGATTATTCACTAATTGGGTGACCAAATAACAATAAGGGCCTCTCTCATTTAACACAGTACAAGTTTCAGGAACAACCATCATATCTACTTCACTATAGAACCCATCAATTGCAATTATTAATTCTTGGGGTTCGCTGGTAGTGATATCACGTATTTCTATCTCTACTGATCCATTTGTTTTCCATTCAATTGTTTGCTCATATACATTATCCTGAACTTTAAAGAATAATTTCTCTGAACAAAATTTCAGTAAATCACTAAGATGTGAAAGCCTTGGCCAATGGGTTTCATTGGAATATACAGTACGGTTTGTATCTGGGTAAGTTACAGTGGTGGTGGCAGGGGTCAAGGGACTAGTGGGTGTAGTCCTAGTGGTGGCAAGGCGGTTTTGATATTCATCTTCTGAAAGCCAATTAGAAAGGGCAGTGCATCCTGAAGGTACCTGTCCATAAGCACAAAGTCCTGCCCCTGGAAAGAATCCACCTCACCACTGTACCCCGCATTCCCAGGAACGGTCCCCACAGTTCCCTCCTTGCCAATAAACGATGCTCCGTCTTCTCCACCAGAGCCAGTTCTTAATGTCTTTTGTAGTCAGGAATTCCTGGACTTTGGTGGTTTCAGCAGAGCGAGTGTTTCTTTTTTTCTTCTTCAAAAGCAGTTGTGATTCACCATAGTGCAGGGGAGAGGTTACTAGCACTTCACCCTGTACTGGTGTGATTCCTGTAAAAGAATTCAAAGGCATTGTAGATCTGTCAGTGGACAAGGGAGAGGTTACTAGCACTTCACCTTTTCCTCCTTCCCTGCTGTCCAGGAGGCACAGCAGAGCTAGCAGGAGAAATAGGCTGATCAGCAGCTGGAGAATCCTCTCCAGGTGGAGGAGTCTTTTTGCAGTGAGAAGCATGGGTCCAGGTGGGCAGTCCTTGGCACTTTACAGCGGTGTTGGTGGTTAACAGGACTTGGAAAGGGCCCTTCCAGCATGGAGCCAAAGCAGTCTTTCATTGATGGACTTTACGTAGACTCAGTCTCCTTGTTTCAATGAATGGCAGGGCTGCTAGGGTCTTTGGGTAGCACTTCTTTTATCTGTGAGAAAAGAAACCTAACACATTTCATTAATGCCTGGCAGTGTTTTGCAGATATCATAGTTGCTTGGGCACATTCAGCCCCCCCCTTTTCTTGGCTGTCAGCCAAGTCTTAGCTGTGGGTAGTATCCTTGGATGGGGCCAACGTCTTATCTTTGGACTGAGCTTGCTAGCTATTTTTTCCTCAGTTAACTCATTCTGTTCTTTTTCCTTCTCCCCTTCTTGGCTTCTTTTAACCTACAAAGGAAACTTCCACTCTTCACTCATACACCTTTTCCCAACAATGAACACATACACATTGCCATTATACAGTACATTAGTCTTATTATTCAATGTATGCCATGTACACCCTTCCAGTAAAATAACTTTATTACAGAGCTTTGGAGCAACAAACCAGGACAAGCACACCCACTTTTGAGGAGTTCACTCGGTACAACCTCAGGTGTCCAATAGCTTTCCTCCCTCCCCAGCCCTCTGGCTAGAAATCTGAGGTAGCCAGAAGGATCCCATGGGCAATATGGGGAGTGGGTTAACCTTCCATGTCCTTGCTTCCAAAGACTGTTGGTATGCAAATTTTAACAACCATTTTTTTCAATTAAAAATCTGGCCAATGAAGTTTCTTTTTCTTACTTAAGCAACTGTATTAGACTTTAGTATATCACATTTCCTGATTTATCCAAACACTTTTTGTATTCCAAGTTGAATAAAACAAGTATCTGCTTTTTGATTTAACCCTTCTATTTAATTTTGAACTAGACTGTCTTATGAAATTATTAAACCCAACAATTCTGGCCACAAGACAAACACCACAAGACAGGACAAAGAACACAAAAATAATTCCTATTGTACCAGTAAATGCATGGTACATTGAATGCTGTTCAGCTGGCATCCGTTTTCTCTGATGATCTGAAAGACAAAAGAACAGAGGTCTACCCCTTCTGGGTAGTCAGTCATTGCTTAAAATATTTCCTTTATATACACATACTCTTGTTGATTTTAGACAAAACAGAGGAATTACCCCATATTTCCTTGTATTTGTTTCATAGGCAGCCCAGGTTTCAGTGGCTTCTACCTTATTAGTTAGAAAATTGCATTAATACAGATGCTTTCTGGCTTGCTTCCAGATCCAAAGCTATCCACAGCTTAAAGATTCTTACTTTAAAAGGGACACAATTAACTTTCCCAGACTTTTGATTGCCTTTTACTTCTAGCTCCTGCTTTCAAACACCCAGTGATCTGAAAAAGACAACACAACCTATATTGGTAGGTTTGCATTTCTTTTACCTCTGCTACAATATACACTGCACATGTTCTGGGGAAAATGCACATCCTCTCCACAATTCAATTTCCACAACACTAGCCACATCCATTTCTACACAAGGTGTAACTGTTTCTTTTGTGCTTACAAAATCTCCATGCACCCCTTGTAAAGTGACAGCTCGACCACACAGAGCCAGGGGCACTGTCCTTCTCTCTCTTTTTACCAGATCTTTTATCTGCTATTTTGTTACCCAAAAACAAATTCAAATCTTTTATTCTCCTGGCTTTGACTGCCCTGCTGCAGCCACAACCTTTGGTCTTTAGTTAAAACATTTTAAATCTTGTAAAGCGTTAAGTCACCTTAAGGATTAAATGCTAGACACCATATTAAACAACACTAGTTTCCTGTGTCTGGCAAAAGTATTTTCGGTTTTTGCAACTTTAAACAATACCAATTCATCTCAAACTTATAAAACACAGATTGTATACAGCAGGAGTGTTTTTCAGCAAATTAGACTAACGTATTCATAGTCAAATAATTCCACTTAAATAACCTCTTGCCTGAATTACTTACAGACATTCCTACCAAGTTTCACTGCTTGATTCCCTCTAGCAACTACAGAGTTAACTTTTCACTCTCTTTTCTTAAATCACTTGCTTGTCTCCCAAAACGACACCCAATCAACTCAGATTTTACCATTCCAATTATTGTCCTGGGGATTTGAAATCCCCATACTTATAATTACTTACTCTTTTCCTTCCACTATGCCCTCAAAGTTTCCAACCTGTTTTCCAATCTCTCTATCTATTGCCTGCCCGCTTGGGCCCAATCCTGCTTTTCTCGCTGAACCGTCCCTTCCATGGGCACCGGCTTTTTCCCTACCAATTTAGATAGGAGGGTGGGCTTCTCAACTAGCCCCCACCCTTCCTGGTCTCTTCTCTTAAACATTCTTACTCACAAGGCTACCCGAGTCCTCCCTCGTGAGGCTTGCCACTTGGGCAAAACGCATGGCCCAATGGCGTTTAACTATTCAATTTTCTCTTGTGGCAAACACACTGCTGTTACAGCATATGCAAACACAAATGGTTAAATTCTGACAAGTCCCTGAAGGACCGGTACTTGCTTAGCCAGTGCTTCCTTTTCTGCCTGGAAGTCCTGTCTCAAGGCTTGCAACTTGCCCTGGGCATAGGTTTGAGTTGCTGCCTGGTTCATGATCTATGCTCTTAATTGCTCAATTCTAGTTATCAAGTACACAACTCTTCCTATTACTCCAACTTCTCTATTGCCCAGTCCTGCTACGACTGGGGTAGATCCACCTGACACCCTTCCCGGTCAACCGGGGTGGAGAGAGGAATGCTAAATCCCTCTCCGGTTCTCAGACTTACTGCGGCTGAGAGTAGGCACACTTTCATACTCACACACGTATGTCCAGACTGGCCACGTCTGTGTACAACGTTGAGAGAAGGTGCTGTGCAATCTCCAACTTGCTTCCTCTCTTGGGAGGGCAGTTCTTTTACACCCTGAGGTCTCCTGGGGCGTCTTTTCAGTGATTCCAGTCCAGGCCGGCTGCCTGTGGCTTCTTCAGCGTCCCCAAACCACGCCGGCTCCAGGGTCGCAAAGGCAGACTGTTGGATCTCACTGGACAGTTAAGCTTTGCAAATGTAATCTCAGCACTGTAACTTGTCTTGCCTTTGGTTTGACTATGTCTATATTTTTTCACAGCCAGCTGGGGCCGAAAGCAGTTTTTCTTTGTACTTAGCCTGGTCTGCGTTGATTCTTGACCTTGAACGCAGATTAACTTTCTCTTTATCTCTGGACCAAGCTGAATTTCAAATTAACCCGTTCCTTTCCTCAATAGACAAATTGCTCCCATTGTGTGTCAGAGGAGCTTTTAATCACCAAAAAAAAAAAGCCTCTGAGATGTCTGATCTTATCTAGATTGAAGGTACCTTCTAGTGGGCATTGTTTAGATGAATTTTGACACATGTAATGATTCCAATTCTCTAAATACCTGCAGGTTGATGGACCATAATGTACTTACATAAAATAAGCTGGGGTACCCTTACGGGGTGAGAGGGAATCCTTAGACTGTCCCCCACCCATTTTCCAATCACACACACAGGGAGGAGGATGCCCTGTCCGCGCTAGCGGCATATAAACTAAGGATCTCTCCCTTCAGGGTATTCACACAGGAAAGACTAACGAGGATAGCCATGACCTCCTACACCTCCCTTCAGCAAAGAGCGTCGGCTAATCTCAGAGAGACGGCGCCGCTTACTCTGTTGCATCCAGTGAGATGGTCAGACTGTCAGTGGCTCACACGGAGAGGGAAAGGGGAGGGAAGATGGGTTCACACACTCCTAGACCCAGGTAGCCTCCTCGCCGGACGCTGCCAGGCCGAGTTAGCGTACCGTGGGTCGGATCTCCTAAAAGATCCTCTAGTTACCGGGCTTGCGTTAGAGTAGTTCTGGTCACGAGCCAAAAGACTTCGCAGAGTACTCTGGGCGTCTTCCGATAACACTCAATTCACACTGGTGTACACACACACACACACACACACACCAAGGCCTTACTCCAGGTACTATTCCCAAGTACCTCAGGTACTATTCCCAAGTACCTCGATGCATCACTCGAGGCGGTAAAAACCCCTCTTGAGGCGGTAAACAACCCCTCTGTCTGGACTATGAGGCAGTAAAAACCCCTCCTGCTGAGGCAGTAACAACCCCTCAACACAGGTGCAATCCTATGCACCTCGCATATGCATACAGGGGCGGCAAACAATTCCCCTACGCCGCTCAGCATCTGATCTTGCTGCACAGTCAATAAGTTCGGATGGCGTGAGCCCAACAGGGACAGACGGCCCCACGGACAGTCCTCCTCCGACACCCCAATAGAGATTTCAGAAGGACTCCTACCTCTATTGTGGCACCATGGGGTTCGAAGGGGAACGATCCGTAGTAACTGCCGGTGCCTCTGAGGGTGTTGCCATCCCGGACGAGCCCCCAAATTGTCGGAGAAAAACTGAGTTCTCACTCTTTTGTTTGGGTACAGCAAGTCAGAAGCTTTATTAACTCTCACAATTGTGCAGAGGGAGAGAGCCAAGCAGGTCTCTCTCTCTGATACCTAATTACAACAAGCATTTATACCTTTCATTACAGAAAATAATGAGGGACAGCTGCATTTTGTTATACATAAGCCATCTTGATATCTTATTTCTTAATTGTTTTGACTCTTGCCAACATACAATATTTACTATACCTTATCTACACAAGGTCTTCTACACCTTATCTATACAAGGTCACAATAACTTCTCACACAGTACATTCTCACCCGCCTCACACAATCCTCGCTTCTACAAATCTCGCGTTATCAGGGCTACAGTTAGCTGGACTCTTGCTAACAAACTGTCATGCATTGCAGTTCTTTTCTGACAGTTCTTTTTCTGCTTCCACAGAGGTAAGACTAAAAGGTCTTTTCACGGTTGGACCAGGACAGACTCTGGGGAGTGCATTATTCTCCTCAGCACTTCCATTCTGTAGTGCCCTGACAGCAAGATCCCAGGTGAATGTGTGGGTTACTCTCCCTGGCAGGGTCAGGTTTTCTGTTCAGTTTTTAATGACTGAAATGCTTTTCTCTTCTTTGTAACCTAGGCACATGGTTGGACTCCAATCGCAGAGCGGAAGCAGAAAATAGTCACCATTCCCCGGAGATGCCCAGCTAAAGAGGGAACTTTTCAGTCAGAGCTCCCTGCTGGTTCACACATGCATGTAGACAGCGTCCATGCGGGTGTCTGTCAGTGAGGTTTCTCTGTCTGTTCTGTCAAATGTTTGCCTACTTGTTTTCTGGCTGGTGCCGGCTGAAAGGATTTCGTATCCGAGGAAGGACGTATCCTCCTGCTTAGCAAACAAACAAAGCAGCACATTTCATGTCCAGATTATATTTAGTCGTAAATCGACATTGTGATGGTTCCCCACCAAGGAAAGTTACCCCGTCTTTAGGAAAATGACTGAAGTACGAATGCCAAACACAATTCCAATAGAGGATTCAAAGCAAGGTTTTCTGCCTGGTGATTAAAGGCTTTAATTTAAATCAGTCCACCCTGAGGTGAACAATTAAGAGTTGTTATCTTCACTGAAGGCAGTTGAGGTCTAAGCCCTTGGTTCTGTCTGAATGGAAATCCGTTCCATTTACTAATCCGGTTTCAGGAGCATTGTGTGGGGTGCAAGGAGAGGCCAGTGCCATGAGGACAGATGGCTTTGGATGTAAAGGTCGCCGGCAGCACCTGTAACACCTCCCCCCCAACGTGCCCTCGCTTGTCCTGGCTCTGGAGCTGCGGCTGGAGCGGGGCTCGGGTCAAACCCTTTGGCGCTGAAGCCAAGTGTTGACATCTCGCTCTCGGGGGCCCAGACTGACCCAGCCACAATCCCCGCGTGGGGGGAGGGGGCGAGCTCTGTCTCCCGTGGCCGTGGGGAGCGTCTCGGGGAGAAGCGGATGCTTGCATTGGGATTTTACACAAAGACCTTTCAGAAGAGCCCTAGACGGTGTCTGAGCTGGCTCGGATGAGGCAGCAAGGGGCAATGCAGCCTGAGCCAGTGAAACTGCCAATCCCCAGGGAGCAGTGGAAGCAGGTCCAAGCCGCAGCAAAGAGCGGTTCCTGCCGGGAGACGGGAAGCAGGCAGATTGCAGCTCTGTGGGACAGAGAGTGTCTGTTTGTTCTGTATGTGGACGGCACCTGGCACAATGGGGCTGGTCCCTGAGTGGGGCCTGTACACAATGCTAATAAAAGAAGGGGATTTGTTGGATTACTCTAAATCCCGAGTGGAAAGGTGGAGGTGACAGGGGCAAGCCCTGGACAGATGGGATCTGCCCAACCAGGGCAGCATGTGCAGGACGGGGAAGGGGAAAGTCCATTGGAAGTGTTTCCACAAAAGCAAAAAAATCAGGGAACCAGCCCAACCATGGTGGAGTGAGGCTGTTCCCCGGGCTAGATCTCCACAGACAGCAGTCATGGGCAGGCTGGGAGGGATGGCCTGGATTCACTTTGGATTGGCTCCAGTGTAAATGAGACGAGAATTGTCCCAGAAGGGCCCAGGTACAAGAGTGACAGACACTGTAGGTGGAGCCTGTGAATAAAAAAATTAGGTGCATTATAAAACACTAGTAAAATAATCCCCCTGCTCCCCTTCTCCTGATGGGTGACCCCAAGTCTGACCTTGTACCTGTCCATGGGGCATCATCACTGAATGGGGGAGCTGTTAACGAGGCACCACAGGGATTGGCTGTAGCCCCCTCACTATTCAACTTTGTAATTAACCATCTGGAAGTAAATATAAAATCACTGCTGATAAAGTCTGTGGCTAACACAGCTTGGAGGAGTGGTAAATAATGCTAATGATGGGGCAGTTGTACAGAGCAGCCTGGATAGTTTGATAAAATGGGATTAGTAAAACAAATGCAGTTTAATCCAGCCAAAAGCCAGGCCCTATAGCTGGGAACGGAGGCTGGTGGCCACACCTAGAGCCTAGGGAACCGTAGCCTGGAAAGCAGGGACTATGAAAAGGATTTAGGGTCACAGAGGACAAACAGCTGAACCTGAGCTTCTGTGAGCTGCTTTCAGGTTAAGCCTGCAGCTTTGGGCAAGTAATTCAGACCCTGGGTCTGTGTTGAAGCAGACGGGCGTGTCTGGCTCAACAAGACAGTGTTCTGGGGTCCTGAGCTGCCAGGGCAGGAAAGCAGGGGCAGAAGTAGTCTTGGCACATCGGTTGGCAGCTCCCAAGGGGCTTTCTGTGATCCAACCCGTCACAAGGGACAAAACACTCCAATCCCTCCTGGTGGGAGGAGCCAGGTTTGCTCTTCAAATTCTGTCCTTGGTAGATGTCCAGGTCTGGGAATGTCCCACAACAGCATTTCTAATGGGAAGCTGGCTGCAGAACAATTAAACTGCTGAGAGCTCCTATGCAGGTGGGGTGGGAATTCAGCCTCTGTGTTCTGTCAGTGCAGCTAGAGCAATAGGAAAACCTCACCAGTCACTGTAGCAACTGTCTACTCCAAAGTACTACAGGAGCATTTTAAGTGTAGACAGCCTGAGAGTGAGACCAGATCTACCTCCAGTTGGCACTAGGGATGCGCCAGTACTGAGACTACAGCAATGACAACAGTTCAATGCTTCCGGAGTTGGCACGGAGATTCAAATCTACGTGGGAAGGCCCCAAGGGATTTCTAGTCCAGCACCTTAACCCCTCAGCCACAGCTACCTGATGGCCACTGGCTTCCCTACACTATGATTCTCTTAGTGAATTATCACTTCACATTGTTTGCTCAGACCAGCCTCCCCGGCCCACTCACTGCTGTGCGGGGCTATAAGTGTGTCCATTGCTGGACAGCAGGAATTCCTGCCCATTTCCCTTCCAGCTGGAGCAGGATTGGAGTGTGTTTGTGTTAATGACATTGCTGTAGATTGTTGTTCGCTCCCCATCTTGACAGTTCAGACAGTCCCTTTCCCATTCAGATCTCCAGCATTTCGTTCCAATAGCAGGGGTCCGGTTTTCTCTGGGGCACTGACATGTTTCAGGGGGTTGGTGAGTGAACTCAGCCTTGCATTCCATCCTTGACGGGGCGGGACAAGGGTGGTCAGTTTTGTTGGGCCAGCAAGTTGGCAACCCTAGATCCAGGGGAAACAAACACCCAACGAGGCTGGCCAGGGGCAGGACATCAGCTTGGAGGGGAGGGGTGGGGGTGGCAGTGACATCACAAAGGCCTGTTGCAGGAACTCGGCCTATTGGGCAAAGGTGGTGGGGAGGGGGTGACCTCACAGAGAGACCCTGACATCAGCCGTGCAGGACAGAGGTGCAGGGCCAGGCCAGTCTCTGAGACCCCCCCGGCTTTGCTGCCGCAAATCTCCTTCGCGAGGTCTCTCCTCGAGGACTGAGAGAGAATTAGGATTCACGGATGTGAGCATGTGGAGGAACCTCTGTGGAGTTTTCTCCTTTCCTACCACTGATTGTGCCGAAAACAAACTTCCCTTTTCCAAGGTAAGAGGCCCAGAGAGGTTTGGAACCTGTTCAGTCTGATCCCCCTGGTGCAGGCAGCATTCTAAACCCAGAAAACACTGGCTTAAGGTGGCCGAATTTGATTTCCTGCCTAGGACTTTGACGCTTAGAATCCCTGGGGACATTGGGGTTTATCCTTTTTGGTTTCCCTTTTCCTCTTTCCTCCCTCCTTTCTCCTCTTCTCTTGCTTCTTTTTCCCCTTTCCCCGGCTTCCCTCCCTCTACCAAGAAGGGGTGTGTGTGTGGAGTGTGGATGGGGTGGGGGGTGCTCTCATTGCGGGAGGTCCTCACAAAGAGGTGAGGCTGGGTCTGAGAGTGATCCCCTCTGATGGTGACCTGGGCCGTCCTTTGGGACATCTGGTGAGACCTCTCAGCCTCCCGCCCCTCAGAGTCTCAGTGCTGATTGGCCGAGCAGGGGGCTATCGCCAGCAAGGAGACTCAGGTCCTTTTGGCCTCTTTTCAAATCAGGCAAATAAGTCACAACCAATCCAATGTATAGGATTAATCTTGCTGCTTCTCTCCATTAATTGTCTCTTAGCAGGTCATGATTTCCTCTAATGGTCTAGGTCTTCTAAAATACTTGCTGAATAATTCCTATGAACCACTGTTGGTCTGTAGCTCACTTGAGAACCCTTTATTCTGATCAGTCACTGTATGAAATTCAAGATGTCTCAGATAGGTTGAAAGTCAGGAGCAGTGGTTCCTCACATTTTGTATGTCCGTGTGCGGAATGAATTTTGTGATGTGCACCAATATGTGCAATTTTGTTATGTGACACATCACCTGTATATTGCTGCACATCACAAAACTCATTCTGCACATGCACGGTGTGTGGCAGGGGTGAGGCTAAAGAGTTCAGAGTGTGGGAGGGGGCTGAAGTGGGGCAGAGGGTTGGGGTGTGGGCTGTGGGGTGGGGCTAGGAATGAGGGGTTCAGGGCTAGGGCAGAGGGTTGTGGTGCAGGGGGAGGGGGCTCTGGCTGGGGGTGTGGGCTTTGGGATGGGGCTAGGAATGAGGGGCTCAGGGCTGGAGCAGAGGTTTGGGGTGCAGGGGGGTGAGGGCTCCGGCTGGGGATGCAAGCTCTGGGCTGGGGCTCGGAATGAGGGGTTTGGGGAGCAGGTTGCCCGAGGGAGAGAGGACTCCTCCCAGCCCTCTCTCACCACAGCAGCTCAGGGCCAGGTGAGAGAGCACCTGTCTCCTGGCCGCAGCAGCTCTGGTGGGGCTGGGCTGGGGCTGGGGGTGGGGACAGGATTTATTTTTCCTAAGTCAAAACGGGGAAGGGAAGGAGTTATGCTTCAGTTTTTACCTTATAAACTATGGTCCTGGCTAATATATAAGACACTATGGGAATAAGACACCATGTCATGTGGTGACATCACAAGAGCAGAGGGTGTGAGAACTGCAGCAACCGAGAGGGCAGGGGATTTAGAGTCAGATTGCTTCAAATGCTGCATTCGTCGGCTGACATTTAACAGCAATGCTTAGCTAACAGAATGGAGAAAGGAATTCTCTGCTAAAGATTCCACCTGCCCCTTTGGACAACTCCACCCCTTCCCTGAACAGAGTGTGCTCAGAACACCCCCCCACACACACACACAAGCCCAAAGCTGGGCACCCAGCACAAAGCAAGGGAGGGGTTGTTTGGTTTGTTTTATTTTTACTTTGCGAAAGGTTTTTTCAAAAGCATTTTCTGCCCCTCGTACCCATGGCAAGGGAGCAGATGGTTGGGGGGAAGGGAACCTGAGAGTGGTGGAGCCAGGGCAGTGGGGGAAATTGCCGGAGGCTGAAGAGGGCAACGGGGGGCTGAAGGTGACCAGGTGCGGTGAGGGGAAGGGAACAGTTGGGGGAGGCTGAAGGGGGCGATGGGGGGAAGGGGACATTTGGCGGGAGGCTGAAGGGGGCAATGGGTTGAAGGAGGCTGGGGCTCATCCCCATGGGAGGGGAGGAGGAAGAGGAGCTGCCCTTGTATCAGAAGCTGTTTCCTTTTAGAACTTGCAACTTCACTGTTCCTGAGCAGGGTCCTGTGATCAAAGGGGAACTAGATGGGTTCATGGAGGACAGGTCTAGCAATTGCTGTTAGCCGGGATGGGCAGGGATGTGTCCCTAACCTCTGTCTGTCAGAAGCTGGGAATTGGGCAACAGGGGATGGGTCACTGGATGATTCCTGTCTGTTCATTCCCTCTGGGGCACCTGGCACTGGCCACTGTTGGCAGACAGGACACTGGGCTAGATGGACCTTTGGTCTGACCCAGTCTGGCCGTCCTTATGTTCTAATGTTCTTCTCACATGCTCAGTAACATCTGCAAGTTGCTGCCCTCACGCGCCATCAGAATCTACTCCCTGCAATCAAAGGCAGGGAATATCCCCCTGAAGGGGAGAAATCGGAGGGGAGGTATGGGCAGAGGGACAAAACTGGGACAAGCTCAGGGGTTCATACTGGGGTGGGGGGCGGCCTGCCCTGCCAGGTAGGTGCAGAAGGGAAAACCCCCAGATAGAGGGAGGCAGAGGGGATAAAAGTTACCACGGATGGGGGGAGCCGTCAGCAGCAGTTCCAAACTAGGGTGTGGTGGAGGGTAGAAGGACTTGTGTTCCTCACTGGATAGTCCATCTCAGCACCCCCTCCTCAGGGCTGTGGTGTTAAAGGCCCCGGGTGGCCCAGTGCCCAGGTACCGCAGCTCTGCTCTAGCTGAAATGGTGACTGAGCTGCCGAAGGAGACCTGATTCAGGGTGTGGAAGTAGAAAAAGAACTGTCAGAAAAGAACTGCAATGCATGACAGTTTGTTAGCAAGAGTCAGGCTAACTGTAGCCCTGATAACGCGAGATTTGTAGAAGCGAGGATTGTGTGAGGCGGGTGAGAAAGTACTGTGTGAGAAGTTATTGTGACCTTGTATAGATAAGGTGTAGAAGACCTTGTGTAGATAAGGTATAGGAAATATTGTATGTTGGCAAGAGTCAAAACAATCAAGAAATAAGATATCAAGATGGCTTATGTATAACAAAATGCAGCTGTCCCTCATTATTTTCTGTAATGAAAGGTATAAATGCTTGTTGTAATTAGGTATCAGAGAGAGAGACCTGCTTAGCTCTCTCCCTCTGCACAATTGTGAGAGTTAATAAAGCTTCTGACTTGCTGTACCCAAACAAAAGAGTGAGAACTCAGTTTTTCTCCAACAATTTGGGGGCTCGTCCGGGATGGCAACGCCCTCAGAGGCACCGGCAGTTACTACGGATCGTTCCCCTTCGAACCCCATGGCGCCACAATAGAGGTAAGAGACCTTTTGAAATCTCTATTGGGGTGTCGGAGGAGGACTGTCCGTGGGGCCGTCTGTCCCTGTTGGGCTCACGCCATCCGAACTTATTGACTGTGCAGCAAGGTCAGATGCTGAGCGGCGTAGGGGAATTGTTTGCCGCCCCCTGTATGCATATGCAAGGTGCATAGGATTGCACCTGTGTTGAGGGGTTGTTACTGCCTCAGCAGGAGGGGTTTTTACCGCCTCATAGTCCGGACAGAGGGGTTGTTTACCGCCTCAAGAGGGGTTTTTACCGCCTCGAGTGATGCATCGAGGTACTTGGGAATAGTACCTGGAGTAAGGCCTTGGGGGGGGGGGGGGGGGGGTGTGTGTGTGTACACCAGTGTGAATTGAGTGTTACCGGAAGACGCCCAGAGTACTCTGCGAAGTCTTTTGGCTCGTGACCAGAACTACTCTAACGCAAGCCCGGTAACTAGAGGATCTTTTAGGAGATCCGACCCACGGTACGCTAACTCGGCCTGGCAGCGTCCGGCGAGGAGGCTACCTGGGTCTAGGAGTGTGTGAACCCATCTTCCCTCCCCTTTTCCTCTCCGTGTGAGCCACTGACAGTCTGACCATCTCACTGGATGCAACAGAGTAAGCGGCGCCGTCTCTCTGAGATTAGCCGACGCTCTTTGCTGAAGGGAGGTGTAGGAGGTCATGGCTATCCTCGTTAGTCTTTCCTGTGTGAATACCCTGTAGGGAGAGATCCTTAGTTTATATGCCGCTAGCGCGGACAGGGCATCCTCCTCCCTGTGTGTGTGATTGGAAAATGGGTGGGGGACAGTCTAAGGATTCCCTCTCACCCCCTAAGGGTACCCCAGCTTATTTTATGTACGTACATTATGGTCCATCAACCTGCAGGTATTTAGAGAATTGGAATCATTACACGCGTGAAAATTCATCTAAACAATGCCCACTAGAAGGTACCTTCAATCTAGATAAGATCAGACATCTCAGAGGAGCTTTTAATCACCAAAAAAAAGCCTCTGACACACAATGGGAGCAATTTGTCTATTGAGGAAAGGAACGGGTTAATTTGAAATTCAGCTTGGTCCAGAGATAAAGAGAAAGTTAATCTGCGTTCAAGGTCAAGAATCAACGCAGACCAGGCTAAGTACAAAGAAAAACTGCTTTCGGCCCCAGCTGGCTGTGAAAAAATATAGACATAGTCAAACCAAAGGCAAGACAAGTTACAGTGCTGAGATTACATTTGCAAAGCTTAACTGTCCAGTGAGATCCAACAGTCTGCCTTTGCGACCCTGGAGCCGGCGTGGTTTGGGGACGCTGAAGAAGCCACAGGCAGCCGGCCTGGACTGGAATCACTGAAAAGACGCCCCAGGAGACCTCAGGGTGTAAAAGAACTGCCCTCCCAAGAGAGGAAGCAAGTTGAAGATTGCACAGCACCTTCTCTCAACGTTATACACAGACGTGGCCAGTCTGGACATACGTGTGTGAGTATGAAAGTGTGCCTACTCTCAGCCGCAGTAAGTCTGAGAACCGGAGAGGGATTTAGCATTCCTCTCTCCACCCCAGTTGACCAGGAAGGGTGTCAGGTGGATCTACCCCAGTCGTAGCAGGACTGGGCAATAGAGAAGTTGGAGTAATAGGAAGAGTTGTGTACTTGATAACTAGAATTGAGCAATTAAGAGCATAGATCATGAACCAGGCAGCAACTCAAACCTATGCCCAGGGCAAGTTGCAAGCCTTGAGACAGGACTTCCAGGCAGAAAAGGAAGCACTGGCTAAGCAAGTACCGGTCCTTCAGGGACTTGTCAGAATTTAACCATTTGTGTTTGCATATGCTGTAACAGCAGTGTGTTTGCCACAAGAGAAAATTGAATAGTTAAACGCCAATGGGCCATGCGTTTTGCCCAAGTGGCAAGCCTCACGAGGGAGGACTCGGGTAGCCTTGTGAGTAAGAATGTTTAAGAGAAGAGACCAGGAAGGGTGGGGGCTAGTTGAGAAGCCCACCCTCCTATCTAAATTGGTAGTGAAAAAGCCGGTGCCCATGGAAGGGACGGTTCAGCGAGAAATGCAGGATCGGGCCCAAGCGGGCAGGCAATAGATAGAGAGATTGGAAAACAGGTTGGAAACTTTGAGGGCATAGTGGAAGGAAAGGAGTAAGTAATTATAAGCATGGGGATTTCAAATCCCCAGGATAATAATTGGAATGGTAAAATCTGAGTTGATTGGGTGTCGTTCTGGGAGACAAGCAAGTGATTTAAGAAAAGAGAGTGAGAAGTTAACTCTGTAGTTGCTAGAGGGAATCAAGCAGTGAAACTTGGTAGGAATGTCTGTAAGTAATTCAGGCAAGAGGTTAATTAAGTGGAATTATTCGACTATGAATAAGTTAGTCGAATTTGCTGAAGAACACTCCTGCTGTGTACAATCTGTGTTTTATAAGTTTGAGATGAATTGGTATTGTTTTAAAGTTGCAAAACCGAGAATACTTTTGCCAGACACAGGAAACTAGTGTTGTTTAAGGTATTTAGCATTTAATCCTTAAGGTGACTTAATGCTTTACAAGATTTAAAATGTTTTAACTAAAGACCAAAGGTTGTGGCTGCAGCAGGGTAGTCAAAGCCAGGAGAATAAAAGATTTGAATTTGTTTTTGGGTAACAAAATAGCAGATAAAAGCTCTGGTAAAAAGATAGAGAAGGACAGTGCCCCTGGCTCTGTGTGGTCGAGCTGTCACTTTACTAGGGGTGCATGGAGATTTTGTAAGCACAAAAGAAACAGTTACACCTTGTGTAGAAATGGATGTGGCTAGTGTTGTGGAAATTGAATTGTGGAGAGGATGTGCATTTTCCCCAGAACATGTGCAGTGTATATTGTAGCAGAGGTAAAAGAAATGCAAACCTACCAATATAGGTTGTGTTGTCTTTTTCAGATCACTGGGTGTTTGAAAGCAGGAGCTAGAAGTAAAAGGCAATCAAAAGTCTGGGAAAGTTAATTGTGTCCCTTTTAAAGTAAGAATCTTTAAGCTAGTGGATAGCTTTGGATCTGGAAGCAAGCCAGAAAGCATCTGTATTAATGCAATTTTCTAACTAATAAGGTAGAAGCCACTGAAACCTGGGCTGCCTATGAAACAAATACAAGGAAATATGGGGTAATTCCTCTGTTTTGTCTAAAATCAACAAGAGTATGTGTATATAAAGGAAATATTTTAAGCAATGACTGACTACCCAGAAGGGGTAGACCTCTGTTCTTTTGTCTTTCAGATCATCAGAGAAAACGGATGCCAGCTGAACAGCATTCAATGTACCATGCATTTACTGGTACAATAGGAATTATTTTTGTGTTCTTTGTCCTGTCTTGTGGTGTTTGTCTTGTGGCCAGAATTGTTGGGTTTAATAATTTCATAAGACAGTCTAGTTCAAAATTAAATAGAAGGGTTAAATCAAAAAGCAGATACTTGTTTTATTCAACTTGGAATACAAAAAGTGTTTGGATAAATCAGGAAATGTGATATACTAAAGTCTAATACAGTTGCTTAAGTAAGAAAAAGAAACTTCATTGGCCAGATTTTTAATTGAAAAAAATGGTTGTTAAAATTTGCATACCAACAGTCTTTGGAAGCAAGGACATGGAAGGTTAACCCACTCCCCATATTGCCCATGGGATCCTTCTGGCTACCTCAGATTTCTAGCCAGAGGGCTGGGGAGGGAGGAAAGCTATTGGACACCTGAGGTTGTACCGAGTGAACTCCTCAAAAGTGGGTGTGCTTGTCCTGGCTTGTTGCTCCAAAGCTCTGTGATAAAGTTATTTTACTGGAAGGGTGTACATGGCATACATTGAATAATAAGACTAATGTACTGTATAATGGCAATGTGTATGTGTTCATTGTTGGGAAAAGGTGTATGAGTGAAGAGTGGAAGTTTCCTTTGTAGGTTAAAAGAAGCCAAGAAGGGGAGAAGGAAAAAGAACAGAATGAGTTAACTGAGGAAAAAATAGCTAGCAAGCTCAGTCCAAAGATAAGACGTTGGCCCCATCCAAGGATACTACCCACAGCTAAGACTTGGCTGACAGCCAAGAAAAGGGGGGGGCTGAATGTGCCCAAGCAACTATGATATCTGCAAAACACTGCCAGGCATTAATGAAATGTGTTAGGTTTCTTTTCTCACAGATAAAAGAAGTGCTACCCAAAGACCCTAGCAGCCCTGCCATTCATTGAAACAAGGAGACTGAGTCTACGTAAAGTCCATCAATGAAAGACTGCTTTGGCTCCATGCTGGAAGGGCCCTTTCCAAGTCCTGTTAACCACCAACACCGCTGTAAAGTGCCAAGGACTGCCCACCTGGACCCATGCTTCTCACTGCAAAAAGACTCCTCCACCTGGAGAGGATTCTCCAGCTGCTGATCAGCCTATTTCTCCTGCTAGCTCTGCTGTGCCTCCTGGACAGCAGGGAAAGAGGACAAGGTGAAGTGCTAGTAACCTCTCCCTTGTCCACTGACAGATCTACAATGCCTTTGAATTCTTTTACAGGAATCACACCAGTACAGGGTGAAGTGCTAGTAACCTCTCCCCTGCACTATGGTGAATCACAACTGCTTTTGAAGAAGAAGAAAAGAAGAAACACCCGCTCTGCTGAAACCACCAAAGTCCAGGGATTCCTGACTACAAGAGACATTAAGAACTGGCCTTGGTGGAAGAGGCGGAGCATCGTTTATTGGCAAGGAGGGAACTGTGGGGACCGTTCCTGGGAATGCGGGGTCCAGTGGTGGGGTGGATACTTTCCAGGATCAGGACTTTGTGCTTATGGACAGGTACCTTCAGGATGCACTGCCCTTTCTAATTGGCTTTCAGAAGATGAATATCAAAACCGCCTTGCCACCACTAGGACTACACCCACTAGTCCCTTGACCCCTGCCACCACCACTGTAACTTACCCAGATACAAACCGTACTGTATATTCCAATGAAACCCATTGGCCAAGGCTTTCACATCTTAGTGATTTACTGAAATTTTGTTCAGAGAAATTATTCTTTAAAGTTCAGGATAATGTATATGAGCGAATAATTGAATGGAAAACAAATGGATCAGTAGCGATAGAAATACATGATATCACTACCAGCGAACCCCAAGAATTAATAATTGCAATTGATGGGTTCTATAATGAAGTAGATATGATGGTTGTTCCTGGAACTTGTACTGTGTTAAATGAGAGAGGCCCTTATTGTTATTTGGTCACCCAATTAGTGAATAATCAGACAAATACCCAAAGAGTTTGTTCTGCCACTGGAAATTTTACCTGCATAAAAATTATTCCAGTGACTAATAATGTGACCTGTACCTTATTGCAATACACCCCCTCTTATACCATTAATGTTAATGCCTCCCGGAAATACATAAAGGTATTTGACCAACAGATGTGGTATAGTACTACACCAAAGAGAGATGTAGTAGGATATCGGTGGACTGTGATTAACACTACACTAGGGACTGTTAAATTTTCATTACCCTTATCCAGTTTCCAGATTACCTCTACATACCCGAACTGCTCACAGGGGGCTGCCATTAGATTAGCACAACAGAGGGCTTGGGTTATTTCCTCTAGAAAGAAGAGAGATTTGACCGGATCCCTGTGGGATGGGGCCAATAGTGCAGCAGCAGTGTGGAATATTTTTAAGAACCAGGAACATGATGAGAAATTGGGCCAACTAGAGAAGGCCATTGGCCTTGTTTCTGGAGCACAACTAACCCAGGTACAGGCTGGAGTTGGTGAGTTACATGTTATTTCCGCCCTTAGTTCTATGACCCAGAAGTTGCTGACAGAGATGGTATTGAATATCACTGAGGCTGGGAAGGCATTGCAGTGGGATCTAGCATGTTCAGAGATTCAGGATTTCCTGAATGACCAGCTGATGGCCATTCGGAATGATCTAGAACATCAGGCTTGGCCCACTGCCCTTACAGACACATCAGGAGTACCATCTGACCTGTGGCCATGGAGACTTACTTGGAGACTTTCTGGGTGGAAGTGCAGACGTTCTCAGTGCTACTTCCAAGCATATTGACCGGTAAAGGGGGTGTGGGCTCCCACATACCGTATCCTGCCGGGTCCATGGGGAGGATGCATGTGGGATTGGGTAATTCACCGAGACATCTGGGAAATTAGACCACCTGGTACGCCCAATCGATTTTTAGTCAGTGCTCCTGGGATTACACCTGACATTTGGATGGGGTTAGGTAGTCTATGGACATTTTGGCCATTAGAACCCCCACAGCTTCAGTGTAACCATAAACTGAAGCCAGGAGCAGTTGTTACTCTTCATGACTACGTTTGCTGGGAGGGTAGGAGACAAGGAACTACCCTGACAGGACACTTACTTTTTCAAGCTAACGATAGCTGTGTGTATGTTAAAACCACCACATTGCAAGAAAATACATTTTAATCTCACTACCACTGCAGGCAATGATATTATTTACTGGCCTGCAGATAGAGCTTTCCAAGTAGCCCTTAGGTTCCAGATACCCTTTAATTGGACTAGTTTAGTACCTGATAGATTTCAGAATTTGTTTTCACTGTTACCAGAGATTCAGAAAATCTCTGAAGTACAAGGGCAAATTCACATGCTTCAAAATATATATCAAGTTGAAAAGTATGCTTTTCAGACAGCTTATAGAGTATCCACTTTATGTACTAAGTATGATGTATTGTGCTTTGTGACTAAGGCTGTACAACAACCCCATTATAGTATTGCTATGGGAATGTTATTGCTTGTATTGTTATTAGTTAGCTTAGGATTATGTTATTGTTGTTGTAAAAGACGTAATAATAGTAATACCTTTCATGTTCATGCTAATCATGCATTGTCATTACATCCGATCAGAACCCCTAAGACTGAAGCATCTGATATAGAATCTGAAGTCCAGGACTTGATGCAAATAGAGGTTTGAGAATGTTTGTTGTACTAGAAGTACAAAAGGGGGGGTTGTGGAAGCAGAAAAAGAACTGTCAGAAAAGAACTGCAATGCATGACAGTTTGTTAGCAAGAGTCAGGCTAACTGTAGCCCTGATAACGCGAGATTTGTAGAAGCGAGGATTGTGTGAGGCGGGTGAGAAAGTACTGTGTGAGAAGTTATTGTAACCTTGTATAGATAAGGTGTAGAAGACCTTGTGTAGATAAGGTATAGGAAATATTGTATGTTAAAAGAGTCAAAACAATCAAGAAATAAGATATCAAGATGGCTTATGTATAACAAAATGCAGCTGTCCCTCATTATTTTCTGTAATGAAAGGTATAAATGCTTGTTGTAATTAGGTATCAGAGAGAGAGACCTGCTTAGCTCTCTCCCTCTGCACAATTGTGAGAGTTAATAAAGCTTCTGACTTGCTGTACCCAAACAAAAGAGTGAGAACTCAGTTTTTCTCCGACAAGGGAAATAGTTTACACCCTCCCCCCACTCCCCTGGGCTCTGCTGGCATCAGCTCCTGAGCCAGAGACTGCAGGTGATACGAGAGAGCTGGGGTAAGTGCTGGGCCCAGGCTGGAAAGTGACTCTGCAGAAATGGCTCCTGCTCGCCCCATCCCTGCCCCAGAGTTTCTGCGCGGCTCAGAACTGCTGCCCAACACACCCAGGCTCACCCCTGGGTTAGCAGTGGCTGTAGCTATTGGCGAGGAAACGCCCACGGGAATGCAGGACACTGACCGGCTCTTCGTGCAGGAGGGAGAGGGATGAGACTGGGTGGGGCACCTGGAGCAATCAGTGGGGAGGGAGGTTCCGGGCACCCAGCCTTGCCCAGCTCCATTCCCTGCAGCCCCCCGGGGCAGTGACTTTCCTGGGAGAGGGGAGGGGCAGAGAGAGGAAAAGCCAGTTCCTGCCTCTGCCTGGTCCCTGCGCTGCTGAGGGAATGGGCTGTTCTGGGGACAGTGTCGGGGGATCCCCCAAAGGGGCTCCTTTGATTCTGCTCTTTTCTGGCGTTTGGCTCAGAGACTCTGTTCCTGGGAGAGTGTAATAGCGTCTGGTGGGTTTAGTCCTGGGGGAGAGGTCGGGTCTGTGCTGTAATAGCGTCACTGAGGCGTCTCCCAGCATGGCAGAGTCTAGAGTGTCTGTCTGCAAGGACAGAGCCTGGGGGAATCGGGGTGTGAAATGGGCTAACACTAATTGAGAAACCTCCTGAATTTCCCTTCTCACTCTGACAGGCTGCAGAATAACGACCCCGTTTTGCTCCAGACCGTCCCATCTTCCTAGGGGCCGGGGAAGGGAAATGGCTGGTGGATCCAGCTCAGGTAGGGGATTTGGGGGGAGGTGCTGGGGAGGGTTGTTGTAGAGGGGGAGGGCCATGAAATCATAGAGTTCACAGTTCTAAGGAAGGGTAGAAGGGAGTACAGCAAAATAGAGACAATGGATTTCAGGAAGGCGGATTTTGCTAAGCTCAGAGAGCTGAGAGGTAAGGTCCCAGGGGAATCAAAACTGAGGGGAAAAACAACTGAGGAGAGTTGGCAGTTTTTCAAAGGGACACTATTAAGGGCCCGAAAGCAAGCTATTCCGCTGAGTAGGAAAGATAGGAAATGTGGCAAAAGACCTCCTTGGCTTAACCACGAGATCTTGCATGATCTAAAAAATAAAAGAAATCATATAAAAAATGGAAACTAGGACAGATTACAAAGGATAAATATAGGCAAACAACACAGGAATGCAGGGGCAAGATTAGAAAGGCAAAGGCACAAAATGAGCTCAAACTGGCTACGGGAATAAAGGGAAACAAGAAGCCTTTTTATCAATACTGTCGGAGAAAAACACAGTTCTCACTCTTTGGATGGGTACAGCAAAATCAGATACTTTATTCTCTCTCTATCAATTGCATAGAGGGAGAGAGTGCACTAGGACACAGGGTCTCCCCCTCCTAGGCAGGTCTCTCCCAGGTAAACAATTATAGCAAGCATTTATACCTTTTGTTACAGACAATAATGAGCAACAGCTGCATTTTGTTTATACATAGGTCATCCTGATATCTTATTTTCCTCACTTGTTTAGACTCTAGTCTACATACAATATTATCTACACAAGGTCGCAACAACTTCTCACACAGTTCTTTCCCACTCGCCTCACACAATCCTCGCTTCTACAAATCTCGCGTTATTAGGGTTACAGTTAGCCTAACTCTTGCTAACAAACTGTCATGCATTGCAATCCCCTTCCTGTCCGTTCTTTCTCTGCTTCCACAATACATTAGAAGCAAGAGGAAGACCAAGGACAGGGTAGGCCCACTGCTCAGTTAGGAGGGAGAAACAATAACAGGAAACTTGGAAATGGCAGAGATGCTTAATGACTTCTTTGTTTTGGTCTTCACCGAGAAGTCTGAAGGAATAACTAACATAGTGAATGCTATGGGAAGGGGGTAGGTTTAGAAGATAAAATAAAAAAAGAACAAGTTAAAAATCACTTAGAAAAGTTAGATGCCTGCAAGTCACCAGGGCCTATGAAATGCATCCTAGAATACTCAAGGAGCTAATAGAGGAGGTATCTGAGCCTCTAGCTATTATCTTTGGAAAATCATGGGAGACAGGAGAGATTCCAGAGGACTGGAAAAGGGAAAATATAGTGCCCATCTCTAAAAAGGGAAATAAAAACAAGCCAGGAAACTACAGACCAGTTAGTTTAACTTCTGTGCCAGGGAAGATAATGGAGCAAGTAATCAAGGAAATCATCTGCAAACACTTGGAAGGTGGTAAGGTGATAGGGAATAGCCAGCATGGATTTGTAAAGAACAAATCATGTCAAACCAATCTGATAGCTTTCTTTGCTAGGATAACGAGTCTTGTGGATAAGGGAGAAGCGGTGGATGTGGTATACCTAGACTTCAGTAAGGCATTTGATAGGGTCTCGCATGATATTCTTATCGATAAACTAGGCAAATACAACTTAGATGGGGCTACTATAAGGTGGGTGCATAACTGGCTGGATAACCGTACTCAGAGAGTAGTTATGAATGGTTCCCAATCCTGCTGGAAAGGTATAACAAGTGGGGTTCCGCAGGGGTCTGTTTTGGGACCGGCTCTGTTCAATATCTTCATCAACGACTTAGATATTGGCATAGAAAGGACGGTTATTTAAATTTGCAGATGATACCAAAGTGGGAGGGATTGCAACTGCTTTGGAGGATAGGGTCATAATTCAAAATGATCTGGACAAATTGGAGAAATGGTCTGAGGTAAACAGGATGAAGTTTAACAAAGACAAATGCAAAGTGCTCCACTTAGGAAGGAACAATCAGTTTCACACATACAGAATGGGAAGAGACTGTCTAGGAAGGAGTACGGCAGAAAGGGATCTAGGCGTTATAGTGGACCACAAGCTAAATATGAGTCAACAGTGTGATGCTGTTGCAAAAAAAGCAAACATGATTCTGGGATGCATTAACAGGTGTGTTGTGAGCAAGACATAAGAAGTCATTCTTGCGCTCTACTCTGCGCTACTTAGGCCTCAACTGGAGTATTGTGTCCAGTTCTGGGCACCACATTTCAAGGAAGATGTGGAGAAATTGGAGAGGGTCCAGCATGGTCTAGACAGTATTTGGTCCTGCCATGAGGGCAGGGGACTGGACTCAATGACCTCTCGAGGTCCCTTCCTGTCCTAGAATCTATGAATCTATGAAGGAGGCAACAACCTGTCATGTGTGATCTAAGGAGCAGGAAAAGAATCTGGGAATTACCTTTTGTAAAATCTCATCTTCTTCCAAAAAGCTGTGGAAATAGCTGATTCAAGAAGTTGTTGACAGATGGATAGTACGCGTCTATCAGCTCCTGGGTTCACTAGCCGTTGTCAACCAAGCAAGTTGGCAGACTGAAGGCAGGGCAAGAATGCTGAACCAGAACGGTCTTTGCTCTTGTCACACATGACATCACAATAAACTTATGCATACACACACACACACAGACATACATACAGAGGCTGGTACCATTAGCAACAGGAATTTTGATTTCTGGGAGGGGCTGCACAAAGGACTGATACTTTGCATGTACAGAATATATCACATTGTACCTGGGGAGTCACAAAGTAGTTTACAAACTTGAATTCAAGGAGCCTGACAGCTGCCCTGAGCAGGACCAGGTGAAGGTGGGGCTGTACTGAGGGGTCTGCGAGCTGCAGAGGGACGAGCTGGACTGGGTTTCGCTCTGGTGGAGCAGGTGAGAGGGTCTGGGGGCCAGTGCATTGGGGGAGGGGCTGTCACCCCAGTGGCCGAAGCCCGGACCACTGACCCCCTCACCCCTCTTGTGGCTGAAGTCCAGAGCCCCCACCTCCCTCCCTGCCCTCCTGTGGATGAATCGCAGAGCCCAGAGCCCCCACTCCCCTCCACCTCCCCAGCGGCTGAAGCTTGGAGCACTGATCTCCCCCCCATGGCAGCCGAAGACCAAGTCTCTTCCCTTCATCTCTCTTGGTGGCTTGAGCCTGGACACAAGCCCGGAGTCCTCCCTCCCGCCTCCGCCCTGGGTGCTATAGCCCGGATCCTGGAGTCTCTACCCAGTTGTGGGAGACCAGAGCCCCAAACCCAGAGTTCCCCCTCCATCGATCAAGCCTGGAGCCCTGAGCCCATCCCCACCCCCGGGAGTTGTTTCGGAAGATGGTACACGCCTATGTAGGGCCCTATGAAATCTCTTTTATTATTGGGGATTTTCCAATTTAGTATTTTCTGAGTTTTGTCCTTTCCATTTCTTAAAAATTAATTCCGTCTTTATGGTTTTTGTGTTAATCACAATTGTTTGATACACTGACCACAGTTAAGTAGCTTTACTATAAATGCACACAAATGTTCAGAAATGGCTTGCAAGGGGAGAAACTGATTTTACTAAAAGAATCCTACAATTTAAACAAAACTTCCTGCAGATGCCCAGAGTACGGTAAAAGTGACATTTTTAACTCACCTTTTAAAGGAGCCGTAAGTCACACGACCAACTGACATTGCTGAACAGTGACACTACAGTCCACAGCAGTGTGTGTGTGCATGGGGGAGGGAGGTTGTGGGGGGAGTGGAGTGTGTGTGTGTGTGTGTTGGGGGAGAGTATGTATGGGTGTGATGGGGAGTGGCGGAGGATTGTGAGTGTTTGTGTGGAAGTTTATGGGGCGCAGTGGAAGTGAGGGTGGGGGTGTGTGTGGGTGGAAGTTTGTGGGGGCAGTGAATGTGTGGGTGGGGGTGGGCATGGAAGTTTGTGGGGGGCAGTGGAGGTGAGTGTGTGGATGGGGGTGGGTGGAAGTTTGTGGGCACAGTGGAGGTGAATGTGTGGGTGGGGTGGGGGTGGGTGGAAGTTTGTGGGGGCAGTGGAAGTGTGTGTGTGAGTTGGGGGTGTGTGTGGGTGGAAGTTTGTGAGGGCAGTGGAGGTGAGTGTGTGGGTGGGTGGAAGTTTGTGGGCGCAGTGGAAGTGAGGGTCGGGGTGGGTGCAACAGGAGACACTCGCTGGGAGGTAGGAGGAATCCCACAATGCACCGGGGCTGGCAGAAGTAGCGCGCAACAGCCCCTCCTCGCCCCGCCCCACCCCACCCTCTGGCGCCTCTGACCTTCTCCTAATGGCGTCCTGAGCTCCGCACTCACTTCCGCTTCCGGCCTCGGTCTGGATAGAGGGGTTTCAGGGGCGGCGGCGCTAGGGAGGCGAAAGGAGGTGGCAGTGGGCGGGGCATGTGGCGGCTGGGGGGTGGGGCAGAGCGATCAGGGCAGAGGCCAAGCCCCGGGGGAGGCGGGGCTGGGGCGGGGCCGGGGCAGAGCGGGTCGGGGCTGGGGGCGGGACTAGGGGCGGGGGCCGAGCGGGGCGGGGCTGGGGGCGGGGTCGGAGCAGGGACTGGACTGGAGGCGGGGCACGAGCAGAACTAGCCGGGGCCGGGGCGGGGCCGGGGCGGGGCTGGAGCAGTGCCAGGGCTGGGGGCGGGGCCTCGGCAGGGCGGGGCTGGGGGCGGGGCTGGAGCAGGGGCGTTGCCGGGGCGGGGCTGGGGGCGGGGTCGGAGCAGGGACTGGAGTGGAGGCGGGGGAGGGGCAGAGCTAGGCGGGACAGGGGCGGGGCTGGGGCAGAGCGGGGCGGGGCTGGGGGCGGGGCCGGGGCACAGCGGGGCGGGGCTGGGGGCGGCGCTGGAGTAGGGGCGGGGCCGGGGCAGAGCGGGGCGGGGTTGGGGCAGGAGCAGGGACGGGACAGGGGCCGGGGCAGGGGGCGGGGCCGGGGCAGAGCGGGGCGGGGTTGGGGCAGGAGCGAGCCCGGGCGGGGCGGGATTGGGCCGGAGCAGGGGCGGGACAGGGGCCGGGGCCGGGCCAGAGCTTGGGTCGGGGCTGGGGGCGGGTCGCTGCAGAGCGGGGCGGGGCTGGGGGCGGGTCGCTGCAGAGCGGGGCGGGGCTGGGGGCGGGGGCCGGGCAGAGCGGGGCGGGGGTGGGGGCGGGGCCGGGCACAGCGGGGCGGGGCTGGGGGGCGGGGCCGGGCACAGCGGGGGCGGGGCTGGGGGCGGGGCCGGGGCAGAGCGGGGTGCCCGTGCCCCTCGGTGGTTGGTTCGGGCCCGTGCACCCCGGGGCGCACCGCACCGCACCGAACCGCCCGGCTCGGGAGCCCCGGGGGGGCTCAGCCACGGTGCCCGGTGAGGTCTAAGTGGCACTTTCAGCCCCAGGACATCCCCGCCCGGCCCCGGGGCGTCGCTGTGCTCGGTCCCGGTCCCCCGGCTGCACCCGGGGCCGGTGCGCTCACGGGGGGCGGAGCATCCGCTTCTCCCCGAGACGCTCCCCACGGCCACGGGAGACAGAGCTCCCTGGGCTGCTTCTCCCCCCCTCAGCTCAGCCCTGCTCAGGCAGCTCCAGCTCACACGGAGGACGGGACCCCCGGCCTCCTGACTGCCCCAAGACACACAGTCACACTCACCTCCACTGCCCCCACAAACTTTCACCCACCCCCACCCCACCCACACACTCACCTCCACTGCCCCCACAAACTTCCACCCCCCCACACACTCACCTCCACTGCCCCCACTAACTTTCACCCACCCCCACCCCACCCACACACTCACCTCCACTGCCCCACAAACTTCCACCCACACACACCCCCAACTCACACACTCACCTCCACTGCCCCCACAAACTTCCACCCACACACACCCCCAACCTACACACTCACCTCCACTGCCCCCACAAACTTCCGCCCCCCCACCCCCACACACTCACCTCCACTGTGCCCCATAAACTTCCACCCACACACTCACACTCCTCCCCCACTCCCCATCCCACCCATACATACTCTCCCCCAACACACACACACACACACACTCCACTCCCCCCACAACCTCCCTCCCCCATGCACACACACACTGCTGTGGACTGTAGTGTCACTGTTCAGCCATGTCAGTTGGTCGTGTTACTTACGGCTACTTTAAAAGTTGAGTTTAAAATGTCACTTTTACCGTACTCTGGGCATCTGCAGGAAGTTTTGTTTAAATTGTAGGATTCTTTTAGTAAAATCAGTTTCTCTCCTTGCAAGCCATTTCTGAACATTTGTGTGCATTTATAGTAAAGCTACTTAACTGTGGTCAGTGTATCAAACAATTGTGATTAACACAAAAACCATAAAGACGGAATTAATTTTTAAGAAATGGAAACCTCACTGACAGACACCCGCATGGACGCTGTCTACATGCATGTGTGAACCAGTAGGGAGCTCTGACTGAAAAGTTCCCTCTTTAGCTGGGCATCTCCGGGGAATGGTGACTATTTTCTGCTTCCGCTCTGCGATTGGAGTCCAACCATGTGCCTAGGTTACAAAGAAGAGAAAAGCATTTCAGTCATTAAAAACTGAACAGAAAACCTGACCCTGCCAGGGAGAGTAACCCACACATTCACCTGGGATCTTGCTGTCAGGGCACTACAGAATGGAAGTGCTGAGGAGAATAATGCACTCCCCAGAGTCTGTCCTGGTCCAACCGTGAAAAGACCTTTTAGTCTTACCTCACCAGAGCCAGACCATAGGAAAGGACCAGTTCATGCGGTCTCATGTTGCCAGAGGTATCCAGGATTTACAGCCAATCAGATCTGCAGTGCAATCCACAGCTAAAGGCATTCTGTGTCCAGGCCTATGTAAGCGGGGGAATGGTCCCGCTATCGTGGGGACCTTTCCTGGCTCATACACTACCCCTGTGGAATTGGCTGGCGAAAGGATCTGAGTCCTCGCTCCCACTCCCTTCACCCAGAGGCCCGCCTGACTCCAGGACACCCCTTCTACTCTCGTGTGGCAGAGTCCTCGTAACCCAGACAAGGCTGGGCCCAGGATTCCTGGGGCTCGACCCCCAATCTGGTTGTTGTACTTAGGACAGAGCTCGGGTGTCTCCACTCCGGGGTACTCTCTCTGCTCCGGACGCTTCCCTGACCCATTGATCATCGCATATAGTTCAAAGCAAACACAAGTTATTAAACAGCAAGTCATTAAAAACAAGGAGAAACTGGGGAAGGTGAAAGGAAAAGCCGTCACCCCGCTCTGTGGCACGGGGGACCCCAAACAGCTGTGGCAGTTCACTGTCTGTTCCTCACACGTCCCAGGCCCCTGGCCAGGCCCTGGCTGTGCTGCAGGGACGCTGCGGGTCGGACACTCGCTCTGGCGGTGGCCACACGCCCTCAGTGTCTAGGTGGCAGGGCCCCTCCCCTCCCCGCGGGGGTTACAATACCCCTCCCAGTGCGGCCTGCAAGGCCTCTTGACTGGTGGGGTCTCCCTGTACTGGGCCCGCTGCCCAGGAACCCCCACACTCTGCCCAGCTGCTCCCCGCACCTGGCTCCAGAGGGCTCCAGCCCCAGCCCCACTCTGCCCCCACACAGCTGCTGCTGCTCTGCCCCCCCACGCGACTCCCTGGGCCGCGCCTCTCCCCTCAGCTCAGCCCTGCTCAGGCAGCTCCAGCTCCCCCGGCCTCCTGACTGCCCCAACACACACAGTCACACTCACCTCCACTGCGCCCACAAACTTCCACCCACACACACCCCCACCCACACTCACCTCCACTGCCCCCACAAACTTCCACCAACCCCCACCCCACCCACACATTCACCTCCACTGCCTGCACAAACTTCCACCCATCCCAACCAACACACTCACCTCCACTGCCCCCACAAACTTCCACCTACCCCCACCCACACACTCACCTCCACTGCCCCCACAAACTTCCACCCATGGCCACCCCACCCACACACTCACCTCCACTGCCCCCCACAAACTTCCACCCACACACACCCCCACCCACACTCACCTCCACTGCCCCCACAAACTTCCACCCACACACCCCCACACACACACACTCACCTCCACTGCCCCCACAAACTTCCACCCATGCCCACCCTCACCCACACACTCACCTCCACTGCCCCCACAAACTTCCACCCACACCCCCCCACACACAGTCACCTCCACTGCCCCCACAAACTTCCACCCACGGCCACCCCACCCACACACTCACCTCCACTGCCCCCCACAAACTTCCACCCACACACTCCCCCAACACACACACTCACTTCCACTGCCCCCCCAAACTTCCACCCCCACACCCCCCCAACTCACACTCACCTCCACTGGCCCACAAACTTCCACCCCACCCACACACTCACCTCCACTGCCCCCCACAAACTTCCATGCCCACCCCCACCCACACATTCACCTCCACTGCCCCCACAAACTTCCAGCCCCACCCACATACTCACCTCCACTGCGCCCCATAAACTTCCACCCACACACTCACACTCCTCCCCCATTCCCCAACACACCCATACATACTCTCCCCCAACACACACACACATACACTCCACTCCCCCCACAACCTCCCTCCCCCATGCACACACACACTGCTGTGGACTGTAGTGTCACTGTTCAGCAATGTCAGTTGCTCGTGTTACTGACGGCTACTTTAAAAGGTGAGTTAAAAATGTCACTTTTACCGTACACTGGGCATCTGCAGGAAGTTTTGTTTAAATTGTAGGATTCTTTTAGTAAAATCAGTTTCTCCCCTTGCAAGCCATTTCTGAACATTTGTGTGCATTTATAGTAAAGCTACTTAACTGTGGTCAGTGTATCAAACAATTGTGATTAACACAAAAACCATAAAGACGGAATTAATTTTTAAGAAATGGAAAGGACAAAACTCAGAAAATACTAAATTGGAAAATCCCCAATAATAAAAGAGATTTCATAGGGCCCTACATAGGTGTGTAACATCTTCCGAAACAACTCCCGGGGGTGGGGATGGGCTCAGGGCTCCAGGCTTGATCGATGGAGGGGGAAGCTCTGGGTTTGGGGCTCTGGTCTCCCACAACAGGGTAGAGACTCCAGGATCCGGGCTATAGCACCCAGGGCGGGGGAGGGGCGGGGGGGAGGGAGGACTCCGGGCTTGTGTCCAGGCTCAAGCCACCAAGAGAGATGAAGGGAAGAGACCTGGTCTTCGGCTGCCATGGGGGGGATCAGGGCTCCAAGCTTCAACCGCTGGGGAGGTGGAGGGGAGTGGGGGGGTCTGGGCTCTGTGACTCATGCACAGGAGGGCAGGGAGGGATGTTGGGGCTCTGGACTTCAGCCACAAGAGGGGTGAGGGGGTCAGTGCTCCGGGCTTCAGCCACTGGGGTGATAGCCCCTCCTCCAATGCACTGGCCCCCAGACCCTCTCACCTGCTCCACCAGAGTGAAACCCAGTCCCCGCACGTCCCGCTGCAGCTCGCAGACCCCTCAGTACAGCCCCACCATCACCTGGTCCTGCTCAGGGCAGCTGTCAGGCTCCTTGAATTCAAGTTTGTAAACTACTTTGTGACTCCCCAGGTACAATGTGATATATTCTGTACATGCAAAGTATCAGTCCTTTGTGCAGCCCCTCCCAGAAATCAAAATTCCTAGAGATTTTGGCCAAGTCTCTCAGTGTTGCTAATGGTACCAGCCTCTGTCTGAATGTCTATGTGTGTGTGTGTGTCTGCATAAGTTTATTGTGATGTCATGTGTGACAAGAGCAAAGACCGTTCTGGTTCAGCATTCTTGCCCTGCCTTCAGTCTGCCAACTTGCTTGGTTGACAATGGCTGGTGAACACAGGAGCTGATAGACGTGTACTATCCATCTGTCAACAACTTCTTGAATCAGCTATTTCCATAGGTTTTCGAAAGAAGATGAGATTTTACAAAAGGTAATTCCCAGATTCCTTTCCTGCTCCTTAGATCACACATGACAGGTTGTTGCCTCCTTCATAGATTCTAGGACTGGAAGGGACCTCGAGAGGTCATTGAGTCCAGTCCCCTGCCCTCATGGCAGGACCAAATACTGTCTAGACCATCCCGGATAGATATTTATCTGCCTACTCTTAAATATCTCCAGAGATGGAGATTCCACAACCTTCCTAGGCAGTTTAGTCCAGTGTTTACTGAACAAGTTTTCTCCCTCCTCCTTATGACACCCTTTTAGATACCTGAAAACTGCTATCACGTTCCCTCTCAGTCTTCTCTTTTCCAAACTAAACAAACCCAATTCTTTCAGCCTTCCTTCATAGGTCATGTTCTCAAGATCTTTAATCATTCTTGTTGCTCTTCTCTGGACCCTCTCCAATTTCTCCACATCTTCCTTGAAATGTGGTGCCCAGAACTGGACACAATACTCCAGTTGAGGCCTAACCAGCGCAGAGTAGAGCGCAAGAATGACTTCTTATGTCTTGCTCACAACACACCTGTTAATGCATCCCAGAATCATGTTTGCTTTTTTTGCAACAGCATCACACTGTTGACTCATATTTAGCTTGTGGTCCACTATAACGCCTAGATCCCTTTCTGCCGTACTCCTTCCTAGACAGTCTCTTCCCATTCTGTATGTGTGAAACTGATTGTTCCTTCCTAAGTGGAGCACTTTGCATTTGTCTTTGTTAAACTTCATCCTGTTTACCTCAGACCATTTCTCCAATTGGTCCAGATCATTTTGAATTATGACCCTATCCTCCAAAGCAGTTGCAATCCCTCCCAGTTTGGTATCATCTGCAAATTTAATAACCGTACTTTCTATGCCAATATCTAAGTCGTTGATGAAGATATTGAACAGAGCCGGTCCCAAAACAGACCCCTGCGGAACCCCACTTGTTATACCTTTCCAGCAGGATTGGGAACCATTCATAACTACTCTCTGAGTACGGTTATCCAGCCAGTTATGCACCCACCTTATAGTAGCCCCATCTAAGTTGTATTTGCCTAGTTTATCGATAAGAATATCATGCGAGACCCTATCAAATGCCTTACTGAAGTCTAGGTATACCACATCCACCGCTTCTCCCTTATCCACAAGACTCGTTATCCTAGCAAAGAAAGCTATCAGATTGGTTTGACGTGATTTGTTCTTTACAAATCCATGCTGGTTATTCCCTATCACCTTACCATCTTCCAAGTGTTTGCAGATGATTTCCTTGATTACTTGCTCCATTATCTTCCCTGGCACAGAAGTTAAACTAACTGGTCTGTAGTTTCTGGCTTGTTTTTATTTCCGTTTTTATAGATGGGCACTATATTTGCCCTTTTCCAGTCCTCTGGAATCTCTCCTGTCTCCCATGATTTTCCAAAGATAATAGCTAGAGGCTCAGATACCTCCTCTATTAGCTCCTTGAGTTTTCTAGGATGCATTTCATCAGGCCCTGGTGACTTGCAGGCATCTAACTTTTCTAAGTGATTTTTAACTTGTTCTTTTTTTATTTTATCTTCTAAACCTACCCCCTTCCCGTTAGCATTCACTATGTTAGTCATTCCTTCAGACTTCTCGGTGAAGACCAAAACAAAGAAGTCATTAAGCATCTCTGCCATTTCCAAGTTTCCTGTTACTGTTTCTCCCTCCTCACTGAGCAGTGGGCCTACCCTGTCCTTGGTCTTCCTCTCGCTTCTAATGTATTGTGGAAGCAGAGAAAGAACGGACAGGAAGGGGATTGCAATGCATGACAGTTTGTTAGCAAGAGTTAGGCTAACTGTAACCCTAATAACGCGAGATTTGTAGAAGCGAGGATTGTGTGAGGCGAGTGGGAAAGAACTGTGTGAGAAGTTGTTGCGACCTTGTGTAGATAATATTGTATGTAGACTAGAGTCTAAACAAGTGAGGAAAATAAGATATCAGGATGACCTATGTATAAACAAAATGCAGCTGTTGCTCATTATTGTCTGTAACAAAAGGTATAAATGCTTGCTGTAATTGTTTACCTGGAAGAGACCTGCCTAGGAGGGGGAGACTCTGTGTCCTAGTGCACTCTCTCCCTCTATGCAATTGATAGAGAGAGAATAACGTATCTGATTTTGCTGTACCCAACCAAAGAGTGAGAACTGTGTTTTTCTCCGACAGTATTGATAAAAAGGCTTCTTGTTTCCCTTTATTCCCGTAGCCAGTTTGAGCTCATTTTGTGCCTTTGCCTTTCTAATCTTGCCCCTGCATTCCTGTGTTGTTTGCCTATATTTATCCTTTGTAATCTGTCCTAGTTTCCATTTTTTATATGATTCCTTTTATTTTTTAGATCATGCAAGATCTCGTGGTTAAGCCAAGGAGGTCTTTTGCCACATTTCCTATCTTTCCTACTCAGCGGAATAGCTTGCTTTCGGGCCCTTAATAGTGTCCCTTTGAAAAACTGCCAACTCTCCTCAGTTGTTTTTCCCCTCAGTTTTGATTCCCCTGGGACCTTACCTATCAGCTCTCTGAGCTTAGCAAAATCCGCCTTCCTGAAATCCATTGTCTCTATTTTGCTGTACTCCCTTCTACCCTTCCTTAGAACTGTGAACTCTATGATTTCATGACCCTCCCCCTCTACAACAACCCTCCCCAGCACCTCCCCCAAAATCCCCTACCTGAGCTGGATCCACCACAGCCATTTCCCTTCCCCGGCCCCTAGGAAGATGGGACGGTCTGGAGCAAAACGCGGTCGTTATTCTGCAGCCTGTCAGGGTGAGAAGGGAAATTCGGGAGGTTTCTGAATTAGTGTTAGTCCATTTCAGACAACGATTCCCCCCAGTCCGGGCCTTGCAGACAGACACTCTAGACTCTGCCATGCTGGGAGACGCCTCAGTGACGCTATTACAGCACAGACCCGACCTCTCTCCCGGGACTAAACCCACCAGACGCTATTACACTCTCCCAGGAACAGAGTCTCTGAGCCAAACGCCAGAAAAGAGCAGAATCAAAGGAGCCCCTTTGGGGGATCCCCCAACACTGTCCCCAGAACAACCCATTCCGTCAGCAGCGCAGGGACCAGGCAGAGGCAGGAACTGGCTTTTCCTCTCTCTGCCCCTCCCCTCTCCCAGGAAAGTCAATCTGCCCCAAGGGGCTGCAGGGAATGGAGCTGGGCAAGGCTGGGTGCCCGGAACCTCCCTCCCCACTGATTGCTCCAGGTGCCCCGCCCAGTCTCTCCCCTCTCCCTCCTGCACGAAGAGCCGGTCACTGTCCTGCATTCCCGTGGGCATTTCCTCGCCAATAGCTACAGCCACTGCTAACGGGGTGAGCCTGGGTGTGTTGGGCAGCAGCTCTGAGCCGCGCAGAAACTCTGGGGCAGGGATGGGGCGAGCAGGAGCCATTTCTGCAGTCACTTACCAGCCTGTGCCCAGCACTTACCCCAGATCTCTCGTATCACCTGCAGTCTCTGGCTCAGGAGCTGATGCCAGCAGAGCCCAGGGGGGTGGGGGGAGGGTGTAAACTATTTACCTGAATCAGGTCTCCTTCGGCACCTCAGTCACCATTTCAGCTAGAGCAGAGCTGCGGTACCTGGGCACTGGGCCACCCGGGGCCTTTAACACCACAGCCCTGGGGAGGGGGTGCTGAGCTGGACCATCCAGTGAGGAACACAAGTCCTTCTACCCTCCACCACACCCTAGTTTGGAACTGCTGCTGACGGCTCCCCCCATCCGTGGTAACTTTTATCCCCTCTGCCTCCCTCTATCTGGGGGTTTTCCCTTCTGCACCTACCTGGCAGGGGAGGACGCCCCCCACCCCAGTCTCAACCCCTGAGCTTGTCCCAGTTTTGTCCCTCTGCCCATCCCTCCCCTCTGATTTCTCCCCTTCAGGGGGATATTCCCTGCCTTTGATTGCAGGGAGTAGATTCTGATGGCGCGTGAGGGCAGCAACTTGCAGATGTTACTGAGCATGTGAGAAGAACATTAGAAGATAAGGACGGCCAGACTGTGTCAGACCAAAGGTCCATCTAGCCCAGTGTCCTGTCTGCCAACAGTGGCCAGTGCCAGGTGCCCCAGAGGGAATGAACAGACAGGAATCATCCAGTGACTCATCCCCTGTTGCCCAATTCCCAGCTTCTGACAGACAGAGGTTAGGGACACATCCCTGCCCATCCCGGCTAACAGCCATTGATGGACCTGGCCTCCATGAACCCATCTAGTTCCCCTTTGATCACAGGACCCTGCTCAGGAACAGTGAAGTTGCAAGTTCTAATAGGAAACAGCTTCTGATACAAGGGCAGCTCCTCTTCCTCCTCCCCTCCCATGGGGATGAGCAGCCCCCACAACTGCCACTCTGCCCCAGCCTCCTTCAACCCATTGCCCCCTTCAGCCTCCCGCCAAATGTCCCCTTCCCCCCATCGCCCCCTTCAGCCTCCTCCAACTGCCCCCCATCGGCCCGTTCAGCCTCCCCCAACTGTTCCCTTCCCCTCACCGTACCTGGTCACCTTCAGCCCCCCGTTGCCCTCTTCAGCCTCTGGCAACTTCCCCCCACTGCCCTGACTCCACCACTCTCAGGTTCCCTTCCCCCCAAGCATCTGCTTCCTTGACATGGGTAAGAGGGGCAGAAAATGCTTTTGAAAAAACCTTTTGCAAAGTAAAAATAAAACAAACCAAACAACCCCCTCCCTTGCTTTGTGCTGGGTGCCCAGCTGTGGGCTTGTGTGTGTGTGTTTGTGGGGGGCGGATGTTGTTCTGAGCACACTCTGTTCAGGGAAGGGGTGGAGTTGGCCAAAGGGGCAGCTGGAATCTTTAGCAGAGAATTCCTTTCTCCATTCTGTTAGCTAAGCATTGCTGTTAAATGTCAGCCAACGAATGCAGCATTTGAAGCAATCTGACTCTAAATCCCCTGCCCTCTCGGTTGCTGCAGTTCTCACACCCTCTGCTCTTGTGATGTCACCACATGACATGGTGTCTTATTCCCATAGTGTCTTATATATTAGCCAGGACCAAAGTTTATAAGGTAAAAACTGAAGCATAACTCCTTCCCTTCCCCATTTTGACTTAGGAAAAATAAATCCTGGCCCCTCCCGCAGCCCCAGCCCAGCCCCACCAGAGCTGCTGAGGCCAGGAGACAGGTGCTCTCTCACCTGGCCCTGAGCTGCTGTGGTGAGAGAGGGCTGGGGGGAGTCCTCTCTCCCTCGGGCAACCTGCTCCCCAAACCCCTCATTCCAAGCCCCAGCCCAGAGCCCGCACCCCCAGCTAGAGCCCTCACCCCCTGCATCCCAACCCTCTGCCCTAGCCCAAAGCCCCTCATTCCTAGCCCCATCCCAAAGCCCGCACCCCCAGCCAGAGCCCTCACCCCCTGCATCCCAACCCTCTGCCCTAGTCCTAAGCCCCTCATTCCCAGCACCACCCCAGAGCCCACACCCCAACCCTCTGCCCCACTTCAGCCCCCTCCCACACTCGGAACCCTTCAGCCTCACCCCTGCCACACACCGTCCATGTGCAGAATGAATTTTGTGATGTGCAGCAATATACAGGTGATGTGTCACATAACAAAATTGCACATATTGGTGCACATCACAAAATTCATTTCGCACACGGACATAAAAAATGTGAGGAAACACTGCTGCTGACTTTCAACCTATCTGAGACATCTTGAATTTCATACAGTGACTGATCAGAATAAAGTGCTCTCAAGTGAGCTACAGACCAACAGTGGTTCATAGGAATTATTCAGCAAGTATTTTAGAAGACCTAGACCATTAGAGGAAATCATGACCTGCTAAGAGACAATTAATGGAGAGAAGCAGCAAGATTAATCCCATACATTGGATTGGTTGTGACTTATTTGCCTGATTTGAAAAGAGGCCAAAAGGACCGGAGTCTCCTCGCTGGCGATAGCCCCCTGCTCGGCCAGTCAGCACTGAGACTCTGAGGGGCGGGAGGCTGAGAGGTCTCACCAGATGTCCCAAAGGACGGCCCAGGTCACCATCAGAGGGGATCACTCTCAGACCCAGCCTCACCTCTTTGTGAGGACCTCCCGCAATGAGAGCACCCCCCACCCCATCCACACTCCACACACACCCCTTCTTGGTAGAGGGAGGGAAGCCAGGGAAAGGGGGAAAAGAAGCAAGAGAAGAGGAGAAAGGAGGGAGGAAAGAGGAAAAGGGAAACCAAAAAGGATAAACCCCAATGTCCCCAGGGATTCTAAGCGTCAAAGTCCTAGGCAGGAAATCAAATTCGGCCACCTTAAGCCAGTGTTTTCTGGGCCTAGAATGCTGCCTGCACCAGGGGGATCAGACTGAACAGGTTCCAAACCTCTCTGGGCCTCTTACCTTGGAAAAGGGAAGTTTGTTTTCGGCACAATCAGTGGTAGGAAAGGAGAAAACTCCACAGAGGTTCCTCCCCATGCTCACATCCGTGAATCCTAATTCTCTCTCAGTCCTCGAGGAGAGACCTCGCGAAGGAGATTTGCGGCAGCAAAGCCGGGGGAGTCTCAGAGACTGGCCTGGCCCTGCCCGGCTGATGTCAGGGTCTCTCTGTGAGGTCACCCCCTCCCCACCACCTTTGCCCAATAGGCCGAGTTCCTGCAACAGGCCTTTGTGATGTCACTGCCACCCCCACCCCTCCCCTCCAAGCTGATGTCCTGCCCCTGGCCAGCCTCGTTGGGTGTTTGTTTCCCCTGGATCTAGGGTTGCCAACTTTCTGACCCAACAAAACTGACCACCCTTGCCCCGCCTCATCAAGGACGGAATGCAAGGCTGAGGAGGAGGAGACACCAACCTGTCATGTGCGATCTAATGAGCAGGAAAAGAATCTGGGAGCCTAGAGCACCCACAAGGAAAAATTAGTGGGTGTTTAGCACCCACTGGCAGCCAAGCTCTGCCCTGCCCGCAGTGCATCTCGCCCGCCGGCGGCCCCACTGAGCAACTCCTCCCGCTCCCTCCCAGCACTTCCTGCCCACTGCAAAACAGCTCTTTCATGGAATTCAGGATGCTCCGGGAGGGTAGGGGAGGAGCGGGGACATGGCATACTTGGGGGAGGAGATGGGGAAGAGGCGGGGTGGGGGTTGGGGGAAAGGGTGGGATAGAAGCGGTACGGGGTGGAGCACGGGCAAGAAGAGAGGGGGCCCGGGGTTAGAGGAAGGGGTTGATTTGGGGGTGCGGCCGGGGCAGAGCAGGGGCGGGAAAAGGTGGGGTGGAGCTTTGGGGAAGGGGTGGAGTGGGGGCGGGGCCTGGGGCAGAGTGGGAGTTGAGCACCCACTGGCCAGAGGGGAAGTCGGTGCCTACTGAGGGGATGGACAAAGGACTGCTAGAATCATAGAATATCAGGGTTGGAAGGGACCTCAGGAGGTATCTAGTCCAACCCCCTGCTCATGGCAGGACCAATCCCCAACTAAATCATCCCAGCCAGGGCTTTGTCAAGCCTGACCTTAAAAACCTCTAAGGATGGAGATTTCACCACCTCCCTAGGGAACCCAGTCCAGTGCTTCACCACCCTCCTAGTGAAATATTGTTTCCTAATATCCAACCTAGACCTCCCCCACTGCAACTTGAGACCATTGCTCCTTGTTCTGTCATCTGCCACCACTGAGAACAGCCGAGCTCCATCCTCTTTGGAACCCCCCTTTCAGGTAGTTGAAAGCAGCTATCAAATCCCCCCTCACTCTTCTCTTCTGTAGACTAAATAAGCCCAGTTCCCTCAGCCAATCCTCATACGTCATATGCCCGAGCCCCCTAATCATTTTCCTTCCCCTCCGCTGGACTCTCTCCAATTTGTCCACATCCTTTCTGTAGTGAGGGGCCCCAAACTGGACACAATACTCCAGGTGTGGCTTCACCAGTGCCGAATAGAGGGGAATGATCACCTCCCTCGATCTGCTGGCAATGCTCCTACTAATGCAGCCCAATATGCCGTTAGCCTTCTTGGCAACAAGGGCACACTGCTGACTCAAATCCAGCTTCTTGTGCATTGTAATCCTCAGGTCCCTTTCTGCAGAACTGCTGCTTAGCCAGTCAGTCCCCAGCCTGTAGCGGGGCATGGGATTCTTCCGTCCAAAATGCAGGACTCTGCACTTGTTCTTGTTGAACCTCATCAGATTTTTTTTGGCCCAATCCCAATTTGTGTAGGTCACTCTGGACCCTATCCCTACCCTCCAGGGTATCTACCTCTCCCCCCAGCTCAGTGTCATCTGCGAACTTGCTGAGGGTGCCATCCATCCCATCATCCAGATCATTAATGAAGATGTTGAATAAAACCAGCCCCAGGACTGACCCATGGGAAAGCGGGGGAGGGAGTGGAGGAGAGGAGGCACACGGTGAGCGGAAGGGACCCCACAGAGCGGGGGTGTAGTGCAGGAGAGGGGGAACTCAGCCAGGCAGCGGTGGGCGAGGGGGGCTGGGAGAAGGGGCTAAGCAGATACAGGAAGAGATGGAGCACAGGAGGGGCCACCGGGGCCCAGGCATCCGGGGCCTGGTCGGCGGCTGTGCCAGGGGAGGCTTAGCCTCCCCGCCTATTATACCCACGGCCTGTGCTTCCTCTGAGGGATCTCCAGTGTCAATGTTCCCCGGAGCTCGCCTTCCCTGACAGGCCTGAGCAACCAGAGCTTGTAACTAGACCACTCACAGCCTCCCCGCGGGGAGCGTATGGACACAAACAGGCTGGAGACAAGTGATGGCAGAAATCACTGGGGACTCGGGGAGCTGAGGAGGGGGCCACACCCCACAGGAGCTGAATTTCTGACTCGGGGCTGAGTAGTGCAGGTTGGATGCGCAGCACAGCTGTGAGGCTGTCTGCTGCGATCGATCCCCCGGGGGTTGATTTAGTGGGGGTCTAGTGAAGACCCACTAAATCGACAGTGGAGCGCTCTCCGGGCGACTCTGGGACTACACCGGGAACGCCAGGAGTAAGGTAAGTCTCCCGTCGGCCCAGCACAGAGTAGACACAGCAGTAAGTCGACCTAAGCTACGTCGAATCCAGCTGTGTTATTCACGTAGCTGGAGCAGCGTCACTTAGGACGACTTACTGCGGTAGGATAGACACTGCCTGAGGCCTGAGTTTCCACTGCAGTCTGGATGCTCAAACACCGGATTGGCAACACAAGTCACCAAGCCCAGGCCACACAGAGACAGACTCAGTGTGCAGTGTGGACACCCCCTCACACAAGTCCAGGATTGTCACATGAGGAAATCATTCCCTTTGTTTGACTTGCTGGCAGAGGAGCCCAGTGATATTGGAGCTCCCCAAGCGTCAGTGACAAACGCAGCGCTCCAGCCACTGAGCTCTAGGGCTCCCTGCTGAAAGAAACGCTTCCTGAGGGACTGGTCAAAGAGAGGTGCTGGTCTTTGGCCAAGGGCAGGGAGTCCCACCCTCAAATATAGACCATTTCCCTCGTTGTCTGGCTGTGCTGGGGCAGGAGCAATAACACGGCCTCCTGCATTTGCTATTGCAGAGAGTGGTTTCTGACGGTCTCCTCAAACACAGGGTGCGAAACAGGCCTCAGACCTGACTGGGTGTAAACAAGAACTACGCAGCTAGACTGAGCCAGCTGAGAATTCAGATGTGCCCCTTGCCTAGAGCGATGGACTGACCTGTGAGGGGACTGGAACCTGAGCTCCCAATGTTTAACTGGTACTCGTTCAGCATCTTTCCTCCGAGTGCCATCACTGTAGGTTAAATACTCCAGCACCGGACTCCCTGCCAGCTCTGGGCCCCACAAGCTTTACTTGTGACTGGATTCTGTACAGCAGGGGTGCAGGGAACCAGCAGGTGCATGTGACTCCTTGGTGAGGTTTTGCGTGCAAGGTGTGTGTGTGAATCTTTGTGTGTCAGAAGCAATGAGTGTGGCACTCTCACTGAACAGACAGAGGGCCACGGTGGTTGGAGCGAGACAGCAGAAGAATAAAGGGGCAACGATGGGCATAACAATGATGATTGTGTTGTGTTTCATTCCTTAGAGCTGGTACCACCGCCCATCTCTTTAGCCTTGTAGTTTACCAAGGGTGAAACTAACCATCTGTTCAGATACAAGGGAGTGTTTGTGTTCATTTCCGCTAGCTACGCAGGGATTTGATGTTGCTGCTTTCAATCCTCCAGCTCTGCCGGGATAAGGAACAATTCAGGCCGTCACTGAACTGAAGGAGGGAGATGATTTTCTGACAGGGAAGGACGCCTCCTCTTCAAGGTGTTTGGCAGGCAGCCTCCTTCCCAGCTCTGTCCTGACAACAGCCAGTTGAAAAGGTACCGTCCCCAGCCCTCCTCAGCCTGGTGAAAATGAGCCAGTGAGTGAGCGTGGGGGAGAGCAAGCGACGGAGGGAGAAGGAGTGAGCGGGCCGGGACCTCGGCGAAGGGGCGGGACATGGGTGGTCAGTTTTGTTGGGTCAGAAAGTTGACAACCCTAGATCCAGGGGAATCATCCACTATGATTCTCTTCTCAGTGAATTATCACTTCACATTGTTTGCTCAGACCAGCCTCCCCGGCCCACTCACTGCTGTGCGGGGCTGTAAGTGTGTCTATTGCTGGACAGCAGGAATTCCTGCCCATTTCCCTTCCGGCTGGAGCAGGATTGGAGTGTGTTTGTGTTAATGACATTGCTGTAGATTGTTGTTCGTTCCCCATCTTGACAATTCAGACAGTCCCTTTCCCATTCAGATCTCCATCATATCGTTCCAATAGCAGGGGTCCGATTTTCTCTGGGGCACTGACATGTTTCAGGGGGTTGGTGAGTGAACTCAGCCTTGCATTCCGTCCTTGATTAGGCGGGGCAAGGGTGGTCAGTTTTGTTGGGTCAGAAAGTTGGCAACCCTAGATCCAGGGGAAACAAACACCCAACGAGGCTGGCCAGGGGCAGGACATCAGCTTGGAGGGGAGGGGTGGGGGTGGCAGTGACATCACAAAGGCCTGTTGCAGGAACTCGGCCTATTGGGCAAAGGTGGTGGGGGGGGGTGACCTCACAGAGAGACCCTGACATCAGCTGGGCAGGACAGAGGTGCAGGGCCAGGCCAGTCTCTGAGACCCCCCCCCCGGCTTTGCTGCCGCAAATCTCCTTCGCGAGGTCTCTCCTCGAGGACTGAGAGAGAATTAGGATTCACGGATGTGATCATGAGGAGGAACCTCTGTGGAGTTTTCTCCTTTCCTACCACTGATTGTGCCAAAAACAAACTTCCCTTTTCCAAGGTAAGAGGCCCAGAGAGGTTTGGAACCTGTTCAGTCTGATCCCCCTGGTGCAGGCAGCATTCTAGGCCCAGAAAACACTGGCTTAAGGTGGCCGAATTTGATTTCCTGCCTAGGACTTTGACGCTTAGAATTCCTGGGGACATTGGGGTTTATCCTTTTTGGTTTCCCTTTTCCTCTTTCCTCCCTCCTTTCTCCTCTTCTCTTGCTTCTTTTTCCCCTTTCCCCGGCTTCCCTCCCTCTACCAAGAAGGGGTGTGTGTGGAGTGTGGATGGGGTGGGGGGGTGCTCTCATTGCGGGAGGTCCTCACAAAGAGGTGAGGCTGGGTCTGAGAGTGATCCCCTCTGATGGTGACCTGGGCCGTCCTTTGGGACATCTGGTGAGACCTCTCAGCCTCCCGCCCCTCAGAGTCTCAGTGCTGATTGGCCAAGCAGGGGGCTATCGCCAGCGAGGAGACTCAGGTCCTTTTGGCCTCTTTTCAAATCAGGCAAATAAGTCACAACCAATCCAATGTATGGGATTAATCTTGCTGCTTCTCTCCATTAATTGTCTCTTAGCAGGTCATGGCAACCCTAGATCCAGGGGAAACAAACACCCAACGAGGCTGGCCAGGGGCAGGACATCAGCTTGGAGGGGAGGGGTGGGGGTGGCAGTGACATCACAAAGGTAAAAACTGATGTCACAGCTGTTTCCTATTAGAACTTGCAACTTCACTGTTCCTGAGCAGGGTCCTGTGATCAAAGGGGAACTAGATGGGTTCATGGAGGCCAGGTCCATCAATGGCTGTTAGCCGGGATGGGCAGGGATGTGTCCCTAACCTCTGTCTGTCAGAAGCTGGGAATTGGGCAACAGGGGATGAGTCACTGGATGATTCCTGTCTGTTCATTCCCTCTGGGGCACCTGGCACTGGCCACTGTTGGCAGACAGGACACTGGGCTAGATGGACCTTTGGTCTGACACAGTCTGGCCATCCTTATCTTCTAATGTTCTTCTCACATGCTCAGTAACATCTGCAAGTTGCTGCCCTCACGCGCCATCAGAATCTACTCCCTGCAATCAAAGGCAGGGAATATCCCCCTGAAGGGGAGAAATCAGAGGGGAGGGATGGGCAGAGGGACAAAACTGGGACAAGCTCAGGGGTTGAGACTGGGGTGGGGGGCGTCCTCCCCTGCCAGGTAGGTGCAGAAGGGAAAACCCCCAGATAGAGGGAGGCAGAGGGGATAAAAGTTACCACGGATGGGGGGAGCCGTCAGCAGCAGTTCCAAACTAGGGTGTGGTGGAGGGTAGAAGGACTTGTGTTCCTCACTGGATGGTCCAGCTCAGCACCCCCTCCCCAGGGCTGTGGTGTTAAAGGCCCCGGGTGGCCCAGTGCCCAGGTACCGCAGCTCTGCTCTAGCTGAAATGGTGACTGAGGTGCCGAAGGAGACCTGATTCAGGTAAATAGTTTACACCCTCCCCCCACCCCCCTGGGCTCTGCTGGCATCAGCTCCTGAGCCAGAGACTGCAGGTGATACGAGAGATCTGGGGTAAGTGCTGGGCACAGGCTGGTAAGTGACTGCAGAAATGGCTCCTGCTCGCCCCATCCCTGCCCCAGAGTTTCTGCGCGGCTCAGAGCTGCTGCCCAACACACCCAGGCTCACCCCGTTAGCAGTGGCTGTAGCTATTGGCGAGGAAATGCCCACGGGAATGCAGGACAGTGACCGGCTCTTCGTGCAGGAGGGAGAGGGGAGAGACTGGGTGGGGCACCTGGAGCAATCAGTGGGGAGGGAGGTTCCGGGCACCCAGCCTTGCCCAGCTCCATTCCCGGCAGCCCCTTGGGGCAGATTGACTTTCCTGGGAGAGGGGAGGGGCAGAGAGAGGAAAAGCCAGTTCCTGCCTCTGCCTGGTCCCTGCGCTGCTGACGGAATGGGTTGTTCTGGGGACAGTGTTGGGGGATCCCCCAAAGGGGCTCCTTTGATTCTGCTCTTTTCTGGCGTTTGGCTCAGAGACTCTGTTCCTGGGAGAGTGTAATAGCGTCTGGTGGGTTTAGTCCCGGGAGAGAGGTCGGGTCTGTGCTGTAATAGCGTCACTGAGGCGTCTCCCAGCATGGCAGAGTCTAGAGTGTCTGTCTGCAAGGCCCGGACTGGGGGGAATCGTTGTCTGAAATGGACTAACACTAATTCAGAAACCTCCCGAATTTCCCTTCTCACCCTGACAGGCTGCAGAATAACGACCGCGTTTTGCTCCAGACCGTCCCATCTTCCTAGGGGCCGGGGAAGGGAAATGGCTGTGGTGGATCCAGCTCAGGTAGGGGATTTGGGGGGAGGTGCTGGGGAGGGTTGTTGTAGAGGGGGAGGGTCATGAAATCATAGAGTTCACAGTTCTAAGGAAGGGTAGAAGGGAGTACAGCAAAATAGAGACAATGGATTTCAGGAAGGCGGATTTTGCTAAGCTCAGAGAGCTGATAGGTAAGGTCCCAGGGGAATCAAAACTGAGGGGAAAAACAACTGAGGAGAGTTGGCAGTTTTTCAAAGGGACACTATTAAGGGCCCGAAAGCAAGCTATTCCGCTGAGTAGGAAAGATAGGAAATGTGGCAAAAGACCTCCTTGGCTTAACCACGAGATCTTGCATGATCTAAAAAATAAAAGGAATCATATAAAAAATGGAAACTAGGACAGATTACAAAGGATAAATATAGGCAAACAACACAGGAATGCAGGGGCAAGATTAGAAAGGCAAAGGCACAAAATGAGCTCAAACTGGCTACGGGAATAAAGGGAAACAAGAAGCCTTTTTATCAATACTGTCGGAGAAAAACACAGTTCTCACTCTTTGGTTGGGTACAGCAAAATCAGATACGTTATTCTCTCTCTATCAATTGCATAGAGGGAGAGAGTGCACTAGGACACAGGGTCTCCCCCTCCTAGGCAGGTCTCTTCCAGGTAAACAATTACAGCAAGCATTTATACCTTTTGTTACAGACAATAATGAGCAACAGCTGCATTTTGTTTATACATAGGTCATCCTGATATCTTATTTTCCTCACTTGTTTAGACTCTAGTCTACATACAATATTATCTACACAAGGTCGCAACAACTTCTCACACAGTTCTTTCCCACTCGCCTCACACAATCCTCGCTTCTACAAATCTCGCGTTATTAGGGTTACAGTTAGCCTAACTCTTGCTAACAAACTGTCATGCATTGCAATCCCCTTCCTGTCCGTTCTTTCTCTGCTTCCACAATACATTAGAAGCGAGAGGAAGACCAAGGACAGGGTAGGCCCACTGCTCAGTGAGGAGGGAGAAACAGTAACAGGAAACTTGGAAATGGCAGAGATGCTTAATGACTTCTTTGTTTTGGTCTTCACCGAGAAGTCTGAAGGAATGACTAACATAGTGAATGCTAACGGGAAGGGGGTAGGTTTAGAAGATAAAATAAAAAAAGAACAAGTTAAAAATCACTTAGAAAAGTTAGATGCCTGCAAGTCACCAGGGCCTGATGAAATGCATCCTAGAATACTCAAGGAGCTAATAGAGGAGGTATCTGAGCCTCTAGCTATTATCTTTGGAAAATCATGGGAGACAGGAGAGATTCCAGAGGACTGGAAAAGGGCAAATATAGTGCCCATCTATAAAAACGGAAATAAAAACAAGCCAGAAACTACAGACCAGTTAGTTTAACTTCTGTGCCAGGGAAGATAATGGAGCAAGTAATCAAGGAAATCATCTGCAAACACTTGGAAGATGGTAAGGTGATAGGGAATAACCAGCATGGATTTGTAAAGAACAAATCACGTCAAACCAATCTGATAGCTTTCTTTGCTAGGATAACGAGTCTTGTGGATAAGGGAGAAGCGGTGGATGTGGTATACCTAGACTTCAGTAAGGCATTTGATAGGGTCTCGCATGACCAGCCTCCCCGGCCCACTCACTGCTGTGCAGGGCTGTAAGTGTGTCCATTGCTGGACAGCAGGAATTCCTGCCCATTTCCCTTCCGGCTGGAGCAGGATTGGAGTGTGTTTGTGTTAATGACAAGATTAACACGCTGGACTAGCAGGTGGGGAGCAGCCTGTGGGGCAGAGCTGCGGGGGGGGGGGGTGAAGGTCCCAGGGCTGGACTAGCAGGTGGGGAGCAGCCTGTGGGGCAGAGCTGCGGGGGGGGGGGGTGAAGGTCCTAGTGTTGGAATAGCAGGTGGGGAGCAGCCTGTGGGGCAGAGCTGGGGGGGGGGTGAAGGTCCCAGGGTTGGAATAGCAGCCTGTGGGGCAGGACTGTGGGGCAGAGCTGCGGGGGGGTGAAGGTCCCAGGGCTGGAATAGCAGGTGGGGAGCATCCTGTGGGGCAGGACTGGGGGGCAGGACTGGGGGGGGTGAAGGTCCCAGGGCTGGAATAGCAGGCGGGGAGCAGCCTGTGGGGCAGGACTGGGGGGCAGAGCTGGGGGGGTGAAGGTCCCAGGGCTGGAATAGCAGGTGGGGAGCAGCCTGTGGGGCAGAACTTAGTAGACATCAGAAAACTCACACAGGCGAGAGGCCATATAAATGTTTGGACGGTGGAAAAAGCTTGAGTCGGTGATCACAGCTTATTACAGATCAGAGACTGCACACCGGAGAGAGGCCAGAGAAATGCCTTGAGGTGGGAAAGGTTCCCCTGAGCGATCAGCCCTTACTGCCCTGGAGAGACCCACACGGGAGAGAAACCCTGTACAGGCCTCGACTGTGGGAAAAGCTTCAGTGACCACTCAACGCTTACTAGAAATCGGAGACTCCACAGCGGTCAACATCAGCCAGTCCCACAGGGAAGAAACCTCTTGGATTTCATTAGCTGGTGTGTAAAACACTAATATTAGAGCTTGAACATCAGAGACTCCCCCACACCAGAGGGAAATTCTTTCAATGCCCTGACGAGGGCGGCCATAGGAAGAACTCCGTTTCCTCATTCCCACGCTCAGGTGAGTGGCATTTGGCTCCCAGGGATCCAGCTGTCCGGCGCTGGGGGGGAGGACACAGCAGCACCCGAGCATCAACTGGTCAGTGACTCTCGCTCTGCCTGGTCTAAGCAAACCCCAGACAGAGGAGAGGACCCCCAATCATCAGCTCCTGCCGGCTGCAGCCCTGGCTGCTGAGCTGATGGGCCAAAGGGGGGAGAAGGAAGAGACAGAAACTCTCCAGACACTCCCTGTCCCTGGCTCAAGTTCCCCCCTCCCTTCCCAGACCGGATCCCCCTTCCATGGAGATTAAGAGAGGGAAACTTGGGTCAGGCCCCACCTTCCCTCTAGACACCTGTCCCCACCCCCTATCTTCCATCAGCCCCTGGGCTGGGCTCCCCCACTGACCTGGAGCTGTTCCCTGGAAGGGGAGTGTCCAGGAAAGCTGGTAACTCTGCCCCTCCATAAATCCCTCAGGGCTGGGATCTGCTAGATCCGATATTGAGGGAGCAGGAGGAGGGTTTGTGGAGAAATGGTGGATGGAATGGTTGGGGCTGGTGGAGTTGGGACGCAGAGCGAGCTGGGGGCTGGGACTATCTAGTGTTTGGGGATCATGCAATAAGAGGAGAGGGAGAGCATGGGGGGTGCGGGGGGGAGAGGTGCTGCCTCTGGTCATTCATTCCCTCTCTACCTTCTCCCTGCCCCCTCTGCATTCAGAAAGCACCAAGGAGAGGAGCTAATTTCCCCAGGGGCTTTTACGGGAGGCCCAGAGATCCCACCTGTGCCTCCACAGCATCATCCTCGGAGGTTCCCTCTGTGGTAGGAAATGTGGTCGGGATGAGCCAGCACATCCCTGTGACGCTCCACCAGATTTCCTAGTGGAAACTGACCCTGAGCATCTCATGTGTTCTCACCCCCCCGTTAGCAGAGTGACTGCTAGTCCCTGAATTCCCCCTTTGGGGCCGGATTGTCTCAGTCCCAGAGATTGTCACCTTGCTCCAGGCCGTGGGGAAAAGCATTTATTGTTTGTACACTTTCTACCTTATGGACCAGAATTAACTAGATGATAAAATAGTGGGACAGTAAAATGTGGTGCTTTCCCTCCAGTGCTATTGGAGGGTGATGGGGTGAGTCCAAGGGATTCCCTCCTTCCCCCTTCACCATCACCCTCCATCCTGACACAGCAACCTCTGTCCAGCAATGGAGAGTTTTCCTCTCCTCATCCTACCTCTCCACCTCCCAAAGGGTCACTTGCCACAGGGGTTTTTCTCTCTTTGGGACGGCCGCTTAGTCGCACACTCCCATATTAGTCTAGTTTCACAGGAGGTAGCTCAGATTTGTTGAGGACTTCATGAGACCAATGATCATTTGCCGTAAGAGTCTTTTCTTTAATTTTTTGTTTTAATTTTTGTCTAACCCTTTGTCATGAGATTTGTGGTGTTTGAACAATGACTGTGATCGATCTCTCAGCACAGACACCGAGGGTGCGAGCTGGAGTCACGCTCCGAGGGGCAGAGACTGAGACAGGGAATGAAGTTACTGCCTGATACAGTCAGGAGTGGGGAAGTGGGGGACAGAGCTGGGAAACTGCTGGGTTTGCTCTTCAGAGCCAGAACGAGCCGAGGCTCAGAGCTGTGAACTCCCTGCGTCAAAGCCTGAGAGACTAGAAGCCGACACTAAACTCTAAAGGGTCATGAATGACACTCCAAGAAGAATGACGTAGGGAGGGGGCAGCGTCTCCCGACTGCTGAGATGACGAGGATGGGCACAGGCAGGAGGGTGCTGGGATGTCAGCAGTCGGAGCCAGCCTTGAAGCCAGGCCCTCCCACGTCACTGAGGCCAGAGGAAAAGGAGGAGCTTAAAGCCCCGCTGGTCGCCCCCTCCTCATCTACCCCCGTGTCCTCCTGTGTCAGGATAAGAGAGACTCCCTCTTCCCACTCCCCCCACGTTCACCCCTCTCAGCTGAGCTCCTTGGATTCCCTGCTGTCAGCGTGTGGCTTTTGTTCCTGGGTCCCAGCGTCGCTCATGGCTTCTCTGCACTTTTCTACCCATTTATAAATGCTGCTGTCGCTGGGGCCGCAGCAGTGGGGGCAGCAGTGGGCTGGGCTGGGGATGGGGAAAGGAGTCTGTCTTTGTTTGTCCTTTAAAATAATAAAGTAGAATTGAGTTTCTACCTCTCCCAGTGTCCTTTGATTTGCATTAACTGGCTACCAGCTCCTGAGTTACACAACGCAAACATGGTCTGCAGTGGATGGAGATGCACAGTGAGGTCATAGAATCATAGAATATCAGGGTTGGAAGGGACCTCAGGAGGTATCTACTCCAACCCCCTCCTCAAAGCAGGACCAACCCCAACTAAATCATCCCAGCCAGGGCTTTGTCAAGCCTGACCTTAAAAACCTCTAAGGAAGGAGATTCCACCACCTCCCTAGAGAACCCATTCCAGTGCTTCACCACCCTCCTAGTGAAAAAGTTTTTCCTAATATCCAACCTAAACCTCCCCCAGTACAACTTGAGACCATTACATCCTCAACACCCCCTTCTCTTTCTCTCCAGACTATTCTTTTAACCATTTCGTGTCCCTTTTAATCTCTAGGCTCCCAGCAGTGACAAAACAGCTGTGATGGTACTGCCTGGGGCCTGGAACTGAGCCATTGTTTTGGACTTGTTCCCAAAATGATTTGTTGGGAGGCTTCTTATGTATAGCTACCACTGAGAACAGTCTAGATCCATCCTCTTTGAAATCCCTGGGCCCCTGGGCATGGACCCTGTCAAGGCTGTATCCCTACTTTGAACTTTAGGGTACAAATGTAGGGGCCTGCATGAAAACTTCTAAGCTTATCTACCAGCTTAGCTCTGGTCCGCTGCCACCATCTTAAGAATTCCCTCCCTGGGAAGCCTTGAGAAACCTTTCACCAATTCCCTGGTGAATACAGATCCAAACTCCTTGGATTTTAAACAAGGAGAAATTGACCCTTCCCCCCTCCTTCCTTTCACCAACTCCTGGTGAATACAGATCCAAACCCCCTTTGGATCTTAAAACAAGGAGAAATCAATCAGGTTTTAAAAAAGGCTTTTAATTAAAGCAAAAGGTAAAAATCATCTCTGCAAAATCAGTATGGAAAATAACTTTACAAACTTAAAGAGCTCAGAGGAATCCCCTCTGTCTTAGGTTCAAAGTATAGCAAACAAGATAAGCACTTTAGTAAAAGGTACATTTACAAGTTGAGAAAACAAAGTAAATCTAAGACGCCTTGCCTGGCTTTTACTTACAATTTTGAAATAAGAGAGACTTGTTTAGAAAGATGGGGAGAACCTGGATTGATGTCTGGTCCCTCTCAGTCCCAAGAGCGAACAACCCCTTAAACAAAGGACACACACAAAAGCCTTTCCCCCCCCCCCCGCAAGATTTGAAAGTATCTTGTCCCCTTATTGGTCCTTGGGGTCAGGTGTCAGCCAGGTTACCCGAGCTTCTTAACCCTTTACAGGTAAAAGGATTTGGAGTCTCTGGCTAGGAGGGATTCCATAGCACTGTACACAGGAGAGCTGTCACCCTTCCCTTTATAGTTATGACACGCCCCCCAAATCACAGATAGTGTTGGACGTCCGGTTCCACACTGGCTGTGATTTCTTCCTGGAGCTTTAGGAGAAAACAGAGTTAATAAAACACATGTACCTTTAGACATACTACTGATTATATAAAAACTAACAATATGTTTTATTTTAAGAACAATTGTTAACCAGTTAACTCTGGGAAACTTTCCCGGGAGAGTGCATCAGCCACTTTGTTAGAAGCTCCCGAAATGTGTTGTATTTCAAAATCAAAATCTTGGAGAGCTAAACTCCACCGAAGAAGTTTTTTGTTATTTCCCTTGGCGGTATGAAGCCACTGTAGCGCAGCATGGTCTGTTTGTAGTTGGAACCGCCGTCCCCAAACATATGGGCGTAGCTTTTCCAGCGCGTACACAATGGCGTAGCATTCCTTTTCGCTGATTGACCAGTGGCTTTCCCTCTCAGACAGTTTCTTGCTGAGAAACACGACAGGATGGAATTCTTGATCCGGTCCTTCCTGCATTAAAACTGCTCCCACGCCTCGCTCGGACGCATCTGTGGTTACTAGGAACGGTTCGTCAAAGTCTGGGGCCCTTAGCACAGGGTCAGACATGAGTGTTGCCTTAAGCTGGTTAAAGGCCTTTTGACACTTATCAGTCCACTGAACTGCATTTGGCTGTTTCTTTCTGGTTAGGTCTGTCAGCGGGGCGGCGATTTGGCTGTAGTGTGGTACAAATCGCCTATAATATCCGGCCAAGCCTAAGAAGGATTGGACCTGTTTCTTTGACTTTGGAACCGGCCACTTTTGGATAGCATCCACTTTGGCCTGTAGGGGATTTATAGTTCCTTGACCCACCTGGTGCCCCAGGTACGTCACTCTGTTTTGGCCTATTTGACACTTTTTAGCCTTAACAGTTAGTCCTGCCTGCCGGATGCGCTCGAAGACTTTTTTCAGGTGCTCCAGGTGTTCTGTCCATGAATCAGAAAAAATGGCCACATCATCGAGGTAGGCAACTGCAGATTCTCCCAATCCTGCTAGGAGACCATCTACAAGTCTTTGGAAGGTGGCAGGTGCATTTCGCAACCCGAAAGGGAGTACATTGAATTCATACACCCCTGCCTGGGTGACGAAGGCTGACCTTTCCTTAGCGGGTTCATCTAGTGGTACTTGCCAGTACCCTTTGGTTAAGTCTAAAGTAGAGATGAATTGGGCATGTCCCAATTTTTCCAATAGCTCATCTGTGCGTGGCATTGGATAGTTGTCAGGACGAGTTACAGCATTTAGCTTACGGTAGTCCACGCAAAAGCGTATTTCCCCATCTGGTATGGGAACTAGAACCACTGGAGATGCCCATGCACTGGTAGAGGGGCGGATTATACCCATCTGTAGCATGTCCTGGATCTCCCTTTGTATAGCCGCTTGGGCATGAGGTGACTCCCGGTAGGGTGGGGTTCTAATTGGGTGAGCATTACCTGTGTCAATGGAGTGGTATGCCCGTTCGGTCCGTCCTGGAGTGGCTGAGAAAATCGGTGCAAAGCTTGTGCACAGCTCCTTTATCTGCTGTCGCTGCAGACGTCCCAGGGTCGTGGAGAGGTTCACCTCTTCCACGCCACCATTCCTTTTTCCTTCATAGTAGACACCTGCAGGCCACTCCGCGTCATCAGTTTCCTGGGCTGTAAACTGGCAAACGTTTAATTCTCTAGAATAAAAGGGCTTAAGAGAATTAACATGGTATACCTTAGGCTTTATGTTGGAGGTGGGGGAGGCTATGAGATAGTTAACAGCTCCTAGGCGCTCCTGGACCGTGAATGGTCCTTCCCACGACGCTTCCATTTTATGGGCCTGGAGCGCCTTTAAGACCATGACTTGGTCTCCTACTTTGAAGGACCGTTCTCTGGAATGTTTATCATACCAGGCCTTTTGCTCTTCCTGAGCATCCTTTAGGTTTTCTTTAGCAAGGGCTAAAGAGTGTCGGAGGGTGTTTTGTAGGTTGCTTACAAAGTCTAGAATGTTAGTTCCTGGAGAAGGCGTAAACCCCTCCCATTGCTGCTTCACCAACTGTAATGGCCCCTTAACCTCGCGGCCATACACAAGTTCAAATGGTGAAAACCCTAAACTGGGATGTGGTACAGCCCTGTAGGCAAAAAGCAACTGCTGCAACACTAGGTCCCAATCATTGGAGTGTTCATTTACGAATTTACGTATCATGGCCCCCAAAGTTCCATTAAACCTCTCCACCAGACCATTGGTTTGATGGTGATGAGGGGTGGCAACCAAGTGATTCACCCCATGAGCTTTCCACAGGTTTTTCATGTTCCCTGCCAGGAAATTAGTTCCCGAATCTGTAAGTATGTCGGAGGGCCACCCTACCCTGGCAAAAATGTCTGCTAATGCCTGGCACACACTTTTAGCCTTGGTGTTGCTTAAGGGTACAGCTTCCGGCCATCGGGTAGCAAAATCCATGAAAGTCAGTACGTACTGCTTTCCTCTGGGTGTCTTCTTTGGGAAAGGACCCAGAATATCCACAGCTACTCGCTGAAATGGGACCTCAATTATGGGTAGTGGCTGGAGAGGGGCTTTAACCTGATCTTGGGGCTTTCCCACTCGTTGGCACACCTCACAAGACCGGACATAATTAGCAACGTCCTTGCCCATTCCCTCCCAGTGGAAGGACTTCCCCAACCGGTCTTTGGTTCTGTTCACCCCAGAATGGCCACTGGGATGATCATGGGCTAAGCTCAAGAGCTTTACCCGATACTTAGTGGGAACTACCAACTGTCTTTGAGGATGCCAGTCTTCCTGGTGCCCACCAGAAAGAGTCTCCTTGTATAAAAGTCCTTTTTCTACAACAAACCGGGATCGGTTAGAAGAGCTGAGAGGCGGTGGGGTGCTCCGTGCCGCCGCCCAAGCTTTTTGAAGGCTGTCATCTGCTTCCTGCTCGGCCTGGAACTGTTCCCTTGATGCTGGAGACATCAGTTCCTCCTTGGACTGTGGACTGAGGCTTGGTCCCTCTGGAAGCGATGCAGGTGCTGGGGCTGTTTCCATTGACTGTGAACCGCTGTCCGCTGGTGCACTATGTGGTATTTCAGGCTCTGGCTGAGCCTCTTGGGTAGGGTTATCTGCTGCTTCCACCAGTTCAGACTCGCTGGTGCCCTCTGGCATTGGAGTTGTAGACGGGCTTGCAAGCGCTGGACTCAGTGCTGGCAATGGTTCTGGTGCTGGGTGCGTTGCCAGTTCCGGTTCTGGGACTGGCTTTGGCTGGGTCTCTGGGATTGGATCCACTACGGCTGTTGCAGTCGTTGGCAGGGGATCTGGTTCCACCACCTGTGTTTGGGTCTCCGGTAACACAGACGGGGCCCTGGTGGACGGCTCAGGAACAGGGATGGGGGTGAAAGCTTGCTTAGCCTGGCTGCGGGTGACTATTGCCACCCTCTTGGCTAGCTTCACGTGGTTGGCCAAGTCTTCCCCCAGCAGCATGGGAATGGGATAATTGTCATAGACTGCAAAAGTCCACATTCCTGACCAGCCCTTGTACTGGACATGCAACTGGGCTGTAGGCAAGGTTACAGACTGTGACACGAAGGGTTGAATTGTCACTGTAGCCTCAGGGTTGATGAGTTTGGGGTCCACTAGGGATTGGTGGATAGTTGACACTTGTGCCCCAGTGTCCCTCCAAGCGATAACCTTCTTTCCGCCCACTCTCAAGGTTTCCCTTCGCTCCGAGGGTATGAGAGAGGCATCTGGGTCTGGGGTTCTTTGGTGTGATTGGGGTGTAATGAACTGTAATCGGTTGGGGTTCTTGGGGCAGTGAGCCTTTATATGCCCCAGTTCATTACATTTAAAACATCGCCCTGCTAAGGTATCACCGGGGCGATGTTGGTTGATGGAGACTGGTGTGGTGGGGTGAGAAGGCGTCTGGGGTTTCCCTTGGGATGTGGGTGGGGCCTTGGGTTGTCCCCGGTGATAAGGTTTTGTTTCGGCTTGCCCCTTCTGATATTCGCTCCAACTGCTACTAGCTTTTTTCTTTTCTGCCACCTCCACCCATTTGGCTCCAATCTCCCCCGCCTCGGTTACAGTTTTGGGCTTCCCATCTAGGATGTACCTTTCTATTTCCTCAGGAACACCCTCTAAAAACTGCTCCATTTGCAATAGGAAGGGCAACTCTTCCGTAGATTTAACATTTGCTCCTGATATCCAGGCATCCCAATTTTTCCCAATGTGGTAGGCATGTCGGGTAAATGACACATCAGGTTTCCACCTTAGGGCTCTGAACCGCCGACGGGCATGCTCAGGTGTTAGCCCCATTCTGATTCTGGCCTTGTTTTTAAAAAGTTCATAACTGTTCATGTGTTCCTTAGGCATTTCAGCCGCCACCTCTGCTAAGGGTCCACTGAGCTGCGGCCTCAGCTCTACCATGTACTGGGTTGGAGGGATGTCGTATCCAAGGCAGGCCCTTTCAAAATTTTCTAAGAAGGCCTCAGTATCATCGCCTGCCTTGTAGGTGGGGAATTTCCTGGGATGGGAAGTGGTACCTGGAGAGGAGTTGTTAGGATGGTCTGATGCACCCTGCCTAGTCCTTGCTGCTTCCAGTTCCATCTCTTTTTCTTTCAGCTCCATCTCTCTTTTATGGGCCTCCTGTTTGGCTTTTTCTTCTCTTTCTCTCAGCTCCATCTCTCTTTTATGGGCCTCCTGTTTGGCTTTTTCCAGCTCCATTTCTCTCTTGTGGGCCTCCTCTTTGGCTTTCTCTTCTCTGTCTCTCAGCTCCATCTCTCTCTTGTGGGCCCCCTCTTTGGCTTTCTCTTCTTTGGTAGTCATTTTCCTGGTTTTCTTGTGCTGGGTCACACCCCTCTGCAGTTGACTGAAACTGGGATGTACTTAGCTCAGGTTCCTGCTGAGTGCTGCTGAGTTAACAGAGAGTTTCTAACTAGCTACTTCCGAGGATGTAAAAAAGAAAAAAAACACAATTCAGCTTGTAAATTATCTTTACCAGTTGTTTGCTCATTAATTGAACCCTTCTCTTAACAAAGGACCTTGTTAAAAAAACTTAACACCTCTGCCTTCAGGCAAGGAGAGATAAGATATGCATCTACCTTCAGCTCTGCTCTCCAAGCAGCTAGAAGGAAAAAAAAATCTCTTCCTGGCTTTTGGGTTTAAAACGATCCCACCGCTGTGCCACCATGTCAAGGCTGTATCCCTACTTTGAACTTTAGGGTACAAATGTAGGGGCCTGCATGAAAACTTCTAAGCTTATCTACCAGCTTAGCTCTGGTCCGCTGCCACCATCTTAAGAATTCCCTCCCTGGGAAGCCTTGAGAAACCTTTCACCAATTCCCTGGTGAATACAGATCCAAACTCCTTGGATTTTAAACAAGGAGAAATTGACCCTTCCCCCGTCCTTCCTTTCACCAACTCCTGGTGAATACAGATCCAAACCCCCTTTGGATCTTAAAACAAGGAGAAATTGACCCTTCCCCCCTCCTTCCTTTCACCAACTCCTGGTGAATACAGATCCAAACCCCCTTTGGATCTTAAAACAAGGAGAAATCAATCAGGTTTTAAAAAAGAAGGCTTTTAATTAAAGCAAAAGGTAAAAATCATCTCTGCAAAATCAGTATGGAAAATAACTTTACAGGGTAATCAAACTTAAAGAGCTCAGAGGAATCCCCTCTGTCTTAGGTTCAAAGTATAGCAAACAAGATAAGCACTTTAGTAAAAGGTACATTTACAAGTTGAGAAAACAAAGTAAATCTAAGACGCCTTGCCTGGCTTTTACTTACAATTTTGAAATAAGAGAGACTTGTTTAGAAAGATGGGGAGAACCTGGATTGATGTCTGGTCCCTCTCAGTCCCAAGAGCGAACAACCCCTTAAACAAAGGACACACACAAAAGCCTTTTCCCCCCCCCCCGCAAGATTTGAAAGTATCTTGTCCCCTTATTGGTCCTTGGGGTCAGGTGTCAGCCAGGTTACCCGAGCTTCTTAACCCTTTACAGGTAAAAGGATTTGGAGTCTCTGGCTAGGAGGGATTCCATAGCACTGTACACAGGAGAGCTGTCACCCTTCCCTTTATATTTATGACAGACCCCTTGGCCCCACGTCCCTTCTGGGGGCCGGGGGTGACGCCACAAGACATGAATAAGAGCCAGACCCCCCGGCCAGACCCAGGGACTCTAGCTCGCCAGGGCCCAGGAGGCCAGCCCCCCGGGCCTCGGCTGCTGCCGCTGGGGCCCCCCGAGCCCTGGCTGTGGGCGGGGGAGGGACATTCCCGCTGCCCCGCCCCCCCCGAGAGACTCTTCCCCGGGCAGAGACCCCGGCCCCCCTGACTGGGACCCCGAGCCCCCCAGCAGTGCCCCACGTGGGGAGAAGGGGAGACCTGTGCCCCCCCCAGGGAGCTGCTCCCGGTGCAGCCTGTGCGGGGGGGGCCCAGGCTGCTCCCAGCGGAGTGAGCTGCGAGTCCCGGCCTCGGGCAGAGGGAAGCAGCTGCAGCGCCCAGGGTTTGCAGGGGGTGGGGGCGGGGCAGCGACATGTGGGGAGCCGGGGGGAGGGGGAAGGGTTGTGGGAGGGGGCAGGAATTGGGGAACAGGGATGCAGGAGAGGGGTGACCAGGGATGTGGGAGGGGGCAGGAAGGGGGAGGGGGAAGGGTGATGTGGGAGGGGGCGGGAGAGGAGTGACGGGGGATGTGGGAGGGGGCAGGAATTGGGGAACAGGGATGTGGGAGGGGGGTGAGCAGGGATGTGGGAGGGGGCAGGAGGGGGAAGGAGAATGTGGGAGGGGGTGGGAGGGGGGTGACCGGGGATGTGGGAGGGGGCAGGAATTGGGGAACAGGGATGTGGGAGGGGGGTGACCGGGGATCTGGGAGGGGGCAAGAATTGGGGACCAGGGATGTGGGAGGGGGTGGGAGGTGGGTGACCAGGGATGTGGGAGGGGGTAGGAATTGGGGAACAGGGATGTGGTAGGGGGGTGACCAGGGATGTGGGAGGGGGCGGGAGGGGGGTGACCGGGGATGAGGGAGGGGGTAGGAATTGGGGAACAGGGATGTGGTAGGGGGGTGAGCAGGGATGTGGGATGGGGTAGGAATTGGGGAACAGGGATGTAGGAGGGGGGTGACCAGGGATCTGGGAGAGGGCAGGAATTGGGGAACAGGGATGCAGGGGGCGGGAGGGGGCCGGGGGATGTGGGGTGCTGGAGGGAGGCTGGGGGAAGGTATCGGGGCAGGGGGAGAATTCTGGGGCTCAGGGGAGCAGAGCTGGACTAGAGGGAAACTCTGAGTGTCCGATAAAGGGAGGAAAAGGGGGGATGTGGGGGAGGGGCTGTGGGGGGGCTGGAGGGAGACTATGGAACAAGCAGAGACTGGCTGGGGAGGGCAGAGCCAGAGGGCAGGAGGAGGGAGGGGGATGGGCAGAGATACAATGGCAGCTCCCCCAGCCCATGGGGTAGGAGATTGGGAGGGGCTGCCCCGCCCAGCAGCCACTGGGAAGATTTTTCCCTAGACATGGTCAAACCAGGGATATCAAAGGTGAACCAGGAAGTACTGGGTTTACTGGTTTGCTTACCGGTTAACCGGACCTTGCCAGTTAACCCCGCCGACTGGCCAGCCCCCCTGGGCCAGAAGAGTCCCGGCCGCAGTGGGCTGGGGGGTGTGGGGCAGCCCCATGCAGGTGGGCAGGCAGGATCCCGGACAGAGCCACGCTGGAGTGGCTCCAGCCCTGTCTGCGGCAGCCATGGCGGCCTGGAGCAGACCCTGCCGTACCTGCTGCCCTGTGCCGGCCCGCTGGAGAGACCTGAGGTAAAACGGTTAACGAGTTAAATGATATAATTCTAACCGGTTAATCGTTTTAACCAATATTTACATCCCTAGGTCAAACAATCATGGGGGGGGGGCATCAGACTTCCCGCTAAGGGCTCGGAATTTGCAAATATCCCCCTATGCGCGCACACGCCCCGTGCTCCTAATTTACTCTTTGTTTGGTTAAGACAGTCTCATTATTTGGGGATCTTACTCCTGGATCATAAATGTTTGAGGCTGACAGGACTGAACAGGGCCCCTCTCCGATTTCTGTGTCAACCAGAGTCACCGCTAGCAACAGCAGGAAGGGAGTTCACCTCCCAGTTGTTTTGGTTTGATTCTGGTTCAGTTCCATTCAATACGTTTCGTTTCATTTCTGGTTCAAGGCCACTGAAAGAAACAAAAATAGAAGTTCAGTTACTGGTTTAAATCCTATTTCAAATCCAGCTGCAATTCAATATTGGAAACTGTTTGGATTTTTGATTATTTATTTATTTGGTAACTTTAACTTTACATGAATTTCCCTAGTGTTTTTGTGTTGTCAAATATACATGATTATTTTTTCCTAAACAGTCTGTTTGAGAAACCTAAAAACCCATATTTAAACATTTGCTTTGTCATACAGGACCTCTGCAGTGAAAGGACACATTGCAGGCCCGGAAATTGTCTTTTGACGCTCACTTGTGTTATGGAACTGCCAGTATGAATTTTGCTAGTTGATTTAGCGTGGGCGTGACATTTTTCAGCTGTTCCCAGTAGTTCAATATGTTTTCTTTCTTATGGAGATGTGGCCCATCTGTGAATGAATCAGGAATTGGCCCAATCCTTTTTTGAGCTTTCCATCATCCAGATATCGCTTCCTTTTTAGAGATTTCACAAGCGTTCAGAAGACATTCCAATTCATCTTTCAGTTTCAGACGTGTCTGACATTGATTCTCTGACATCATTCTTTCTGACTCAAGCATTTCCATCTTCATCCACTTTTTGGTGTCATGAAATTTTGCCTTGACTTTGTCCTATAGGATCAAGATATATGTGTGAGAGAGACAGATCTCTCTGGGGTAGGGGTGGGTATCAGACAGTGCCGCGGAGGGGGCTGGCGGGAGGCTTCAGTGGGGAAGGGAGTTTGGAGCTTGAACCCTGCCTCAAGTGGGGCAACTGGAGGGAAGAGCTGCCCCAGGGGTGGGGATGATGGGAGGAGGCATGTCAAGGAGAGAAGTTTGGGGAGCCGTTACCTTTGCCCTTGGACTTGAAGAATTATTATGAACTTCAGGGCCCATGGAGCATCCAACCACTTCTCTCCCCAGGGGTATCTCAGAGATGGATCATCTATCTCTTGGCCTCCTTCTGCCTCCCATGGTGTGCAGGCAGCTCCCAAGGTTTCCCTCTCCCTCCCTGCTCTTTTGGGCTGGACCCCTTCTCTTCTCATTGTTCTGGGGCCATCACTAGCCCGCTAGTCTGTTGACTTCTCTGCAAATGAAAATAAGATCTCTGTAGGTTATTATTTTTTTTTTTATATAATGAGCTTTAAAAATGCTGAATCTTTCTTTTAACTGGTAACACACACACACACCGCCCTTTTTTTTTGGTTCAGTTCTGGTTCAGTCGGTAAAACAAATGCATGGGTGAGATTCGGTTCTGGTTCATGTACGAAATCCCGGGTTGAACTGGGTCTCCGGTTCCGCTATGGGTCCAGAGGGGCAAATGAGATCAGCATCAGCCTGACTGTCCCTGGGGGCTGCGGGGGCAGCGCAGGGAGGCTCGGTTGTTAGCTGCCCCCAGCAGAGGCTCTGGTCATTGCTCAGGCCGAGGAGTCGGTGTCCGTCTCTCTCTGAGCTCAGGATACTGGAGGCCTGGAGCTCGCAGGGCTTCCTGGGGCAGATGCTGCTGCCTCTGCTGGGATCTGGGGGCCTGGGCTGAGGAGCTGCTGCTGCCGAGTGGGGTCTGTGCTGGGACAGACCATCACTATGATCCCAGACCAGCTGTGCCCAGCCAAGGGGGGACTTTCTCCTGGGCCTGCAACTATCCCCCTGGGGCAGCCCTGGGCTCTGCTGGTATCAGCTCCTGAGCCAGAGACTGCAGGTGATACGAGAGATCTGGGGTAAGTGCTGGGCCCAGGCAGGAAAGTGACTCTGCAGAAATGGCTCCTGCTCGCCCCATCTCTGCCCCGAGTGTCTGCGCGGCGCAGAGCTGCTGCCCCAGTGCCCCCAGGCTCACGCCCGTTAGCAGTGGCTGTAGCTATTGGTGAGGAAACGCCCATGGGAATGCAGGACAGTGACCGGCTCTTCGTGCAGGAGGGAGAGGGGAGAGACTGGATGGGGCAGCTGGAGCAATCAGTGGGGAGGGAGGTTCCGGGCACCCAGCCTTACCCAGCTCCATTCCCTGCAGCCCCCTGGGGCAGATTGACTTTCCTGGGAGAGGTGAGGAGAAGGGAGAGGAAAAGCCAGTTCCTGCCTCTGCCTGGTCCCTGCGCTGCTGAGGGAATGGGCTGTTCTGGGGACAGTGTCGGGGGATCCCCCAAAGCGGCTCCTTTGATTCTGCTCTTTTCTGGCGTTTGGCTCAGAGACTCTTTTCCTGGGAGAGTGTAATAGCGTCTGGTAGGTTTAGTCCCGGGGGAGAGGTCGGGTCTGTGCTGTAATAATGTCACTGAGGCTTCTCCCAGCATGGCAGAGTCTAGAGTGTCTGTCTACAGGGACAGAGCCTGGGGGAATCGGGGTGTGAAATGGACTAACACTCATTCAGAAACCTCCCGAATTTCCCTTCTCGCCCTGACAGGCTGCAGAATAACGACCCCGTTTTGCTCCAGACCGTCCCATCTTCCTAGGGGCTGGGGCAGGGAAATGGCTGTGGTGGATCCAGCTCAGGTAGGGGATTTTGGGGGAGCTGCTGGGGAGGGTTGTTGTAGAGGGGGAGGGTCAGGAAACACTCAGGCTGAGGTTTGGGGGGACAGGGACTGATAAACCTGCTGGGACATGCTCAGCCTATGGCCTGGTTTATGAACAGACCCATTGGGAGCATGTGAACATTCCCCCATTTCTGAAACTGGAAACACCCCCCTGGACAGGGCTGGGAAAACAGAGCAGAGCACTGGAGCCTGAACACCCTAGGCAGAGACTGCAGTGAATACAAAGGGGAGGTGCTGGGATTCCTGTCCCTGTTCTCTGCCCAGAGCTCTGCCTCCCACTTCACCCTGTGCCTAGTAGGTGGGTGGGAAATGAGAAGACCCTGCCCTCCTCTGTCTGCTGGGAGGGACAAGGAGCGCTACAGGCTGAGCTAGCCAGGCTTGTTGAAAGCCTTTACACCTCCCCCACAAGGGCAAGGAGGCAGGCAGGCAAAAGAGAGGCCAGAAAAAAAAGTCCCAGGTACCCTTCCTCTTTTTCTCCACGGCCACTGCCTACCAGCAAGATTCCTTTTCCTCGACCTCCCTCCTGTGCCGTGGGGCCACTAAGTCACACCTATACAGCCAGCTGCATCCCAATCCCCCATGCTGAAGCCTCCCTGCCAAAGTCCTGCACCTGGCGCCTCATCTCGCTGGGAACTCTATTTCTTGTGCCCAGAGAGTCTCTGCCCCTCAGTAGATGACCCGAGAAACAGTGTCCATCCACCTTTTCTAACGAAGGCTTTGGAGAGGCTTTTCCCCTTTGGCCTAAGGGTGAAGGCAGCTGACTTTAGCTCAGGCAATTGAGGGTTCAAGTCCCTTCATGGTTGTGCTTGCTTAGTTTTCCCTTTGTGCAGAAATTCCTGCTTTCTTCAGGCCTGGAACCTCTTCTTGGCCGCTCAGGTCCATGCTCTGGTTTCAGCTAGAGCCCCAGGATGGAATTGGGGCGTAGGGCATCACAAAGGCTAGAGCGTGAGCCTTAGTTGCTTCCAGGCTAGCCTTTGCCATTCCTGACTTGCCAAAGAAAATGGGTGAATGCCCAGGCTAGTGTGCAGAGCAGTTTCCCTCTTCCAAATGTGTGCCTGTCCCTCTGCTTGAGTGTGCTGCTAAATAGCACCTTTGGAGCCCGGCTGTTTCTCTGCTTCTCACCAGCTGGGGAAAAGCCTCTTGGGGGAAAATCTCCTGCCCCACTGTGAAATGAGCAACCTTGGAGCGGGAATGGTAAGAGGCCCCAGCAGCGGGGCTGGCCCAGCTCTCCTACCGTCTTCTGATGTTGGCCACAGAGCATCAGCAGCTGCCCCTCATGCTGGTCTGCGGATGGCCTTTCAGTGGGTGTCTGGTGTGCCAGGGAGCAGGCTGGCTGGTGTCTTTGTGGCTGTCTGCAGCTCACGCGCAGGCACGGTCCTCCCCTCCTCTTGCCCCACCCTCGGTTGCTCTGTGGCTTTTAAGCCTTCCCTTGGAGCTGTCAGCACCAGCCGCCTCTGCTCTAGGAGCCCAGAGGAGGAAAGTGTGCTGGGCTCCAGCCTGGGGCTCTTCCTCCCTCCTGCCTATCAACCCTGGGCCTGGGCCTCCTTTCGTTACGCGCCATGTGGGCAAGAGTCAAAGCGCGGCAGCAAGTGCAAGGGCCAAGCTTGTGGGCATCTGGTGAAGCTGCGAGAATCGCAGCCCTCAGGACTGCAGCATCTCTAGCCAGGGTGTCAAGTTCTAGGGCCCGGCCCATTGCGGCCATTCCGTCAAACCAGCCAGAGCGAGGACCTGGCACCAGTGGGCGCTAGTCACCCGGCAGGAGGGGAAAGACTTGCTCTTGCACAACTCAATAGAAGGAAGCAGAGCTCCCAGGGCTTGGCCACAAGCCAACAGGGTACCCGGTGGTCCCATGGAGAGTTGAAGTGAGATGGTAGGAGTCAGACTCCTGCATGCTGACCATTACACCAGGGGAGGGTGGGGAGCAGCTGCAGGGCATTTGGAGTCTGGGGGCTGCGGCAGGGACGGTGGTGCCTGGGCTGCTGCTGCCCCCAGCCAGGTCTGTACTGGGGAGAGAGCTGCATTAATTAATATGGAAATATACCTATCTCACAGAGCTGGAAGGGACCTTGAAAGGTCATCGAGTCCAGTCCCCTGCCTTCACAGCAGGACCAAGTACCGTTCCTGACAGATTTTTGCCCCAGATCCCTAAATGGCCCCCTCAAGGATTGAACTCATAACCCTGTGTTATGCAGGGGGTCAGACTAGATGATCAGGGCTGGCCTTAGAGCCTTTGAAACTATGAATTTATGAACCTAAAGATGGCTGTAACGGCTAGTGTGAAGGTTGCTGCTCCTCTCCAAGAGGAGATGCTTTGTCTGAGGTTTCCTTGGGGAGAGGCACCAGGATCCCTGTTCCCTCTTTCTCATAACCTTCCTTGGACAGAGCACATCACAGGTTCTCCCCTTTTGTTCTCTAACAGGAAACCTCCATCCACCAGATCTGTAATTCCTCCCATCCTCGCACAGTCGCTGGCTACATTTCCTAGCCTGACTCTCACCCCATGGACCTCACGCCTCCTCTGCCATTGGGCAGACATGGAAACAGCAAAGGTCAATTTCTATTTTCTTTGGTCATTGCCTGGGTCTAGTTGCAAAACTGCTTCATTATTAACCCCACTCCTTTGTGCACAGAATGTTGGGACTCTGAGAACAGATGGGGCCAAGCTGAAAACCAATAAAAATCTGTTCCCAGAGAACCCAGTAAAAGGAACAAAAGATTGTCATCGAGAAGGTTTGAGAGTCTGGAAGGATGGATTTGCAGCTGCAAATATGTTGACTTATTCTCAACTATTTCAATATCTGGAATTTATTAGCATGGGGAAAATAATCAGTAAACTTTAAATGAAGAATTTCCCATACTATTTATAACATCAAGTCAGAAGTTGGGCCACCAACACAATAACAAAGAAATCACACCGAGACCCATGACCAATGTAGACTACAGTTTATTTAAACCCCTTTCCTGGAAAGGAATTGTAGGGGGGAATTTACACATCTATTGTATATAGTCCAATGGGGGTATAGTAGAATTTGTAGAGAGTTTTGAAGTCTATCTCCATGAGATTATTTCTGAGAGAACTGCCAAGATGACAGCCAGGGGATGGGAGTGGAGCTGTATCACTTTCAATAGCTTAAGATTTCTTTCTTCTGCATTATTTGATCTCATTTATGTGTGTTTCAATCATGTAAACAGATAGATATTGTCTCAATACACATACATTAGCCAATCATTACATGAGACAAAAGGTTTAGATTCCCAACTTGAAGGCAATGAGTGAATTAGAACATAACATAACATAAGAACGGCTGTACCGGGTCAGACCAAAGGTCCATCTAGTCCAGTATCCTGTCTACCGACAGTGGCCAATGCCAGGTGCCCCAGAGGGAGTGAACCTAACAGGCAATGATCAAGTGATCTCTCTCCTGCCATCCATCTCCACCCTCTGACAAACAGAGGCTAGGGACACCATTCCTTACCCATCCTGGCTAATAGCCATTAATGGACTTAACCACCATGAATTGATCCAGTTCTCTTTTAAACGCTATTATAGTCCTAGCCTTCACAACCTCCTCAAGTAAGGAGTTCCACAAGTTGACTGTGCGCTGTGTGAAGAAGAATTTCCTTTTATTTGTTTTAAACCTGCTGCCTATTAATTTCATTTGGTGACCCCTAGTTCTTGTATTATGGGAATAAGTAAATAACTTTTCCTTATCCACTTTCTCCACATCACTCATGATTTTATATACCTCTATCATATCCCCCCTTAGTCTCCTCTTTTCCAAGCTGAAGAGTCTTTAATCTCTCCTCATATGGGACCCGTTCCAAACCCCTAATCATTTTAGTTGCCCTTCTCTGAACCTTTTCCAGTGCCAGTATATCTTTTTTGAGATGAGGAGACCACATCTGTACGCAGTATTCGAGATGTGGGCGTACCATCGATTTATGTAAGGGCAATAATATATTCTCCGTCTTATTATCTATCCCCTTTTTAATGATTCCTAACATCCTGTTTGCTTTTTTGACCGCTTCTGCACACTGCGTGGACATCTTCAAAGAACTATCCACAATGACTCCAAGATCTTTTTCCTGACTTGTTGTAGCTAAATTAGCCCCCATCGTATTGTATGTATAGTTGGGGTTATTTTTTCCAATGTGCATTACTTTAGGGGCAACTCCAAGGGAAATACTATTTATGGAGATATAAATCTAAATTTTACATGAGTTTTGTTATCTTCCCTTTAGGTTCTATCCATGGAAATTCACCCATACTCGTCTGCTGAAAGATAAAATAATGGAAATCTGCCTCCAGAGAACGTGGAATCTGGGAATTACCTTCTGTAAAAACTCATCTTCTTTCGAAAACGTGTGGAAATAGAACCCAAAATCTCTAGGAATTTTGATTTGGGGGAGGGGATCATAGGTGCTGACTGCATGGGTGCTCCAGGGCTGGAGCACCCACGGGGAAAAATTAGCGGGTGCTTAGCACCCACTGGCAGCCAAGCTCTACCCTCCCCCCAGCCCATCTCCTGCTAACCAACTCCGCCCCCTCCCTCCCAGGGCCTTCTGCCTGCCACAACAAACAGCTGTTTGGCTGCATTCAGGACGCTCCCAGTGGGTGGGGGAGGAGCAAAGCCGTAACTCACCCAGAGACGTGATTTTATTAAAAGGTTCAGAGGCCCAGAAACACGTTGAAAATGTTCGAAGGCCCTGTGGGAAGGAGCAGAGCGTTGGGCCTGTGGGATCGATACGATGACTCAGTGGAAGCTCTTTGGGGCAGGGAGAGCTTTGTGTGGCTGGGCAGTGCCTAGCAGAATGGGGCCCCGGGCTCAGACTGAAGGCTGTGCAGCCAGTGGCAGTACAAACAAATAACAATGGGGGGGGGGAACAAAGCGACACATCTAATCGTTGGGATTTTACACAAAGACCTTTCAGAAGAGCCCCAGACAGTGTCTGAGCTGGCTCGGATGAGGCAGCAAGGGGCAGCGCAGCCTGAGCCAGTGAAACTGCCAATCCCCCAGGGAGCAGTGGAAGCAGGTCCAAGCCGCAGCAAAGAGCGGTTCCTGCCGGGAGACGGGAAGCAGGCAGATTGCAGCTCTGTGGGACAGAGAGTGTCTGTTTGTTCTGTATGTGGACGGCACCTGGCACAATGGGGCTGATCCCTGAGTGGGGCCTGTACACAATACTAATAAAAGAAGGGGATTTGTTGGATTACTGGCGAGCTCTGAATCCCCTGAGTGCACAGGTGGCAGGTGATGGGGCAAGCCCTGGACAGATGGGATCTGCCCAACCAGGGCAGCATGTGCAGGACGGGGAAGGGGAAAGGCCGTTGGAAGTGTTTCCGCAGAAGCAAAGAAATCGGGGAACCAGCCCAACCATGGTGGAGTGAGGCTGTTCCCTGGGCTAGATCTCCACAGACAGCAGTCATGGGCAGGCTGGGTGGGATGGCCTGGATTCACTTTGGATTGGCTCCAGTGTAAATGAGACGAGAATTGTCCCAGAAGGGCCCAGGTACAAGAGTGACAGACACTGTAGGTGGAGCCTGTGAATAAAAAAATTAGGTGCATTATAAAACAGTAAAATAATCCCCCTGCTCCCCTTCTCCTGATGGGTGACCCCAAGTCTGACCTTGTACCTGTCCATGGGGCATCATCACTGAATGGGGGTGCTGTTAATGAGGCACCACAGGGATTGGCTGTAGCCCCCTCACTATTCAACTTTGTAATTAACCATCTGGAAGTAAATACAAAATCACTGCTGATAAAGTCTGTGGCTAGCACAGCTTGGAGGAGTGGTAAATAATGCTAATGACGGGGAGTTGTACAGAGCAGCCTGGATGGTTTGGTAAACTGGGATTAGTAAAACAAATGCAGTTTAATACAGCCAAAAGCCAGGCCCTATAGCTGGGAACGGAGGCTGGTGGCCACACCTAGAGCCTAGGGAACCGTAGCCTGGAAAGCAGGGACTATGAAAAGGATTTAGGGTCATAGAGGACAAACAGCTGAACCTGAACTTCTGTGAGCTGCTTTCAGGTTAAGCCTGCAGCTTTGGGCAAGTAATTCAGACCCTGGGTCTGTGTTGGAGCAGACGGGCGTGTCTGGCTCAACAAGACAGGGTTCTGGGGTCCTGAGCTGCCAGGGCAGGAAAGCAGGGGCAGAAGTAGTCTTGGCACATCGGTTGGCAGCTCCCAAGGGGCTTTCTGTGATCCAACCCATCACAAGGGACAAAACACTCCAATCCCTCCTGGTGGGAGGAGCCAGGTTTGCTCTTCAAATTCTGTCCTTGGTAAATGTCCAGGTCTGGGAATGTCCCACAACAGCATTTCTAATGGAAAGCTGGCTGCAGAACAATTAAACTGCTGAGAGCTCCTATGCAGGTGGGGTGGGAATTCAGTCTCTGTGTTCTGTCAGTGCAGCTAGAGCAATAGGAAAACCTCACCAGTCACTGTAGCAACTGTCTACTCCAAAGTACTACAGGAGCATTTTAAGTGTAGACAGCCTGAGAGTGAGACCAGATCTATCTCCAGTTGGCACTAGAGATGCACCAGCACTGAGACTATAGCAATGACAACAGTTCAATGCTTCCAGAGTTGGCAGGATTCAAACCTACGTGGGAAAGCCCCAAGGGATTTGTAGTCCAGCACCTTAACCCCTCAGCCACAACTATCTGATGGCCACTAGCTTCCCTACACTCTCTTATCAGTGAATTATCACTTCACATTGTTTGCTCAGACCAGCCTCCCTGGCCCACTCACTGCTGTGCGGGGCTGTAAGTGTGTCCATTGCTGGACAGCAGGAATTCCTGCCCATTTCCCTTCCGGCTGGAGCAGGATTGGAGTGTATTTGTGTTAATGACATTGCTGTAGATTGTTGTTCGTTCCCCATCTTGACAATTCAGACAGTCCCTTTCCCATTCAGATCTCCAGCATCTTGTTCCAATAGCAGGGGTCCAGTTTTCTCTGGGACACTGACACGTTTCAGGGGGTTGGTGAGTGAACTCAGCCTTGCATTCCGTCCTCGATGGGGCGGGACAAAGGTGGTCAGTTTTGTTGGGTCAGAAAGTTGGCAACCCTAGATCGAGGGGAAACAAACACCCAACAAGGCTGGCCAGGGGCAGGACATCAGCTTGGAGGGGAGGGGTGGGGGTGGCAGTGACATCACAAAGGCCTGTTGCAGGAACTCGGCCTATTGGGCAAAGGTGGTGGGGAGGGGGTGACCTCACAGAGAGACCCTGACATCAGCTGGGCAGGTTAGAGGTGCAGGGCCAGGCCAGTCTCTGAGACCCCCCCGGCTTTGCTGCCGCAAGTCTCCTTCGCGAGGTCTCTCCTCGAGGACTGAGAGAGAATTAGGATTCACGGATGTGAGCATTGGGAGGAACCTCTGTGGAGTTTTCTCCTTTCCTACCACTGATTGTGCCGAAAACAAACTTCCCTTTTCCAAGGTAAGAGGCCCAGAGAGGTTTGAAACCTGTTCAGTCTGATCCCCCTGGTGCAGGCAGCATTCTAGGCCCAGAAAACACTGGCTTAAGGTGGCCGAATTTGACTTCCTGCCTAGGACTTTGACACTTAGAATCCCTGGGGACATTGGGGTTTATCCTTTTTGGTTTCCCTTTTCCTCTTTCCTCCCTCCTTTCTCCTCTTCTCTAGCTTCTTTTTCCCCTTTCCCCGGCTTCCCTCCCTCTACCAAGAAGGGGTGTGTGTGGAGTGTGGATGGGGTGAGGGGTGCTCTCATTGCGAGAGGTCCTCACAAAGAGGTGAGGCTGGGTCTGAGAGTGATCCCCTCCGATGGTGAACTGGGCCGTCCTTTGGGACATCTGGTGAGACCTCTCAGCCTCCCGCCCCTCAGAGTCTCAGTGCTGATTGGCCGAGCAGGGGGCTATCGCCAGCGAGGAGACTCAGGTCCTTTTGGCCTCTTTTCAAATCAGGCAAATAAGTCACAACCAATCCAATGTATGGGATTAATCTTGCTGCTTCTCTCCATTAATTGTCTCCTAGCAGGTCAGGATTTTCTCTAGTGGTCGAGGTCTTCTAAAATACTGGCTGAATAATTACTATGAACCACTGTCGGTCTGTAGCTCACTTGAGAGCACTTTATTCTGATCAGTCACTGTATGAAATTCAAGATGTCTCAGATAGGTTGAAAGTCAGGAGCAGTGTTTCCTCACATTTTTTATGTCCGTGTGCGGAATGAATTTTGTGATGTGCACAAATATGTGCAATTTTGTTATGTGACACATCACCTGTATATCGCTGCACATCACAAAATTCATTCTGCACATGGACGGTGTGTGGCAGGGGTGAGGCTGAAGGGTTCAGAGTGTGGGAGGGGGCTGAAGTGGGGCAGAGGTTTGGGGTGTGGGCTCTGGGGTGGGGCTGGGAATGAGGGGCTCAGGGCTAGAGCAGAGGGTAGGGGTGCAGGGGTTGAGGGCTCTGGCTGGGGGTGTGGGCTCTGCGGTAGGGCTGGGAATGAGGGGCTCAGGGCTGGAGCAGAGGGTTGGGGTGCAGGGGGGTGAGGGCTCCGGCTGGGGATGCAGGCTCTGTGCTGGGGCTTGGAATGAGGGGTTTGGGGAGCAGGTTGCCCGAGGGAGAGAGGACTCCCCCCAGCCCTCTCTCACCACAGCAGCTCAGGGCCAGGTGAGAGAGCACCTGTCTCCTGGCCGCAGCAGCTCTGGTGGGGCTGGGCTGGGGCTGGGGGAGGGGACAGGATTTATTTTTCCTAAGTCAAAACGGGGAAGGGTAGGAGTTATGCTTCAGTTTTTACCTTATAAACTTTGGTCCTGTCTAATATATAAGACACTATGGGAATAAGACACCATGTCATGTGGTGACATCACAAGAGCAGAGGGTGTGAGAACTGCAGCAACCGAGAGGGCAGGGGATTTAGAGTCAGATTGCTTCAAATGCTGCATTAGTCGGCTGACATTTAACAGCAATGCTTAGCTAACAGAATGGAGAAAGGAATTCACTGCTAAAGAATCCACCTGCCCCTTTGGCCAACTCCACCCCTTCCCTGAACAGAGTGTGCTCAGAACAACACCCCCACACACACACAAACACAAGCCCACAGCTGGGCACCCAGCACAAAGCAAGGGAGGGGGTTGTTTGGTTTGTTTTATTTTTACTTTGCAAAAGGTTTTTTCAAAAGCATTTTCTGCCCCTCTTACCCATGGTAAGGACGCAGATGGTTGGGGGGAAGGGAACCTGAGAGTGGTGGAGCCAGGGCAGTGGGGGGAAGTTGCCGGAGGCTGAAGAGGGCAACGGGGGGCTGAAGGTGACCAGGTGCAGTGAGGGGAAGGGAACAGTTGGGGGAGGCTGAAGGGGCCGATGGGGGGCAGTTGGAGGAGGCTGAAGGGGGCGATGGGGGGAAGGGGACATTTGGGGGGAGGCTGAAGGGGGCAATGGGTTGAAGGAGGCTGGGGCAGAGTGGCAGTTGTGGGGGGCTGCTCATCCCCATGGGAGGGGAGGAGGAAGAGCCCTTGTATCAGAAGCTGTTTCTTATTAGAACTTGCAACTTCACTGTTCCTGAGCAGGGTCCTGTGATCAAAGGGGAACTAGATGGGTTCATGGAGGACAGGTCCAGCAATGGCTGTTAGCCGGGATGGGCAGGGATGGTGTCCCTAACCTCTGTCTGTCAGAAGCTGGGAATTGGGCAACAGGGGATCTGTCACTGGATGATTCCTGTTTGTTCATTCCTTCTGGGGCACCTGGCACTGGCCGCTATCAGCAGACAGGACACTGGGCTAGATGGACCTTTGGTCTGACCCAGTCTGACCGTTCTTATCTTCTAATGTTCTTCTCAAATGCTCAGTAACATCTGCAAGTTGCTGCCCTCACGCGCCATCAGAATCTGCTCCCTGCAATCAAAGGCAGGGAAAATCCCCCTGAAGGGGAGAAATCGGAGGGGAGGGATGGGCAGAGGGACAAAACTGGGACAAGCTCAGGGCTTCAGACTGGGGTGGGGGGCGGCCTGCCCTGCCAGGTAGGTGCAGAAGGGAAAACCCCCAGATAGACGGAGGCAGAGGGGATAAAAGTTACCACGGGTGGGGGGAGCCATCAGCAGCAGTTCCAAACTAGGGTGTGGTGGAGGGTAGAAGGACTTGTGTTCCTCACTGGACGGTCCATCTCAGCACCCCCTCCCCAGGGCTGTGGTGTTAAAGGCCCCGGGTGGCCCAGTGCCCAGCTCTGCTCTAGCTGAAATGGTGACTGAGCTGCCAAGTGTTGTCAGATGCTACCGGTGTGGTGCTCTGCTTTCTCCTGTGTTGATATCACTCGGCTGCGTGCGTGTATTCTCTCTTTGTGCTGCCCCAGCTCTGCGCAGATAGCTGACCCAGCAAACCCAAAGAGAACCCCCAATAACCACAGAGTCTAGTAAGATGCAAAGTCACTTCGACTAGGTTTATTGCGATCTCGGACCCAATGGCAGTTCCCCGTAGATTACTTAGTCTACCGGGCATACTACGAGAAAGTGCCTCTTGGCAACGACCCGGCTCAGTGGCGGGACTTTCCACTGCCCCCATGGCCGGACAAAGACACCACCCCAGGGATACATTCTTATACACGGGTACAAACAAGTTACACATCACTCCTGATGTATTGAGGTGCAACCCCTCCATGTAGCAAGGTACAACCTCCCTACGTAGTAAGGTGCCGCCTCGCACCTTGTACCTGTTGGTTCAATCAAAACAACTCTATCCATCATTTTACCCTTTTGCCCCTGTCATTGGGATGGGTCGGCCTGTTCCATGTTATCTGTGGAATGTTTCGGTATAGTGTGTCTTGGTACCATGTTTATACTGTAACTATGCTAAGTGGAGATATATTTATGCAACATCAGCCCTTTCCTTGCCAGCTTCTGTGAGCAGGGCCTGCCTCTTGCTCACAGCTTAACTTTGCTTTATGTTAGCAAAGTCTTGACCATTACCTTAGTTCAGGCCTCAGGCCTCATACTGAGCCTGGGGCCTGGGTCTGGGAGGGGCCTGGGGGAGGGAGAGGCTATAGGGACTTGGATCGGGGGCTTGGGTCAATGGCATGGCTGTGGCTGTTGGGCTGGGAGGTAGTGAGGGGCAGCAGCATGGCTGCCCCCAGGGGGACACAGCTGTGGGGGGCTGTGGGGGGAGGGCTGTTGGGTGGCACAGCTGGGTGGGGTGGCTGCACCCTGGCTTGGGGCGAGGAGGACAGTCGGTGGGGGATTGTGGAGTGGTGGGCCACACTGGGGCCTGGGGGCTTGTGGGGGGAAGCCCCATGGGGCTGTGGGCGGGGTAGTGGGGTGGCACCAGACCACGGTTGTTGGTCGGCCTTGGGGCATCTCTGGCTGTGTGCACCAGCAGGGGACGGGGGGTCTGTCACCCACTAGGCGTAAGTTGTGGCATCGACTGATCTAGTGACATTTTGTATCTTCATTTTTATTTAAAAACACAGATCGATCCCCTCGGCCCGGCACCTTTGAAATCCCTGGGCCCCTGGGCATGGACCCCTTGGCCCCACGTCCCTGCTGGGGGCCGGGGGTGACGCCACAAGACATGAATAAGAGCCAGACCCCCCCGGCCAGACCCAGGGACTCCAGCTCGCCAGGGCCCAGGAGGCGCCGGGCGGAGCGAGCCGGGGCCCAGCCCAGCAGCAGGAGTGAATTGCGGGCGCTGCCTTGCCAGCCCCCCGGGCCTCAGCTGCTGCCGCTGGGGCCCCCCGAGCCCTGGCTGTGGGCGGGGGAGGGACATTCCCGCTGCCTTCCCCCCCCCGAGACTCTCCCCGGGCAGAGACCCCGGCCCGGCCCCCCTGACTGGGACCCCGAGCCCCCCTGGCAGTGCCCCATGTGGGGAGAAGGGGAGACCTGCCCCCGCAGGGAGCTGCTCCCGTTGCAGCCTGTGCGGGGCGGGGGGCCCAGGCTGCTCCCAGCGGGGCGAGCTGCGAGTCCCGGCCTCGGGCAGAGGGAAGCAGCTGCAGCGCCCAGGGTTTGCAGGGGGTGGGGGCGGGGCAGCGACATGTGGGGAGCCGGGGGGAGAGGGAAGGGTTGTGGGAGGGGGCAGGAATTGGGGAACAGGGATGCAGGAGGGGGGTGACCAGGGATGTGGGAGGGGGCAGGAAGGGGGAGGGGGAAGGGTGATGTGGGAGGGGGCGGGAGAGGAGTGATGGGGGATGTGGGAGGGGGCAGGAATTGGGGAACAGGGATGTGGGAGGTGGTGAGCAGGGATGTGGGAGGGGGCAGGAGGGGGAAGGGGAATGTGGGAGGGGGTGAGAGGGTGATGACCGGGGATCTGGGGGGGGCAGAAATTGGGGAACAGGGATGTGGGAGGGGCAGGGAGGGGGGTGACCGGGGATGTGGGAGGGGGTAGGAATTGGGGAACAGGGATGTGGTAGGGGGGTGACCAGGGATCTGGGAGGGGGCAGGAGGGGGAAGGGGAATGTGGTTGGGGGTGGGAGGGGGGTGACCGGGGATCTGGGAGGGGGCAGGAATTGGGGAACAGGGATGTAGGAGGGGGGTGACCAGGGATCTGGGAGGGGACAGGAATTGGGGAACAGGGATGTGGGAGGGGGTGAGCAGGGATGTGGGAGGGGGTAGGAATTGGGGAACAGGGATGTGGGAGGGGGGTGACTGGGGATGTGGGAGGGGGTAGGAATTGGGGAACAGGGATTCAGGGGGCGGGAGGGGGCCGGGGGATGTGGGGTGCTGGAGGGAGGCTGGGGGAACACACAGGTATCGGGGCAGGGGGAGAATTCTGGGGCTCAGGGGAGCAGAGCTGGACTAGAGGGAAACTCTGAGTGTCCGATAAAGGGAAGAAAAGGGGGGATGTGGGGGAGGGGCTGTGGGGGGGCTGGAGGGAGACTATGGAACAAGCAGAGACTGGCTGGGGAGGGCAGAGCCAGAGGGCAGGAGGAGGGAGGGGGATGGGCACAGATACAATGGCAGCTCCCCCAGCCCATGGGGTAGGAGATTGGGAGGGGCTGCCCCGCCCAGCAGCCACTGGGAATCTTTTTCCCTAGACATGGTCAAACCAGGGATATCAAAGGTGAACCAGGAAGTACTGGGTTTACTGGTTTGCTTACCGGTTAACCTGACCTTGCCAGTTAACCCCGCCGACCGGCCAGCCCCCCTGGGCCAGAGGAGTCCCGGCCGCAGTGGGCTGGGTGGTGTGGGGCAGCCCCACACCGGTGGGCAGGCAGGATCCCAGACAGAGCCACGCTGGAGTGGCTCCAGCCCTGTCTGCGGCAGCCATGGCGGCCTGGAGCAGACCCTGCCGTACCTGGTCGGTGGGACCCCAGCCCCGGCTGCCCTGTGCCGGCCCGCTGGAGAGACCTGAGGTAAAACGGTTAACGAGTTAAATGATATAATTCTAACCGGTTAATCGTTTTAACCAATATTTACATCCCTAGGTCAAACAATCATGGGGGGGGCATCAGACTTCCCGCTAAGGAATTTATTTATTTGGTAACTTTAACTTTACATGAGTTTCCCTAGTGTTTTTGTGTTGTCAAATATACATGATTATTTTTTCCTAAACAGTCTGTTTGAGAAACCTAAAAACCCACATTTAAACATTTGCTTTGTCATACAGGACCTCTGCAGTGAAAGGACACATTGGAGGCCTGGAAATTGTCTTTTGATGCTCACTTGTGTTATGGAACTGCCAGTATGAATTTTGCTAGTTGATTTAGCGTGGGCGTGACATTTTTCAGCTGTTCCCAGTAGTTCAATATGTTTTCTTTCTTATGGAGACGTGGCCCATCTGTGAATGAATCAGGAATTGGCCCAATCCTTTTTTGAGCTTTCCATCATCCAGATATCGCTTCCTTTTTAGAGATTTCACAAGCGTTCAGAAGACATTCCAATTCATCTTTCAGTTTCAGACGTGTCTGACATTGATTCTCTGACATCATTCTTTCTGACTCAAGCATTTCCATCTTCATCCACTTTTTGGTGTCATGAAATTTTGCCTTGACTTTGTCCTCTGCTGACAGTGGGGGTTGATGTCTAGGATCAAGATATATGTGTGAGAGAAACAGATCTCTCTGGGGTAGGGGTGGGTATCAGACAGTGCCGCGGAGGGGGCTGGCGGGAGGCTTCAGTGGGGAAGGGAATTTGGAGCTTGAACCCTGCCTCAAGTGGGGCAACTGGAGGGAGGAGCTGCCCCAGGGGTGGGGATGATGGGAGGAGGCATGTCAAGGGGAGAGGTTTGGGGAGCCGTTACCTTTGCCCTTGGACTTGAAGAATTATTATGAACTTCAGGGCCCAGGGAGCATCCAACCACTTCTCTCCCCAGGGGTATCTCAGAGATGGATCATCTACCTCTGGGCCTCCTTCTGCCTCCCATGGTGTGCAGGCAGCTCCCAAGGTTTCCCTCTCCCTCCCTGCTCTTTTGGGCTGGCCCCCTTCTCTTCTCATTGTTCTGGGGCCATCACTAGCCCGCTAGTCTGTTGTCTTCTCTGCAAATGAAAATAAGATCTCTGTAGGTTATTATTATTTTTTTTATATAATGAGCTTTAAAAATGCTGAATCTTTCTTTTAACTGGTAACACACACACACACCGCCCTTTTTTTTGGGTTCAGTTCTGGTTCAGTCGGTAAAACAAATGCATGGGTGAGATTCGGTTCTGGTTCATGTACGAAATCCCGGGTTGAACTGGGTCTCCGGTTCCACTATGGGTCCAGAGGGGCAAATGAGATCAGCATCAGCCTGACTGTCCCTGGGGGCTGCGGGGGCAGAGCAGGGAGGCTCGGTCGTTAGCTGCCCCCAGCAGAGGCTCTGGTCATTGCTCAGGCCGAGGAGTCGGTGTCCGTCTCTCTCTGAGCTCAGGATACTGGAGGCCTGGAGCTCGCAGGGCTTCCTGGGGCAGAGGCTGCTGCCTCTGCTGGGATCTGGGGGCCTGGGCTGAGGAGCTGCTGCTGCCAAGTGGGGTCTGTGCTGGGACAGACCATCACTATGATCCCAGACCAGCTGTGCCCAGCCAAGGGGGGACTTTCTCCTGGGTCTGCAACTATCCCCCTGGGGCAGCCCTGGGCTCTGCTGGTATCAGCTCCTGAGCCAGAGACTGCAGGTGATATGAGAGATCTGGGGTAAGTGCTGGGCCCAGGCAGGAAAGTGACTCTGCAGAAATGGCTCCTGCTCGCCCCATCTCTGCCCCGAGTTTCTGCACGGCTCAGAGCTGCTGCCCAACACACCCAGGCTCACCCCGTTAGCAGTGGCTGTATCTATTGGTGAGGAAACGCCCACGGGAATGCAGGACAGTGACCGGCTCTTCGTGCAGGAGGGAGAGGGGAGAGACTGGATGGGGCAGCTGGAGCAATCAGTGGGGAGGGAGGTTCCGGGCATCCAGCCTTGCCCAGCTCCATTCCCTGCAGCCCCCCGGGGCAGTGACTTTCCTGGGAGAGGGGAGGGGCAGAGAGAGGAAAAGCCAGTTCCTGCCTCTGCCTGGTCCCTGCGCTTCTGAGGAAATGGGCTGTTCTGGGGACAGTGTCGGGGGATCCCCCAAAGGGGCTCCTTTGATTCTGCTCTTTTCTGGCGTTTGGCTCAGAGACTCTGTTCCTGGGAGAGTGTAATAGCGTCTGGTGGGTTTAGTCCCGGGGGAGAGGTCGGGTCTGTGCTGTAATAATGTCACTGAGGCGTCTCCCAGCATGGCAGAGTCTAGAGTGTCTGTCTACAAGGACAGAGCCTGGGGGAATCGGGGTGTGAAATGGACTAACACTCATTCAGAAACCTCCCGAATTTCCCTTCTCACCCTGACAGGCTGCAGAATAACGACCCCGTTTTGCTCCAGACCGTCCCATCTTCCTAGGGGCTGGGGCAGGGAAATGGCTGTGGTGGATCCAGCTCAGGTAGGGGATTTTGGGGGAGCTGCTGGGGAGGGTTGTTGTAGAGGGGGAGGGTCAGGAAACACTCAGGCTGAGGTTTGGGGGGACAGGGACTGATAAACCTGCTGGGACATGCTCAGCCTATGGTCTGGTTTATGAACAGACCTATTGGGAGCATGTGAACATTCCCCCATTTCTGAAACTGGAAACACCCCCTGGACAGGGCTGGGAAAACAGAGCAGAGCACTGGAGCCTGAACCCCCTAGGCAGAGACTGCAGTGAATACAAAGGGGAGGTGCTGGGATTCCTGTCCCTGTTCTCTGCCCAGAGCTCTGCCTCCCACATCACCCTGTGCTTAGTAGGTGGGTGGGAAATGAGAAGACTCTGCCCTCCTCTGTCTGCTGGGAGGGACAAGGAGCGCTACAGGCTGAGCTAGCCACGCTTGTTGAAAGCCTTTACGCCTCCCCCACAAGGGCAAGGAGGCAGGCAGGCAAAAGAGAGGCCAAAAAAATAAGTCCCAGGTACCCTTCCTCTTTTTCTCCACGGCCACTGCCTACCAGCAAGATTCCTTTTCCTCGACCTCCCTCCTGTGCCGTGGGGCCACTAAATCGCACCTATACAGCCAGCTGCATCCCAATCCCCCATGCTGAAGCCTCCCTGCCAAAGTCCTGCACCTGGCGCCACATCTCGCTGAGAACTCAACTTCTTGTGCCCAGAGAGTCTCTGCCCCTCAGTAGATGACCCGAGAAACAGTGTCCATCCACCTTTTCTAACGAAGGCTTTGGAGAGGCTTTTCCCCTTTGGCCTAAGGGTGAAGGCAGCTGACTTTAGCTCAGGCAATTGAGGGTTCAAGTCCCTTCATGGTTGTGCTTGCTTAGTTTTCCCTTTGTGCAGAAATTCCTGCTTTCTTCAGGCCTGGAACCTCTTCTTGGCCACTTAGGTCCATGCTCTGGTTTCAGCTAGAGCCCCAGGATGGAATTGGGGCGTAGGGCATCACAAAGGCTAGAGCATGAGCCTTAGTTGCTTCCAGGCTAGCCTTTGCCATTCCTGACTTGCCAAAGAAAATGGGCGAATGCCCAGGCTAGTGTGCGCAGAGCAGTTTCCCTCTTCCAAATGTGTGCCTGTCCCTCTGCTTGAGTGTGCTGCTAAATAGCACCTTTGGAGCCCGGCTGTTTCTCTGCTTCTCACCAGCTGGGGAAAAGCCTCTTGGGGGAAAATCTCCTGCCCCACTGTGAAATGAGCAACCTTGGAGCGGGAATGGTAAGAGGCCCCAGCAGCGGGGCTGGCCCAGCTCTCCTACCATCTTCTGATGTTGGCCACAGAGCATCAGCAGCTGCCCCCCATGCTGGTCTGCGGGTGGCCTTTCAGTGGGTGTCTGGTGTGCCAGGGAGCAGGCTGGCTGGTGTCTTTGTGGCTGTCTGCAGCTCACGCGCAGGCACGGTCCTCCCCTCCTCTTGCCCCACCCTCGGTTGCTCTGTGGCTTTTAAGCCTTCCCTTGGAGCTGTCAGCACCAGCTGCCTCTGCTCTAGGAGCCCAGAGGAGGAAAGTGTGCTGGGCTCCAGCCTGGGGCTCTTCCTCCCTCCTGCCTATCAACCCTGGGCCTGGGCCTCCTTTCGTTACGCGCCATGTGGGCAAGAGTCAAAGCGCGGCAGCAAGTGCAAGGGCCAAGCTTGTGGGCATCTGGTGAAGCTGCGAGAATCGCAACCCTCAGGACTGCAGCATCTCTAGCCAGGGTGTCAAGTTCTAGGGCCCGGCCCATTGCGGCCATTCCGTCAAACCAGCCAGAGCGAGGACCTGGCACCAGTGGGCGCTAGTCACCCGGCAGGAGGGGAAAGACTTGCTCTTGCACAACTCAATAGAAGGAAGCAGAGCTCCCAGGGCTTGGCCACAAGCCAACAGGGTACCCGGTGGTCCCATGGAGAGTTGAAGTGAGATGGTAGGAGTCAGACTCCTGCATGCTGACCATTACACCAGGGGAGGGTGGGGAGCAGCTGCAGGGCATTTGGAGTCTGGGGGCTGTGGCAGGGACGGTGGTGCCTGGGCTGCTGCTGCCCCCAGCCAGGTCTGTACTGGGGAGAGAGCTGCATTAATTAATATGGAAATATACCTATCTCACAGAGCTGGAAGGGACCTTGAAAGGTCATCGAGTCCAGTCCCCTGCCTTCACAGCAGGACCAAGTACCGTTCCTGACAGATTTTTGCCCCAGATCCCTAAATGGCCCCCTCAAGGATTGAACTCATAACCCTGTGTTATGCAGGGGGTCAGACTAGATGATCAGGGCTGGCCTTAGAGCCTTTGAAACTATGAATTTATGAACCTAAAGATGGCTGTAACGGCTAGTGTGAAGGTTGCTGCTCCTCTCCAAGAGGAGATGCTTTGTCTGAGGTTTCCTTGGGGAGAGGCACCAGGATCCCTGTTCCCTCTTTCTCATAACCTTCCTTGGACAGAGCACATCACAGGTTCTCCCCTTTTGTTCTCTAACAGGAAACCTCCATCCACCAGATCTGTAATTACTCCCATCCTCGCACAGTCGCTGGCTACATTTCCTAGCCTGACTCTCACCCCATGGACCTCACGCCTCCTCTGCCATTGGGCAGACATGGAAACAGCAAAGGTCAATTTCTATTTTCTTTGGTCATTGCCTGGGTCTAGTTGCAAAACTGCTTCATTATTAACCCCACTCCTTTGTGCACAGAATGTTGGGACTCTGAGAACAGATGGGGCCAAGCTGAAAACCAATAAACCTCTGTTCCCAGAGAACCCAGTAAAAGGAACAAAAGATTGTCATCGAGAAGGTTTGAGGGTCTGGAAGGATGGATTTGCAGCTGCAAATATGTTGACTTATTCTCAACTATTTCAATATCTGGAATTTATTAGCATGGGGAAAATAATCAGTAAACTTTAAATGAAGAATTTCCCATACTATTTATAACATCAAGTCAGAAGTTGGGCCACCAACACAATAACAAAGAAATCACACCGAGACCCATGACCAATGTAGACTACAGTTTATTTAAACCCCTTTCCTGGAAAGGAATTGTAGGGGGGAATTTACACATCTATTGTATATAGTCCAATGGGGGTATAGTAGAATTTGTAGAGAGTTTTGAAGTCTATCTCCATGAGATTATTTCTGAGAGAACTGCCAAGATGACAGCCAGGGGATGGGAGTGGAGCTGTATCACTTTCAATAGCTTAAGATTTCTTTCTTCTGCATTATTTGATCTCATTTATGTGTGTTTCAATCATGTAAACAGATAGATATTGTCTCAATACACATACATTAGCCAATCATTACATGAGACAAAAGGTTTAGATTCCCAACTTGAAGGCAATGAGTGAATTAGAACATAACATAACATAAGAACGGCTGTACCGGGTCAGACCAAAGGTCCATCTAGTCCAGTATCCTGTCTACCGACAGTGGCCAATGCCAGGTGCCCCAGAGGGAGTGAACCTAACAGGCAATGATCAAGTGATCTCTCTCCTGCCATCCATCTCCACCCCCTGACAAACAGAGGCTAGGGACACCATTCCTTACCCATCCTGGCTAATAGCCATTAATGGACTTAACCACCATGAATTGATCCAGTTCTCTTTTAAACGCTATTATAGTCCTAGCCTTCACAACCTCCTCAAGTAAGGAGTTCCACAAGTTGACTGTGCGCTGTGTGAAGAAGAATTTCCTTTTATTTGTTTTAAACCTGCTGCCTATTAATTTCATTTGGTGACCCCTAGTTCTTGTATTATGGGAATAAGTAAATAACTTTTCCTTATCCACTTTCTCCACATCACTCATGATTTTATATACCTCTATCATATCCCCCCTTAGTCTCCTCTTTTCCAAGCTGAAGAGTCTTTAATCTCTCCTCATATGGGACCCGTTCCAAACCCCTAATCATTTTAGTTGCCCTTCTCTGAACCTTTTCCAGTGCCAGTATATCTTTTTTGAGATGAGGAGACCACATCTGTACGCAGTATTCGAGATGTGGGCGTACCATCGATTTATGTAAGGGCAATAATATATTCTCCGTCTTATTATCTATCCCCTTTTTAATGATTCCTAACATCCTGTTTGCTTTTTTGACCGCTTCTGCACACTGCGTGGACATCTTCAAAGAACTATCCACAATGACTCCAAGATCTTTTTCCTGACTTGTTGTAGCTAAATTAGCCCCCATCATATTGTATGTATAGTTGGGGTTATTTATTCCAATGTGCATTACTTTAGGGGCAACGCTGGCCCCCACCAGTCCCTAGGACAGGGGTGGAAAACCTGAGCCTGAGAAGGAGCCAGAATTTACCAATGAACATTGCCAAAGAGCCACAGGAATATGTCAGCAGCCCCCCATCCACTACCCCCCTCCAGCCCCAAGCACCTCCCTCCCACCAGCAGCCCCACCAATCAGCACCTGGGAATCTGGGAATTACCTTCTGTAAAAACTCATCTTCTTTCGAAAACGTGTGGAAATAGCACCCAAAATCTCTAGGAATTTTGATTTGGGGGAGGGGATCATAGGTGCTGACTGCATGGGTGCTCCAGGGCTGGAGCACCCACGGGGAAAAATTAGCGGGTGCTTAGCACCCACTGGCAGCCAAGCTCTACCCTCCCCCCAGCCCATCTCCCGCTAACCAACTCCGCCCCCTCCCTCCCAGGGCCTTCTGCCTGCCACAACAAACAGCTGTTTGGCTGCATTCAGGACACTCCCAGTGGGTGGGGGAGGAGCAAAGCCGTAACTCACCCAGAGACGTGATTTTATTAAAAGGTTCAGAGGCCCAGAAACACGTTGAAAATGTTCGAAGGCCCTGTGGGAAGGAGCAGAGCGTTGGGCCTGTGGGATCGATACGATGACTCCGTGGAAGCTCTTTGGGGCAGGGAGAGCTTTGTGTGGCTGGGCAGTGCCTAGCAGAATGGGGCCCCGGGCTCAGACTGATGGCTGTGCAGCCAGTGGCAGTACAAACAAATAACAATGGGGGGGGGGGGGAACAAAGCGACACATCTAATCGTTGGGATTTTACACAAAGACCTTTCAGAAGAGCCCTAGACGGTGTCTGAGCTGGCTCGGATGAGGCAGCAAGGGGCAGCGCAGCCTGAGCCAGTGAAACTGCCAATCCCCCAGGGAGCAGTGGAAGCAGGTCCAAGCCGTAGCAAAGAGCGGTTCCTGCCGGGAGACGGGAAGCAGGCAGATTGCAGCTCTGTGGGACAGAGAGTGTCTGTTTGTTCTGTATGTGGATGGCACCTGGCACAATGGGGCTGGTCCCTGAGTGGGGCCTGTACACAATGCTAATAAAAGAAGGGGATTTGTTGGATTACTCTAAATCCCGAGTGGAAAGGTGGAGGTGACAGGGGCAAGCCCTGGACAGATGGGATCTGCCCAACCAGGGCAGCATGTGCAGGACGGGGAAGGGGAAAGGCCATTGGGAGTGTTTCCGCAGAAGCAAAGAAATCGGGGAACCAGCCCAACCATGGTGGAGTGAGGCTGTTCCCTGGGCTAGATCTCCACAGACAGCAGTCATGGGCAGGCTGGGAGGGATGGCCTGGATTCACTTTGGATTGGCTCCAGTGTAAATGAGACGAGAATTGTCCCAGAAGGGCCCAGGGACAAGAGTGACAGACACTGTAGGTTTAGCCTGTCAATAAAAAAAATTAGGTGCATTATAAAACAGTAAAATAATCCCCCTGCTCCCCTTCTCCTGATGGGTGACCCCAAGTCTGACCTTGTACCTGTCCATGGGGCATCATCACTGAATGGGGGTGCTGTTAATGAGGCACCACAGGGATTGGCTGTAGCCCCCTCACTATTCAACTTTGTAATTAACCATCTGGAAGTAAATACAAAATCACTGCTGATAAAGTCTGTGGCTAGCACAGCTTGGAGGAGTGGTAAATAATGCTAATGACGGGGAGTTGTACAGAGCAGCCTGGATGGTTTGGTAAACTGGGATTAGTAAAACAAATGCAGTTTAATACAGCCAAAAGCCAGGCCCTATAGCTGGGAACGGAGGCTGGTGGCCACACCTAGAGCCTAGGGAACCGTAGCCTGGAAAGCAGGGACTATGAAAAGGATTTAGGGTCATAGAGGACAAACAGCTGAACCTGAACTTCTGTGAGCTGCTTTCAGGTTAAGCCTGCAGCTTTGGGCAAGTAATTCAGACCCTGGGTCTGTGTTGGAGCAGATGGGCGTGTCTGGCTCAACAAGACAGGGTTCTGGGGTCCTGAGCTGCCAGGGCAGGAAAGCAGGGGCAGAAGTAGTCTTGGCACATCGGTTGGCAGCTCCCAAGGGGCTTTCTGTGATCCAACCCATCACAAGGGACAAAACACTCCAATCCCTCCTGGTGGGAGGAGCCAGGTTTCCTCTTCAAATTCTGTCCTTGGTAAATGTCCAGGACTGGGAATGTCCCACAACAGCATTTCTAATGGGAAGCTGGCTGCAGAACAATTAAACTGCTGACAGCTCCTGTCAAGGCTGTATCCCCACTTTGAACTTTAGGGTACAAATGTAGGGGCCTGCATGAGGACTTCTAAGCTAACTACCAGCTTAGTTCTGGTCCGCTGCCACCATTCCCTACCCTGGGAAGCTTTTAGAAACTTTTCACCAATTCCCTGGTGAATACAGATCCAAACTCCTTGGATCTTAAACAAGGAGAAATTGACCCTTCCCCCCTCCTTCCTTTCACCAACTCCTGGTGAATACAGATCCAAACCCCCTTGGATCTTAAGACAAGGAGAAATCAATCAGGTTCTAAAAAAGAAGGCTTTTAATTAAAGAAAAAGGTAAAAATCATCTCTGTAAAATCAGTATGGAAAATAACTTTACAGGGTAATCAAACTTAAAGAGCTCAAAGGACCCCCCTCTGTCTTAGGTTCAAAGTATAGCAAACAAAGATAAACACTCTAGTAAAAGGTACATTTACAAGTTGAGAAAACAAAGTAAATCTAAGACGCCTTGCCTGGCTTTTACTTACAATTTTGAAAATAAGAGAGACTTGTTTAGAAAGATGGGGAGAACCTGGATTGATGTCTGGTCCCTCCTAGTCCCAAGAGCGAACAACCCCTTAAAACAAAGAGCACACACAAAAGCCTTTCCCCCCCCCCCAAGATTTGAAAGTATCTTGTCCCCTTATTGGCCCTTTGGGTCAGGTGTCAGCCAGGTTACCCGAGCTTCTTAACCCTTTACAGGTAAAAGGATTTTGGAGTCTCTGGCCAGGAGGGATTTTAGTACTGTACACAGGAGAGCTGTTACCCTTCCCTTTATAGTTATGACACGCCCCCCAAATCACAGATAGTGTTGGACGTTCGGTTCCACACTGGCTGTGATTTCTTCCTGGAGTTCTAGGAGAAAACAGAGTTAACAAGACACATGTACCGTTAGACATACTACTGATTATATAAAAACTAACAATATGTTTCATTACAAGAACAATTGTTAACCAGTTAACTCTGGGAAACTTTCCCGGGAGAGTGCATCAGCCACTTTGTTAGAAGCTCCCGAAATGTGTTGTATTTCAAAATCAAAATCTTGGAGAGCTAAACTCCACCGAAGAAGTTTTTTGTTATTTCCCTTGGCGGTATGAAGCCACTGTAGCGCAGCATGGTCTGTTTGTAGTTGGAAACGCCGTCCCCAAACATATGGGCGTAGCTTTTCCAGCGCGTACACAATGGCGTAGCATTCCTTTTCGCTGATTGACCAGTGGCTTTCCCTCTCAGACAGTTTCTTGCTGAGAAACATGACAGGATGGAATTCTTGATCCGGTCCTTCCTGCATTAAAACTGCTCCCACGCCTCGCTCGGACGCATCTGTGGTTACTAGGAACGGTTTGTCAAAGTCTGGGGCCCTTAGCACAGGGTCAGACATGAGTGTTGCCTTAAGCTGGTTAAAGGCCTTTTGACACTCATCAGTCCACTGAACTGCATTTGGCTGTTTCTTTCTGGTTAGGTCTGTCAGCGGGGCGGCGATTTGGCTGTAGTGTGGTACAAATCGCCTATAATATCTGGCCAAGCCTAAGAAGGATTGGACCTGTTTCTTTGACTTTGGAACCGGCCACTTTTGGATAGCATCCACTTTGGCCTGTAGGGGATTTATAGTTCCTTGACCCACCTGGTGCCCCAGGTACGTCACTCTGTTTTGGCCTATTTGACACTTTTTAGCCTTAACAGTTAGTCCTGCCTGCCGGATGCGCTCGAAGACTTTTTTCAGGTGCTCCAGGTGTTCTGTCCATGAATCAGAAAAAATGGCCACATCATCGAGGTAGGCAACTGCAGATTCTCCCAATCCTGCTAGGAGACCATCTACAAGTCTTTGGAAGGTGGCGGGTGCATTTCGCAACCCGAAAGGAAGTACATTGAATTCATACACCCGTGCCTGGGTGACGAAGGCTGACCTTTCCTTAGCGGGTTCATCTAGTGGTACTTGCCAGTACCCTTTGGTTAAGTCTAAAGTAGAGATGAATTGGGCATGTCCCAATTTTTCCAATAGCTCATCTGTGCATGGCATTGGATAGTTGTCAGGACGAGTTACAGCATTTAGCTTACGGTAGTCCACGCAAAAGCGTATTTCCCCATCTGGTTTGGGAACTAGAACCACTGGAGATGCCCATGCACTGGTAGAGGGGCAGATTATACCCATCTGTAGCATGTCCAGGATCTCCCTTTGTATAGCAGCTTGGGCATGAGGTGACTCCCGGTAGGGTGGGGTTCTAATTGGGTGAGCATTACCTGTGTCAATGGAGTAGTATGCCCGTTCGGTCCGTCCTGGAGTGGCTGAGAAAATCGGTGCAAAGCTTGTGCACAGCTCCTTGATCTGCTGTCGCTGCAGACGTCCCAGGGTCGTGGAGAGGTTCATCTCTTCCACGCCACCATTCCTTTTTCCTTCATAGTAGACACCTGCAGGCCACTCCGCGTCATCTGTTTCCTGGGCTGTAAACTGGCAAACGTTTAATTCTCTGGAATAAAAGGGCTTAAGAAAATTAACATGGTATACCTTAGGCTTTATGTTGGAGGTGGGGGAGGCTATGAGATAGTTAACAGCTCCTAGGCGCTCCTGGACCGTGAATGGTCCTTCCCACGACGCTTCCATTTTATGGGCCCGGAGTGCCTTTAAGACCATGACTTGGTCTCCTACTTTGAAGGACCGTTCTCTGGAATGTTTTTCATACCAGGCCTTTTGCTCTTCCTGAGCATCCTTTAGGTTTTCTTTAGCAAGGGCTAAAGAGTGTCGGAGGGTGCTTTGTAGGTTGCTTACAAAGTCTAGAATGTTAGTTCCTGGAGAAGGCGTAAACCCCTCCCATTGTTGCTTCACCAACTGTAATGGCCCCTTAACCTCGCGGCCATACACAAGTTCAAATGGTGAAAACCCTAAACTGGGATGTGGTACCGCCCTGTAGGCAAAAAGCAACTGCTGCAACACTAGGTCCCAATCACTGGAGTGTTCATTTACGAATTTACGTATCATGGCCCCCAAAGTTCCATTAAACCTCTCCACCAGACCATTGGTTTGATGGTGATGAGGGGTGGCAACCAAGTGATTCACCCCATGAGCTTCCCACAGGTTTTTCATGTTCCCTGCCAGGAAATTAGTTCCCGAATCTGTAAGTATGTCGGAGGGCCACCCTACCCTGGCAAAAATGTCTGCTAATGCCTGGCACACACTGTTAGCCCTGGTGTTGCTTAAGGGTACAGCTTCCGGCCATCGGGTAGCAAAATCCATGAAAGTCAGTACATACTGCTTTCCTCTGGGTGTCTTCTTTTGGAAAGGACCCAGAATATCCACAGCTACTCGCTGAAATGGGACCTCAATTATGGGTAGTGGCTGGAGAGGGGCTTTAACCTGGTCTTGGGGCTTTCCCACTCGTTGGCACACCTCACAAGACCGGACATAATTAGCAACGTCCTTGCCCATTCCCTCCCAGTGGAAGGACTTCCCCAACCGGTCTTTGGTTCTGTTCACCCCAGAATGGCCACTGGGATGATCATGGGCTAAGCTCAAGAGCTTTACCCGATACTTAGTGGGAACTACCAACTGTCTTTGAGGATGCCAGTCTTCCTGGTGCCCACCAGAAAGAGTCTCCTTGTATAAAAGTCCTTGTTCTACAACCAACCAGGATCGGTTAGAAGAGCTGAGAGGCGGTGGGGTGCTCCGTGCCGCCGCCCAAGCTTTCTGAAGGCTGTCATCTGCTTCCTGCTCGGCCTGGAACTGTTCCCTTGATGCTGGAGACATCAGTTCCTCCTTGGACTGTGGACTGGGGCTTGGTCCCTCTGGAAGCGATGCAGGTGCTGGGGCTGTTTCCATTGACTGTGAACCACTGTCCGCTGGTGCACTATGTGGTATTTCAGGCTCTGGCTGAGCCTCTTGGGTAGGGTTATCTGCTGCTTCCACCAGTTCAGACTCGCTGGTGCCCTCTGGCATTGGAGTTGTAGACGGGTTTGCAAGCGCTGGACTCAGTGCTGGCAATGGTTCTGGTGCTGGTTGCGTTGCCAGTTCCGGTTCTGGGACTGGCTTTGGCTGGGTCTCTGGGATTGGATCCACTACGGCTGTTGCAGTCGTTGGCAGGGGATCTGGTTCCACCACCTGTGTTTGGGTCTCCGGTAACACAGACGGGGCCCTGGTGGACGGCTCAGGAACAGGGATGGGGGTGAAAGCTTGCTTAGCCTGGCTGCGGGTGACTATTCCCACCCTCTTGGCTAGCTTCACATGGTTGGCCAAGTCTTCCCCTAGCAGCATGGGGATGGGATAATTGTCATAGACTGCAAAAGTCCACATGCCTGACCAGCCCTTGTACTGGACATGCAACTGGGCTGTAGGCAAGGTTACAGACTGTGACACGAAGGGTTGAATTGTCACTGTAGCCTCCGGGTTGATGAGTTTGGGGTCCACTAGGGATTGGGGGATAGTTGACACTTGTGCCCCAGTGTCCCTCCAAGCGATAACCTTCTTTCCGCCCACTCTCAAGGTTTCCCTTCGCTCCGAGGGTATGAGAGAGGCATATGGGTCTGGGGATCTTTGGTGTGATTGTGGTGTAATGAACTGTAATCGGTTGGGGTTCTTGGGGCAGTGAGCCTTTATATGTCCCAGTTCATTACATTTAAAACATCGCCCTGCTAAGGTATCACCGGGGCGATGTTGGTTGATGGAGACTGGTGTGGTGGGGTGAGAAGGCGTCTGGGGTTTCCCTTGGGATGTGGGTGGGGCCTTGGGTTGTCCCCGGTGGTAAGGTTTTGTTTCGGCTTGCCCCTTCTGATATTCGCTCCAACTGCTACTAGCTTTTTTCTTTTCTGTCACCTCCACCCACTTGGCTCCAATCTCCCCCACCTCGGTTACAGTTTTGGGCTTCCCATTTAGGATGTACCTTTCTATTTCCTCAGGAACACCCTCTAAAAACTGCTCCATTTGCAATAGGAAGGGCAACTCTTCCGTAGATTTAACATTTGCTCCTGATATCCAGGCATCCCAATTTTTCCCAATGTGGTAGGCATGTCGGGTAAATGACACATCGGGTTTCCACCTTAGGGCTCTGAACCGCCGACGGGCATGCTCAGGTGTTAGCCCCATTCTGATTCTGGCCTTGTTTTTAAAAAGTTCATAACTGTTCATGTGTTCCTTAGGCATTTCAGCCGCCACCTCTGCTAAGGGTCCACTGAGCTGCGGCCTCAGCTCTACCATGTACTGGTCTGCAGCGATGCTGTATCCAAGGCAGGCCCTTTCAAAATTTTCTAAGAAGGCCTCAGTATCATCGCCTGCCTTGTAGGTGGGGAATTTTCTGGGATGGGAAGTGGTACCTGGAGAGGAGTTGCTAGGATGGTCTGATGCATCCTGCTTAGCCCTTGCTGCTTCCAGTTCATGCTTCCTTTCTTTTTCTCTCGCCTGCTCTTTGGCTTTTTCCAGCTCCATCTCTCTCTTGTGGGCCTCCTCTTTGGCTTTTTCTTCTCTTTCATGGGCCTCCTCTTTGGCTTTTTCCAGCTCCATCTCTCTCTTGTGGGCCTCCTCTTTGGCTTTTTCTTCTCTTTCATGGGCCTCTATTTCAAGTTTTTTAATTTGAAGCAGTCTCTCATGTTTTCTTTCATTTTCTTCTGCTTCTAGTTTGGCCAGTTCTATTTTGTTAGCTACTTCTTTGGTAGTCATTTTCCTGTTTTCTTGTGCTGGGTCACACCCCTCTGCAGTTGACTGAAACTGGGATGTACTTAGCTCTGGCTGCTGCTGAGTTAACAGAGACTTTCTAACAAGCTACTCCCGAGGATATAAAAAGAAAAAAAAACAATTCAGCTTGTAAATTGCCTTTACCAGTCAAAGTTTGTTTGCTTATTTGAACACTTCTCTTAACAAAGGACCTTGTTAAAAAAACGTAACACCTCTGCCTTCAGGCAAGGAGAGATAAGATATGCATCTACCTTCAGCTCTGCTTTCCAAGCAGCTAGAAGGAAAAAAAAATCTCTTACTGGCTTTTGGGTTTAAAACGATCTCCACCGCTGTGCCACCATGTCAAGGCTGTATCCCCACTTTGAACTTTAGGGTACAAATGTAGGGGCCTGCATGAGGACTTTTAAGCTAACTACCAGCTTAGTTCTGGTCCGCTGCCACCATTCCCTACCCTGGGAAGCTTTTAGAAACTTTTCACCAATTCCCTGGTGAATACAGATCCAAACTCCTTGGATCTTAAACAAGGAGAAATTGACCCTTCCCCCCTCCTTCCTTTCACCAACTCCTGGTGAATACAGATCCAAACCCCCTTGGATCTTAAGACAAGGAGAAATCAATCAGGTTCTTAAAAAGAAGGCTTTTAATTAAAGAAAAAGGTAAAAATCATCTCTGTAAAATCAGTATGGAAAATAACTTTACAGGGTAATCAAACTTAAAGAGCTCAAAGGACCCCCCTCTGTCTTAGGTTCAAAGTATAGCAAACAAAGATAAACACTCTAGTAAAAGGTACATTTACAAGTTGAGAAAACAAAGTAAATCTAAGACGCCTTGCCTGGCTTTTACTTACAATTTTGAAAATAAGAGAGACTTGTTTAGAAAGATGGGGAGAACCTGGATTGATGTCTGGTCCCTCCTAGTCCCAAGAGTGAACAACCCCTTAAAACAAAGAGCACACACAAAAGCCTTTCCCCCCCCCCAAGATTTGAAAGTATCTTGTCCCCTTATTGGCCCTTTGGGTCAGGTGTCAGCCAGGTTACCCGAGCTTCTTAACCCTTTACAGGTAAAAGGATTTTGGAGTCTCTGGCCAGGAGGGATTTTAGTACTGTACACAGGAGAGCTGTTACCCTTCCCTTTATAGTTATGACAGCTCCTATGCAGGAGGGGTGGGAATTCAGTCTCTGTGTTCTGTCAGTGCAGCTAGAGCAATAGGAAAAACCTCACCAGTCACTGTAGCAACTGTCTACTCAAAAGTACTACAAGAGCATTTTAAGTGTAGACGGCCTGAGAGTGAGACCAGATCTATCTCCAGTTGGCACTAGGGATGCACCAGCACTGAGACTATAGCAATGACAACAGTTCAATGCTTCCAGAGTTGGCAGGATTCAAACCTACGTGGGAAACCCCCAAGGGATTTCTAGTCCAGCACCTTAACCCCTGAGCCACAACTATCTGATGGCCACTAGCTTCCCTACACTATGATTCTCTTCTCAGTGAATTATCACTTCACATTGTTTGCTCAGACCAGCCTCCCCGGCCCACTCACTGCTGTGCGGGGCTGTAAGTGTGTCCATTGCTGGACAGCAGGAATTCCTGCCCATTTCCCTTCTGGCTGGAGCAGGATTGGAGTGTGTTTGTGTTACTGACATTGTTCAGTCCCCATCTTGACAATTCAGACAGTCCCTTTCCCATTCAGATCTCCAGCATTTCGTTCCAATAGCAGGAGTCCGGTTTTCTCTTGGGCACTGACATGTTTCAGGGGGTTGGTGAGTGAACTCAGCCTTGCATTCCATCCTTGATGGGGCGGGACAAGGGTGGTCAGTTTTGTTGTGCCAGCAAGTTGGCAACCCTAGATCCAGGGGAAACAAACACCCAACGAGGCTGGCCAGGGGCAGGACATCAGCTTGGAGGGGACGGGTGGGGGTGGCAGTGACATCACAAAGGCCTGTTGCAGGAACTCGGCCTATTGGGCAAAGGTGGTGGGGAGGGGGTGACCTCACAGAGAGACCCTGACATCAGCCGGGCAGGACAGAGGTGCAGGGCCAGGCCAGTCTCTGAGACTCCCCCGGCTTTGCTGCCGCAAATCTCCTTCGCGAGGTCTCTCCTCGAGGACTGAGAGAGAATTAGGATTCACGGATATGAGCATGAGGAGGAACCTCTGTGGAGTTTTCTCCTTTCCTACCACTGATTGTGCCGAAAACAAACTTCCCTTTTCCAAGGTAAGAGGCCCAGAGAGGTTTGGAACCTCTTCAGTCTGATCCCCCTGGTGCAGGCAGCATTCTAGGCCCAAAAAACACTGGCTTAAGGTGGCCAAATTTGATTTCCTGCCTAGGACTTTGACGCTTGGAATCCCTGGGGACATTGGGGTTTATCCTTTTTGGTTTCCCTTTTCCTCTTTCCTCCCTCCTTTCTCCTCTTCTCTTGCTTCTTTTCCCCCTTTCCCCGGCTTCCCTCCCTCTACCAAGGAGGGGTGTGGGGTGCTCTCATTGCGGGAGGTCCTCACAAAGAGGTAGGGCTGGATCTGAGAGTGATCCCCACTGATGGTGACCTGGGCCGTCCTTTGGGACATCTGGTGAGACCTCTCAGCCTCCCGCGTCTCAGTGCTGATTGGCCAAGCAGGGGGCTATCGCCAGCGAGGAGACTCAGATCCTCTTGGTCTCTTTTCAAATCAGGCAAATAAGTCACAACCAATCCAAAGTATGGGATTAATCGTGCTGCTTTTCTCCATTAATTGTCTCTTAGCAGGTCAGGATTTCCTCTAGTGGTCGAGGTCTTCTAAAATACTGGCTGAATAATTACTATGAACTACTGTTGGTCTGTAGCTCACTTGAGAGCACTTTATTCTGATCAGTCACTGTATGAAATTCAAGTTGTCACAGATAGGTGGAAAGTCAGGAGCAGTGTTTCCTCAAATTTTTTATGTCCGTGTGCGGAATGAATTTTGTGATGTGCACCCATATGTGCAATTTTGTTATGTGACACATCACCTGTATATTGCTGCACATCACAAAATTCATTCTGCACATGGACGGTGTGTGGCAGGGGTGAGGCTGAAGGGTTCGGAGTGTGGGAGGGGGCTGAAGTGGGGCAGAGGTTTGGGGTGTGGGCTCTGGGGTGGGGCTGGGAATGAGGGGCTCAGGGCTAGGGCAGAGGGTTGTGGTGCAGGGTGGTGAGGGCTCCAGCTGGGGGTGTGGGCTCTGGGGTGGGGCTGGGAATGAGGGGCTCAGGGCTAGGGTAGAGGGTTGGGGTACAGGGGGGTGAGGGGTCCAGCTGGGGGTGCGGGCTCTGGGGTGGGGCTGGGAATGAGGGGCTCAGGGCTAGGGCAGAGGGTTGTGGTGCAGGATGGTGAGGGCTCCAGCTGGGGGTGTGGGCTCTGGGGTGGGGCTGGGAATGAGGGGCTCAGGGCTAGGGTAGAGGGTTGGGGTACAGGGGGGTGAGGGGTCCAGCTGGGGGTGCGGGCTCTGGGGTGGAGCTGGGAATGAGGGGCTTAGGGCTAGGGCAGAGGGTTGGGGTGCAGGGTGGTGAGGGCTCTGGCTGGGGGTGCGGGCTCTGGGGTGGGGCTGAGAATGAGGGGCTCAGGGCTGGAGCAGAGGGTTGGGGTGCAGGGGGCTCAGGGCTCCAGCTGGGGGTGTGGGCTCTGGGGTGGGGCTGAGAATGAGGGGCTCAGGGCTAGGGCAGAGGGTTAGGGTGCAGGGGGGTGAGGGCTCCGGCTGTGGGTGTGGGCTCTGGGATAGGGCTGGGAATGAGGGGCTCAGGGCTAGGGCAGAGGGTTAGGGTGCAGGGGGGTGAGGGCTCCGGCAGGGGGTGTGGGCTCTGGGGTGGGGCTGGGAATGAGGGGCTCAGGGCTAGGGCAGAGGGTTGCGGTGCGGGGGGCTGAGGGCTCTGGCTGGGGGTGTGGGTTCTGGGAAGGGGCTGGGAATGAGGGGTTTGGGGAGCAGGTTGCCCCAGGGAGAGAGGACTCCCCCCAGCCTTCTCTCACCACAGCAGCTCAGGGCCAGGTGAGAGAGCACCTGTGTCCTTGCCGCAGCAGCTCTGGTGGGGCTGGGCTGGGGCTGGGGCTGGGGGAGGGGCTGGGGGTGGGGACAGGATTTATTTTTCCTAAGTCAAAACGTGGAAGGGAAGGAGTTATGCTTCAGTTTTTACCTTATAAACTTTGGTCCTGTCTAATATATAAGACGCTATGGGAATAAGACACCATGTCATGTGGTGACATCACAAGAGCAGAGGGTGTGAGAACTGCAGCAACCGAGAGGGCAGGGGATTCAGAGTCAGATTGCTTCAAATGCTGCATTCGTCGGCTGGCATTTAACAGCAACGCTTAGCTAACAGAATGAAGAAAGGAATTCTCTGCTAAAGATTCAACCTGCCCCTTTGGCGAACTCCACCCCTTCCCTGAACAGAGTGTGCTCAGAACAACACTCCCCCCCCCACAGACATACACACACACAAGCCCACAGCTGGGCGCCCAGCACAAAGCAAGGGAGGGGGTTGTTTGGTTTGTTTTATTTTTACTTTCCAAAAGGTTTTTTCAAAAGCATTTTCTGCCCCTGTTTCCTATGGTAAGGAAGCAAATGGTTGTGGGGAAAGGAACCTGAGAGTGGTGGAGCCAGGGCAGTGGGGGGAAGTTGCCGGAGGCTGAAGAGGGCAACGGGGAGCTGAAGGTGACCAGGTGCGGTGAGAGAAGGGAACAGTTTGGGGAGGCTGAACAGGGCAATGGGGGCAGTTGGAGGAGGCTGAAAGGGGCGATGGGGGGAAGGGGACATTTGGGGGGAGGCTGAAGGGGGCAATGGGTTGAAGGAGGCTGGGGCAGAGTGGCAGTTGTGGGGGCTGCTCATCCCCATGGGAGGGGAGGAGGAAGAGGAGCTGCCCTTGTATCACAAGCTGTTTCCTATTAGAACTTGCAACTTCACTGTTCCTGAGCAGGGTCTTGTGATCAAAGGGGAACTAGATGGGTTCATGGAGGACAGGTCCATCAATGGCTGTTAGCCGGGATGGGCAGGGATGTGTCCCTAACCTCTGTCTGTCAGAAGCTGGGAATTGGGCAACAGGGGATGAGTCACTGGATGATTCCTGTCTGTTCATTCCCTCTGGGGCACCTGGCACTGGCCACTGTTGGCAGACAGGACACTGGGCTAGATGGACCTTTGGTCTGACACAGTCTGGCCGTCCTTATCTTCTAATGTTCTTCTCACATGCTCAGTAACATCTGCAAGTTGCTGCCCTCACGCGCCATCAGAATCTGCTCCCTGCAATCAAAGGCAGGGAATATCCCCCTGAAGGGGAGAAATCGGAGGGGAGGGATGGGCAGAGGGACAAAACTGGGACAAGCTCAGGGGTTCAGACTGGGGTGGGGGGCGGCCTGCCCTGCCAGGTAGGTGCAGAAGGGGAAACCCCCAGATAGAGGGAGGCAGAGGGGATAAAAGTTACCATGGATGGGGGGAGCCGTAAGCAGCAGTTCCAAACTAGGGTGTGGTGGAGGGTAGAAGGACTTGTGTTCCTCACTGGATGGTCCAGCTCAGCACCCACTCCCAAGGCTGTGGTGTTAAAGGCCCCGGGTGGCCCAGTGCCCAGGTACCGCAGCTCTGCTCTAGCTGAAATGGTGACTGAGCTGCCGAAGGAGACTTGATTCAGGGAAATAGTTTACACCCCCCCACCACCCCGCTGGGCTCTGCTGGCATCAGCTCCTGAGCCAGAGACTGCAGGTGATACAAGAGATCTGGGGTAAGTGCTGGGCCCAGGCTGGAAAGTGACTCTGCAGAAATGGCTCCTGCTCGCCCCATCCCTGCCCCAGAGTTTCTGCGCGGCTCAGAGCTGCTGCCCAACACACCCAGGCTCACCCCGTTAGCAGTGGCTGTATCTATTGGCGAGGAAACGCCCACGGGAATGCAGGACAGTGACCGGCTCTTCGTGCAGTAGGGAGAGGGGAGAGACTGGGCGGGGCAGCTAGAGCAATCAGTGGGGAGGGAGGTTCCGGGCACCCAGCCTTGCCCAGCTCCATTCCCTGCAGCCCCCCGGGGCAGTGACTTTCCTGGGAGAGGGGAGGGGCAGAGAGAGGAACAGCCATTTTCTGCCTCTGCCTGGTCCCTGCGCTGCTGAGGGAATGGGCTGTTCTGGGGACAGTGTCGGGGGATCCCCCAAAGGGGCTCCTTTGATTCTGCTCTTTTCTGGCGTTTGGCTCAGAGACTCTGTTCCTGGGAGAGTGTAATAGCGTCTGGTGGGTTTAGTCCTGGGGGAGAGGTCGGATCTGTGCTGTAATAGCGTCACTGAGGCGTCTCCCAGCATGGCAGAGTCTAGAGTGTCTGTCTGCAAGGACAGAGCCTGGGGGAATCGGGGTGTGAAATGGGCTAACACTAATTCAGAAACCTCCCGAATTTCCCTTCTCACCCTGACAGGCTGCAGAATAACGACCCCCTTTTGCTCCAGACCGTCCCATCTTCCTATGGGCCGGGGAAGGGAAATGGCTGTGGTGGATCCAGCTCAGGTAGGGGATTTTGGGGGAGGTGCTGGGGAGGGTTGTTGTAGAGGGGGAGGCTCATGAAATCATAGAGTTCACAGTTCTAAGGAAGGGTAGAAGGGAGTACAGCAAAATAGAGACAATGGATTTCAGGAAGGCGGATTTTGCTAAGCTCAGAGAGCTGATAGGTAAGGTCCCAGGGGAATCAAAACTGAGGGGAAAAACAACTGAGGAGAGTTGGCAGTTTTTCAAAGGGACACTATTAAGGGCCCGAAAGCAAGCTATTCCGCTGAGTAGGAAAGATAGGAAATGTGGCAAAAGACCTCCTTGGCTTAACCACGAGATCTTGCATGATCTAAAAAATAAAAGGAATCATATAAAAAATGGAAACTAGGACAGATTACAAAGGATAAATATAGGCAAACAACACAGGAATGCAGGGGCAAGATTAGAAAGGCAAAGGCACAAAATGAGCTCAAACTGGCTACGGGAATAAAGGGAAACAAGAAGCCTTTTTATCAATACTGTCGGAGAAAAACACAGTTCTCACTCTTTGGTTGGGTACAGCAAAATCAGATACTTTATTCTCTCTCTATCAATTGCATAGAGGGAGAGAGTGCACTAGGACACAGGGTCTCCCCCTCCTAGGCAGGTCTCTTCCAGGTAAACAATTACAGCAAGCATTTATACCTTTTGTTACAGACAATAATGAGCAACAGCTGCATTTTGTTTATACATAGGTCATCCTGATATCTTATTTTCCTCACTTGTTTAGACTCTAGTCTACATACAATATTACCTACACAAGGTCGCAACAACTTCTCACACAGTTCTTTCCCACTCGCCTCACACAATCCTCGCTTCTACAAATCTCGCGTTATTAGGGTTACAGTTAGCCTAACTCTTGCTAACAAACTGTCATGCATTGCAATCCCCTTCCTGTCCGTTCTTTCTCTGCTTCCACAATACATTAGAAGCAAGAGGAAGACCAAGGACAGGGTAGGCCCACTGCTCAGTGAGGAGGGAGAAACAGTAACAGGAAACTTGGAAATGGCAGAGATGCTTAATGACTTCTTTGTTTTGGTCTTCACCGAGAAGTCTGAAGGAATGACTAACATAGTGAATGCTAATGGGAAGGGGGTAGGTTTAGAAGATAAAATAAAAAAAGAACAAGTTAAAAATCACTTAGAAAAGTTAGATGCCTGCAAGTCACCAGGGCCTGATGAAATGCATCCTAGAATACTCAAGGAGCTAATAGAGGAGGTATCTGAGCCTCTAGCTATTATCTTTGGAAACTCATGGGAGACAGGAGAGATTCCAGAGGACTGGAAAAGGGCAAATATAGTGCCCATCTCTAAAAAGGGAAATAAAAACAAGCCAGGAAACTACAGACCAGTTAGTTTAACTTCTGTGCCAGGGAAGATAATGGAGCAAGTAATCAAGGAAATCATCTGCAAACACTTGGAAGGTGGTAAGGTGATAGGGAATAGCCAGCATGGATTTGTAAAGAACAAATCATGTCAAACAAATCTGATAGCTTTCTTTGCTAGGATAACGAGTCTTGTGGATAAGGGAGAAGCGGTGGATGTGGTATACCTAGACTTCAGTAAGGCATTTGATAGGGTCTCGCATGATATTCTTATCGATAAACTAGGCAAATACAACTTAGATGGGGCTACTATAAGGTGGGTGCATAACCGTACTCAGAGAGTAGTTATTAATGGTTCCCAATCCTGCTGGAAAGGTATAACAAGTGGGGTTCCGCAGGGGTCTGTTTTGGGACCGGCTCTGTTCAATATCTTCATCAACGACTTAGATATTGGCATAGAAAGGACGGTTATTAAATTTGCAGATGATACCAAACTGGGAGGGATTGCAACTGCTTTGGAGGATAGGGTCATAGTTCAAAATGATCTGGAGAAATTGGGGAAATGGTCTGAGGTAAACAGGATGAAGTTTAACAAAGACAAATGCAAAGTGCTCCACTTAGGAAGGAACAATCAGTTTCACACATACAGAATGGGAAGAGACTGTCTAGGAAGGAGTACGGCAGAAAGGGATCTAGGCGTTATAGTGGACCACAAGCTAAATATGAGTCAACAGTGTGATGCTGTTGCAAAAAAAGCAAACATGATTCTGGGATGCATTAACAGGTGTGTTGTGAGCAAGACATAAGAAGTCATTCTTGCGCTCTACTCTGCGCTGGTTAGGCCTCAACTGGAGTATTGTGTCCAGTTCTGGCCACCACATTTCAAGGAAGATGTGGAGAAATTGGAGAGGGTCCAGAGAAGAGCAACAAGAAAGATTAAAGGTCTTGAGAACATGACCTATGAAGGAAGGCTGAAAGAATTGGGTTTGTTTAGTTTGGAAAAGAGAAGACTGAGAGGGGACATGATAGCAGTTTTCAGGTATCTAAAAGGGTGTCATAAGGAGGAGGGAGAAAACTTGTTCAGTAAACACTGGACTAAACTGCCTAGGGAGGTTGTGGAATCTCCATCTCTGGAGATATTTAAGAGTAGGCTAGATAAATATCTATCCGGGATGGTCTAGACAGTATTTGGTCCTGCCATGAGGGCAGGGGACTGGACTCAATGACCTCTCGAGGTCCCTTCTAGTCCTAGAATCTATGAAGGAGGCAACAACCTGTCATGTGTGATCTAAGGAGCAGGAAAAGAATCTGGGAATTACCTTTTGTAAAATCTCATCTTCTTTCGAAAACCTGTGGAAATAGCTGATTCAAGAAGTTGTTGACAGATGGATAGTACACGTCTATCAGCACCTGGGTTCACCAGCCATTGTCAACCAAGCAAGTTGGCAGACTGAAGGCAGGGCAAGAATGCTGAACCAGAACGGTCTTTGCTCTTGTCACACATGACATCACAATAAACTTATGCATACACACACACACACACATAGACATGCAGACAGAGGTTGGTACCATTAGCAACACTGAGAGACTTGGCCAAAATCTCTAGGAATTTTGATTTCTGGGAGGAGCTGCACAAAGGACTGATACTTTGCATGTACAGAATATATCACATTGTACCTGGGGTCACAAAGTAGTTTACAAACTTGAATTCAAGGAGCCTCGCAGCTGCCCTGAGCAGGTCCAGGTGAAGGTGGGGCTGTACTGAGGGGTGTGCGAGCTGCAGCGGGACGAGCTGGACTGGGTTTCGCTCTGGTGGAGCAGGTGAGAGGGTCTGGGGGCCAGTGCATTGGGGAAGGGGCTTTCACCGCAGTGGCCGAAGCCCGGAGCACTGACCCCCTCACCCCTCTTGTGGCTAAAGTCCAGAGCCCCAACCTCCCTCTCTGCCCTCCTGTGGATGAGTCGCAGAGCCCAGAGCCCCCACTCCCCTCCACCTCCCCAGCGGCTGAAGCTTGGAGCCCTGATCTCCCCCGCATGGCAGCCGAAGACCAGGTCTCTTCCCTTCATCTCTCTTGGTGGCTTGAGCTTGGACCACAAGCCCGGAGTCCTCCCTCCCCCCCTCCGCCCTGGGTGCTATAGCCCGGATCCTGGAGTCTCTACCCAGTTGTGGGAGACCAGAGCCCCAAACCCAGAGCTCCCCCTCCATCGATCAAGCCTGGAGCCCTGAGCCCATCCCCACCCCCGGGAGTTGTTTCGGAAGATGGTACACGCCTATGTAGGGCCCTATGAAATCTCTTTTATTATTGGGGATTTTCCAATTTAGTATTTTCTGAGTTTTGTCCTTTCCATTTCTTAAAAATTAATTCCGTCTTTATGGTTTTTGTGTTAATCACAATTGTTTGATACACTGACCACAGTTAAGTAGCTTTACTATAAATTCACACAAATATTCAGAAATGGCTTGCAAGGGGAGAAACTGATTTTACTAAAAGAATCCTACAATTTAAACAAAAGTTCCTGCAGATGCCCAGAGTACGGTAAAAGTGACATTTTTAACTCACCTTTTAAAGTAGCCGTCAGTAACACGAGCAACTGACATTGCTGAACAGTGACACTACAGTCCACAGCAGTGTGTGTGTGCATGGGGGAGGGAGGTTGTGGGGGGAGTGGAGTGTGTGTGTGTGTTGGGGGAGAGTATGTATGGGTGTGTTGGGGAGTGGGGAGGACTGTGAGTGTGTGGGTGGAAGTTTATGGGGCGCAGTGGAGGTGAGTGTGTGGGTGGGGGTGGGCATGGAAGTTTGTGGGGGCAGTGGAGGTGAATGTGTGGGTGGGGATAGGCGTGGAAGTTTGTGGGGGGCAGTGGAGGTGAGTGTGTGGGTGGGGGTGGAAGTTTGTGGGGGGCAGTGGAGGTGAGTGTGAGTTGGGGGGGGTGGAAGTTTGTGGGGGCAGTGGAGGTGAGTGTGTGTGGGGGGGTGGGCGTGGGTGGACATTTGTGGGGGCAGTGGAGGTGAGTGTGTGGGTGGGGGTGTGTGTGCGTGGAAGTTTGTGGGGGCAGTGGAGATGAGTTTGTGGGTGAGGGTGGGCGTGGGTGGAAGTTTGTGGGGGCAGTGGAGGTGAGTGTGTGGGTGGGGTGGGCGTGGGTGGAAGTTTGTGGGGGCAGTGGAGGTGAGTGTGTGGGTGGGGGTGTGTGTGCGTGGAAGTTTGTGGGGGCAGTGGAGATGAGTGTGTGGGTGGGGGTGGGTGGAAGTTTGTGGGGGCAGTGGAGGTGAGTCTGTGGGTGGGGTTGGGGGTGGGTGGAAGTTTGTAGGGGCAGTGGAGGTGAGTGTGTGGGTGGGGGTGTGTGCGGCTGGAAGTTTGTGGGGGCAGTGGAGGTGAGTGTGTGGGTGGGGGTGGGTGGAAGTTTGTGGGGGCAGTGGAGGTGAGTGTGTGGGTGGGGGTGGGTGGACGTTTGTGGGGGCAGTGGAGGTGAGTGTGTGGGTGGGGTGGGGGTGGGTAGAAGTTTGTGGGGGCAGTGGAGGTGAGTGTGGGTGGGAGTGTGTGTCGGTGGAAGTTTGTGGGAGCAGTGGAGGTGAGTGTGACTGGGTGTGTTGGGGCAGTCAGGAGGCCGGGGGAGCTGGAGCTGCCTGAGCAGGGCTGAGCTGAGGGGAGAGGAGCAGCCCAGGGAGCCGCGTGGGGGCAGAGCAGCAGCAGCCGTGTGGGGGCAGAGTGGGGCTGGGGCTGGAGCCCTCTGGAGCCAGGTGCGCGGAGCAGCTGGGCAGAGTGTGGGGGTCCCTGGGCAGCAGGCCCACCACAGGGAGACCCCACCAGTCAAGAGGCCTTGCAGGCCGCACTGGGAGGGGTATTGTAACCCCCGTGGGGGGGGGAGGGGCCCTGCCACCTAGACCCTGAGGGCGTGTGTCCACAGCCAGAGCGAGTGTCCAACCCGCGGCGTCCCTGCAGCACAGCCAGGGCCTGGCCAGGGGCCTGGGACGTGTGAGGAACAGACTGTGAACTGCCCTGACATTCCAGCCACAGCTGTTTGGGGTCCCCCGTGCCACAGAGCGGGGTGACGGCTTTTCCTTTCACCTTCCCCAGTTTCTCCTTATTTTTAATGACTTGCTGTTTAATAACTTGTGTTTGCTTTGAACTATATGCCATGATCAATGGGTCAGGGAAGCGTCCGGAGCAGAGAGAGTACCCCGGAGTGGAGACACCCGAGCCCTGTCCTAAGTACAACAACCAGATTGGGGGTCGAGCCCCAGGAATCCTGGGCCCAGCCTTGTCTGGGTTACGAGGACTCTGCCACACGAGAGTAGAAGGGGTGTCCAGGAGTCAGGCGGGCCTCTGGGTGAAGTTAGTGGGAGCGAGGACTCAGATCCTTTCGCCAGCCAATTCCACAGGGGTAGTGTATGAGCCAGGAAAGGTCCCCACGATAGCGGGACCATTCCCCCGCTTACATAGGCCTGGACACAGAATGCCTTTAGCTGTGGATTGCACTGCAGATCTGATTGGCTGTAAATCCTGGATACCTCTGGCAACATGAGACCACATGAACTGGTCCTTTCCTATGGTCTGGCTCTGGTGAGGTAAGACTAAAAGGTCTTTTCACGGTTGGACCAGGACAGACTCTGGGGAGTGCATTATTCTCCTCAGCACTTCCATTCTGTAGTGCCCTGACAGCAAGATCCCAGGTGAATGTGTGGGTTACTCTCCCTGGCAGGGTCAGGTTTTCTGTTCAGTTTTTAATGACTGAAATGCTTTTCTCTTCTTTGTAACCTAGGCACATGGTTGGACTCCAATCACAGAGCGGAAGCAGAAAACAGTCACCATTCCCCGGAGATGCCCAGCTAAAGAGGGAACTTTTCAGTAAGAGCTCCCTGCTGGTTCACACATGCATGTAGACAGCGTCCATGTGGGTGTCTGTCAGTGAGGTTTCTCTGTCTGTTCTGTCAAATGTTTGCCTACTTGTTTTCTGGCTGGTGCCGGCTGAAAGGATTTCGTATCCGAGGAAGGACGTATCCTCCTGCTTAGCAAACAAACAAAGCAGCACATTTCATGTCCAGATTATATTTAATCATAAATCGACATTGTGATGGTTCCCCACCAAGGAAAGTAACCCCATCTTTAGGAAAATGACTGAAGTACGAATGCCAAACACAATTCCAATAGAGGATTCAAAACAAGGTTTTCTGCATGGTGATTAAAGGCTTTAATTTAAATCAATCCACCCTGAGGTGAGCAATTAAGAGTTGTTATCTTCACTGAAGGCAGTTGAGGTCTAAGCCCTTGGTTCTGTCTGAATGGAAATTCGTTCCATTTACTAATCCGGTTTCAGGAGCATTGTGTGGGGTGCAAGGAGAGGCCAGTGCCATGAGGACAGATGGCTTTGGATGTAAAGGTCGCCGGCAGCACCTGTAACACCTCCCCACCAACGTGCCCTTGCTTGTCCTGGCTCTGGAGCTGCGGCTGGAGCGGGGCTCGGGTCAAACCCTTTAGCTCTGAAGCCCAGTGTTGACATCTCGCTCTCGGGGGCCCAGACTGACCCAGCCACAATCCCCGTGCGGGGGGAGGGGGGAGCGAGCTCTGTCTCCCGTGGCCGTGGGGAGCGTCTCGGGGAGAAGCGGATGCTTGCATTGGGATTTTACACAAAGACCTTTCAGAAGAGCCCTAGACGGTGTCTGAGCTGGCTCGGATGAGGCAGCAAGGGGCAACGCAGCCTGAGCCAGTGAAACTGCCAATCCCCCAGGGAAGCAGTGGAAGCAGGTCCAAGCCGCAGCAAAGAGCGGTTCCTGCCGGGAGACGGGAAGCAGGCAGATTGCACAGCCCCTGCAGTGTCTCAGGCACCTGGTGCAAGTGCCGGATGATGTGGAGCTGGTGCATCACTTTGGCCGTGACGTCCTCCTGCTGCAAGGGAACGAGAACCTGTCAGAGACTCAAACGCCCCGAGGAATCAGGGGGAATTAAGGGCACCTGGAACCAGCAGTATTTCCACCCAGCACCTGCCCACCACTGAGGGATGAATTCACCTCCTGAACCCCAGAATGCAGTCTTCTTGTCCTTTCTAGTAACCTCCAGTGCCAACCCCCCTCCTTGTAGGGTGAGCTCCTGCTACCTCCCCCTCAGTGCCCTTGACAGCTGTTCCATCTCCAAACCACAGCTCAAGTTATCAGAACCCTCTTCTCCACCCACACCAAGGTTGGGCAGGGAGGCGGCTCTAGCGGGGGGGTAGGAGGGATTCTGGCAGCAGTGAAGTGGGTTGCGGGGAGGTTGAGATCTTGCCCCAAGTCATCCCAGACACTAATGCTAAGCCACAGGATGGCAGCATCTACTGTCAGTGGAGTCCAAGCACTATTTCAACCCCACAGTTTTGGATGAACTTCCCACAAGGGGAGGTGAAGAGCACCCCCAGCAACACACACACAAACACACGCACACCACTCCTGGTGGTGGGAGGGGAACAGGAGAAAGGACAAAAGAAGTAAGAGATGAAGAGAAAGGAAGGAGGGATGGAGGAAAAGGTAAAACGAAAAGGACAAACCCTAATGTCCCCAGTGATTCCACGGGACAAAATCCCAGCTGGGCTATAAAATTCTGCCACCTAGAACTAGTGTTTTCCATGCCTAGAATTCAGCTGGCACCAGGTGGATCAGACTGAACAGGTTACAAACCTCTCCGAGGCTCTTACCTTCTCAACAGGGACGTCTGTTTTCTAGTAAAATCAGTAAAAGGAAAGGAGAAAACTCGAAAGAGGTTCCCCCTCGCACTCACATACGTGAACCCTAATACTCTCTCAGTCCTCAAAGAGAGACCTCGAGAAGGAGACTTGCTGAAGTAAAGCCACAGGGGTCTCTGAGGTTTCCCTGGCCCTGTGCCCCTGTCCTGCCTGGCTGATGTCACCATCTCTCTGTGAGGTCACCACCTCCCTAACAATAGGCAGAGGTCCTACAAAAGGCCTTTGTGATGTCACTGCCACACCCACCCATCCCCTGAAGTGCTAATGTCCTGCTGCTGGCCTGACACTTTGAAGGTTTGAGCTACTCTCTGTGGATCACCCCACTCAATGCCTGTTCATTCTAGGAAGCAAGCCGGCTAGACAGTAAAACATCAGAGGCTGCTCCCAATGCTACACTCAGTGTTTCCAAAATTAGTAGACTTTATGGCCAGAAGAGACCTTTAGAGCATCTCATCTAACCCCCTGCATATCATAGGCTTCCTGTATAGTACAATAGTTACTTTTGGGGCACACATATTCCAGAAAGGCATCTAGTCTTCATTCAATGACATCAAGAGATGGAGAATCCACCACTTTCCCTTTTAGTGAGTGCCAGGGGGCTCCATTTCCCCTTCCACTATCTCCCCATTTACAGTGAGCCAGAGCAGTACCTGCAGCAGGGAGCGGGAGTTGCTGATGGCCTCAGAGGCACAGCCCCTGCAGTGTCTCAGGCACCTGGCACAAGTGCCGGATGATGCGGAGCTGGTGGATCACTTTGGCCGTGACGTCCTCCTGCTGCAAGGGAACGAGAACCTGTCAGAGACTCAAATGCCCCGAGGAATCAGGGGGAATAAAGGGCACCTGGAACAAGCAGTATTTCCACCCAGCACCTGCCCACCACTGAGGGATGAATTCACCTCCTGAACCCCAGAATGGAGTCTTCTTGTCCTTTCTAGTAACCTCCAGTGCCAACCCCCCTCCTTGTAGGGTGAGCTCCTGCTACCTCCCCCTCAGTGCCCTTGACAGCTGTTCCACCTCCAAACCACAGCTCAAGTTATCAGAACCCTCTTCTCCACCCACACCCAGGTTGGGCAGGGAGGCGGCTCTAGCAGGCGGGGCAGGAGGGATTCTGGCAGCAGTGAAGTGGGTTGCGGGGAGGTTGAGATCTTGCCCCAAGTCATCCCAGACACTAATGCTAAGCCACAGGATGGCAGCATCTACTGTCAGTGGAGTCCAAGCACTATTTCAACCCCACAGTTTTGGATGAACTTCCCACAAGGGGAGGTGAAGAGCACCCCCAGCAACACACACACACACACACACACACACACACACACACACACACACACACACACACACCACTCCTGGTGGTGGGAGGGGAACAGGAGAAAGGACAAAAGAAGTAAGAGATGAAGAGAAAGGAAGGAGGGATGGAGGAAAAGGTAAAACGAAAAGGACAAACCCTAATGTCCCCAGTGATTCCACGGGACAAAATCCCAGCTGGGCTATAAAATTCTGCCACCTAGAACTAGTGTTTTCCATGCCTAGAATTCAGCTGGCACCAGGTGGATCAGACTGAACAGGTTACAAACCTCTCCGAGGCTCTTACCTTCTCAACAGGGACGTCTGTTTTCTAGTAAAATCAGTAAAAGGAAAGGAGAAAACTCGAAAGAGGTTCCCCCTCGCACTCACATACGTGAACCCTAATACTCTCTCAGTCCTCAAAGAGAGACCTCGAGAAGGAGACTTGCTGAAGTAAAGCCACAGGGGTCTCTGAGGTTTCCCTGGCCCTGTGCCCCTGTCCTGCCTGGCTGATGTCACCATCTCTCTGTGAGGTCACCACCTCCCTAACAATAGGCAGAGGTCCTACAAAAGGCCTTTGTGATGTCACTGCCACACCCACCCATCCCCTGAAGTGCTAATGTCCTGCTGCTGGCCTGACACTTTGAAGGTTTGAGCTACTCTCTGTGGATCACCCCACTCAATGCCTGTTCATTCTAGGAAGCAAGCCGGCTAGACAGTAAAACATCAGAGGCTGCTCCCAATGCTACACTCAGTGTTTCCAAAATTAGTAGACTTTATGGCCAGAAGAGACCTTTAGAGCATCTCATCTAACCCCCTGCATATCATAGGCTTCCTGTATAGTACAATAGTTACTTTTGGGGCACACATATTCCAGAAAGGCATCTAGTCTTCATTCAATGACATCAAGAGATGGAGAATCCACCACTTTCCCTTTTAGTGAGTGCCAGGGGGCTCCATTTCCCCTTCCACTATCTCCCCATTTACAGTGAGCCAGAGCAGTACCTGCAGCAGGGAGCGGGAGTTGCTGATGGCCTCAGAGGCACAGCCCCTGCAGTGTCTCAGGCACCTGGCACAAGTGCCGGATGATGCGGAGCTGGTGGATCACTTTGGCCGTGACGTCCTCCTGCTGCAAGGGAACGAGAACCTGTCAGAGACTCAAATGCCCCGAGGAATCAGGGGGAATAAAGGGCACCTGGAACAAGCAGTATTTCCACCCAGCACCTGCCCACCACTGAGGGATGAATTCACCTCCTGAACCCCAGAATGGAGTCTTCTTGTCCTTTCTAGTAACCTCCAGTGCCAACCCCCCTCCTTGTAGGGTGAGCTCCTGCTACCTCCCCCTCAGTGCCCTTGACAGCTGTTCCACCTCCAAACCACAGCTCAAGTTATCAGAACCCTCTTCTCCACCCACACCCAGGTTGGGCAGGGAGGCGGCTCTAGCAGGGGGGGCAGGAGGGATTCTGGCAGCAGTGAAGTGGGTTGCGGGGAGGTTGAGATCTTGCCCCAAGTCATCCCAGACACTAATGCTAAGCCACAGGATGGCAGCATCTACTGTCAGTGGAGTCCAAGCACTATTTCAACCCCACAGTTTTGGATGAACTTCCCACAAGGGGAGGTGAAGAGCACCCCCAGCAACACACACACACACACACACACACACACCACTCCTGGTGGTGGGAGGGGAACAGGAGAAAGGACAAAAGAAGTAAGAGATGAAGAGAAAGGAAGGAGGGATGGAGGAAAAGGTAAAACGAAAAGGACAAACCCTAATGTCCCCAGTGATTCTATGGGACAAAATCCCAGGGAGGGAATAAAATTCTGCCACCTTAAACTAGTGTTTTCCATGCCTAGAATTCAGCTGGCACCAGATGGATCAGACTGAGCAGGTTCCAAAACCTCTTGGAGGCTCTTACCTTCTCAACAGGGACGTCTGTTTTCTAGTAAAATCAGTAAAAGGAAAGGAGAAAACTCGAAAGAGGCTCCTGCTCGCACTCACATACGTGAACCCTAATACTCTCTCAGTCCTCAAAGAGAGACCTCGAGAAGGAGACTTGCTGAAGCAAAGCCACAGGGGTCTCTGAGGTTTCCCTGGCCTTGCGCCCCTGTCCTCCCTGGCTGATGTCAGCATCTCTCTGTGAGGTCACCACCTCCCTAACACCTTTGACTAATAGGCTGAGGTCCTGCAAAAGGCCTTTGTGATGTCACTGCCACACCCACCCATCCCCTGAAGTGCTAATGTCCTGCTGCTGGCCTGACACTTTGAAGGTTTGAGCTACTCTCTGTGGATCACCCCACTCAATGCCTGTTCCTTCTAGGAAGCAAGCCGGCTAGACAGTAAAACATCAGAGGCTGCTCCCAATGCTACACTCAGTGTTTCCAAAATTAGTAGACTTTATGGCCAGAAGAGACCTTTAGAGCATCTCATCTAACCGCCTGCATATCATGGGCTTCCTGTATAGCACAACAGTTACTTTTTTGGAAAACACATTCCAGAAAGGCATCTAGTCTTCATTCAATGACATCAAGAGATGGAGAATCCACCACTTTCCCTTTTAGTGAGTGCCAGGGGGCTCCATTTCCCCTTCCACTATCTCCCCATTTACAGTGAGCCAGAGCAGTACCTGCAGCAGGGAGCGGGAGTTGCTGATGGCCCTGCAGTGTCTCAGGCACCTGGCACAAGTGCCGGATGATGCGGAGCTGGTGCATCACTTTGGCCGTGACGTCCTCCTGCTGCAAGGGAACGAGAACCTGTCAGAGACTCAAACGCCCCGAGGAATCAGGGGGAATTAAGGGCACCTGGAACCAGCAGTATTTCCACCCAGCACCTGCCCACCACTGAGGGATGAATTCACCTCCTGAACCCCAGAATGCAGTCTTCTTGTCCTTTCTAGTAACCTCCAGTGCCAACCCCCCTCCTTGTAGGGTGAGCTCCTGCTACCTCCCCCTCAGTGCCCTTGACAGCTGTTCCACCTCCAAACCACAGCTCAAGTTATCAGAACCCTCTTCTCCACCCACACCCAGGTTGGGCAGGGAGGCGGCTCTAGCAGGGGGGGCAGGAGGGATTCTGGCAGCAGTGAAGTGGGTTGCGGGGAGGTTGAGATCTTGCCCCAAGTCATCCCAGACACTAATGCTAAGCCACAGGATGGCAGCATCTACTGTCAGTGGAGTCCAAGCACTATTTCAACCCCACAGTTTTGGATGAACTTCCCACAAGGGGAGGTGAAGAGCACCCCCAGCAACACACACACACACACACACACACACACCACTCCTGGTGGTGGGAGGGGAACAGGAGAAAGGACAAAAGAAGTAAGAGATGAAGAGAAAGGAAGGAGGGATGGAGGAAAAGGTAAAACGAAAAGGACAAACCCTAATGTCCCCAGTGATTCCACGGGACAAAATCCCAGGTGGGCTATAAAATTCTGCCACCTTGAACTAGTGTTTTCCATGCCTAGAATTCAGCTGGCACCGGGTGGATCAGACTGAACAGGTTCCAAACCTCTCCGAGGCTCTTAGCTTCTCAACAGGGACGTCTGTTTTCTAGTAAAATCAGTAAAAGGAAAGGAGAAAACTCGAAAGAGGCTCCTCCTCGCACTCACCTACGTGAACCCTAATACTCTCTCAGTCCTCAAAGAGAGACCTCGAGAAGGAGACTTGCTGAAGCAAAGCCACAGGGGTCTCTGAGGTTTCCCTGGCCCTGCGCCCCTGTCCTGCCTGGCTGATGTCAGCATCTCTCTGTGAGGTCACCACCTCCCCACCACCTTTGACCAATAGGCTGAGGTCCTGCAAAAGGCCTTTGTGATGTCACTGACACACACACCCATCCCCTGAAGTGCTAATGTCCTGCTGCTTGCCTGACACTTTGAAGGTTTGAGCTACTCTCTGTGGATCACCCCACTCAATGCCTGTTCCTTCTAGGAAGCAAGCCGGCTAGACAGTAAAACATCAGAGGCTGCTCCCAATGCTACACTCAGTGTTTCCAAAATTAGTAGACTTTATGGCCAGAAGAGACCTTTAGAGCATCTCATCTAACCGCCTGCATATCATGGGCTTCCTGTATAGCACAACAGTTACTTTTTTGGAAAACACATTCCAGAAAGGCATCTAGTCTTCATTCAATGACATCAAGAGATGGAGAATCCACCACTTTCCCTTTTAGTGAGTGCCAGGGGGCTCCATTTCCCCTTCCACTATCTCCCCATTTACAGTGAGCCAGAGCAGTACCTGCAGCAGGGAGCGGGAGTTGCTCGTGGCCTCAGAGGCACAGCCCCCGCAGTGCCTCAGGCACCTGGCGCAAGTGCCGGATGATGCGGAGCTGGTGCATCACTTTGGCCGTGACGTCCTCCTGCTGCAAGGGAACGAGAACCTGTCAGAGACTCAAACGCCCTGAGGAATCAGGGGGAATTAAGGGCACCTGGAACCAGCAGCATTTCCACCCAGCACCTGCCCACCACTGAGGGATGGATTCACCTCCTGACCCCCAGAATGGAGTCTTGTTGTCCTTTCTAGTAACCTCCAGTGCCAACTCCCTGATACCAGACACCTCTGTGTTCTTGGGGAACCAGGGTGCAGTCTCCAGCCTGACTCATGAAAGACACGCCCCCCACCTCTGCTTAAACTAAAACCCATCAGAGGAAAAAACTTGCAGAGAGCAGTGAAGGGCATTGGGTGACACACCTAGACCCCTCCTGACAAGGGTGACAAGATGAAGACATCTCCATTAGCATACAGAATGGAGAGCAGAGACAACTCCCCTAGCCTCATCTGCATGAAAGATGAGACAGGAAGACATCTCAATTTACATACAGAATGGAGAACAGAGAACCACACTGAACTCTGGGACCAGAAAAAGCAGGGAAGCACTGCATCATGGGAATCTCTGCGATGCTAATGAACCTATGGCTGCACACACCCGGCTCAGCAATTATCAGACCAATTCTAGTAATGAATCCTTAATTGATATCCAAATACTGAAGTAGCCTAGTTGCATTGTGAGCTCCCTGGAAGAAAACACCACCCATAGCCAAGAGTGATCAGTTCCTATTGTCTAGTCTAAAGAAAACCCTTGAGTCATCAGTTTACCTATAAACAAATCTAGTGTTCTCCCTTGAACAATTGCAATTTCTCTACAAAAATCCCTACTCAGTCTGTAGTCAGGGTTCTGATGCTTAGATCCAAACTATGCATCAGTTCCACTGGAACTCCATCTTCTCCTGGCTGATCGTGCTGGCGGCTCTGCCTGTCTCCTACATTCAGGACCCTCTGCGACCACCATCACCTGGGAACCCCGACCAGTTCAAGCCTCATGGAGTGGGTGAGATCCCCCCTCTTTCTCTCTCTGTGTTTTCCTTTCTACCTTAGGTATTAACCTTTAATAATGTATGTTATGTTGGTTTAGCTCTCCTTGTATAGTTAACACTATTATTCAATAAATAACTTTTATGGTTAACTTGGTTGCTTCTCTCTCTGTTGCTGAACTTTACTCTTTTGTGTTTTTAGCTTCCCCCATTCACTCTACAGCAACGCTTCTTTTCCCTAAGCTAAAGATCCCTGCAGCGCCCAAAATACTGTGGGGTTTGCTCATCAAGTAGGTTACTGCCAGTACAATTGTGTTGGGGGAGTGGGGACAGGGACGTGCTGAATCTGGGACGCATAAGGGTAACAGCTTGACCCAGTCCATGGAGCCCAGGGGCATATAAGGAGAGGTAGCTTGAAAGTGCTGCTTCATCCAGCCCAGTGAGTCCAGAGACATATAAGGGGTCAGCTTGACAGTGCTGATTGACCCGGTCTGCTCACACTTGCTCTGTTAATGTATGTGTGGTGTGTGGGTGTTCATCCAGTTCTGGGGCTGGAGTAACCCAGCCCTAGGGAGCCTAGGTCCTGCAGGATAGCTCCACTGGGAGGGGACTTGCAGAAGGGAGAAGTAGAGCTCCATATGAAAACACAAATGACACAAGCAGTACATTGATAGAATTACAGAACCCCCTTCCCCAGAAGAGTAACCCGAATAAATGAGCATACCCCAAAGAAATGGGCACATCTGGTAACACCCCCTCCTTGTAGGGTGAGCTCCTGCTACCTCCCCCTCAGTGCTCTTGACAGCTGTTCCACCTCCAAACCATAGCTCAAGTTCTCAGAACCCTCTCCTCCAGCCCCACCCAGGTAGGGCAGGGAGGGGACTCTTGCAGGGGGGGCAGGAGGGATTCTGGCAGCAGTGAAGTGGGTTGCAGGGAGGTTGAGATCTTGCCCCAAGTCATCCCAGACACTAATGCTAAGCCACAGGATCGCAGCATCTACTGTCAGTGGGGTTCACGTGGCTCAGACCAGACACCTGGGCTGGGAACCCGCCCCCATAGTACTGGTTGAGTGCGTGGCCCAGGGTGTTCACAGCCCCCTCCTCACCGCTCCCTGAGCCCAGCCTGGCTCCTCACCTGGAACAAAGCAGCAGCGCCCATCGGCCTCACTGCTGCCTGAGTCCCAGGTGCTGCCGCTGTCCCCTGGGGAGCGGGCCGAGCTGCTGGTGCTGCAACAGGGATCCTCCACCTCCTGCCCTGGGGAGGCTGGAAGGTCCTCAGGGACTAGGCAGGGCGATGCCTCCTGCTGAGAATCAGGGCTGGGCTCTTGGGGCCGGTGCTTCCCACACAACAAGCCCCAGAGCCACCCTGCCCGGCTCCCCTTCTGGGCTGGGTCCTGCCTGCCCAGCCGCATCCTGGGCCAGCTCCATTTCGGCCTGGCTGGTGGCTCTCTCACCTCAGCGCCTGCGCCAGGAGCGGCTTTCCTCTGCCAGAAGGCTGGGCACTTCCACCTCCTCGCTCGGCCGGGAGCTCCTTCTCCGCCAGCAGGGACGGAGAAGCCGCTTTGCTCCTGGGGAAGATGGCAGCTGCTTCCCTCAGGCTCTGGGGCCACCTGCAGAGCCTTCTTCCTGAACCTCCTCAGGAGCCTGGACAGCCTGGAACCGAGCGGGGAGCAGGCGTGAGTCTGGGGTCAAGGCAGCCTCTCACTAACCAGCCTTTTTGGTCCCTCCCCATCCCTGCCGAAGCCAGAGCCTGAATAAAGGGCTCTCAAATGAGCTCCAGACCAACAACAGTTCATGAACTGCGCAGAGACAATTAATGCAGAGAAGCAGCAAAATTCGTCAAACAGATGACTGGTTATGACTTATTTACTTGTTCTTAAAAGAGAACAAAAGGACCTGAGTCTCCTCCCTGTCAATAACCCCCTGCTCAACCAATCAGGGTAGAGACTGAGGGGCGGGAGGCTGAGAGTTCTCACCAGAGAGCCCAAAGGAAGGCCCAGGTCACCGGTAGGGATCACTGTCCGAGGCCTATTTCAGCCCCACTTTCTTGGGTGGACCTCCCACAATGGGAGATGCAGAGCACCCCCCGCAACACGCAACACACACACTCACACCTCCTGGTGGTGGGAGGGGAACAGGAGAAAGGACAAAAGAAGTAAGAGATGAAGCGAAGGGAAGGAGGGATGGAGGAAAAGGTAAAACGAAAAGGACAAACCCTAATGTCCCCAGTGATTCTATGGGACAAAATCCCAGGTGGGCTATAAAATTCTGCCACCTTGAACTAGTGTTTTCCATGCCTGGAACTCAGCTGGCACCGGGTGGATCAGACTGAACAGGTTACAAACCTCTCCGAGGCTCTTAGCTTCTCAACAGGGACGTCTGTTTTCTAGTAAAATCAGTAAAAGGAAAGGAGAAAACTCGAAAGAGGTTCCTCCTCGTGCTCACGTACGTGAACCCTAATACTCTCTCAGTCCTGAATGAGAGACCTCGAGAAGGAGACTTGCTGAAGCAAAGCCACAGGGGTCTCTGAGGTTTCCCTGGCCCTGCGCTCCGTCCTGCCTGGCTGATGTCAGCATCTCTCTGTGAGGTCACCACCTCCCTACCACCTTTGACCAATAGGCTCAGGTACTGCAAAAGGCCTTTATGATGTCACTGCCACACCCACCCATCCCCTGAAGTGCTAATGTCCTGCTGCTGGCCTAACACTTTGAAGGTTTGAGCTGCTCTCTGTGGATCACCCCACTCAATGCGTGTTCATTCTAGGAAGCAAGCCAGCTAGACAGTAAAACATCAGAGGCTGCTCCCAATGCTACACTCAGTTTTTCCAAAATTAGTAGACTTTATGGCCAGAAGAGACCTTTAGAGCATCTAATCTAACCCCCTGCATATCATGGGCTTCCTTTATAGCACAACAGTTACTTTTTTGGAAAACACATTCCAGACCTCCAGGATAAAATGATAAGGCGTATCATTGAACAGAGCGAGCAGCCCAACTAAACTGGCTGTGAGCTCCAGAAAATAACAATTCCAGTGGCAGGAAGTTGAAGCCAGACAAAATATGGGGCAAATTTTTCACAATGTGTGTACTTAAATCACTGGAACAAGGGACATGGTGGAGTCTCCATCTCCTGTAGTCCTTCAATCAGAATTGTAAGTCTCTTCCTTAAAAATAAATAAATTAATAAATAATTGCTCTAGCTCACCCATAAGTTACTGGGCTGGATGCAGGAATCACTGGGAGAAATTCTCTGGCCTGTGTCATACAGAGGGTCAGATTAAATGATCATAAAAGTGCCTTCTGGCCTTAACATCTATGACTATGGAATGTATGAGGGGCTGAGGATTAGAAACCTTAAGTGCCAAGTTGCAGTAGCAGGTGAGCAGTTACTCCACAGCCTTAGTAAGGAAGGGGGGGACATGTGGCCTATTCCCTCCCCCCCCCCCCGCGCTCGCTCTCTCACACACACATTTGCGACCAGGATTCGTATGACAATTGTCTACAGAGATAACATAAATAAATAAAAATAAAATAAATTAATGGAGATATCCTATCTCCTAGAACTGGAAGGGACCTTAAAAGGTCATTGAGTCCAGCCCCCTGCCTTCACTAGCAGGACCAAGGACTGATTTTGCCCCAGATCCCTAAGTGGCCCCCTCAAGGATTGAACTCATAACCCTGGGTTTGCAGGCCAATGCTCAAACCACTGAGCTATCCCTCCCCCCATACAGAGCTGACAGATTGCGCCAGTGGTAAAAATAAGTGCCAGCAGGTTAAGCGTTAACAGGCTCAGACCCACGCAGATGAAGATTTAACAGCAATCAGTGCTGTAATTCTCTACTCATGCCTCTGGCCTGTTTGTTTGAGAAGTTCAGTTATTTATTGGGACAAGTTTAAAGAATGAAGCAAGGGTGATGCAGCAGTATATTGTATTTATAGTCTCTTTAAAATTAGTTGTTTAATCACCAGAAGGCCTCCCATTATCAGGGGTCTCTCACATGAAGTAGATACACGCAGAGGCTGTATGCTGAAAGTTTGTAGGAGCCATCTTGTCATGTTATAACGAGAGTTCTGGTTTAAACTTTATATCCCTGGTCCTGCTCTGTTTCCTGAATTCTGTAGCACACTCATAAGGAAGATACTCTCAGTTGCCTGGCAATGCTAGAAAGCAAGATACCCCTAGTGTAAATACGGTTATACTGGCAAAGCTGTGACCATTCCCCGTAAAACTTGATTTGCTCAGGGTGGGTGAAAGAAGGTGGTACAAAGTCACTTTGCCGGTATAAACCACCAGGACCGTTTTGCTGGTATAGTTTATGTAGTAGGAAGAGGGCCTGAAACATAAGCCCTTGTATCAGAGGCCTGGTGTGAGGCCTGAGGCCTGAACTAGGGTGACCAGATGTCCCGATTTTATAGGGACAGTCCCGATTTTTGGGTCTTTTTCTTATATAGGCTCCTATTACACCCCACCCCGTCCCGATTTTTCGCTGTCTGGTCACCCTAGCCTGAACTAAAGTAGTTTTGTTGATATAAAGCAAAGAAGCAAAGTCGGGTTTTGCCTGCTTGCAAGCAGACAGAATCTGGCCAGAATAGGGCTGATATTGCAGAAACACACATTCCTAAGTAGTGTTAGGCACAAATATATGCAAACACATTCCAGAAAGATGGCACCAGAACACCTGGATAGCAAACACATTCCCCAAAGAGAACAGGAACACGCTGACCCATCTTAAGGAAAAAGTCAAGATGACAGCATGATGGATAGAGATTCTTTGATCGAACCAACATGTACAAGGTAATGGGTGGCTCCTGGATACATCAATGGGTGGCACCCTAATAAACAAAGACCTTGTGAAGCTGCAGTGATTTAACACAAGGTGTAAGTTGAAAACCATCTAGTTAAACTGGTGCAAAAAGCCACATGAAACTGATTTTTGTGTAAGAGAGGCCTTTTGTTTTATTGTTTATTTTAACTCAGTTTGGAACAGGTTTAACTAAACCAGTGATAGCTGCCTTTAAACCAGGGGTCTCAAGGTCCCGGCCTGCGGGCCATCTGTGGCCCAAGAACCTCCCCACTGCGGCCTGCGGAGGAGAAACGCATGCAGACACGCTGCCAGCAATGTTTGCTGCAGGCGCGGCCCCTGCAGCTGCCATTGGCTGGGGGAGAGGGACAGAGATACCATCACTAATGGCTAGGCAGAGTCAGCCATGGAGGCAGCATCATTAGTTGCCGGGCAGAGTCAGCCATCGAGGCAGCATCACGTTTTTCCACAATGAATATAAACAAGTCAAAATACCGAACACAACTATCTGATGCACACCTTGCTGCAATCCTGAAGGTTTCAACTGCACAGTCACTGAGGCCAAACATCAACAAACTGACAGAACTGAAGCATTGCCAGGTGTCTGGCAAACACTAAAAACTCTCTGGCAGGCGAAGAATTGTATAAAGTTGCATAACAGTTTTATTATTTCTAAGAAACTCAAAATAAAAAAATACAATATAAACGTTTTCTTTTCTGAACACCATCTTCAGTGACACTAGTGGCCCACTGGGAGGATTTGAGGACTGGCACTGGCCCTAAGGTAAATTGAGTTTGAGACCCCTGCTTTAAACGGATGTAGGAGCGTCCACATAGGAGTTCGCACTCATCTAAATAAACTGGATTAAAAACCAATTTAATTTAAACTGATACAACTTTCCCATGCAGAGAAGGCCAGAGGCTCTAAGGCCTGGTCTACACTTAAAATGTAGATTGACACAGCTATGTCACTCAGGGGTGTGAAGAATTACAATAGAGTGCTTCTATTGAGCTAGCTCCTGTTGCTTGGGAAGGTGGATTACCTACAGCAATGGGAAACCCTGCCATCGCTTTAGTCTGCATCTGCACTATGGGGTTGCAGCGGCATAGCTAGAGTGCCACTGTAGCCCCCCCAGTGTAGGAAAGCCCTAAGTCACATTCTGGCAGCCTCGTTGTGAAAAGGCACCAGGAGCTGCTTGGCAGCTCTGCCTGGGGAGATCATGGTGTATTTATTACCTAACTGAATATTATCTCATTCTTTGCTGAGCAGTGGAAGCTGAGACCAAAAGGGTGAAATCCAACAAGGTTTATTACGACAACAATGAAGCAACACCCATATTTACACTTCTAAACAAAGACTACAGCTCTCAGCAATCAATGCTGGATCTAGCAACACCACATTTCCCTCGTCTTAGAACAAACTCAATCTTACGGCAGTAATACTAATCCAATAACCTGCTACTATAATAAACATAAATTATGTAATTAGCAAATAAACAATAACTAAGAAGTAGTTATGTAACTGTAATTAGAATTCTAGTTATAATAGAAGACTGTTCCTTTAATAATTACAGAACACAGTCTCTAGCCAATACAGTTGGCTGTCAGACTCTGACAGCATATTCGTCAGGCCCAATATCCTGTCAGTTATCCTGTATTGTCAGCAGCAAAGGGCTAGTTAGATAGTCTGAAACATTGCACTATGTCTTAGTAAGCAGTGGCAAGATGAATAGTGCTCCAGACTGACCATCTGACAGCTTGTAAGCGTGAGGTCCTGGTGACGGGGTCCCTGGGGTGCAACATGGACTGTGGGACTACTGAGCCCTCTGTCCCTCCAACATGGGGTGCCCCTCACACTGTGATGCTGTGTCAAGCCACATACCCCTGGCAGGCACTACCCTTACACAGCCATCCATAGACAGCAACACACCCAGCTGAGTTACATGAATGCTTCTCCCAGTCATTCATGAACCAACAATAGGGAGGCTCCAGCCAATTCCCCCCCAGCTCCCCAGCCAATTCCCCCCAGCTCCCCAGCCTTGCACCCCAGAGCTGTACCATCTTGCCCTGGTCAGAAGCCTAACCAGAATACGTTCATTACCCAGACTGCCCCTGCTTCGATGTAAACTGAGCTGAGATTTCCCAAGCACTTCAACCAAACCACACTGTTTTAGGTAAAATATAAACTACAGAAAGATAGATTTTAAGTGATTATAGGTAGCGAATGTAGAGATCAAAGTTGGTTACCTAAGAAATAAAAGTAAATTCACAATCTGAGTTCTATAAACTAAACCGGATAGTATAGTTCCTCAATACACAGGCTGGGACTCTTTTCCAGCCTGAAACCGCCCTCCCAGATACAAAGTCTTTGTCCTCCAAACATGTTTCCAGGTGTTGAGTTGTGGGGGGGAGTGAGGCCAAGTGATGATGTCACTTCCCCTCTTTTATAGTTTCTTCCAGCTTGTTGGAAAAATCCTTTGCTGTGGTGTGGGGATCAGGTAGTCTCCATTGGTCAAGCAGTCTCCATTGTCTACGTGTTCTCTCTGAGAAGTTTCCATTGTATACAGTTTCTGAGATCCTTTCCTTGATGGGTGTTGATGAGCCATTAACCCCTGTCTGCCTCCTCCATTGTTGCACCTGAAAGGTTGGTTGTGGGTGTTCCCAACCTCACAACATATTTCAGTAACACATACATAGCAAAACTTCATAACTTCCTATACCATGATAGCACATACGATCCAACAGGATATTCATGTTCAACAGATCAAGACTTTTAAAATGATACCTCTCAAGGCAAACTTTGTACAAAACGTATCATAATTCTATGACAGTGATGAATATGGGAGTTCCAGAGTGCTACTCTGAGATACAGAGTGTCATAGTCCTTTTTAGAAACAATTTGCAGTGGGGAAGTGAACCTGGGTTCTCCTTTTCCTAACATTCCAGGTTTTCATACTCCTATAAACAAGCCACATTTGAATTTCAGTTCCCTGACCCCACAGCATTTATCTGCATCTTATATTTTTGTGGTTTTCATTGAACTGTTTGTCTGATATCCGGCAGCAATGATATATCAGATATAGGCCCGTGTAATCCAGCAATGTTTAATTCAGTATGCATCTCTCTACCGTGCAATAATTCAGCAGGTGACTTTTGTGTTGAGGCATGGCGTGTAGCCCTGTAGGTTTAAAAGTAATCGTAGTGAAGGTTGTCCACACTTTTCTTTCCAGCATAGCTGTCTCCAGACTGTCTTTCAAACTTCTATGGAATTGTTCAATTTCTCAATCAATTTGATTGTAATACATGATTATTTTCTACATGTAATGTTAAAGTGTCATAGAATCGTAGAAGATTAGAGTTGGAAGAGTCTTCAGAAGGTCATCTAGTCCAACCCCCTGCTCAAAGCAGGACCAATCCCCAACTAAATCATCCCAGCCAGGGCTTTGTCAAGCTGGGCCTTACAAACCTCTATGGATGGAGATTCTACCACCTCCCTAGGTAACGCATTCCAGTGCTTCACCACCCTCCTAGTGAAATAGTTTTTCCTAATATCCAACCTAGATCTCCCCACTGCAACATGAGATGATTGCTCCTTGTTCTGTCACATGCCACCACTGAGAACAGCCGAGCTCCATCCTCTTTGTAACCCCCCTTCAGGTAGTTGAAGGCTGCTATCAAATCCTCCTTCACTCGTCTCTTCTGCAGACTAAATAACCCCAGTTCCCTCAGCCGCTCCTCGTAAGTCATGCGCCCTATCCCCCAATCATTTTTGTTGCCCTCCGCTGGACTCTCTCCAATTTCTCCACATCCTTTCTGTAGTGGGGGTGCCCAAAACTGGACCGACCCCTGGGGCACTCCGCTTGTTGCCGGGTGTCAACTAGACATCAAGCCGTTGATCACTACCCATTGAGCCCGACGATCTAGCCAGCTTTCTATCCACCTTATAGTCTATTCATCCAATCCATACTTCTTTAACTTGCTGGCAAGAATGTGTGAGACTGCTTTGCTAAAGTCAAGCTATATCACGTCCACGACTTTCCCCATATCCACAGAGCCACTTATGTTCCCTTCTGCCAGAAAGGTTTCAAATTCCAGTGAGGAAAATTGTGTTCCATTGTCCAACACAAATTTTTCAGGTTCCCTTCCCTGCTAAAGACAATCGACACAAACTTGATGAGTGTAGCAGAGATGACATATAAATATAATAATGGACATATAATATCAATGGCAAGCTTTTCCCATGTGGCATCTGGAAGAAGAACAGGCTGTAATGGTGGCACATGATCACCACCATTTTGTCATGTAACTGGCTAGTAATGCACGTTTTTACAGCTGCTTCAACCTGAGCATGCATTCTTGGCCCCAATACAGGTCACATAGACACTCTTTCATTCTGTCAGTCCCTTGATGTGTATCATGTGCCAGATGTGTGAATTTTGTCTGCAGTGTGTCGGGTACAATCAACCAGTCAATACCTCATAATACCCATCCGTCTAGTACAGAATTGTTTTGAGTACGCTACAGTAAAGGGGCAAAGCTGGATCAAGCATTTGGGGTTGCGTAGCCATTTTGTTATCAGCTGTTCCTGCAATCTTTGTTGAATGGGGCATGCTAAGTAAGCAGCTTTGAATTATTCTTGTGTAATGGATATGGGGGTGCCTGCTATAAGTGCAACTACATTGTCACCATCTATCGGCAAGGGCAGGCAGGACAAGCATCACATTTTGAATTCCCAGCCTTTATTCTGTGACATACATGAAAGACAGTAGTCTTGCTGACCATCTAGCAATCTGGCCTCCCACTCATCCAAGTCCTTTAGAAGTTAACAGTGTCGTCAAAGAGCTATGATCTGTATGCGACTTGAAAGTCTGGCCCCAGAGCTAAGTTCTCCATTTTTCCATAGTCCATAGCAAGCAAGTGCTTTCTTTTCAACAGATGAATACTTCCTCTCAGCTTCTGTAAGTGTTCTTCAAGCAAATGCAACAGTGTCCTCCATGTTGTCATCCTGGATTTGAGTAAGTGTTGCTCCCAGTCTGTAGTCTGAGGCAGGGTCAAACAATGCAAGTGCTGGACTATTTTCAATCAAATCTTTCACTGTTTCAAAACAACTTATACAACAGTCATCCAGGCCAAGCTCGAGATTCCCTGGAGTATGTTTGTAACGGTGACTGAAGTGTTGTTCAGAATAAACTTGGCATACCATGACATAAAAACTAAGAAAGCATGTAAGGTTTGTGTGTCTCTTGGAGGTGGTGGTTTTTAACCACCATGATGTGGTCCAGGTCAGGTTTCAATCCAGTCTCCAAAATGATGTGCCCCAGAAATAACAACTCTGTTTGTCAGAATTGGCATTTGGCGAAATTCAGTTTCAGCCCTGCAGTTTTGATGTGGTTTAGTACTAGGGTGACCAGATGTCCCGATTTTATAGGGACCGTCCCGATTTTTGGGTCTTTTTCTTATATAGGCTCCTATTAACCCCCACCCCCTGTCCTGATTTTTCACACTTGCTGTCTGGTCACCCTATTTAGTACTGCATGGAAATGTTTTTCATGTTCCTCGCAAGTCTTCCCAAACACAATAATTTCATCCAAATAATACTGGACTCCAGGCTGATTCTTCAGAATCACTGACATTATTCTTTGGAAAATGCTGGGTGCCAATACAAGTCCGTATGGTGCATGTTTCAAGTGGAATAGATCCTCAAGTGTAATAATGCTGTGAGATCTCTCTGTCCTCCTGTAGTATAACTTGGTGATATGCATTCTGTAGATCGAGAGTAGAAAATATCTTTGTGTCACAAAGATCCACCAATGCTTCTTCTATGTGTGAGTGGATAGCTGTCAATCACAATGGCTTTATTAGGCTCCCTTAAATCTATGCTAAGACAAACACCTCCAGTCTTTCTCTTTATCACTACTATTGGTGAGACTCATTCAGATGATGCAATCTCTTCAATAACACCATTTTGTACTAATTTTTTAACCTCTTGTGCTACAGCATCCCTGACGGAGAATGGTAGAGAGGGAAATTCTGTCATACAGCTGTCACTTGAGGTCAAAATTTAATTTCGTGAGCAAATCCAAATGCACAGCCACTGGGGCTCCTCTGTACCATCCTCGTTAAGAGCAGAGACCAGAGTTTGTGCTGTAGTGGTGCCAGGTGGGGTAAAAGCAATGTGCCCATTGCCTGCCTACATGTTTAGTGAGGGAAACAAATCACTGTTTAGGATAGCAGTACCCCTAGGCATAGGACAGAATTCTGCCGGTACACATTATGTATCAAATGTCAGGGTTGCAGGTAGTCAACCAAGCACAGGGATGTGGTTCATCATGTAGCACACTAGGTGTAAGCTCAGTTCAGTAACTGATACATGTCCAAAGTATTGCAAGCAAATCAATTCAGGTAGTATAGAAACTGCTGAGCCAGTGTTCAACATTCATTCCACCACCTGGGGCTTCACTCCTGCTGCAGCAGAGACATGAACAGCACACGTTATTTTATCCACAGTGTCTGTGGAGCTGCTTCCATCCACACCCAATGCAGTAAGTTACCTCTGGCATGGTAACCGCACGTACTTGTTGATTAGGATGGGTTGCTTTAGCATACCTTAGGGAAATGTCCGCTCTTTTTGCAGGCCACTGAGCTCCCTCTGCAAGCTTTCCAGTATAGTCCAGGGATCGGCAACCTTTGGCACACAGCCTGCCAGGGTAAGCCCCTGGCGGGCCTGGCTGGCCTGGTTTGTTTACCTGCTGCGTCCACAGGTTCGGCTGATCGCGGCTCCCACTGGCTGCGGTTCACTGTCCCAGGCCAATGGGGGCTGCAGGAAGTGGCGCAGCCCGAGGGATATGCTGGCCACCCTTCCCGCAGCCCCCATTGGCCTTGGACGGTGAACCGCGGCCAGTGGGAGCTGCGATCGGCCAAAGCAGCGGACGCGGCAGGTAAACAAACTGGCCCTGCCTGCTAGGGGCTTTCCCTGGCAGGCCACGTGCCAAAAGTTGCCGACCCCTGTGTAGTCTGTAGTGGGGTGTTACATTCACAGTGGTGACATTCTTTTCCTTGTGTGTTTTGAAATCACTGGGCATGTTACTTCTCATTTACATTGCCCTTGTAATTTTTCAGTTGCCTTGTTGTAGTCCAGATGTAGTGGTTGCATGGCTTGCATCGCACCTGCTGTTCCCTGAGCTCATTATATTCACCTCCACCATTGCTGACTCGATGTGATTAGCAATGGTTACAGCTTTCTGCCATTTCAATTCTGGTTCAAGCAGTAGATGTTCTCTAATACGAGGCACAGCTGTTTTCTCCATGAGCCGATCTCAAATAATTTCATCTGCCATGTTGCCAAAAATCACATGTGACAATCAGTTCCCTTAAAGCAGCAATATACTGATCTGTCAATTCCCCTGGTTTCCACGCTGGTGGAATTTATAGCATGCAGCTACCACATTCACTTTAGACACACACAAAAATTAATGCAGAGAGTGCTGTATCATATTTATTATTCAGAAGGGAAGAGTGTAACATGTAGCTGCCCTTCTGCTCCAAGGCACTTAAATAAGCAAAGCACATTTTCTTACTTCAGAGAGTTCTCTGTCATTAGCTGCAAGGACATCATACTCAGATACTCTTATCCAAGCATTAAAAGCAATTGGAAGCTCTCCTAGGCTTTGAAGAAAGGGTGCAGGTGGATTCAGGGGCAGGAGAGCCATCCTAGTCACCATTTTGTTGAGCAGTGGAGGCCGAGACCAAAAAAGTGAAATCCAACATCAAACAGCTCCAGAAGCAGCTGCTGCAGCAGCCCCTGGCCTCAGCACATACAGATGCGCTTACCCTTCCTGCTAGTTCTCTAACCTCAAAGACTACAGCTCCCAGAAATCAATACTGTATCTAGCAATATCACACGGGGCTCTGCTAGGCCTTGTTTGCACACTGGGGGGAGTTGGGTTGGGGACTCTCAAGTATTCATAGAATGTCCCCACAAAGCATGGCAGGGAGGCAACTGACAATTCATTCTCTAATCAAAGAATCTGCATTGCCTTTGTTGTAATAACCTGGAGCTACCCCCTCTCTGAGCCTTGAGTATTTTTCCAGGGGAAACCCCTCACTTCACACGAGTCCCAAAGTGGATTTGGATCTCAGTCAGTGTAGGTCAAAGACAAAGAAACATAATCAAAAGAAGAAATAAAAGATCTGGTCCTGCTGATGTAGATGCTGCTCTCTCTGTAGTTTCCAGCCCTTTCTAGGATGGACACTTCAAGTCATCAGAAAAGGATGTTTCTCTTTCTCCTGCACACACCCTTAGAAGTTGTGTGGCAAGAAACAAGAGCTGATTTTCAAGCATTTTTCTTCACCTTTTTATCTCCTCTTGCTGTTTTCTCCAAAATTAAAGGTCTAATAGTCTTTAAAAGTCTTTCATAGGTTCATTCACAGATTCATAGATTCCAAGGCCAGAAGGGACCATTATGATTCTGACAGCAGATCTTTTAGAAAAACAGCCAATCTTGATTTTAAAATTGCCAGTGAAGGAGACACCACCACAACCCTTGGTAAGTTGTTCCAATAGTTCAGTGGTTATCAAACTTTTTTGTTTGGGGACCACTTGAAAATTGCTGAGGGTCTCAGCGGACCACTTAACGATCTTTCCAAAAGTTGTTGTACCATTAACTAACTATTGTAAAGCGCGTTGGATAAAAAAACACCTTAATAATAATTAACATTTTTTTTTGTTCTACAAATAAAAGCACACAACTCATATTTTAATATCAGTATTCTTACCTTTCTAATGCGATGGATGTGCCTCTCTCCCCCACCACAGCCGACACAGAGCTGAGGCTGGGAAGGAGTGGGGTCTCTCCCTCACCACAGCAGCCACAGAGCTGGGACTGGGAAGGAGGGGGGTCTCTCCCCGGCCCCAGCAGCCAGAGAGCTGAGGCTGGGAAGGAGGGCCTTCCCTCCCCAGCAGCCGCAGCCCTGGAGCTGGGAAAAGTCGCCTTTCTCTGGCTGCTGCAGCCCTGTACGTCCCAAATTCCCCCCACCTCCTCTTCTCACCCCACTGCCCCTCCCACTTACCCCCTATTCCCCCCAAGGCCACAACCTCATCTTACATGTGTGTCTTCTCCAGGGTCCAGGCACCTAATTAGTGGAGCCATGCCTGGGTGGGTGGCCCTTCATTCTCTCATGTGCGGCCTTAGAGGGAACTATCTGCGGACCACCTGAATGGAGCTTGCGGACCACAATTTGAGAACCACTGCAATAGTTAATTACTCTCACTATTAAAAAATTATGCCTTATTTCCAGTCTGAATTTCTCTAGCTTCGACTTCCTGCCATTAGCTTGTGTTACACCTTTCTCTGCTAGACTGAAGAGCCATTATCAAATATTTGTTCCCATGTAGGTACTTATAGATTTTCTCACAGTTCTTGCACAACAAAGATGTGAAAAGAACACCCAGAGTGTGGAGAGACACACATTGAAATCTGTTCGCTTATGCCCAGGGCATAGGCTCCTGAACAACTGATGGGAAATACCTGGCAGATAGAAGGGAATTCTGGATACTCGTATGAAAATGAGACACATCAAGTTCCACATCAAAATAAATTATTATTCTGCTGGGAATTCAAATTAGCAGCCCAAGTTACTGACCTGTCACCTTCAGTTCCAGAGTGGCTTCCGCATAAAATCTGCTTGATCGGAAGAAACAGATAAACTGCCCATGGTCAGAGGGGGTGATGTTGCGTATACGCAGGACAACGCTTCCATCCACAATACCATCCTTCAGCAGCTCTGTTCTGCCCTGAGAATTTGGTATTTGCTGCTCAGCCTGATCTTTTTCATTCTGATACAGATGGACAGGTTCAGAGAACTTGGATCGGTACCAGCGCACCTCCATCTTCTGAGCACTTGTGTTACGGAAGAGGTGACAGGGTAACAGGGCATCTTCACCTGCAGAGCCCATGATGGGATGATCAGGTCCAATCACCTTGAAATTCACTGTTAAAGGAACCAAGACACACAGAAAATTAGACCAGAGGGGAGCTGGATTGCTTTCATAGGTAATGAATGGTGATCTCTCACAACTGCCTAGGCTGCAACTTGACCAGCTCAAACTGAGCTAATGGTGTCTCACTGTATCTGCACTGGAAAACAGGTCAAGTTAGGACAGGCTTAGCTAGCACATGTTAGCTAACCCTTGAGCTAAACTCAGCCACTTTTCCTAGTCAATACCAATCCAGAGAGAATTAAAAAATGGGTGATCTCTGTCTCTAAATGTTGTGAGCTGGTTAATGGCTGAAACCAGAACAATTAACCTGTGGAAGACTGTTTGCTAGACTGGAACCGAGGCAGGTGGCCTCTAGAGAGAAGGATGATACAGAACACCTGAAAGGAGAGGCTGTGTCTGTGACATGCTGTGGAGCTTAAGGCCTGGTCTACATGGGAAAGTTTTACTGGTTATGCAGGTGTAATTATACTGGTATAACTCCTATGTGGACCCCCTTATTCTGGTATAATAGTGACCTTTTTCAGTTTGCCTTAAACCCCTTCCCCAGTGACATAAGCTAAACTGAAAAAAAAAGTACTTTGTTTTATATTTGTAACTTGCTATGTATCCTTTCAAATATAGATAGTTGAAAAACAATAAAATATAGTACAAAATCCTTCTTTACCCCTTCCACTTATGACATTCTCTGCTTGGTAGCACATCACACAAAATGAATTTACAGCATGTGTCAGTCACATTCAGTTCAAATCACTCTGTTTCATATATTTGACTTATTTGTGTAATGTGCAATTCAAACTTTTGCAGCATAGATTCATAGATTCCAAGGCCAGAAGTGATCATCTAGTCTGATCTCCTGTGTAACACAGGTCACAGAACTTCCTTGTATTTCACACTGGTGACACCCCTGCTGAAATTCTGTGTCCAGTCCTGGTTCTCACAATTCAAGAAGGATGTTGATAAATTGGAGCGGGTTCAGAGAAGAGCTATGAGAAGATTAAGGAATGACTTGATAATGAGCTCAATTTAGCATAGAAAGCTATAACACAATCCAATGGCTGGTACAGAAGCCAGCAAAAATAAGTAAATAAATAAATAAGAGGTGAAAACAGGGGACTTTGAGTGGGAGTTCAGTGGGAGGAGAAGGAAGGAGGCAAGCACCTATTCCATAGGGGACAGTGAGTGAGTTTTTGTAGTTTTGTGTGGGTTTTTTTCTTTTTTTTTTTTTCTTCTTTTTTCTTCAGTTTGCAGAGGCTGGTAGGGCATAGTTTTTTGTGAGAGAAGCAGAGTTCAGATTAGGGGGCAGGGCTTCCCTGATTAGGCAGTGGGGCTTCTCTGATTGGGGGTCTATAAAGGCAGCCAAGCAGCCATCCAGTGGCACAGGAACCAGCAAACAGAGCTGAAAACAGGGGCGTTTGAGTGGGAGGTTGGGGAAGGGAGTGTGTAGTGGTCTCTTTCTGCTTTGGTGTTCATTGGGGGGGGGAGTTGTTTGGGGATTTGTTATTTTCTCCATGACAGGAGCTTAGGCGGGAAGACTGTGACAGATACAGAGGCAGCAGTGGTAGTGAGACAAGGAATGGGTGAGACAATGAAGACAATCAGATGTGGAAGCTGCAGGATGTAAATTATCCGGAAGCGGGTACACAAAAAGAGCTTGGTTTGTATGAAGTGCCGCCTGTTAGACTAGATGGAAGAGAAGATCAGAGACTTGGAGATGTAAGTGGAAACTATGGTTGTTTAGTTTTGATGGGGATTCAAGCAGATGATGGAGGGAAGACAAGAGAAGGCTGAAGGGAAAAGTCAAGACTGGCAGATGCAAGCTGCACTGATGAACTCTGAGGGGAGACTGCTGGATGAGGAATGCGGCCACTGGAAGCATGTGACTATGAGAACCAGGCAGAGGGAAAGACTGGCTAATAAAGGAGAAATAGAGCTCAGGAATAGGTTTGCTGAGTTGGAAAATGAAGAAGGGGCACAGCAGGCAGTCACAGAAGGTGGGAGGTCAAGGAAGAAGAGAAGAACGGCTAGTCCTATAAGAAGAGGGGAAGGATACAGGATGACTCACAAAAGATTGCAAGTGTGAACAAAAGACAAGAGGACTTGCAATCAGAAGGAACAGGAGGAAGCAGGGCCGGCTCCAGGCACCAGCACAGCAAGCTGGTGCTTGGGGCGGCTCATGGAAGGGGGTGGCACGTCCGGCTCTTCAGTGGCAATTTGGTGGCAGGTCCCTCAGTCCCTCTCGGAGGAAAGGACCTGCCGCCGAATTGCTGCAGAAGAATGAAGCGGCGCGGTGGGGCTGCCGCCAAAGTGCCGCCGATCGCGATCGTGGCTTTTTTTTTTTTTCCGCCGCTTGGGGTGGCAAAAACTCTGGAGCTGGCCCTGGGAGGAAGGCCAGAAAATGACAACAAAACCAAGAAAAGGAAGGTCTACATGATTGTGGACTCCCTACTAAGAAGAACAGACAGGCCTGTCACCAGAGCTGATCCGGAGAACAGACGAATGTGCTGTCTGCCAGGAGTTAAGATACAGAATGTGGACCAGAGGCTGAAAAGAATTCTAATGGAAGCAGTAAAGAATTAACTGATTGTCCTTCACATGGGGAACAAATGATACTGCTAGATTCTCACTGAAATGCACCAAAGGAGACTATGCCAAGCTGGGGAAGACACTTAAAGAAATGGAGGCTCAGGTGATCTTCAGTGGGATTCTGCCTGGCCCTAGAGGAGGAGAGTGAAGGCAAGACAAGATTATGATGATCAACAGATGGCTCAGGCAGTGGTGCTACAAGGAGGGTTTTGGGATATTTCATGACTGGGATGCATTCACGGACAGAGGACTGTTCTCATGGGATGGACTCCACCTGAATAGGGAGGGAAATAGACTGCTGGGGTGGAGGACGGCACAACTGATTAAAAGAGCTTTAAACTAGGAACTCAGGGGGAGACTGCTGGGAGATGCTCATGTAATCCTCATGCCTTATTCTAATATTGACCGGCAGGAAAGTCAAGAGAGAATACTCCAATGGGGAAAGGAAGAGCAGTATGTAGGAGAATGGACAGTAAGAGGAAAGATAGTGCCAATACCAATGAAGCTAAAGTCAAGTAGGCAATACTGTAAGTAGAATAACTGTACTCAATCGGGTGAGGAATCTGAGTGAAGCCAAGCAGCAACAGTTAAGATGTTTGTACACCAATGCAAGGAGCCTGGGTAACAAAATAGAGGAACTAGAACTACCAGTGCAGGAAGTGAAACCAGATATTATAGGGTTAACAGAAACATGATGGAATAGTAGTCATGAGTGGAGTACAGGAACTGAAGGGTTCAGGAAAGACAGAAATAAAGGCAAAGGTGGTGGAGTAGAATCGTATATTAATAAGGAGTTAAACTGTAAAGAAATCAGAAGTGATGGAATGGATAAAACAGAGTCTGTTTGGGTCAAAATCACTTTGGAGAAGAAAGCTACCAGAGGCTCCCCTGGATAGTGCTTGGGGTATGCTAGAGACCCCCTCCCCCCACACATCTGATTTGGATATGGATAGAGACCTTTTTATGATTATGGGAGACTTTAACTTCCCAGATATAGATTGGAGGACAAGTGCTACTAATAATAGTAGGGCCCAGATTTTCCTGGATGTGATAGCTGACAAATTTCTTCACCAAATAGCCACCAAACCAAAAGAGCTGATGCTATTTTAGATTTGGCATTCATGAGTAGTGAGGACCTCTTAGAACAGCTAGTTGTAGGAGACAACCTTGGTTCAAGTGATCATGAGCTAATTCAGTTTAAACTAAATGGAAAGATAAAAAATAGATCTGCAATTAGGGTTCTTAATTTCAAAAGAGCAAATTAAAAAAAGTAAGGGAATTAGGGAACTGGACTAGACTGAGGAACTCAAGGATCTGACTGTGGAGGAGGCTTGGAATTACTTTAAGTCAAAGTTGCAGAAACTATCTGAAGCCTGAATCTCAAGCAAGGGGAAACATTTGTAGGGAAGGGTTACAGACCAAGTTGGATGAGCAAGCATCTCAAACTATTAAGAGAAAGCAAAAAACCAACAAGGAATGGAAGATGGGATGGATCAGTGTGACACTCTTTACCTCAAATTAGCACCCTGGACCCCTCATATTCACTATTATCATGTGATTATGGTTTGTTTTGTAAAAAGTATGCCTTGTGAAGTATCATTTTAAAAGTGTGGATCTGTTGGACCTTAATATGCTGTGGATTTTATGTACTATCATTGTATGTGAAGTTATGAAGTATTGCTATACATGTTACTGAAATATGTTATGAGGTTGAGAGATGCCCACAGCTGGACTTTCAGTAGGGACAAAGAAGCCGCCATCGCTGGCCAGACAGGTGTTAATGGCTCATCAACACCCAGCCTTCTATCTCAGAGACTTCTTGTAGAAGGCACATATGCAATGGGGCAACCTAACTCACGTTACAGCAAGGATCTTTCTAGCATCCTGAAGAAAGCAAAAAAGAGAGACAGTGACATCATCTCTTGGCCTCTCTCCCCGCCACCTCCATCTCAACACCTGGAAGATCGTCTGGAAGAGAATGGTCCCAGGCTGGAAGGTGTCCAGTCCGTGTATTAAGGAACTGTAAGCTACCTGTAGGATCTGTTAGGGTGAGAGACAACTTGATTCAAATCTTACTTAGTCTGTTAAAGTTAAAATTTAGACTGCATTTCTATATTTATTACTTAGGTAACCAACTTTGATTTCTATGCCTGCTACTTATAATCACTTAAAATCTTAGTTAGCCTTTTTTGCATCTCCATCACATTGTTGACTCATATTTAAGGCTAAGATTTTGGTATGGGTATTTTTAATAAAAGTCACGGGCAGGATGTGGGCAATAAACAATAAATCATGGAAGCCCAAGCCCCGCTATATGGGGCTGGAGCCTGAGCTCCACCTCCCAGGGCTGAAGCCTTAGCTCTGCCGCCCGGAGCTGAATCATAATTTTCAGGAAGTCATGGAGGTCCCATAAAATCATGGAATCCATGACCTCCATGACTGACTCATAGCCTTATTCATATTCAATCGGTGATCCACTGTAAGCCCCGGATCCTTTTCAGCAGTGTTACCATCTAGTCATTTATTCGCCATTTTGTAGCTGTGCGTTTGATTTTTCCTTCCTTAGTGAAGTGCTTTGAACTTGTCTTTATTGAAATCCATCCTGTTGATTTCGGACCAATTCTCCAATTTGTCCAGGTCATTTGGAATTCTTATCCTGTCTTCCAGAGTTGTAGCAATCTCTCCCAGCTTGGTGTCATCTGCAAATTTTATCAGCATACTCTCCAGTTCATTATCCAAGTCATTAATGAAAATATTCAATAGTGATAGGTAGAGTCGCAAAAGTTTAAGATGAGACAGGAGGAAAGTTTAAGGTGAAATATGATGTAAAAGTCCACTGAGTACAGGTTACACTGAGACCAAGGGGAGTAAAAAGGGAGAAAAATCAATATCTTCCCCTGCCCCCCTCCCCCCCAAAAAGATTTTCTTTCTCAAATTTACATAAAATGCTCTTATTATGAATTGTTTCAAAATAACAAAAGATCAATGGTATTCAAACTGTTGAGAGAAAGTAGAAGACACTCTGTGACAAGAGGCTTCCTACCTGATTCCAATGTAGAAACATGGACCGTAAAAAAGAAAAGGAGGTAACTGGACAGAGAGGGGTTGCCCATGGCACAATGCGAGTGGAAGGAAATCCTCATCTTCATTGTAACTTGATTCACACACCAGAAAGGAAAAGAAAAAACAAATTCCAAGTGAGCAACGTGCTGTAATTTGGGATACAAATTCATTGAGCACAATATGAACCCTAGGACATGTGCTAATTAATAATTGCATCAAAATGTGCGTGTTTGCTACTGTTTTTGTCAAAAGACATGTTACAAGACATAGCAAAACTCGGCTTCACTGTTCACCATCTCAAATTACAGTCCAATATTCTGGACAAAGGCCTTAATACTAGCATTTGCAAAATTCATTGAAAAATATCACAAAAATCACTAACTTTTTGGTTGTAAAATTACAAAGAGAAAGTAGCCAAGAAGAACAAATGTATTTTGTATCTGTTTTTATAATGCAGTGTGAGAAAAGGCATTGCAATTTCTGGGTCTGGGTCACGTGGATAAATACAGAGCATCTAAAGTCATTAGTGAAGCTTTTCAAGTGGAAAAAGGAGCATTTTAAAAACAAATTAAAGGATGAGAACTTCCTGCCACATACCTCATGAGCCCAGGAGAAACTTCCCAGCAGTTACAGGATCACTGGGACATTTCCAGCTTCTCACAGTCAGTGAAATGGACCCTTAGTCTGGGAGGTGCCTTACAATGAAAGAATTCAAGTTATAGTATAAAGCAAAAATAATTTAGGAAAAGAGAATCAGTTCAGTATCATCTGTCCTTGTGCACTTTTATGGTGATGTTTTTTAAACAGCAGCAGAATTTACTCTTTTCTCCTGCATGTAGCAAGGCTGAAGATGCAAGTGAAATTGTAAAGCAGAAAGCCACCATTATCGTTTAGATGGTGCTATGAAATTAAAGAGTCCTTATGGAAATCTGCATACAGCAATGTGCTTATCCTCTCAGACCCAGACGGCTTAGCCTCACACACATCCCGGTTGGAGCAGAGTCATTCCCACTGTGGAAGAGGCTGCTTCATCCCAGTATGATGGAGTGATGATAGTCACTCCATAGTTTAAGACTCTAATAGTTTCCTTTATAACCCTGATTTTTGACACTACACCTATAAACTACAGGAAGATCCTATCAGCCTCAAAACTGGAACCTTAAATCTGGGGCTGAAATAGTCTAAACTATTTCTACCAAATTTGATGTGAATTGGACAAGTGGTTGCTGAATTATAACACCCTGGAAAGGAGGGTTCACCAAAGTTAAAAATCTTTTTTGCTGCTTTAAAGCATAAAGAACAAACACAACCACCCATTTTCTTATGGCTCCCTGGCCCCTCTGCTCCCTGGACCCTCTACAGCAGAGGTTCAGGGGCTGCCCCACATATGCGATCCCTGGCACAGCGCCCTAACCCTCTGAACATTCTGCTTTCACGAGACTTGCCCAATGCTCGGCTCTTCCTGCAACCTCTTGCCTCGTTCACGTGGCTGGGCAGGGGTAGCTCCATTGCACAGACAGCATAGCTAAGCACATAGATTTGGCACAGTCATTCCAAAAGGCAATGGCTAAGTGGGAGTGACTTGAGTCTGCCCCAGGAGAGACTGACCTTCTCTTCCTAACTCTGCTAGAAGTGAGCTTGAGCAGTGTCTCTGGTCCTCAGTTACCGCCTCTGTTAGAAGGGGGAGAACGGTACTTGTTGGCCTCCTAGGATAGGGACATGGGGTGGTATTCACAAAGGTACTTCGGTGCCTGAGTCCCATTTTTAGGCACTGCTGAGACCCACGAAACTGCTGCTTGGCTGCTGCCCAACCCTGTAGGTGCCTTAGCTCACTTGGCTGCTTAGTGCCTAAGTTTCTGCAGCACAAATTCCCTACGTGCCTAAGTCTTTGCCTCCATGCATGTGCTCTGCTGCCTCCCTCTAGGTTTCCAGATGCCTATCCCCTGCCTAACCCCCAAATGTGTCCTTTATAAACAATCGATTAATATGGAGCTTCCCTGAAAGTTTTATTACTGGGGGCAGGAATAATGAACAATCAAACCCAGTGTCTTCATTTTAATTTCAAGGGTGAGTTTCCATATTATTCTAAATAAGGAGGATTTTTGGTTACATATTTGCAGATTTACTATGCAACAAGCGATTTTCTGTCTTTATCGAGTACCTCTATGCTTTGCCCTAGGGAGAAGGCTAATGAAAAAGAAAAGCAAACAGGGTGAGGCAGTGAAGTAGCTTCCTGCTCTGTAAAGCCTCCATCACACACAGCACATGCTAGTCAAGGGCTGTTAGAAAGAGTTCTTGGTTTCCCAGTTTGTAATCCAGGGATGACAACACACTCCTGCCGTTGAACCTGTGAAGGAAAAGCCCTGCAGAGGGGCTCAACCGGTCATGTTGATGGTGCCAACACTTGACCCCAATTCCCCGCACAGCTTTGATGGCTGCTTGTTTTGGTGCCCTTAGGAGCCTCAACTGCTAATGAACAGCGCCCGGACACTTGTTTGTGCTGCAGACTTTGTGGAGAGTGATTCCCAAGGGCTCTGGGCTCAGAGGGCAGCAGCGTGGCCTGTACACGACTGGGCCCATAGAGCAGTGGTTCTCAAACTTTTGTACCGGTGACCCCTTTCACATCGCAAGCCTCTGAGTGCGACCCCCATTATAAATTTAAAACGTTTGTATACATTTAACACTATTATAAATGCTGGAGGCAAAGCAGGGTTTGGGGTGGATGCTGACAGCTTCCAACCCCCCATATAATAACCTCCCGACCCCCAGTTTGAGAGCTCCTGCCCTAGAGGGTCTGGCCGGGCTGGTGCAAGCCCTGGTGCACTCGAGCAGGGCCCCACACAGGCGCTGGGTGTTCCCAGGCCAGGGCCTGGCCCAGCCCCTGGGGAACGGGCAGGGCAGGCAGTACAGCCAGATGGGCCCACGGGGTGGCTCCCTGGCACTGCCGGGCCACAGCTGCGGGGTCTAGGGCGCCGCCGATCCCCCAAGAGCCGCAAACAGAGCTCGCGGGGGGAACGGGGGAGAGGAGGAACTAGAGGATATGTTGCCCCGGTGCTCCCTCTATTAGAGTCTAACCTGGAACAGTTACCGGAAGTTATGTTGCCCCGGTGCGCTCAATATTAGAGTCCAACTGGGAACAGTGACCGGAAGTGACAGCACTCAGTAACCCCTCTAACAGATTCCCAACGGGAACAGTGGGCGGAGGTTGCTCCTCTTCCATACCTGGGGGATTGGGAGCTAGTGGAGAGGGGGAGGCCTGGCGGCATTGAGACGGGGGGCACCTGGCAGGTATTGGGGCGTGGGGGGAGTGAGGAGGGGCGGCGTGGGGGGGTCCCTGCTGCAGTGCAGCAAGCTGGACCCTGCACCCCCGCGTGCACTGGGGATGGTGCAGAGCGGCACGCGGGGCAGGGAGACATCTCCCAGGGGGGGCTTCCCAGCAAGGGCGGCCCCTCCCCAGCGTCACAGTAGCGTTCGCTTTCGGCCTCGCACCACCGGCCCCTCACTCTAGAAATGGGAAGGCGGGGCCGGGCTTGGCAGCAGCTAATGGGAGATGGAGTCAGGGGAGAAACTACATCTCCCATGGTGGCATGGGGTCCACAGTGGCAGATGGGAGATGGAGGCATGGGAGACACTACATCTCCCATGGTGCCATGGGGCCCGCAGTGGCTGATGGGAGATGGAGGCAGGGGAGACACTACATCTCCCATGATGCATTGCCTCACTCCCCACCCCGCTGCTTCTTGCAGGGGTAGCCTCACAGGGTTATTGAGCTATGGCCCTGGGATTTCCCCTCCCCTGCCTAGAGCACCCCAACCCCAGGCTCCGCAGGGTTTGCAGGTGGGGTCAGGGCCGGCTCTAGGTTTCTTTCTGCCCCAAGCAAAAAAAATTTTGGCTGCCAACCCCCACCCCCCACCCCCAGCCCTGAGCTCTCTCCCCCCCCCCCCCGCCCTGCACCCTCCTGCCGCCCCAGCCCTGGGTCACTGGTAACTCGCCCCCAGAGCGGGTCATTCAGCAGGAATTTTGGATGTTCACAGAACACAGACAGGATTGGTTCCCATATGGTTACAGAACTGCAGTAAAGTGGAACAATTTTCAGCTTGTGTGATTGGAGGATATCTGGATGCATATTATAAGACTGTCCTACATAAATGAGGAAAAGTTGAGGTGCCTTTATTATTCTTTTGTTCCATTCTTTGTTTCTATGGGGAATTTGCCAATGCAATATTACTGTCTTCCTTTCAAAGAAATAAAACTAAAACTAAAAAAAAAAAAGAAAAAGCAATGGCTGTTGAAAATAGCAATTTCAGTCCTAATAACCACTGGGAAGCATTTCTTGCTCAATTTATTCTACTTTTTCTACAGCAAGTTACAGTGGATCAGTATATTTGATTTGGGAGAAATGAAGTAACAGCTGCCCAAATTGCGCTTGAGCCCTCCTGAATTTTGAGGGTGTTCAAATCTGGAAGGCAGGTGCTAGATTCCCTTTCTGAATATTAGCTATATCTGGAAAAGAAAAGTCAATTTCTGCTTCCATGGCTCAGAAGTGTAAATCCTCCTACGTGCCTGGTACTGTATCTAAAGCTGCCCAGGTCCTAGTAGAGCCTTCCCTCCCTTACTTTTCCATTTAAATTCTAGTGGGATCCATGTACCTCCCTTGCTAGGCTTCAGATAGAGAGGTGCACTGTCCATTTAGTCCACCCAATTCTTTCTTTGGGGGAGAGACCAGGGCTGGGGTGGCAGGAGGTGCGGGGGGGGGAGCCCAGGGCTGGGGCAGCAGGAGGTGCAGGTGGGGACCAGAGCTGGGGCAGCAGAGGGTGCGGGTGTGGGGGGGAAGAGCCCAGGGCTGGGGCGGCAGGAGATGTGGATGGGGGCCAGAGCTGGGGCGGCAGGAGGTGTGGGTGCAGGGGGGGGAAGAGCCCAGGGCTGGGGCGGCAGGAGGTGCAGGTGGGGGCCAGAGCTGGGGTGGCAGGGGATGCGGGTGCGGGGGGGAGAGCACAGGGCTGGGGTGGCAGGAGATGCGGGTGGGGGGAGAGCCCAGGGCTGGGGCAGCAGGGGGGTGCAGATGGGGGCCAGAGCTGGGGCAGCAGGGGGTGTGGGCGGGAGAGAGTCCAGGGCTGGGGCAACACGGGGGTGCGGGGGGAGCGCTGGGGTGGGGGGGCAGCAAAAAACCTAGAGCTGGCTCTGCTCCTACCATTCACAGCAAGCTGCAGCGTGAGGTTTCAGTTCCACACTCCTTCCCCCTCCCTTTCCTGTTAATTGCGGCTGAGGGAATGCTGGGAAATGTAGTTCTTTCCCTGCTCCACGGCTGGCTCTATAGGCAGGGAGCTAACTAAGGAACTACAGCTCCCAGGGCCCCCTGTTGGTTCTCAGCTCCCATGCTGGATTCTTGCACCCCTGCAAATTTGCCGCCCCAAGCAACTGCATGCTTTGCTGGTGCCTAGAGCCGGCCCTGGGTGGGGTGCCCTGGGAGGTTGGGGTCAGGGGAAGATGGGAGGATTGGCGGGTGGAGGGGGGCTGGAGAGCTGCAGAAACCAAGACAGTGAAGGTGGCCACTCACATGTTCCCAGAATGCCGAGGGACAGGGCAGGGAGGTAATATCTATTTATTGGAATAAATTCTTTTGGGGAGAGAGACAAGCTTTTGAGCCAGGCAGGGCTCTTCTAAAGGGCTGGTAAAGGTGCTCAGAGTGTCACAGCTAAATACCAGGTGGAGTCCTCTACCCAGAACACCAGCCATTCCAGTGCTTCTGGGTACAGCATGGACCCATCCGCACCCGTATTACCAACCCTAGTGCCTAACCCAGAGGTGGTGCCACCAGGGGGCACTGCCACAGTGGTGGGGGTTTACACAGGCCACTGCCCTAAATGACAACCAGGGGTCACGCAGAGTGCACTGTGTTATTTGGCCACCAGATGTCACAGCCCAACAGGTGGGGTACACACAGGCCACTACCACAACTGACTGCCTGAGAGCACTGCAGCGGTGGTGGGGAATATGTTCAGGGCACTGCCTTGCCTGGCCATCAGGGGGCACTGCTGCAATGGTTGTCGGGGGAGGTAATTCACACAGGCCACTGCCCTACCTGGCACCAGAGGTCACACAGCATGCATTATGTTATCTACCAGGGGGTCACTAATGCAGTGGTGGGATGGGAATCCATGCAGGGCACTGCCACGGTGGTGGTGGTGGCATTCACACAGGCCAGTGCCCTTAGTGGCCACCAGAGGCCACATAGCATGGACTGTTTTGGCTGGCTCCAAGGGGGTCACTACTGCAATGATGGGGTGGGAAAACATGCAGGCTCTGCCTCTCCTGGCCACTAGGTGGCACTGCCACAATAGTGTGGGGCAGATACATATAGGGCACTGCCACACCGTGCCACTTGGGGGGACAGTCCTCCAATTGATGGAGATACACAGAGAGCAGTGCCCCAGCTGGCCAGCAGAGGTCACTATCTGTGTGTGGGGGGGTAATAACCGGAGAGCACTGCCTCACTTAGCCACCAGGGGTCACTGCCCAAATGGAGGAGAAGTGTACAGTGCCCTGTCCCAGCTGGCCAGCAATGGTCACTGCCTCATTTGGGGGCATATACACAGGGTACTGCCCCATTTTGGCATCAGTGGACAAGTCCCCATTGCGGAGCGGTGATACACACTGGGAACAAGGGTCACTGCCACATTACCCAGGGTACTGCCCAACCTGACCACCTAGGATCACTGCCACCTTGGGGTGGGTTGGGGAATACACCTAGGGCACTACCCCACCTGGCCAACAGGAGTCACTGAGTTGAGGGTGGGATACACAGAGGGCACTGCTCCAGTGGGTGAGATGTACACAGGACACTGCCTCACCTGGACACCAGGGGTCACTGCCACAATTGTGGGGGTGGATCACACAGGTAATTGCCCTCAGTGGCCACCAGGGGTCGCTGCAGAAATGGTGGGGTGTGGGTGGGGGTAATATATACAGGGCATTGCCCCATCTGGCCACCAGGGGTCACTGCTCCAACAGGGAGGCACCTCCAGGGCACTTGCTTGCCTGGCCACCAGGGGTCACTGTCACAGTGGTTGTGGTTCTTAGCATATGCGCAACCTGCCTCAGGTGGCACATGACCAGGATTCACCACTGAATTTGGTCCGGTGGTTGGATCATTAGATTCCCCGGCCCGGGCTGGGCACTCACGGGGCGTGTGACATGCCCACTGATCCATGTCCTACAGTGGGGGTGGTGGGGATGCACATAGGACACTGCCACACCTGGACACCACATGGAGATACACAAAGGGCACTATCCCACTTGGCCAGCAAGGGTCACTGTCCCAATGGGAGAGATATTCACCATGTACTGCCCAACCTGGTCACAAGGGGCACTTCATTTCACTGCGTGTGGTGGAGCGTGTCCATGTGTTATTCTGCACTTTAAGAAACAAGCCCAATGCCGCTGGTTGTCACAGATTAATTTTATTTACATTTGTGATGAAGAAGTTACAATCTCCACCTTGCCATGCACCTGCCCTAAGCCGGCGCAGTGTCCCTGAGGAGAGCAGCTGCCCCAGAACATAGAGACCCAAAGGGGAAGGAGCTTTAATGGGCAGCAATGAGAAGCTGCTTAGAGTCCCTGGTGAGGGGCACATGGAGCATTCATACAAAACTTTATGCAAACTCCCCACTTCATCACACATATGAGTTGTAACCATCACACATATGAGTTGGAGGACAAGTGGGGCGGAAAAGAACACACAGAAAATCGGCATTTCAGCAAACACAGGTGAAAAGAAACAGCACAAAGTCTCCTTCTCCCACCCCATTTCCTGCCTCCTTGCTCTCGGCAAGAAAGAACTGGAACTAGGGCTCATGCTCAGCAGGGCCGGTGGAACCACTAGGCGAACTAGGCGACCACCTAGGGTGCCAAGATTTGGGGGCGCTAAAAAGCAGTGCCTAAAAAAAATATTTTACACTACAGCGGAGTCACATCTTACGCAGGGATTAGGTTCTAAAGTGAGCACGAAAGAGGAAAATCGCGTATAGTGAAAATTTCCATAAAGTACAGTACACACAGTATACACTAGAACAGGGGTCCTCAACCTACAGCACGCGTGCCAAAGGTGGCACGTGAGCCGATTTTTTTTTTAATAGCAGACTGTGGGTCCCAGCTGCCGCTGATCCCACTGCCGGCCTGGGGTTCCATTCTCTCAGCCGGCAGTGGGCTGAGCGGGGCCGGCAGCAGGCCGGCGACCGGGACCCTGGCTGGCAGGCGCTGGTGGCCGGAACCCCAGACCAGCAGCGGGCTCAGCGGCAGCTGAGACCCGCAGTCTGCCATTACAAAAAAAATCGGCTCACGTGCCACCTTCTGTCTGCTGGCTCCTGCCAGCCAGAGTCCTGGCCGCCGGCCCCACTCAGCCACCTGCTGGCCTGCGTGAACGGTCTGGGGTTCATGTATTACGTGTCCAGCATGGGCGTCTGCGTCTCAGACCGCTGCAGGTATGGCTGGCTTCGGTCTATGTGCCAGGCAGGCACGACTTGGACTAGGTGGTCACAGAGCCATCACACATCCTGGCATCCTTGATGTGGAAGACGGAACCCCGATCGGTGTTGGAGGGGATCCCGTTCCCAGGCCTGTGTCCCTCAGTGACCTTGGTCTCCGATGTGTCGGATCTGGGATGGGGAGCCCACCTCGACGGCATCAGCACACAAGGAGTCTGGTTGCAGGAAGATCTTTCCCTGCATATAAACATCAGGGAGCTCAAGTACAGAGATCTGCAGAAACAGAGAAGCAGTTTTAAGTCTCATTACCAGCTACCACAGGACGGCTTCCCTGCTAAGTCATTAGGAATCGGTTCTAAACTGAGCCCACAGAGTCAATGAACGTTTTGCCTCAGAAGTGGAGTTTGGTTACAAATGCGCACAGAGCTAGGGTGCCTTAGATTAGGGAGAATTGTTCCGCTGACTTCAGGAAGTGCATAAGGCTCATCTAGTCAATGAGCGAGAGGAAGGCAGCAATTAGCAGCATTTTGCAGAAAGCAGCAGACAGTGAGCAGCGTATGTTTTAATCTTCACACATACACCCAGAGTATTATTTATTTAGAGGCCACAATGTGCTAGGTGCTTCCCAGACATACAAGCAGACATTGCCCAGCTCCAAAAAGCTGCTTGGGAAGCCCATTTTATAAATCAAGAGAGAAAGAGATTCCTCCCTACCCTGTAATTGTCACTCCAGGCATCTGAAGAAGTGGGTTTTACCCACGAAAGCTTAAGCCCAAATAAATCTGTTCGTCTTTAAGGTTCCACCGGACTCCTTGTTTTTGTGGATACAGACTAACACGGCTACCCCCTGATAATTTCCTCCCTACCCTGTGCATTTTATGGCTGGCCTACTGGCCTGACAGCCAGAGGAATAGGTGCATGGCTGACAAACTATCCCATTACCCCCAAATCACTGCAGCATCAGCAGAATGACTGTTGTTGTCTGTTGCCTCTCTTCCAAATATCACTGATAAAGGATCCCACTGTGACATGATCCCCAGGGTACAGCCTGGAGCTGGGATACTCTCCAGCCTGATCTGTCTCTCACAACGCTTTGCTAGTGACAAGCAGCAAACCCCTCCTTGCCCCACTCAGCCACCAGTATATGGAGTTCCACACCCAGTTAGATTGCATGAATCCTCAGAGAGACACTTATGAATCACAGAAAGGCACCAGCCAACTCCCCCCCTCTCCCCAGCCTTGCACTCCAGAGCTGTACCGTCTAGACCTGGTCAGAAGCCTGACCAATGTAGGTTTACTACCCAGTCCGCTCCTTCCTCAATGTGGAGAGGACATGCATATGCCTGTGTAACTCAGCTGAGAACTCCTAAGCATTTCAAGCAAAATACACTGTTTTAGGTAAAATAGAAAACAGAACTACAGAAAGATAGATTTTAAGTAATTATAAGTGGTAGGCATAAAAAGTTAGAGATGGTTACCAAGGAAAATAAAAGGAAAGTGCACAATCTAAATCTTAAACCTTATAACACTAGGCAATATTTAGATCAAGTAGTTTTCTCACCCAACTGGATGTTACAGTTCTTAATACACAAGCTTCACTGGGGATCAATCTCCTTCAGTTCAAGTCTTCTGCCTTTCCAGCATTTTCATTGCTTCCAGCGTAAGTGGGGGAGGGAGAAAGGCCAAGACATGATGCTATTGCCCTTGTTTTATACCCTTGGCCCACGGGCCTCACAGACACTAGCCCAGGCATGTCCTGATGGGCTTTGCTGAGTCCCAGTGATCAAGCAGTCCCCAAATCACAGTGATCGAGCAGTTTCCGTTGTGTAGTTGCATCACACAGTTGATTAATGGGCGGTCAACACCCACCTGGCCGCAGAGACTCTTCAGCTTGTAACGTATTTTGGTAACAACCATACAGAAAAATCTTATCATCTTATAACTTATACACACTAATGATACACAGATTTGGACAGAACAATGGGTATCAGCAGATCATGACTTTTTATATGATACCTTATATGGCATGCTTTGTATGAAACCTATCATAATTACCTGACATTGGTGAATATGGGGGTTCCAGGGTGTTGCTTTGGGGTACAGAGTGCCACACCCATCCAAGTGCTCTTTACCATACAATATTCAAAGTATAACACCATCCTTTCTAGAAGAAGAGGAAAGTACCTCTGAAATGCAGCCACTTCTGGGGTGGAAGACAACAGCCAACACACTCATTCACCTAAAAGTGAAAGGTGGGGACATTTTAGCTGGGGCACTCGGGAAACCCCCTATTTTTATGAGAAAGGTCAGGGTTTTGTTTGTTTTTGTTTTGATTCTTTTTTGTTTGTTTGTTTGTTTGCATCTCCTACAGAGCAGCTGCACCAAGATGTTATCACTACTCATGCTCTCCCAGAAGACTGGCATGACTCCTTTCAAAGAGTACTTTAGTAGCATCATGAGAGGCCACAATATTCTCTCAGTGGGCCTGAAATGAAGACTTCCTACACAAAAATATGGGAGACACTGTTTTCTGGGGTTTTAACTAGCAGGGCATGGTTTGAATTGGAGAGGGAGAATGGAAGGACAAACTGTATAACAGACAAAAGATTCTTTTGCAAAAGTAAGGACTAGCTTCTTGTTGGAGTTGAATGTTGACATTGTCTAGTAAGACCTCAACAGGCAGGTCTAGTTAAATGGCCTTCATACCAGGGTACAACTCGTGCAACATGACTTTGCCAGGAGCTTTTACTCCACCTCTGAATGCTTCTTCTGTGGCACACCAAAATCCTATGCTAAGTGGCCACAAGTCTGGGGAAAGCAATAGTTATAGAATCATAGAAGATTAGGATTGGAAGAGACCTCAGGAGGTCATCTAGTCCAACCCCCTGCTCAAAGCAGGACCAACCCCAACTAAATCATCCCAGCCAAGGCTTTGTCAAGCCGGGCCTTAAAAACCTCTAAGGATGGAGATTCCACCACCTCCCTAGGTAGCCCATTCCAGTGCTTCACCACCCTCTTAGTGAAAGAGTGTTTCCTAATATCCAACCTTCTTGGCAACAAGGGCACACTGCTGACTCATATCCAGCTTCTCATCCACTGTAATCCCCAGGTCCTTTTCTGCAGAACTGCTGCTTAGCCAGTTGGTCCCCAGCCTGTAGCGGTGCATGGGATTCTTCCGTCCTAAGTGCAGGACTCTGCACTTGTCCTTGTTGAACCTCATCAGATTTCTTTTGGCCCAATCCTCCAATTTGTCTAGGTCACTCCGGCATATCCACCTCTGCCTCCCTCCTTAGTGTCATCTGCGAACTTGCTGAGGGTGCAATCAATCCGATCATCCAGATCATTAATGAAGATGGTGAACAAGACCAGCCCCAGGACCGACCCCTGTGGCACTCTGCTTGATACCAGCTGCCAACTAGACATCGAGCCGTTGATCACTACCTGTTGAGCCCAACAATCTAGCCAGCTTTCTTTCCACCTTATAGTCCATTCATCCAATCCACATTTTTTTAATTTGCTGGCAAGAATACTGTGGGAAATCGTATCAAAAGCTTTGCTAAAGTCAAGATATATCACGTTCACCACTTTCCCCATATCCACAGAGCCAGTTATCTCATCATAGAGGGCAATCAGGTTGGTCAGGCATGACTTTCCCTTGGTGAATCCATGTTGACTGTTCCTGATCACCTTCCTCTCCTCCAAGTGCTTCAAAATGGATTTCTTGAGGACCTGTTCCATGATTTTTCCAGGGATTGAGGTGAGGCGGATCAGTCTGTAGTTTCCCACATTCTCCTTCTTCCCGTTTTTAAAGATGTGCACTATATTTGCCTTTTTCCAATAGAATTGCTCCATCTTGTACACCTTTGCGGACTCATGATAGAGCCTGGAATTAGATAATATATTTAGAAAAGTGCCTGACATCATCAGAATGAATTTTCAAAAACATGTTTATTCTCTGCAATCTAAGAGTCATGCATTTAAACCAAGGATCAGTTTCCCTTCTCCTTAAGGTCTCTTACTAGCTCATTTTAAAGATACATACAAGTTTTGCGACAATTATTTAATTCTCCCCACTGAATTGAGGCACTAAAACAAACAATCAATCAAACAAACAAACCCCCCAAAACAGACCATTCATTAAAATCCTACATTGATAGACTGTTAAGGTAGCACAACACACTGGGACTGGATGACAGGGGATGGATCACTTGATAATTGTCCTGTTCTGTTTATTCCCTCTGAGGTATCTGGCACCAGTCACTGTTGGAAGACAGGACACTGGGCTAGATGAACCATTGGTCTGACCCTGTATGGCCGTTCTTATGTTCTTATCACAGTAATATCACTCCCCGCTCATCTGGCATGCAGGACTCAATCACTCGGTTAGATGTTGACCAGTCCTTAATGTGTGTGTTTGGAGGCAGGTCAGTGTGAGCGTGTGTGTGAATGTGTGAGCATATGAGTACGGGTGCGTCTATTGCCGAGAGAAGCAGTGTCTGGCTTTAATTCTGAGCTCCATAAGGTCCGAGGTCTCGTGTCTCTCACCATGGTGAGCTCCCCAGGCTGGGCCTGGCTGCTGTGGTCACTGATCAGCAGTACCCATTGCTGGTTGGTGGTTTCACAGCTCTGGCGGCAGGCACCCCAAGGTGGGTGAGGGAGAGGTGTATCTCAGCGAGCCAGACCCCGTCCCATGGGGCCTGGGAGCATCAGCACAGACCGCGTTCTGGGGGATCCAGTGCAGAGCAGGGAGCACCAGGGCGATATGCTCAGGGCGACCGGCATGGCTGAACCTCTGGGATGCTGTGCTTGGCATCAGCAGGGTAGGGGCCTCTGTTCCTAGCTACAAGCAATGCCAGGTTCATCAGAGGCACTGGAGCTGCCGGCAGCTCCCCAACCCCCCAAAATGCTCTCCCCCCTCAGTCCTGCATGGCCCCGATGCACTAACCTGCTGGCCCTGTTTCTTCAGATGGGAGGGGAATGGTACAAGGGCTGGATGGGGCTAAATACATGCTGGTGTACGGAGTGCTGGCCGCAGGTTACTCTGGATCTGGGGGAGCCAGCCTGAGCTTGTCTCTGGGACCCCACACTGCAAAGAAAAGAAAGATCTTCTTTGTGGCGAAGGAGGCCATGAAATTAAAGATAGGACCCTCATTCTCAGCACTGTAAAATGCCACCAGCGCTACCCTAACTCTGGGGTGGCTTACACATATGAACCCGAACCCTAACTCCAAGTGGCCTACCCATAGGTACCCTAACCCTAGGGCAGGGAGCCCTACCCACAAGAAACCTAACTATAGGGTGGGGAGTCCTACCCATATAAACCCTAACCCTGGGGTGGAGAGCCCTTTCAACAGGAACCCTAATTCTAGGTAGGGAGCACAACCCATACCAACCCTAATCATACGGAGGGGAGCTCAACCCATAGGAACTCTAACCCTAACTCCAAGTAGCCTACTCATAGGAACCGTAATCCTAACTCCAAGTGACCTATCCATAGATACCCTAACCCTAAACTGGGGAACCAAACCCATAGGAACCCTAACCCAAGGACTGGGATCCCTACAGAAAAGAACCCTAAAACTAGGGTGGGGAGCCATACCCATTGGGGGTATGGCTCCCTGACCTAGGGTTAGGGTTCCTATGGATAGGCCACTTGGAGTTTGGGTTAGGGTTCCTATGGGTATGGCTTCCCACACTAGGATTAGGGTTCCTGTGAGTAGGGGTCCCCACTATAGTGTTAGGGTTCCTACGGTTTGTGCTCTCCAGGCTAGGGTTAGGGTTTCTCTGGCTAGGGCTCCCCTCCCTAGTGTTAGGGTTCTTGTGTTTCGGACTCTCTGACCTAGGGTTAGGGTTCCTATGGCTAGGGCTCCCTGCCCCAGTTTTAGTATTCCTATGGGTATGGCTCCCTGACCTAGCATTAGGGTTCCTGTAGGTAGGCCACTTGGAGTTATGATTAGGGTTGCTAAGGGTAAGGCACCCCACCCTGTTATGCTTATAAGAAGCACATGGGATCTGTTTCAGGGGGAAAGGCAATACACCGCATTTATTAAAGATACAACAATTAGCATATGTATTTAGTCACCACACACACACACACATACACATGCACCCCCCCCCCCCGCCAGGTGATGTTATAGTTACCAGTCCAGAGTCTGGATCAATCTAGTGGCCAGCTAGGTTGGTCACGGGTAGGTAGGAGCCAGGTTCTGTTGGTCATGACATGATGCCCCAGGGAAGTCTTGGCAGGACAAACCCAAAGTTTCATAGCAAGACACCCTGTTTATACAGTGATTTTCCTTCATTGGGACCAATGAGTTTTGCACCGTCATGCTGTAATCCAGGGGTCTCAAACACGCCGCCCGTGGGCCGGGTATTTTCTGCGTCCCGCAAGGTCCTCGTGGCCCCCCCACCCTCCCCCAACGTTTACCTAGAGCGTCTCCAGCCTGACGCGCACCGGGGGAAGGGCAGGCTCCCTGCCTGCCTGCCCTGTCCCCGCGCCACCCCGGGAAGTGTCCAGAACTTGGGGAAGGGGGGACACAGGGGTCTGTGTGTTGATCTTGCTTCAGGCAGCGCCCCCTGCAGCTCCCATTGGCCGCAGCTCCCCGTTCCCGGCCAATGGGGCTGCTGGGGACGGTGCCTGAAGCAACAGCAACACACAGACCCTTGTGCCCCGCCTCCCCCAGGTTCCGGCCGCTTCCGGAGCGGCGCGGTGCGGCAGGGAGCCTGCCCTGCCCCCGGTACGCACTGGGCTAGAGCTCGCCCCCTGAATCCCTTTTGCACCCCAACCCCCTGCCCTGAACCCCTGCCACACCATGCACCTCTCCTGCACCCCGACCCCCTGCCCTGAGCCCCTGCTGCACCCCGCACCCCTCCTGCACCCGACCCCCTGCCCTGAGCCCCCTGCCACACCCTGCAACCCGCCCCCTGCCCTGAGCCCCCTGCCGCACCCCTCCTGCATCCCAACCCCCTGCCCTGAGCCCCCTGCTGCACCCCGCCCCCTGACCTCCTGCTGCACCCCGCTCCCTGACCCCCTGCCGAGCCCCTTGCCGCACCCTGCACCCCAACCCCCTGCCCTGATCCCCCTGCCGCACCCTGCACCCCTCTTGCAGCCCAACCCCCTGCCCTGAGCCCCCTGCCACACCCTGCAACCCGCCCCCTGCCCTGAGCCCCCTGCCGCACCCCTCCTGCATCCCAACCCCCTGCCCTGAGCCCCCTGCTGCACCCCGCCCCCTGACCTCCTGCTGCACCCCGCTCCCTGACCCCCTGCCGAGCCCCTTGCCGCACCCTGCACCCCAACCCCCTGCCCTGATCCCCCTGCCGCACCCTGCACCCCTCTTGCAGCCCAACCCCCTGCCCTAAGCCCCCTGCCGCACCCTGCACCCCTGCTGAACCAAACTGGCAAACCCAATTGCCCAGGCATTGACAACTAGCAACAAATGACCCAGAGGGAGATGCTGTCCTGGAGTCATTCAGCCCGGGACCGGGACTTGAACTCTGCATTTCAGGACTGTCCCGCCCAATTTGGGACAGGCCGTCACGCTGGTTAATTAGTCAATGCTCTGAATGTCACTGCAAATGCTTGGTGAGGTGCCTTAATCCCTGAAGTGTACACAAGTCTCCATCAGGATTGGATTCACTGAACACTGCTCCTGGTGTGAAGCAGGAGTGCTGAAGGCCCAGAGGTCCAGTCACAGGAGGCAGTGAAGCCATGTGTCTTACCCTGCAGGAAGAGTGAGACCTCTAGGGGGTCTGGCACATCAAAGGGCTTCCTGAGAGACTGTTCGAAAGCCAGAGTGTAGCACCAATTGTATGGATCCATGGCAGTAGGTGAGGTGACATCAGGGCAGATCTGTGCAGTGACCCCTGCTTGCTGCAACAGGAGGCGATCTGAGGGGTCTGTTCATGTATTCCCTGCCCTGGCCTCTCTGCCGACCCCTTTGGCTCCTCTTCCTCCCAAGGAGCCACCTTGGGATGGGTTTCTGCCATTGCCCCTCCCCCCTCATTGCATCCCTCCATCCTGACACCAGGATCTCGGTTGGGAATTCTCCATTCCCCCATCCCCTCCCTGAATTTCCATCATGGAGCTGGATGTCTGGGCTTGGTCTGGGTCTGTCTTCTCCATGGTGTGCCGCTTTGGGAAGACTGGTTGCTCCAGAGTTTTGGTGCCCGACCTCAACCTCATGCACAGGGCTGCCCTACTCTAGCCTGGCTATTTTGTTGCCACGAAGCTAGAAAAAAAAAAGCATGTTGGACTCCCTGGCTTTGCAGGCTGAACCCTTTTTGTGCCTGTTCCCCCTCAGGCAGAAAAGAAAAGAAAAGAAACCTCCCTGGCTTTGCAGGCTGCCAAAAGAAAAAATGCGTCCTTTTAAAATCCTGAGGTCTGTGCTTCTGGTTCAAAATGATCCCACCGCTCTGCCACCATGTCAAGGCTGATTCCCCACTCTGCACTTCAAGTGCAGAAGGTGGGGGCCCGTGAGGATTCTAAAAATTAATACTTGCCACACCAAACTTGTATTAAACTCCCAAGGTTACAGCTTCTCTCTGAACTTGGATGGGTAGATGCTGCCACCACCCAAATGCAAAAAAAAAAACCCTTCTGAGAGTCCAGAAAGGCACACTTGGGAATTCCTTCCGGTGGGGTACCCTCAGGCCCTTTCACCCCCCCTCCCCAGGGAAGAGCTGAGAAAAAAAAAACAAAGGAAATCAGCTGTTGCCACCAGCTAATTAAACAACATACGCACAACCTCTTAGGGACACAAACATCCAATCCTGGTCTTAAAAAAAGGTAAATTTTATTAAAAACAAAAGGAAAGAAAAATACATCTGGAACTTACACTTTTTGCTAGGTTTAAAAAAAAACAATTACAAGGATTAAGCATCAAGATAGCGTCTTGAGGTCCAGCTTAAGGGTTACAAGCAAAACAAAAGCACCTGGGGTTAGCACTGAGGAGTCCACAAGCCATAAAGAAACAAAAGAGATAAACCTAATCGCGTCTTCCTAGACATTTCCTGATCTACTTACATATCTGGGGTTTCAAAAGAGTAGTTTCTAGGTATGATCTGATGATTTTCATACCTGGCACAAGCTTTTACAGCCTAGTTCCAGCCCCGTCCCTGCTTTCCGGGAGAACAAATTCAGACAGACAAAGGGAAAGTTTTTTCCCAATTTTAAAAAGTTCTAGCCTTCCCATGGGCTCTTTTGGTCAGGTGTTCACTCTCTTCCTTTTACCTATGGACTTTTTAACCCTTTACAGATAAAGCAAGTAGAGAACAGCTACTAACAGGGATTTTATAGCTAACTGGCTGGCTGGGTGTCCATAAAAGGGAGCTACCCCCGCCTTCATTTATCACACGTGTCTAGGGGGCAATGCAGTCGTAAATACTGATACGTTCACTTGAAACACAGACCTGGCCGTTCTGAAGCTGGGAGACCTTCCTCCACCACCAGCCTCTGCCCTTCCCTGAATATGACCGCGAACATGACACTCTTCAACTGAGGGTTTACAATAAAATTGTATGTAAAGCACGGAGGGAAATGTCTCTCCAGATACTCTGGATTAGATAAAACATTAAAAGAAGGCAATAAATCAAAGCTCCAAAACAGCCCCGCTAGCCGCCCAGGAACAACCCTCAACCCTCCCCTGTAACTCTATCAAATAAAGAAGGACCTGTTAGGCTCTGGTGAAGGGGCTGGTCCCTTCTCTTGTACCGGGGAGCCAGACAGGGCCATTCTGATTAGAAGCCATGGCAGAGAGCTCTGGAGGTGGGCGGATATTGGTTGGGTTAGAGCACATGCAGTGGGAGTAGGCCAGTTGCTGCACTACTTCATAGGGCTGCCTGCCCTGCAGGGGCGGCTCCAGGCACCAGCGCAGCAAGCGCAGACAGTCTTCGGTGGCAATTCAGCGGCAGGTATGTCGAAGGCACGGGACCGTCAGATCACCCGCAGAAACGCCGTCGAATCCGCGTGACCAGGTCTGAGTGGGGAATAATGAGTTCTATACATGTACTGCAAATACGCCTCCTGAAATATGTTGAGAGGTCAGACTTGATAAACCAGTTTGGCTTAGAGATAGAGAAGAAGTTCCTGTTTGTTTCATGTTCATAGAGCCATAGCCTAATAGCTAAGGCAGAAGGGGAGAAGAAAGTGTACCAGGGCAAGTGCAGGGGTAGGATCCGGTCAAGTGCCCAGCTCTCTCCCAGGTTTGTGGGTGAGAGCTAGGACAGGTCTCTGTTGGATAAAGGACAACGCCCTGCTCCTTACAATCCTCTGTGTCCATGGGAGAGAAGGGATGAATCCCTCCTTGAGAATCTCAGCAGCTTCCTAGGAAGGAGCCAGTGCTCTTCTCGGAGGGCCTTCTCCTGGACCTCACGGGTCTGATGCTCTCACTCCACAAGCCTGCCTGGGGCCTTGGAGTTAGTGCTCAACAGAACCAGGCAGAGCCCTGTTGTCGAGCACCAGCGCCTTCCCTCTATCCCTGAAGGTGGAAGGGCCCCAACACTGCCCTGCACTCACTGCCCTGACCACGGATGGCTCTCAGGTAGCAGGACACAATGGAAATGTGGATCATCCAGTCTCTCATTTCCAGGCCTCCCCAGGGCTAAGGTAAAATTCCTGCTCCCCCTGACCATTACGCTCACCTCCAAGATGTGCTGGAGATTGTCTGTGCTGGGGGTTGCTATCAGCAAGCTCTTCAGCACGGCAACCATGTCTCTGGGCAGGCCTTCTTCAGAGCCTGTCAGCGGAGGGAGACCACGGGTTAGGGTTATGGAACCTAGAATTCAGCTGGCACCAGGTGGATCAGACTGAACAGGTTCCAAACCTCTCGGAGGCTCTTACCTTCTAAACAGGGACGTCTATTTTATAGTAAAATCAGTAAAAGGAAAGAACAAAACTCAAAAGAGGCTCCTCCTCGCACTCACGTACGTGAACCCTAATACTCTCTCAGTCCTCAAAGAGAGACCTCGAGAAGGAGACTTGCTGAAGCAAAGCCACAGGGGTCTCTGAGGTTTCCCTGGCCCTGCGCTCCTGTCCTGCCTGGCTGATGTCAGCATCTCTCTGTGAGGTCACCACCTCCCCACCACCTTTGACCAATAGGCTGAGGTCCTGCAAAAGACCTTTGTGATGTCACTGCCACACACACCCCTCCCCTGAAGTGCTAATGTCCTGCTGCTGGCCAGACACTTTGAAGGTTTGAGCTACTCTCTGTGGATCACCCCACTCAATGCATGTTCATTCTAGGAAGCAAGCCGGCTAGACACTAAAACATAAGAGGCTGCTCCCAATGCTACACTCAGTTTTTCCAAAACTAGTAGACTTTATGGCCAGAAGAGACCTTTAGAGCATCTCATCTAACCCCCTGCATGATCACGGGCTTTCTGTATAGTACAATAGTTACTTTTTGGGCACACACATTCCAGAAAGGCATCTAGTCTTCATTCAATGACATCAAGAGATGGAGAATCCACCACTTTCCCTTTTAGTGAGTGCCAGGGGGCTCCATTTCCCCTTCCACTATCTCCCCATTTACAGTGAGCCAGAGCAGTACCTGCAGCAGGGAGCGGGAGTTGCTGATGGCCTCAGAGGCACAGCCCCTGCAGTGCCTCAGGCACCTGGCACAAGTGCCGGATGATGCTGAGCTGGTGCTTCACTTTGGCCGTGACGTCCTCCTGCTGCAAGGGAACGAGAACCTGTCAGAGACTCAAACGCCCCAAGGAATCAGGGGGAATTAAGGGCACCTGGAACCAGCAGCATTTCCACACAGCACCTGCCCTCCATTGAGGGATGAATTCACCTCCTGACCCCCAGAATGGAGTCTTGTTGTCCTTTCTAGTAACCTCCAGTGCCAAACCCCCTCCTTGAAGGGTGAGCTCCTGCCACCTCCCCCTCAGTGCCCTTGACAGCTGTTCCACCTCCAAACCACAGCTCAAGTTCTCAGAACCCTCTTCTCCACCCCCACCCAGGTTGGGCAGGGAGGCGGCTCTAGCAGGGGGGGCAGGAGGGATTCTGGCAGCAGTGAAGTGGGTTGCGGGGAGGTCGAGATCTTGCCCCAAGTTATCCCAGACACTAATGCTGAAGCCACAGTATGGCGGCCCTGGTGAATGGGGCAGATCTGCAGCCCCTGCTGACTGAATCCTCCCGTTCTCTCTAGGTGGTGGCTCGGGTGACACGGACACTAGGCCACTGGCAACTGGGTAAGGCCCTCTGGGACAGGAGAGGCTCGCAGAGGGCACTTAGGGGACTCCTCTGCTCTTCCCAAGAGCAAAAGCACCATGCCCTGAGAACATAAGTCCATGATGAGTTAATGCTTGTCATTAATTAGCCTTGCTAAAGAGCTGTGTTGGAGCTGCTCCGGGGACAAGCTGGTTCCCTCCTGCTCATGGGCGTGAATTTATCTCCCTTCCCAGTAGCACCTGCTCTCGTTCTCATTCCCCACCAGGCTCCTTGCTGCCAGGCCAGCGAATGGTGATAGGATGGGAATGAGGCCTGGGCCCTGCCCCAATCTCCTGAGTCTAATGCAGCTGCTTACCTTGTCCCCCATCAGCTCTTGGGCTTCCCCCATGAGGGAGTAGGCCAGGACCAGCCCTGCCTGGCTGACACGCAGCAGGGGGTTGTGGATGGCAAGTACTGCCGTCCGGAGGAAGAGTCTTCTCTGCCCTTCCGAGAAGAACTTTCCAAAGACCTAAAACCAACAGGATGTGAGGCATTAGCACATTGCCCAGAGCCAGGCTCCAAATCATGGGGCTAGAACGGCATCTCCATCTAGTGGCCCCAGGAGGCAGCCACTGCAGGGGACCCAGCCACCCCCACTCCCTGAGCTGTCTCATGCCCTGGCAGAGTGTCCTTACCTCCCCCACCCTGGCTGTGTTCCTGTAGCCCAGGAGCCTCCTGTCCTGGTGCCAGTCCCAGCACCACAGGTCTTCGGCCTCATGGATGCTCAGCGCTGGGAAAGAGAGACACACACACATTTGTCATTCTGGTTGCAGTGCTTGTGTCCTTCCAATCCCATTGGTGGCTGCACAGTGGGCAGAGTGCTCGCTGCGTGCCTGGCCCAACAGACTTACAGGGGAGGGGTGTAGAACAGAGAAAGAGACAGACAGAGACTCATCCTCCAGCCGGGGTCAGTCTGAGAGAAATTGGCTGGGGTCCCAGTCTCACTCTTCTATCGGGTGCCATTTCCCAGCTGGGTTCCTTACCCCTCTGGTGCAGCAGCAGCTGGTAGAGCCGGTAAACCCCCTCCCTGGCCTGCCGGCTGATATCCTGGCCTGGGTCACTGATCAACAGAGCCAGCTGTGCCACGTGGTGACCCATCCTGGGGAATTCTGCTGAGTTCTAATGGAAGGGAGAGGGGACTCCATCAGCATTTTCCTGTCAGCTCCCAGTCCCCCGTGGGCCAGGACTCTCTTTTTCCCCTCAGCCCCTCTGCAGGAGATGCTAGAGAATAGAAGCTAGAGCTAGACCCTTAATTTCCTCTGCCCCCAAGGGAGCCTGGAGAACAGGGATATGGGCAGGGCCCTCCATGAGGACTTGCTTCCCCAGCTGCTCCAGGATGACAGGAAGGCATGAACCTGGAGCATGGTCCCCTTAAAAGCCCAGTCACCACTTAACCAGGACAAGAAGAACTTGACTCCAGCCAACCTCATTCTCTGCTCTGCCTCTGCCTCCCCAAGACGAACACTAATAACCCCCAACCCCTGCAGCAGCAGATCCTACAGCCAGTTGGAGCCAGGCGGACTCACCCATCCTGGTGGTGGGAGGGGAACAGGAGAAAGGACAAAAGAAGTAAGAGATGAAGAGAAAGGCAGGAGGGATAGTGGAAAAGGTAAAACAAAAAGGACAAACCCTAATGTCCCCAGTGATTGTATGGGACAAAATCCCAGGTGGGGAATAAAATTCTGCCACCTTAAACTAGTGTTTTCCATGCCTAGAATTCAGCTGGCACCGGATGGATCAGACTGAACAGGTTCCAAACCTCTCGGAGGTTCTTACCTTCTCAACAGGGACATCTGTTTTCTAGTAAAATCAGAAAAAGAAAAGGAGAAAACTCGAAAAAGGCTCCTCCTCGCGCTCACGTACGTGAACCCTAATACTCGCCCAGTCCTCAAAGAGAGACCTAGAGAAGGAGACTTGCTGAAGAAAAGCCAAAGGGGTCTCTGAAGTTTCCCTGGCCCTGCGCTCCGTCCTGCCTCGCTGATGTCAGCCTCCCTCTGTGAGGTCACCACCTCCCTAACACCTTTGACCAATAGGCTGAGGTCCTGCAAAAGGCCTTTGTGATGTCACTGCCACACCCACCCATCCCCTGAAGTGCTATTGTCCTGCCGCTGACCAGACACTTTGAAGGTTTGAGCTACTCTCTGTGGATCACCCCACTCAATGCGTGTTCATTCTAGGAAGCAAGCCGGCTAGACAGTACATCAGAGGCTGCTCCCAATGCTACACTCAGTTTTTCCAAAATTAGTAGACTTTATGACCAGAAGAGACCTTTAGAGCATCTAATCTAACCCCCTGCATATTATGGGCTTCCGGTATAGCACAAAAGTTACTTTTTTGGAAAACACATTCCAGACCTCCAAGATAAAATGATAAGGCGTATCATTGAACAGGGAAATCTGTTTTCTAGTAAAATCAGTAAAAGGAAAGGAGAAAACTCGAAAAAGGCTCCTCCTCGCCCGATCAGTTGGTGAGAAATACTGAAAATACGAAATTCATTCCTGAGCTGTCCTTGGGACAAATGTCTCAAGGATTCGTCATCTAAATGCCTTTAGGCTGCACAGCTAGTGGTTTGGAAGAGGTCGGTAGCTGAGAAAGGTGAAAAAAGAGAAATTCATTCCTGTGCTGTCCTAGTGAAAAATTTCTCAAGGACTCATGCTTGAAAAGTCACTAGTGAGCACTGCTCCTGATCTGGACTAGATTGCCTCGTGAGAGACGACAAATGAGACTTTCGTTGCTGACTGTTCTAAAGAGTTATTGCTCAAGGAATGATGCTTCAAAAGCCATTACGATGAACGGCTAGGAGTTTGGAAGACATCGGATGGAGAGAAACACTTAAAATGAGATTTTTCATTTCTGAGGTGTGCTATTGTGACAACGTTCTCAAGGAATCTTTCTGTCAAAGCCATTAAGATGCACTGCTAATGGTTGCGGAGAGATCGGTTCATGCGAAACAGGTGAAGCGGTTCAATGGGGCCCTAAAGATGCTGCTGAAAACCATTATGGTCCAGTACCCCCAGGACTGGGACAAGTTATTTACGCCACCTGCTGTTCGCAAAGAGGGAAGTGCCCCAGGAATGCAGAGGCATTTCCCCGTTCGAATTGCTGTATGGGAGGAGAGTGAGAGGACCCCTCGACTTCATGAGGGATGAGTGGGAGGGGTAATCCTCTTCTGGGGGAAAAATCAGTGGTGGACTATGTACTGATTTACTGGGAAAAGCTCATGGGCTTGGCTAGAGGAAATCTAGCAAGGGCACAAAGGAAGCAGAAGGACTGGTACGACCGCTCAGCATGTGCCCACCCCTAGTCTACCGGGGACCAGGTGATGCTTCTCGTCTCTGTGAGGAAGAACAAGAACTATTGAGTCCTGTGATGTGCTTGGGGCACAGTTCTCTAGGAATCTTCATCTAAAAGCCATTAGAATGCACTGCTCGTGTTTAGGAAGATACCGGTTATTAGAAAGACAAAACAAGATAAATTCCGTCCTACTTGTGCTAGTGACAAATTTCTCTTGGACTCTTCATCTAAATATCATTAGACTGCACGGCTAATATTTAGAAAGAGACGTGTAGGTGACAAAGACAAACCAAACAGCTAATTATTGATCCGTGCTAGGGACAAATGTCTCAAGGAAACCTCGCCTGGAAGACATGAGGATGTACTTTTAATGGTTTAGCGAGCTCGGTTCGTGAGAAAGGCCAAAAAAATGAGACTTTCATTCCTGATTTGTGCTAGAGATAAATTTCTCAAGGCAGCATGCTGCGAAACGCATTAGGATGCTTTCTTAATGTTTCGGTTCCATCAGTTAATGAGAAAGAAGAAAAATCACAAATTCATTCCTGTTCTGTGCTAGCCATACATTTCTCAAGGATTCATGCTTGAAAAGTCGTTAGGATGGATTGTTAATGGTTTCGAAGCGCTCAGTTGGTGAGAAATACTGAAAATACGAAATTCATTCCTGAGCTGTGCTTGGGACAAATGTCTCAAGGATTCTTCATCTAAATGCCTTTAGGCTGCACAGCTAGTGGTTTGGAAGAGGTCAGTAGCTGAGAAAGGTGAAAAAAGAGAAATTCATTCCTGTGCTGTCCTAGTGAAAAATTTCTCAAGGACTCATGCTTGAAAAGTCACTAGTGAGCACTGCTCCTGATTTGGACTAGATCGCCTCGTGAGAGACGACAAATGAGACTTTCGTTGCTGACTGTGCTAAGGAGTTATTGCTCAAGGAATGATGCTTCAAAAGCCATTACGATGAACGGCTAGGAGTTTGGAAGACATCGGCTGGAGAGAAACACTTAAAATGAGATTTTTCATTTCTGAGGTGTGCTATTGTGACAACGTTCTCAAGGAATCTTTCTGTCAAAGCCATTAAGATGCACTGCTAATGGTTGCGGAGAGATCGGTTCATGCGAAACAGGTGAAGAGGTTCAATGGGGCCCTAAAGATGCTGCTGAAAACCATTATGGTCCAGTACCCCCAGGACTGGGACAAGTTATTTACGCCACCTGCTGTTCGCAAAGAGGGAAGTGTCCCAGGAATGCAGAGGCATTTCCCCGTTCGAATTGCTGTATGGGAGGAGAGTGAGAGGACCCCTCGACTTCATGAGGGATGAGTGGGAGGGGTAATCCTCTTCTGGGGGAAAAATCAGTGGTGGAGTATGTACTGATTTACTGGGAAAAGCTCATGGGCTTGGCTAGAGGAAATCTAGCAAGGGCACAAAGGAAGCAGAAGGACTGGTACGACCGCTCAGCATGTGCCCACCCCTCGTCTACCGGGGACCAGGTGATGCTTCTCGTCTCTGTGAGGAAGAACAAGAACTATTGAGTCCTGTGATGTGCTTGGGGCACAGTTCTCTAGGAATCTTCATCTAAAAGCCATTAGAATGCACTGCTCGTGTTTAGGAAGAGACCGGTTATTAGAAAGACAAAACAAGATAAATTCCGTCCTACTTGTGCTAGTGACAAATTTCTCTTGGACTCTTCATCTAAATGTCATTAGACTGCACGGCTAATATTTAGAAAGAGACGTGTAGGTGAGAAAGACAAACCAAACAGCTAATTATTGATCCGTGCTAGGGACAAATGTCTCAAGGAAACCTCGCCTGGAAGACATGAGGATGTACTTTTACTGGTTTAGCAAGCTCGGTTCGTGAGAAAGGCCAAAAAAATGAGAATTTCATTCCTGATTTGTGCTAGAGAGAAATGTTTCAAAGCATCATAGTGCAAATCACATTTTTTGGAAGACATCGGTGTATGAGAAAGACGAAAAATTATAAATTCACAAATTTCACAAGGAGTCATGTTGTGGTACTGATTTGGAAGAGATCGGTTCATGAGAAAGAGGAAAGATGAGAATTTCATTTCTGAGCTCTGCTAGGGCCAAATTTCTCAAGGACTAATCCTTCAAAAGCCATTACGATAGACTGTTAATCGTTTGTAAGTGATCGTTTCGCGAGAAAGACGAACAAGAGAATTTTGTTCCTGATCTCTCGTAGGGACAAATGTCCCTAAGACTCCTCTCTGAAAGCCCTGAAGATGCCCTGCTGATTGTTTCGGAGACATCGAGTCATGAGAAAGAAGAGAAATGTGAATTTCATTCCTGACAGCGCTAGGTATACATTTCTCAAGGAATCATGCTCAAAAAGCCATTACGATAGACTGGACATGGTTTTTAAGAGATCGGTTCGTGAGAAAGACGAAAAAGAGAAATGAATTCTTGTTCTCTGCTGGGGACCAATTGCTCAATTAATCATGCTTCGAAAGCAATTAGGATGCTCTGCCAATGGTTTGGAAGCCATCAGTTCCAGAGAAAGAGAACAAAATGACTTAACTATGACTGATCCGTGCTAAGGACAAATTTCTCAAAGAATTCTCATCTAAAAGTCATTGGGCTGCTTGCTTATGGTTTGGAAGAAATCGGTTCATGAGAAAGATGAAAAAAGAGGAATTAATTGCTGATCTGCTCTAGTTACAAATTTCTCAAGGAATCAAACTTCTAAAGCCTAATGTACTGCTACTGGTTTGGAAGAACTCGGTTCGTGAGGAAGACGAAACATGAGAATTTCATTCCTGAGCTGTGCTTGGGACAAATGTCTCAAGGATTCTTCATCTAAGTGCCTTTAGGCTGCACAGCTAGTGGTTTGGAAGAGGTCGGTAGCTGAGAATGGTGAAAAAAGAGAAATTCATTCCTGTGCTGTCCTAGTGAAAAATTTCTCAAGGACTCATGCTTGAAAAGTCACTAGTGAGCACTGCTCCTGATTTGGACTAGATGGCCTCGTGAGAGACGACAAATGAGACTTTCGTTGCTGACTGTGCTAAGGAGTTATTGCTCAAGGAATGATGCTTCAAAAGCCATTACGATGAACGGCTAAGAGTTTGGAAGACATCGGCTGGAGAGAAACACTTAAAATGAGATTTTTCATTTCTGAGGTGTGCTATTGTGACAACGTTCTCAAGGAATCTTTCTGTCAAAGCCATTAAGATGCACTGCTAATGGTTGCGGAGAGATCGGTTCATGCGAAACAGGTGAAGCGGTTCAATGGGGCCCTAAAGATGCTGCTGAAAACCATTATGGTCCAGTACCCCCAGGACTGGGACAAGTTATTTACGCCACCTGCTGTTCGCAAAGAGGGAAGTGCCCCAGGAATGCAGAGGCATTTCCCCGTTCGAATTGCTGTATGGGAGGAGAGTGAGAGGACCCCTCGACTTCATGAGGGATGAGTGGGAGGGGTAATCCTCTTCTGGGGGAAAAATCAGTGGTGGACTATGTACTGATTTACTGGGAAAAGCTCATGGGCTTGGCTAGAGGAAATCTAGCAAGGGCACAAAGGAAGCAGAAGGACTGGTACGACCGCTCAGCATGTGCCCACCCCTAGTCTACCGGGGACCAGGTGATGCTTCTCGTCTCTGTGAGGAAGAACAAGAACTATTGAGTCCTGTGATGTGCTTGGGGCACAGTTCTCTAGGAATCTTCATCTAAAAGCCATTAGAATGCACTGCTCGTGTTTAGGAAGAGACCGGTTATTAGAAAGACAAAACAAGATAAATTCCGTCCTACTTGTGCTAGTGACAAATTTCTCTTGGACTCTTCATCTAAATGTCATTAGACTGCACGGCTAATATTTAGAAAGAGACGTGTAGGTGACAAAGACAAACCAAACAGCTAATTATTGATCCGTGCTAGGGACAAATGTCTGAAGGAAACCTCGCCTGGAAGACATGAGGATGTACTTTTAATGGTTTAGCGAGCTCGGTTCGTGAGAAAGGCCCAAAAAATGAGACTTTCATTCCTGATTTGTGCTAGAGGTAAATTTCTCAAGGCAGCATGCGGCGAAACGCATTAGGATGCTTTCTTAATGTTTCGGTTCCATCAGTTAATGAGAAAGAAGAAAAATCACAAATTCATTCCTGTTCTGTGCTAGCCATACATTTCTCAAGGATTCATGCTTGAAAAGTCGTTAGGATGGATTGTTAATGGTTTCGAAGCGCTCAGTTGGTGAGAAATACTGAAAATACGAAATTCATTCCTGAGCTGTGCTTGGGACAAATGTCTCAAGGATTCTTCATCTAAATGCCTTTAGGCTGCACAGCTAGTGGTTTGGAAGAGGTCAGTAGCTGAGAAAGGTGAAAAAAGAGAAATTCATTCCTGTGCTGTCCTAGTGAAAAATTTCTCAAGGACTCATGCTTGAAAAGTCTCTAGTGAGCACTGCTCCTGATTTGGACTAGATCGCCTCGTGAGAGACGACAAATGAGACTTTCGTTGCTGACTGTGCTAAGGAGTTATTGCTCAAGGAATGATGCTTCAAAAGCCATTACGATGAACGGCTAGGAGTTTGGAAGACATCGGCTGGAGAGAAACACTTAAAATGAGATTTTTCATTTCTGAGGTGTGCTATTGTGACAACGTTCTCAAGGAATCTTTCTGTCAAAGCCATTAAGATGCACTGCTAATGGTTGCGGAGAGATCGGTTCATGCGAAACAGGTGAAGAGGTTCAATGGGGCCCTAAAGATGCTGCTGAAAACCATTATGGTCCAGTACCCCCAGGACTGGGACAAGTTATTTACGCCACCTGCTGTTCGCAAAGAGGGAAGTGTCCCAGGAATGCAGAGGCATTTCCCCGTTCGAATTGCTGTATGGGAGGAGAGTGAGAGGACCCCTCGACTTCATGAGGGATGAGTGGGAGGGGTAATCCTCTTCTGGGGGAAAAATCAGTGGTGGAGTATGTACTGATTTACTGGGAAAAGCTCATGGGCTTGGCTAGAGGAAATCTAGCAAGGGCACAAAGGAAGCAGAAGGACTGGTACGACCGCTCAGCATGTGCCCACCCCTCGTCTACCGGGGACCAGGTGATGCTTCTCGTCTCTGTGAGGAAGAACAAGAACTATTGAGTCCTGTGATGTGCTTGGGGCACAGTTCTCTAGGAATCTTCATCTAAAAGCCATTAGAATGCACTGCTCGTGTTTAGGAAGAGACCGGTTATTAGAAAGACAAAACAAGATAAATTCCGTCCTACTTGTGCTAGTGACAAATTTCTCTTGGACTCTTCATCTAAATGTCATTAGACTGCACGGCTAATATTTAGAAAGAGACGTGTAGGTGAGAAAGACAAACCAAACAGCTAATTATTGATCCGTGCTAGGGACAAATGTCTCAAGGAAACCTCGCCTGGAAGACATGAGGATGTACTTTTAATGGTTTAGCAAGCTCGGTTCGTGAGAAAGGCCAAAAAAATGAGAATTTCATTCCTGATTTGTGCTAGAGAGAAATGTTTCAAAGCATCATAGTGCAAATCGCATTTTTTGGAAGACATCGGTGTATGAGAAAGACGAAAAATTATAAATTCACAAATTTCACAAGGAGTCATGTTGTGGTACTGATTTGGAAGAGATCGGTTCATGAGAAAGAGGAAAGATGAGAATTTCATTTCTGAGCTCTGCTAGGGCCAAATTTCTCAAGGACTAATCCTTCAAAAGCCATTACGATAGACTGTTAATCGTTTGTAAGTGATCGTTTCGCGAGAAAGACAAACAAGAGAATTTTGTTCCTGATCTCTCGTAGGGACAAATGTCCCTAAGACTCCTCTCTGAAAGCCCTGAAGATGCCCTGCTGATTGTTTCGGAGACATCGAGTCATGAGAAAGAAGAGAAATGTGAATTTCATTCCTGACAGCGCTAGGTATACATTTCTCAAGGAATCATGCTCAAAAAGCCATTACGATAGACTGGACATGGTTTTTAAGAGATCGGTTCGTGAGAAAGACGAAAAAGAGAAATGAATTCTTGTTCTCTGCTGGGGACCAATTGCTCAATTAATCATGCTTCGAAAGCAATTAGGATGCTCTGCCAATGGTTTGGAAGCCATCAGTTCCAGAGAAAGAGAACAAAATGACTTAACTATGACTGATCCGTGCTAAGGACAAATTTCTCAAAGAATTCTCATCTAAAAGTCATTGGGCTGCTTGCTTATGGTTTGGAAGAAATCGGTTCATGAGAAAGATGAAAAATGAGGAATTAATTGCTGATCTGCTCTAGTTACAAATTTCTCAAGGAATCAAACTTCTAAAGCCTAATGTACTGCTACTGGTTTGGAAGAACTCGGTTCGTGAGGAAGACGAAACATGAGAATTTCATTCCTGAGCTGTGCTTGGGACAAATGTCTCAAGGATTCTTCATCTAAGTGCCTTTAGGCTGCACAGCTAGTGGTTTGGAAGAGGTCGGTAGCTGAGAATGGTGAAAAAAGAGAAATTCATTCCTGTGCTGTCCTAGTGAAAAATTTCTCAAGGACTCATGCTTGAAAAGTCACTAGTGAGCACTGCTCCTGATTTGGACTAGATGGCCTCGTGAGAGACGACAAATGAGACTTTCGTTGCTGACTGTGCTAAGGAGTTATTGCTCAAGGAATGATGCTTCAAAAGCCATTACGATGAACGGCTAAGAGTTTGGAAGACATCGGCTGGAGAGAAACACTTAAAATGAGATTTTTCATTTCTGAGGTGTGCTATTGTGACAACGTTCTCAAGGAATCTTTGTGTCAAAGCCATTAAGATGCACTGCTAATGGTTGCGGAGAGATCGGTTCATGCGAAACAGGTGAAGCGGTTCAATGGGGCCCTAAAGATGCTGCTGAAAACCATTATGGTCCAGTACCCCCAGGACTGGGACAAGTTATTTACGCCACCTGCTGTTAGCAAAGAGGGAAGTGCCCCAGGAATGCAGAGGCATTTCCCCGTTCGAATTGCTGTATGGGAGGAGAGTGAGAGGACCCCTCGACTTCATGAGGGATGAGTGGGAGGGGTAATCCTCTTCTGGGGGAAAAATCAGTGGTGGACTATGTACTGATTTACTGGGAATAGCTCATGGGCTTGGCTAGAGGAAATCTAGCAAGGGCACAAAGGAAGCAGAAGGACTGGTACGACCGCTCAGCATGTGCCCACCCCTCGTCTACCGGGGACCAGGTGATGCTTCTCGTCTCTGTGAGCAAGAACAAGAACTATTGAGTCCTGTGATGTGCTTGGGGCACAGTTCTCTAGGAATCTTCATCTAAAAGCCATTAGAATGCACTGCTCGTCTTTAGGAAGAGACCGGTTATTAGAAAGACAAAACAAGATAAATTCCATCCTACTTGTGCTAGTGACAAATTTCTCTTGGACTCTTCATCTAAATGTCATTAGACTGCACGGCTAATATTTAGAAAGAGACGTGTAGGTGAGAAAGACAAACCAAACAGCTAATTATAAATCCGTGCTAGGGACAAATGTCTCAAGGAAACCTCGCCTGGAAGACATGAGGATGTACTTTTAATGGTTTAGCGATCTCGGTTCGTGAGAAAGGCCAAAAAATGAGACTTTCATTCCTGATTTGTGCTAGAGATAAATTGCTCAAGGCAGCATGCTGCAAAACGCATTAGGATGCTTTCTTAATGTTTCGGTTCCATCAGTTAATGAGAAAAAAGAAAAATCACAAATTCATTCCTGTTCTGTGCTAGCCATACATTTCTCAAGGATTCATGCTTGAAAAGTCGTTAGGATGGATTGTTAATGGTTTGGAAGCGCTCAGTTGGTGAGAAATACTGAAAATACGAAATTCATTCCTGAGCTGTGCTTGGGACAAATGTCTCAAGGATTCTTCATCTAAATGCCTTTAGGCTGCACAGCTAGTGGTTTGGAAGAGGTCGGTAGCTGAGAAAGGTGAAAAAAGAGAAATTCATTCCTGTGCTGTCCTAGTGAAAAATTTCTCAAGGACTCATGCTTGAAAAGTCACTAGTGAGCACTGCTCCTGATTTGGACTAGATGGCCTCGTGAGAGACGACAAATGAGACTTTCGTTGCTGACTGTGCTAAGGAGTTATTGCTCAAGGAATGATGCTTCAAAAGCCATTACGATGAACGGCTAGGAGTTTGGAAGACATCGGCTGGAGAGAAACACTTAAAATGAGATTTTTCATTTCTGAGGTGTGCTATTGTGACAACGTTCTCAAGGAATCTTTGTGTCAAAGCCATTAAGATGCACTGCTAATGGTTGCGGAGAGATCGGTTCATGCGAAACAGGTGAAGCGGTTCAATGGGGCCCTAAAGATGCTGCTGAAAACCATTATGGTCCAGTACCCCCAGGACTGGGACAAGTTATTTACGCCACCTGCTGTTCGCAAAGAGGGAAGTGCCCCAGGAATGCAGAGGCATTTCCCCGTTCGAATTGCTGTATGGGAGGAGAGTGAGAGGACCCCTCGACTTCATGAGGGATGAGTGGGAGGGGTAATCCTCTTCTGGGGGAAAAATCAGTGGTGGACTATGTACTGATTTACTGGGAAAAGCTCATGGGCTTGGCTAGAGGAAATCTAGCAAGGGCACAAAGGAAGCAGAAGGACTGGTACGACCGCTCAGCATGTGCCCACCCCTAGTCTACCGGGGACCAGGTGATGCTTCTCGTCTCTGTGAGGAAGAACAAGAACTATTGAGTCCTGTGATGTGCTTGGGGCACAGTTCTCTAGGAATCTTCATCTAAAAGCCATTAGAATGCACTGCTCGTGTTTAGGAAGAGACCGGTTATTAGAAAGACAAAACAAGATAAATTCCGTCCTACTTGTGCTAGTGACAAATTTCTCTTGGACTCTTCATCTAAATATCATTAGACTGCACGGATAATATTTAGAAAGAGACGTGTAGGTGAGAAAGACAAACCAAACACCTAATTATTGATCCGTGCTAGGGACAAATAGCTCAAGGAAACCTCGACTGGAAGACATGAGGATGTACTTTTACTGGTTTAGCGAGCTCGGTTCGTGAGAAAGGCCAAAAAAATGAGAATTTGATTCCTGATTTGTGCTAGAGAGAAATCTTTCAAAGCATCATAGTGCAAATCGCATTTTTTGGAAGACATCGGTGTATGAGAAAGACGAAAAATTATAAATTCACAAATTTCACAAGGAGTCATGTTGTGGTACTGATTTGGAAGAGATCGGTTCATGAGAAAGAGGAAAGATGAGAATTTCATTTCTGAGCTCTGCTAGGGCCAAATTTCTCAAGGACTAATCCTTCAAAAGCCATTACGATAGACTGTTAATCGTTTGTAAGTGATCGTTTCGCGAGAAAGACGAACAAGAGAATTTTGTTCCTGATCTCTCGTAGGGACAAATGTCCCTAAGACTCCTCTCTGAAAGCCCTGAAGATGCCCTGCTGATTGTTTCGGAGACATCGAGTCATGAGAAAGAAGAGAAATGCGAATTTCATTCCTGACAGCGCTAGGTATAAATTTATCAAGGAATCATGCTCAAAAAGCCATTACGATAGACTGGACATGGTTTTTAAGAGATCGGTTCGTGAGAAAGACGAAAAAGAGAAATGAATTCTTGTTCTCTGCTGGGGACCAATTGCTCAATTAATCATGCTTCGAAAGCAATTAGGATGCTCTGCCAATGGTTTGGAAGCCATCAGTTCCAGAGAAAGAGAACAAAATGACTTAATTATGACTGATCCATGCTAAGGACAAATTTCTCAAAGAATCCTCATCTAAAAGTCATTGGGCTGCTTGCTTATGGTTTGGAAGAAATCGGTTCATGAGAAAGACGAAAAATGAGAAATTAATTGCTGATCTGCTCTAGTTACAAATTTCTCAAGGAATCAAACTTCTAAAGCCTAATGTACTGCTACTGGTTTGGAAGAACTCGATTCGTGAGGAAGACGAAACCTGAGAATTTCATTCCTGAGCTGTGCTTGGGACAAATGTCTCAAGGATTCTTCATCTAAGTGCCTTTAGGCTGCACAGCTAGTGGTTTGGAAGAGGTCGGTAGCTGAGAAAGGTGAAAAAAAAGAAATTCATTCCTGTGCTGTCCTAGTGAAAAATTTCTCAAGGACTCATGCTTGAAAAGTCACTAGTGAGCACTGCTCCTGATTTGGACTAGATGGCCTCGTGAGAGACGACAAATGAGACTTTCGTTGCTGACTGTGCTAAGGAGTTATTGCTCAAGGAATGATGCTTCAAAAGCCATTACGATGAACGGCTAGGAGTTTGGAAGACATCGGCTGGAGAGAAACACTTAAAATGAGATTTTTCATTTCTGAGGTGTGCTATTGTGACAACGTTCTCAAGGAATCTTTGTGTCAAAGCCATTAAGATGCACTGCTAATGGTTGCGGAGAGATCGGTTCATGCGAAACAGGTGAAGCGGTTCAATGGGGCCCTAAAGATGCTGCTGAAAACCATTATGGTCCAGTACCCCCAGGACTGGGACAAGTTATTTACGCCACCTGCTGTTCGCAAAGAGGGAAGTGCCCCAGGAATGCAGAGGCATTTCCCCGTTCGAATTGCTGTATGGGAGGAGAGTGAGAGGACCCCTCGACTTCATGAGGGATGAGTGGGAGGGGTAATCCTCTTCTGGGGGAAAAATCAGTGGTGGACTATGTACTGATTTACTGGGAAAAGCTCATGGGCTTGGCTAGAGGAAATCTAGCAAGGGCACAAAGGAAGCAGAAGGACTGGTACGACCGCTCAGCATGTGCCCACCCCTAGTCTACCGGGGACCAGGTGATGCTTCTCGTCTCTGTGAGGAAGAACAAGAACTATTGAGTCCTGTGATGTGCTTGGGGCACAGTTCTCTAGGAATCTTCATCTAAAAGCCATTAGAATGCACTGCTCGTGTTTAGGAAGAGACCGGTTATTAGAAAGACAAAACAAGATAAATTCCGTCCTACTTGTGCTAGTGACAAATTTCTCTTGGACTCTTCATCTAAATATCATTAGACTGCACGGCTAATATTTAGAAAGAGACGTGTAGGTGACAAAGACAAACCAAACAGCTAATTATTGATCCGTGCTAGGGACAAATGTCTCAAGGAAACCTCGCCTGGAAGACATGAGGATGTACTTTTAATGGTTTAGCGAGCTCGGTTCGTGAGAAAGGCCAAAAAAATGAGACTTTCATTCCTGATTTGTGCTAGAGAGAAATGTTTCAAAGCATCATAGTGCAAATCGCATTTTTTGGAAGACATCGGTGTATGAGAAAGACGAAAAATTATAAATTCACAAATTTCACAAGGAGTCATGTTGTGGTACTGATTTGGAAGAGATCGGTTCATGAGAAAGAGGAAAGATGAGAATTTCATTTCTGAGCTCTGCTAGGGCCAAATTTCTCAAGGACTAATCCTTCAAAAGCCATTACGATAGACTGTTAATCGTTTGTAAGTGATCGTTTCGCGAGAAAGACGAACAAGAGAATTTTGTTCCTGATCTCTCGTAGGGACAAATGTCCCTAAGACTCCTCTCTGAAAGCCCTGAAGATGCCCTGCTGATTGTTTCGGAGACATCGAGTCATGAGAAAGAAGAGAAATGTGAATTTCATTCCTGACAGCGCTAGGTATACATTTCTCAAGGAATCATGCTCAAAAAGCCATTACGATAGACTGGACATGGTTTTTAAGAGATCGGTTCGTGAGAAAGACGAAAAAGAGAAATGAATTCTTGTTCTCTGCTGGGGACCAATTGCTCAATTAATCATGCTTCGAAAGCAATTAGGATGCTCTGCCAATGGTTTGGAAGCCATCAGTTCCAGAGAAAGAGAACAAAATGACTTAACTATGACTGATCCGTGCTAAGGACAAATTTCTCAAAGAATTCTCATCTAAAAGTCATTGGGCTGCTTGCTTATGGTTTGGAAGAAATCGGTTCATGAGAAAGATGAAAAAAGAGGAATTAATTGCTGATCTGCTCTAGTTACAAATTTCTCAAGGAATCAAACTTCTAAAGCCTAATGTACTGCTACTGGTTTGGAAGAACTCGGTTCGTGAGGAAGACGAAACATGAGAATTTCATTCCTGAGCTGTGCTTGGGACAAATGTCTCAAGGATTCTTCATCTAAGTGCCTTTAGGCTGCACAGCTAGTGGTTTGGAAGAGGTCGGTAGCTGAGAATGGTGAAAAAAGAGAAATTCATTCCTGTGCTGTCCTAGTGAAAAATTTCTCAAGGACTCATGCTTGAAAAGTCACTAGTGAGCACTGCTCCTGATTTGGACTAGATGGCCTCGTGAGAGACGACAAATGAGACTTTCGTTGCTGACTGTGCTAAGGAGTTATTGCTCAAGGAATGATGCTTCAAAAGCCATTACGATGAACGGCTAAGAGTTTGGAAGACATCGGCTGGAGAGAAACACTTAAAATGAGATTTTTCATTTCTGAGGTGTGCTATTGTGACAACGTTCTCAAGGAATCTTTCTGTCAAAGCCATTAAGATGCACTGCTAATGGTTGCGGAGAGATCGGTTCATGCGAAACAGGTGAAGCGGTTCAATGGGGCCCTAAAGATGCTGCTGAAAACCATTATGGTCCAGTACCCCCAGGACTGGGACAAGTTATTTACGCCACCTGCTGTTCGCAAAGAGGGAAGTGCCCCAGGAATGCAGAGGCATTTCCCCGTTCGAATTGCTGTATGGGAGGAGAGTGAGAGGACCCCTCGACTTCATGAGGGATGAGTGGGAGGGGTAATCCTCTTCTGGGGGAAAAATCAGTGGTGGACTATGTACTGATTTACTGGGAAAAGCTCATGGGCTTGGCTAGAGGAAATCTAGCAAGGGCACAAAGGAAGCAGAAGGACTGGTACGACCGCTCAGCATGTGCCCACCCCTAGTCTACCGGGGACCAGGTGATGCTTCTCGTCTCTGTGAGGAAGAACAAGAACTATTGAGTCCTGTGATGTGCTTGGGGCACAGTTCTCTAGGAATCTTCATCTAAAAGCCATTAGAATGCACTGCTCGTGTTTAGGAAGATACCGGTTATTAGAAAGACAAAACAAGATAAATTCCGTCCTACTTGTGCTAGTGACAAATTTCTCTTGGACTCTTCATCTAAATGTCATTAGACTGCACGGCTAATATTTAGAAAGAGACGTGTAGGTGACAAAGACAAACCAAACAGCTAATTATTGATCCGTGCTAGGGACAAATGTCTCAAGGAAACCTCGCCTGGAAGACATGAGGATGTACTTTTAATGGTTTAGCGAGCTCGGTTCGTGAGAAAGGCCAAAAAAATGAGACTTTCATTCCTGATTTGTGCTAGAGGTAAATTTCTCAAGGCAGCATGCGGCGAAACGCATTAGGATGCTTTCTTAATGTTTCGGTTCCATCAGTTAATGAGAAAGAAGAAAAATCACAAATTCATTCCTGTTCTGTGCTAGCCATACATTTCTCAAGGATTCATGCTTGAAAAGTCGTTAGGATGGATTGTTAATGGTTTCGAAGCGCTCAGTTGGTGAGAAATACTGAAAATACGAAATTCATTCCTGAGCTGTGCTTGGGACAAATGTCTCAAGGATTCTTCATCTAAATGCCTTTAGGCTGCACAGCTAGTGGTTTGGAAGAGGTCAGTAGCTGAGAAAGGTGAAAAAAGAGAAATTCATTCCTGTGCTGTCCTAGTGAAAAATTTCTCAAGGACTCATGCTTGAAAAGTCACTAGTGAGCACTGCTCCTGATTTGGACTAGATCGCCTCGTGAGAGACGACAAATGAGACTTTCGTTGCTGACTGTGCTAAGGAGTTATTGCTCAAGGAATGATGCTTCAAAAGCCATTACGATGAACGGCTAGGAGTTTGGAAGACATCGGCTGGAGAGAAACACTTAAAATGAGATTTTTCATTTCTGAGGTGTGCTATTGTGACAACGTTCTCAAGGAATCTTTCTGTCAAAGCCATTAAGATGCACTGCTAATGGTTGCGGAGAGATCGGTTCATGCGAAACAGGTGAAGAGGTTCAATGGGGCCCTAAAGATGCTGCTGAAAACCATTATGGTCCAGTACCCCCAGGACTGGGACAAGTTATTTACGCCACCTGCTGTTCGCAAAGAGGGAAGTGTCCCAGGAATGCAGAGGCATTTCCCCGTTCGAATTGCTGTATGGGAGGAGAGTGAGAGGACCCCTCGACTTCATGAGGGATGAGTGGGAGGGGTAATCCTCTTCTGGGGGAAAAATCAGTGGTGGACTATGTACTGATTTACTGGGAAAAGCTCATGGGCTTGGCTAGAGGAAATCTAGCAAGGGCACAAAGGAAGCAGAAGGACTGGTACGACCGCTCAGCATGTGCCCACCCCTCGTCTACCGGGGACCAGGTGATGCTTCTCATCTCTGTGAGGAAGAACAAGAACTATTGAGTCCTGTGATGTGCTTGGGGCACAGTTCTCTAGGAATCTTCATCTAAAAGCCATTAGAATGCACTGCTCGTGTTTAGGAAGAGACCGGTTATTAGAAAGACAAAACAAGATAAATTCCGTCCTACTTGTGCTAGTGACAAATTTCTCTTGGACTCTTCATCTAAATGTCATTAGACTGCACGGCTAATATTTAGAAAGAGACGTGTAGGTGAGAAAGACAAACCAAACAGCTAATTATTGATCCGTGCTAGGGACAAATGTCTCAAGGAAACCTCGCCTGGAAGACATGAGGATGTACTTTTAATGGTTTAGCAAGCTCGGTTCGTGAGAAAGGCCAAAAAAATGAGAATTTCATTCCTGATTTGTGCTAGAGAGAAATGTTTCAAAGCATCATAGTGCAAATCGCATTTTTTGGAAGACATCGGTGTATGAGAAAGACGAAAAATTATAAATTCACAAATTTCACAAGGAGTCATGTTGTGGTACTGATTTGGAAGAGATCGGTTCATGAGAAAGAGGAAAGATGAGAATTTCATTTCTGAGCTCTGCTAGGGCCAAATTTCTCAAGGACTAATCCTTCAAAAGCCATTACGATAGACTGTTAATCGTTTGTAAGTGATCGTTTCGCGAGAAAGACGAACAAGAGAATTTTGTTCCTGATCTCTCGTAGGGACAAATGTCCCTAAGACTCCTCTCTGAAAGCCCTGAAGATGCCCTGCTGATTGTTTCGGAGACATCGAGTCATGAGAAAGAAGAGAAATGTGAATTTCATTCCTGACAGCGCTAGGTATACATTTCTCAAGGAATCATGCTCAAAAAGCCATTACGATAGACTGGACATGGTTTTTAAGAGATCGGTTCGTGAGAAAGACGAAAAAGAGAAATGAATTCTTGTTCTCTGCTGGGGACCAATTGCTCAATTAATCATGCTTCGAAAGCAATTAGGATGCTCTGCCAATGGTTTGGAAGCCATCAGTTCCAGAGAAAGAGAACAAAATGACTTAACTATGACTGATCCGTGCTAAGGACAAATTTCTCAAAGAATTCTCATCTAAAAGTCATTGGGCTGCTTGCTTATGGTTTGGAAGAAATCGGTTCATGAGAAAGATGAAAAAAGAGGAATTAATTGCTGATCTGCTCTAGTTACAAATTTCTCAAGGAATCAAACTTCTAAAGCCTAATGTACTGCTACTGGTTTGGAAGAACTCGGTTCGTGAGGAAGACGAAACATGAGAATTTCATTCCTGAGCTGTGCTTGGGACAAATGTCTCAAGGATTCTTCATCTAAGTGCCTTTAGGCTGCACAGCTAGTGGTTTGGAAGAGGTCGGTAGCTGAGAATGGTGAAAAAAGAGAAATTCATTCCTGTGCTGTCCTAGTGAAAAATTTCTCAAGGACTCATGCTTGAAAAGTCACTAGTGAGCACTGCTCCTGATTTGGACTAGATGGCCTCGTGAGAGACGACAAATGAGACTTTCGTTGCTGACTGTGCTAAGGAGTTATTGCTCAAGGAATGATGCTTCAAAAGCCATTACGATGAACGGCTAAGAGTTTGGAAGACATCGGCTGGAGAGAAACACTTAAAATGAGATTTTTCATTTCTGAGGTGTGCTATTGTGACAACGTTCTCAAGGAATCTTTCTGTCAAAGCCATTAAGATGCACTGCTAATGGTTGCGGAGAGATCGGTTCATGCGAAACAGGTGAAGCGGTTCAATGGGGCCCTAAAGATGCTGCTGAAAACCATTATGGTCCAGTACCCCCAGGACTGGGACAAGTTATTTACGCCACCTGCTGTTCGCAAAGAGGGAAGTGCCCCAGGAATGCAGAGGCATTTCCCCGTTCGAATTGCTGTATGGGAGGAGAGTGAGAGGACCCCTCGACTTCATGAGGGATGAGTGGGAGGGGTAATCCTCTTCTGGGGGAAAAATCAGTGGTGGACTATGTACTGATTTACTGGGAAAAGCTCATGGGCTTGGCTAGAGGAAATCTAGCAAGGGCACAAAGGAAGCAGAAGGACTGGTACGACCGCTCAGCATGTGCCCACCCCTAGTCTACCGGGGACCAGGTGATGCTTCTCGTCTCTGTGAGGAAGAACAAGAACTATTGAGTCCTGTGATGTGCTTGGGGCACAGTTCTCTAGGAATCTTCATCTAAAAGCCATTAGAATGCACTGCTCGTGTTTAGGAAGATACCGGTTATTAGAAAGACAAAACAAGATAAATTCCGTCCTACTTGTGCTAGTGACAAATTTCTCTTGGACTCTTCATCTAAATGTCATTAGACTGCACGGCTAATGTTTAGAAAGAGACGTGTAGGTGACAAAGACAAACCAAACAGCTAATTATTGATCCGTGCTAGGGACAAATGTCTGAAGGAAACCTCGCCTGGAAGACATGAGGATGTACTTTTAATGGTTTAGCGAGCTCGGTTCGTGAGAAAGGCCAAAAAAATGAGACTTTCATTCCTGATTTGTGCTAGAGGTAAATTTCTCAAGGCAGCATGCGGCGAAACGCATTAGGATGCTTTCTTAATGTTTCGGTTCCATCAGTTAATGAGAAAGAAGAAAAATCACAAATTCATTCCTGTTCTGTGCTAGCCATACATTTCTCAAGGATTCATGCTTGAAAAGTCGTTAGGATGGATTGTTAATGGTTTCGAAGCGCTCAGTTGGTGAGAAATACTGAAAATACGAAATTCATTCCTGAGCTGTGCTTGGGACAAATGTCTCAAGGATTCTTCATCTAAATGCCTTTAGGCTGCACAGCTAGTGGTTTGGAAGAGGTCAGTAGCTGAGAAAGGTGAAAAAAGAGAAATTCATTCCTGTGCTGTCCTAGTGAAAAATTTCTCAAGGACTCATGCTTGAAAAGTCACTAGTGAGCACTGCTCCTGATTTGGACTAGATCGCCTCGTGAGAGACGACAAATGAGACTTTCGTTGCTGACTGTGCTAAGGAGTTATTGCTCAAGGAATGATGCTTCAAAAGCCATTACGATGAACGGCTAGGAGTTTGGAAGACATCGGCTGGAGAGAAACACTTAAAATGAGATTTTTCATTTCTGAGGTGTGCTATTGTGACAACGTTCTCAAGGAATCTTTCTGTCAAAGCCATTAAGATGCACTGCTAATGGTTGCGGAGAGATCGGTTCATGCGAAACAGGTGAAGAGGTTCAATGGGGCCCTAAAGATGCTGCTGAAAACCATTATGGTCCAGTACCCCCAGGACTGGGACAAGTTATTTACGCCACCTGCTGTTCGCAAAGAGGGAAGTGTCCCAGGAATGCAGAGGCATTTCCCCGTTCGAATTGCTGTATGGGAGGAGAGTGAGAGGACCCCTCGACTTCATGAGGGATGAGTGGGAGGGGTAATCCTCTTCTGGGGGAAAAATCAGTGGTGGACTATGTACTGATTTACTGGGAAAAGCTCATGGGCTTGGCTAGAGGAAATCTAGCAAGGGCACAAAGGAAGCAGAAGGACTGGTACGACCGCTCAGCATGTGCCCACCCCTCGTCTACCGGGGACCAGGTGATGCTTCTCGTCTCTGTGAGGAAGAACAAGAACTATTGAGTCCTGTGATGTGCTTGGGGCACAGTTCTCTAGGAATCTTCATCTAAAAGCCATTAGAATGCACTGCTCGTGTTTAGGAAGAGACCGGTTATTAGAAAGACAAAACAAGATAAATTCCGTCCTACTTGTGCTAGTGACAAATTTCTCTTGGACTCTTCATCTAAATGTCATTAGACTGCACGGCTAATATTTAGAAAGAGACGTGTAGGTGAGAAAGACAAACCAAACAGCTAATTATTGATCCGTGCTAGGGACAAATGTCTCAAGGAAACCTCGCCTGGAAGACATGAGGATGTACTTTTAATGGTTTAGCAAGCTCGGTTCGTGAGAAAGGCCAAAAAAATGAGAATTTCATTCCTGATTTGTGCTAGAGAGAAATGTTTCAAAGCATCATAGTGCAAATCGCATTTTTTGGAAGACATCGGTGTATGAGAAAGACGAAAAATTATAAATTCACAAATTTCACAAGGAGTCATGTTGTGGTACTGATTTGGAAGAGATCGGTTCATGAGAAAGAGGAAAGATGAGAATTTCATTTCTGAGCTCTGCTAGGGCCAAATTTCTCAAGGACTAATCCTTCAAAAGCCATTACGATAGACTGTTAATCGTTTGTAAGTGATCGTTTCGCGAGAAAGACGAACAAGAGAATTTTGTTCCTGATCTCTCGTAGGGACAAATGTCCCTAAGACTCCTCTCTGAAAGCCCTGAAGATGCCCTGCTGATTGTTTCGGAGACATCGAGTCATGAGAAAGAAGAGAAATGTGAATTTCATTCCTGACAGCGCTAGGTATACATTTCTCAAGGAATCATGCTCAAAAAGCCATTACGATAGACTGGACATGGTTTTTAAGAGATCGGTTCGTGAGAAAGACGAAAAAGAGAAATGAATTCTTGTTCTCTGCTGCGGACCAATTGCTCAATTAATCATGCTTCGAAAGCAATTAGGATGCTCTGCCAATGGTTTGGAAGCCATCAGTTCCAGAGAAAGAGAACAAAATGACTTAACTATGACTGATCCGTGCTAAGGACAAATTTCTCAAAGAATTCTCATCTAAAAGTCATTGGGCTGCTTGCTTATGGTTTGGAAGAAATCGGTTCATGAGAAAGATGAAAAAAGAGGAATTAATTGCTGATCTGCTCTAGTTACAAATTTCTCAAGGAATCAAACTTCTAAAGCCTAATGTACTGCTACTGGTTTGGAAGAACTCGGTTCGTGAGGAAGACGAAACATGAGAATTTCATTCCTGAGCTGTGCTTGGGACAAATGTCTCAAGGATTCTTCATCTAAGTGCCTTTAGGCTGCACAGCTAGTGGTTTGGAAGAGGTCGGTAGCTGAGAATGGTGAAAAAAGAGAAATTCATTCCTGTGCTGTCCTAGTGAAAAATTTCTCAAGGACTCATGCTTGAAAAGTCACTAGTGAGCACTGCTCCTGATTTGGACTAGATGGCCTCGTGAGAGACGACAAATGAGACTTTCGTTGCTGACTGTGCTAAGGAGTTATTGCTCAAGGAATGATGCTTCAAAAGCCATTACGATGAACGGCTAAGAGTTTGGAAGACATCGGCTGGAGAGAAACACTTAAAATGAGATTTTTCATTTCTGAGGTGTGCTATTGTGACAACGTTCTCAAGGAATCTTTGTGTCAAAGCCATTAAGATGCACTGCTAATGGTTGCGGAGAGATCGGTTCATGCGAAACAGGTGAAGCGGTTCAATGGGGCCCTAAAGATGCTGCTGAAAACCATTATGGTCCAGTACCCCCAGGACTGGGACAAGTTATTTACGCCACCTGCTGTTCGCAAAGAGGGAAGTGCCCCAGGAATGCAGAGGCATTTCCCCGTTCGAATTGCTGTATGGGAGGAGAGTGAGAGGACCCCTCGACTTCATGAGGGATGAGTGGGAGGGGTAATCCTCTTCTGGGGGAAAAATCAGTGGTGGACTATGTACTGATTTACTGGGAATAGCTCATGGGCTTGGCTAGAGGAAATCTAGCAAGGGCACAAAGGAAGCAGAAGGACTGGTACGACCGCTCAGCATGTGCCCACCCCTCGTCTACCGGGGACCAGGTGATGCTTCTCGTCTCTGTGAGCAAGAACAAGAACTATTGAGTCCTGTGATGTGCTTGGGGCACAGTTCTCTAGGAATCTTCATCTAAAAGCCATTAGAATGCACTGCTCGTCTTTAGGAAGAGACCGGTTATTAGAAAGACAAAACAAGATAAATTCCGTCCTACTTGTGCTAGTGACAAATTTCTCTTGGACTCTTCATCTAAATGTCATTAGACTGCACGGCTAATATTTAGAAAGAGACGTGTAGGTGAGAAAGACAAACCAAACAGCTAATTATAAATCCGTGCTAGGGACAAATGTCTCAAGGAAACCTCGCCTGGAAGACATGAGGATGTACTTTTAATGGTTTAGCGATCTCGGTTCGTGAGAAAGGCCAAAAAATGAGACTTTCATTCCTGATTTGTGCTAGAGATAAATTGCTCAAGGCAGCATGCCGCGAAACGCATTAGGATGCTTTCTTAATGTTTCGGTTCCATCAGTTAATGAGAAAAAAGAAAAATCACAAATTCATTCCTGTTCTGTGCTAGCCATACATTTCTCAAGGATTCATGCTTGAAAAGTCATTAGGATGGATTGTTAATGGTTTGGAAGCGCTCAGTTGGTGAGAAATACTGAAAATACGAAATTCATTCCTGAGCTGTGCTTGGGACAAATGTCTCAAGGATTCTTCATCTAAATGCCTTTAGGCTGCACAGCTAGTGGTTTGGAAGAGGTCGGTAGCTGAGAAAGGTGAAAAAAGAGAAATTCATTCCTGTGCTGTCCTAGTGAAAAATTTCTCAAGGACTCATGCTTGAAAAGTCACTAGTGAGCACTGCTCCTGATTTGGACTAGATGGCCTCGTGAGAGATGACAAATGAGACTTTCGTTGCTGACTGTGCTAAGGAGTTATTGCTCAAGGAATGATGCTTCAAAAGCCATTACGATGAACGGCTTGGAGTTTGGAAGACATCGGCTGGAGAGAAACACTTAAAATGAGATTTTTCATTTCTGAGGTGTGCTATTGTGACAACGTTCTCAAGGAATCTTTGTGTCAAAGCCATTAAGATGCACTGCTAATGGTTGCGGAGAGATCGGTTCATGCGAAACAGGTGAAGCGGTTCAATGGGGCCCTAAAGATGCTGCTGAAAACCATTATGGTCCAGTACCCCCAGGACTGGGACAAGTTATTTACGCCACCTGCTGTTCGCAAAGAGGGAAGTGTCCCAGGAATGCAGAGGCATTTACCCGTTCGAATTGCTGTATGGGAGGAGAGTGAGAGGACCCCTCGACTTCATGAGGGATGAGTGGGAGGGGTAATCCTCTTCTGGGGGAAAAATCAGTGGTGGACTATGTACTGATTTACTGGGAAAAGCTCATGGGCTTGGCTAGAGGAAATCTAGCAAGGGCACAAAGGAAGCAGAAGGACTGGTACGACCGCTCAGCATGTGCCCACCCCTCGTCTACCGGGGACCAGGTGATGCTTCTCGTCTCTGTGAGGAAGAACAAGAACTATTGAGTCCTCTGATGTGCTTGGGGCACAGTTCTCTAGGAATCTTCATTTAAAAGCCATTAGAATGCACTGCTCGTGTTTAGGAAGAGACCGGTTATTAGAAAGACAAAACAAGATAAATTCCGTCCTACTTGTGCTAGTGACAAATTTCTCTTGGACTCTTCATCTAAATATCATTAGACTGCACGGATAATATTTAGAAAGAGACGTGTAGGTGAGAAAGACAAACCAAACACCTAATTATTGATCCGTGCTAGGGACAAATAGCTCAAGGAAACCTCGACTGGAAGACATGAGGATGTACTTTTACTGGTTTAGCGAGCTCGGTTCGTGAGAAAGGCCAAAAAAATGAGAATTTGATTCCTGATTTGTGCTAGAGAGAAATCTTTCAAAGCATCATAGTGCAAATCGCATTTTTTGGAAGACATCGGTGTATGAGAAAGACGAAAAATTATAAATTCACAAATTTCACAAGGAGTCATGTTGTGGTACTGATTTGGAAGAGATCGGTTCATGAGAAAGAGGAAAGATGAGAATTTCATTTCTGAGCTCTGCTAGGGCCAAATTTCTCAAGGACTAATCCTTCAAAAGCCATTACGATAGACTGTTAATCGTTTGCAAGTGATCGTTTCGCGAGAAAGACGAACAAGAGAATTTTGTTCCTGATCTCTCGTAGGGACAAATGTCCCTAAGACTCCTCTTCTGAAAGCCCTGAAGATGCCCTGCTGATTGTTTCGGAGACATCGAGTCATGAGAAAGAAGAGAAATGCGAATTTCATTCCTGACAGCGCTAGGTATAAATTTCTCAAGGAATCATGCTCAAAAAGCCATTACGATAGACTGGACATGGTTTTTAAGAGATCGGTTCGTGAGAAAGACGAAAAAGAGAAATGAATTCTTGTTCTCTGCTGGGGACCAATTTCTCAATTAATCATGCTTCGAAAGCAATTAGGATGCTCTGCCAATGGTTTGGAAGCCATCAGTTCCAGAGAAAGAGAACAAAATGACTTAATTATGACTGATCCGTGCTAAGGACAAATTTCTCAAAGAATCCTCATCTAAAAGTCATTGGGCTGCTTGCTTATGGTTTGGAAGAAATCGGTTCATGAGAAAGACGAAAAATGAGAAATTAATTGCTGATCTGCTCTAGTTACAAATTTCTCAAGGAATCAAACTTCTAAAGCCTAATGTACTGCTACTGGTTTGGAAGAACTCGATTCGTGAGGAAGACGAAACATGAGAATTTCATTCCTGAGCTGTGCTTGGGACAAATGTCTCAAGGATTCTTCATCTAAGTGCCTTTAGGCTGCACAGCTAGTGGTTTGGAAGAGGTCGGTAGCTGAGAAAGGTGAAAAAAAAGAAATTCATTCCTGTGCTGTCCTAGTGAAAAATTTCTCAAGGACTCATGCTTGAAAAGTCACTAGTGAGCACTGCTCCTGATTTGGACTAGATGGCCTCGTGAGAGACGACAAATGAGACTTTCGTTGCTGACTGTGCTAAGGAGTTATTGCTCAAGGAATGATGCTTCAAAAGCCATTACGATGAACGGCTAGGAGTTTGGAAGACATCGGCTGGAGAGAAACACTTAAAATGAGATTTTTCATTTCTGAGGTGTGCTATTGTGACAACGTTCTCAAGGAATCTTTCTGTCAAAGCCATTAAGATGCACTGCTAATGGTTGCGGAGAGATCGGTTCATGCGAAACAGGTGAAGCGGTTCAATGGGGCCCTAAAGATGCTGCTGAAAACCATTATGGTCCAGTACCCCCAGGACTGGGACAAGTTATTTACGCCACCTGCTGTTCACAAAGAGGGAAGTGCCCCAGGAATGCAGAGGCATTTCCCCGTTCGAATTGCTGTATGGGAGGAGAGTGAGAGGACCCCTCGACTTCATGAGGGATGAGTGGGAGGGGTAATCCTCTTCTGGGGGAAAAATCAGTGGTGGACTATGTACTGATTTACTGGGAAAAGCTCATGGGCTTGGCTAGAGGAAATCTAGCAAGGGCACAAAGGAAGCAGAAGGACTGGTACGACCGCTCAGCATGTGCCCACCCCTAGTCTACCGGGGACCAGGTGATGCTTCTCGTCTCTGTGAGGAAGAACAAGAACTATTGAGTCCTGTGATGTGCTTGGGGCACAGTTCTCTAGGAATCTTCATCTAAAAGCCATTAGAATGCACTGCTCGTGTTTAGGAAGCGACCGGTTATTAGAAAGACAAAACAAGATAAATTCCGTCCTACTTGTGCTAGTGACAAATTTCTCTTGGACTCTTCATCTAAATATCATTAGACTGCACGGCTAATATTTAGAAAGAGACGTGTAGGTGAGAAAGACAAACCAAACACCTAATTATTGATCCGTGCTAGGGACAAATAGCTCAAGGAAACCTCGACTGGAAGACATGAGGATGTAATTTTACTGGTTTAGCGAGCTCGGTTCGTGAGAAAGGCCAAAAAAATGAGAATTTCATTCCTGATTTGTGCTAGAGAGAAATCTTTCAAAGCATCATAGTGCAAATCGCATTTTTTGGAAGACATCGGTGTATGAGAAAGACGAAAAATTATAAATTCACAAATTTCACAAGGAGTCATGTTGTGCTACTGATTTGGAAGAGATCGGTTCATGAAAAAGAGGAAAGATGAGAATTTCATTTCTGAGCTCTGCTAGGGCCAAATTTCTCAAGGACTAATCCTTCAAAAGCCATTACGATAGGCTGGTAATCGTTTGCAAGTGATCGTTTCGCGAGAAAGACGAACAAGAGAATTTTGTTCCTGATCTCTCGTAGGGACAAATGTCCCTAAGACTCCTCTCTGAAAGCCCTGAAGATGCCCTGCTGATTGTTTAGGAGACATCGAGTCATGAGAAAGAAGAGAAATGCGAATTTCATTCATGACAGCGCTAGGTATACATTTCTCAAGGAATCATGCTCAAAAAGCCATTACGATAGACTGGACATGGTTTTTAAGAGATCGGTTCGTGAGAAAGACGAAAAAGAGAAATGAATTCTTGTTCTCTGCTGGGGACCAATTGCTCAATTAATCATGCTTCGAAAGCAATTAGGATGCTCTGCCAATGGTTTGGAAGCCATCAGTTCCAGAGAAAGAGAACAAAATGACTTAACTATGACTGATCCGTGCTAAGGACAAATTTCTCAAAGAATTCTCATCTAAAAGTCATTGGGCTGCTTGCTTATGGTTTGGAAGAAATCGGTTCATGAGAAAGTTGAAAAATGAGGAATTAATTGCTGATCTGCTCTAGTTACAAATTTCTCAAGGAATCAAACTTCTAAAGCCTAATGTACTGCTACTGGTTTGGAAGAACTCGGTTCGTGAGGAAGACGAAACATGAGAATTTCATTCCTGAGCTGTGCTTGGGACAAATGTCTCAAGGATTCTTCATCTAAGTGCCTTTAGGCTGCACAGCTAGTGGTTTGGAAGAGGTCGGTAGCTGAGAAAGGTGAAAAAAGAGAAATTCATTCCTGTGCTGTCCTAGTGAAAAATTTCTCAAGGACTCATGCTTGAAAAGTCACTAGTGAGCACTGCTCCTGGTTTGGACTAGATGGCCTCGTGAGAGACGACAAATGAGACTTTCGTTGCTGACTGTGCTAAGGAGTTATTGCTCAAGGAATGATGCTTCAAAAGCCATTACGATGAACGGCTAAGAGTTTGGAAGACATCGGCTGGAGAGAAACACTTAAAATGAGATTTTTCATTTCTGAGGTGTGCTATTGTGACAACGTTCTCAAGGAATCTTTGTGTCAAAGCCATTAAGATGCACTGCTAATGGTTGCGGAGAGATCGGTTCATGCGAAACAGGTGAAGCGGTTCAATGGGGCCCTAAAGATGCTGCTGAAAACCATTATGGTCCAGTACCCCCAGGACTGGGACAAGTTATTTACGCCACCTGCTGTTAGCAAAGAGGGAAGTGCCCCAGGAATGCAGAGGCATTTCCCCGTTCGAATTGCTGTATGGGAGGAGAGTGAGAGGACCCCTCGACTTCATGAGGGATGAGTGGGAGGGGTAATCCTCTTCTGGGGGAAAAATCAGTGGTGGACTATGTACTGATTTACTGGGAATAGCTCATGGGCTTGGCTAGAGGAAATCTAGCAAGGGCACAAAGGAAGCAGAAGGACTGGTACGACCGCTCAGCATGTGCCCACCCCTCGTTCTCCGGGGACCAGGTGATGCTTCTCGTCTCTGTGAGCAAGAACAAGAACTATTGAGTCCTGTGATGTGCTTGGGGCACAGTTCTCTAGTAATCTTCATCTAAAAGCCATTAGAATGCACTGCTCGTCTTTAGGAAGAGACCGGTTATTAGAAAGACAAAACAAGATAAATTCCGTCCTACTTGTGCTAGTGACAAATTTCTCTTGGACTCTTCATCTAAATGTCATTAGACTGCACGGCTAATATTTAGAAAGAGACGTGTAGGTGAGAAAGACAAACCAAACAGCTAATTATAAATCGGTGCTAGGGACAAATGTCTCAAGGAAACCTCGCCTGGAAGACATGAGGATGTACTTTTACTGGTTTAGCGATCTCGGTTCGTGAGAAAGGCCAAAAAAATGAGAATTTCATTCCTGATTTGTGCTAGAGAGAAATCTTTCAAAGCATCATAGTGCAAATCGCATTTTTTGGAAGACATCGGTGTATGAGAAAGACGAAAAATTATAAATTCACAAATTTCACAAGGAGTCATGTTGTGGTACTGATTTGGAAGAGATCGGTTCATGAGAAAGAGGAAAGATGAGAATTTCATTTCTGAGCTCTGCTAGGGCCAAATTTCTCAAGGACTAATCCTTCAAAAGCCATTACGATAGACTGTTAATCGTTTGCAAGTGATCGTTTCGCGAGAAAGACGAACAAGAGAATTTTGTTCCTGATCTCTCGTAGGGACAAATGTCCCTAAGACTCCTCTTCTGAAAGCCCTGAAGATGCCCTGCTGATTGTTTCGGAGACATCGAATCATGAGAAAGAAGAGAAATGCGAATTTCATTCCTGACAGCGCTAGGTATAAATTTCTCAAGGAATCATGCTCAAAAAGCCATTACGATAGACTGGACATGGTTTTTAAGAGATCGGTTCGTGGGAAAGACGAAAAAGAGAAATGAATTCTTGTTCTCTGCTGGGGACCAATTTCTCAATTAATCATGCTTCGAAAGCAATTAGGATGCTCTGCCAATGGTTTGGAAGCCATCAGTTCCAGAGAAAGAGAACAAAATGACTTAATTATGACTGATCCGTGCTAAGGACAAATTTCTCAAAGAATCCTCATCTAAAAGTCATTGGGCTGCTTGCTTATGGTTTGGAAGAAATCGGTTCATGAGAAAGACGAAAAATGAGAAATTAATTGCTGATCTGCTCTAGTTACAAATTTCTCAAGGAATCAAACTTCTAAAGCCTAATGTACTGCTACTGGTTTGGAAGAACTCGATTCGTGAGGAAGACGAAACATGAGAATTTCATTCCTGAGCTGTGCTTGGGACAAATGTCTCAAGGATTCTTCATCTAAGTGCCTTTAGGCTGCACAGCTAGTGGTTTGGAAGAGGTCGGTAGCTGAGAAAGGTGAAAAAAAAGAAATTCATTCCTGTGCTGTCCTAGTGAAAAATTTCTCAAGGACTCATGCTTGAAAAGTCACTAGTGAGCACTGCTCCTGATTTGGACTAGATGGCCTCGTGAGAGACGACAAATGAGACTTTCGTTGCTGACTGTGCTAAGGAGTTATTGCTCAAGGAATGATGCTTCAAAAGCCATTACGATGAACGGCTAGGAGTTTGGAAGACATCGGCTGGAGAGAAACACTTAAAATGAGATTTTTCATTTCTGAGGTGTGCTATTGTGACAACGTTCTCAAGGAATCTTTCTGTCAAAGCCATTAAGATGCACTGCTAATGGTTGCGGAGAGATCGGTTCATGCGAAACAGGTGAAGCGGTTCAATGGGGCCCTAAAGATGCTGCTGAAAACCATTATGGTCCAGTACCCCCAGGACTGGGACAAGTTATTTACGCCACCTGCTGTTCGCAAAGAGGGAAGTGCCCCAGGAATGCAGAGGCATTTCCCCGTTCGAATTGCTGTATGGGAGGAGAGTGAGAGGACCCCTCGACTTCATGAGGGATGAGTGGGAGGGGTAATCCTCTTGTGGGGGAAAAATCAGTGGTGGACTATGTACTGATTTACTGGGAAAAGCTCATGGGCTTGGCTAGAGGAAATCTAGCAAGGGCACAAAGGAAGCAGAAGGACTGGTACGACCGCTCAGCATGTGCCCACCCCTCGTCTACCGGGGACCAGGTGATGCTTCTCGTCTCTGTGAGGAAGAACAAGAACTATTGAGTCCTGTGATGTGCTTGGGGCACAGTTCTCTAGGAATCTTCATCTAAAAGCCATTAGAATGCACTGCTCGTGTTTAGGAAGCGACCGGTTATTAGAAAGACAAAAGAAGATAAATTCCGTTCTACTTGTGCTAGTGACAAATTTCTCTTGGACTCTTCATCTAAATATCATTAGACTGCACGGCTAATATTTAGAAAGAGACGTGTAGGTGAGAAAGACAAACCAAACACCTAATTATTGATCCGTGCTAGGGACAAATAGCTCAAGGAAACCTCGACTGGAAGACATGAGGATGTAATTTTACTGGTTTAGCGAGCTCGGTTCGTGAGAAAGGCCAAAAAAATGAGAATTTCATTCCTGATTTGTGCTAGAGAGAAATCTTTCAAAGCATCATAGTGCAAATCGCATTTTTTGGAAGACATCGGTGTATGAGAAAGACGAAAAATTATAAATTCACAAATTTCACAAGGAGTCATGTTGTGGTACTGATTTGGAAGAGATCGGTTCATGAGAAAGAGGAAAGATGAGAATTTCATTTCTGAGCTCTGCTAGGGCCAAATTTCTCAAGGACTAATCCTTCAAAAGCCATTACGATAGACTGTTAATCGTTTGCAAGTGATCGTTTCGCGAGAAAGACGAACAAGAGAATTTTGTTCCTGATCTCTCGTAGGGACAAATGTCCCTAAGACTCCTCTTCTGAAAGCCCTGAAGATGCCCTGCTGATTGTTTCGGAGACATCGAGTCATGAGAAAGAAGAGAAATGCGAATTTCATTCCTGACAGCGCTAGGTATAAATTTCTCAAGGAATCATGCTCAAAAAGCCATTACGATAGACTGGACATGGTTTTTAAGAGATCGGTTCGTGAGAAAGACGAAAAAGAGAAATGAATTCTTGTTCTCTGCTGGGGACCAATTTCTCAATTAATCATGCTTCGAAAGCAATTAGGATACTCTGCCAATGGTTTGGAAGCCATCAGTTCCAGAGAAAGAGAACAAAATGACTTAATTATGACTGATGCGTGCTAAGGACAAATTTCTCAAAGAATACTCATCTAAAAGTCATTGGGCTGCTTGCTTATGGTTTGGAAGAAATCGGTTCATGAGAAAGACGAAAAAAGAGGAATTAATTGCTGATCTGCTCTAGTTACAAATTTCTCAAGGAATCAAACTTCTAAAGCCTAATGTACTGCTACTGGTTTGGAAGAACTCGATTCGTGAGGAAGACGAAACATGAGAATTTCAATCCTGAGCTGTGCTTGGGACAAATGTCTCAAGGATTCTACATCTAAGTGCCTTTAGGCAGCACAGCTAGTGGTTTGGAAGAGGATGGTAGCTGAGAAAGGTGAAAAAAGAGAAATTCATTCCTGTGCTGTCCTAGTGAAAAATTTCTCAAGGACTCATGCTTGAAAAGTCACTAGTGAGCACTGCTCCTGATTTGGACTAGATGGCCTCGTGAGAGACGACAAATGAGACTTTCGTTGCTGACTGTGCTAAGGAGTTATTGCTCAAGGAATGATGCTTCAAAAGCCATTACGATGAACGGCTAAGAGTTTGGAAGACATCGGCTGGAGAGAAACACTTAAAATGAGATTTTTCATTTCTGAGGTGTGCTATTGTGACAACGTTCTCAAGGAATCTTTGTGTCAAAGCCATTAAGATGCACTGCTAATGGTTGCGGAGAGATCGGTTCATGCGAAACAGGTGAAGCGGTTCAATGGGGCCCTAAAGATGCTGCTGAAAACCATTATGGTCCAGTACCCCCAGGACTGGGACAAGTTATTTACGCCACCTGCTGTTTGCAAAGAGGGAAGTGCCCCAGGAATGCAGAGGCATTTCCCCGTTCGAATTGCTGTATGGGAGGAGAGTGAGAGGACCCCTCGACTTCATGAGGGATGAGTGGGAGGGGTAATCCTCTTCTGGGGGAAAAATCAGTGGTGGACTATGTACTGATTTACTGGGAATAGCTCATGGGCTTGGCTAGAAGAAATCTAGCAAGGGCACAAAGGAAGCAGAAGGACTGGTACGACCGCTCAGCATGTGCCCACCCCTCGTCTACCGGGGACCAGGTGATGCTTCTCGTCTCTGTGAGCAAGAACAAGAACTATTGAGTCCTGTGATGTGCTTGGGGCACAGTTCTCTAGGAATCTTCATCTAAAAGCCATTAGAATGCACTGCTCGTCTTTAGGAAGAGACCGGTTATTAGAAAGACAAAACAAGATAAATTCCGTCCTACTTGTGCTAGTGACAAATTTCTCTTGGACTCTTCATCTAATTGTCATTAGACTGCACGGCTAATATTTAGAAAGAGACGTGTAGGTGAGAAAGACAAACCAAACAGCTAATTATACATCCGTGCTAGGGACAAATGTCTCAAGGAAACCTCGCCTGGAAGACATGAGGATGTACTTTTAATGGTTTAGCGATCTCGGTTCGTGAGAAAGGCCAAAAAATGAGACTTTCATTCCTGATTTGTGCTAGAGATAAATTGCTCAAGGCAGCATGCTGCGAAACGCATTAGGATGCTTTCTTAATGTTTCGGTTCCATCAGTTAATGAGAAAAAAGAAAAATCACAAATTCATTCCTGTTCTGTGCTAGCCATACATTTCTCAAGGATTCATGCTTGAAAAGTCGTTAGGATGGATTGTTAATGGTTTGGAAGCGCTCAGTTGGTGAAAAAATACTGAAAATACGAAATTCATTCCTGAGCTGTGCTTGGGACAAATGTCTCAAGGATTCTTCATCTAAATGCCTTTAGGCTTCACAGCTAGTGGTTTGGAAGAGGTCGGTAGCTGAGAAAGGTGAAAAAAGAGAAATTCATTCCTGTGCTGTCCTAGTGAAAAATTTCTCAAGGACTCATGCTTGAAAAGTCACTAGTGAGCACTGCTCCTGATTTGGACTAGATGGCCTCGTGAGAGACGACAAATGAGACTTTCGTTGCTGACTGTGCTAAGGAGTTATTGCTCAAGGAATGATGCTTCAAAAGCCATTACGATGAACGGCTAGGAGTTTGGAAGACATCGGCTGGAGAGAAACACTTAAAATGAGATTTTTCATTTCTGAGGTGTGCTATTGTGACAACGTTCTCAAGGAATCTTTCTGTCAAAGCCATTAAGATGCACTGCTAATGGTTGCGGAGAGATCGGTTCATGCGAAACAGGTGAAGCGGTTCAATGGGGCCCTAAAGATGCTGCTGAAAACCATTATGGTCCAGTACCCCCAGGACTGGGACAAGTTATTTACGCCACCTGCTGTTCGCAAAGAGGGAAGTGCCCCAGGAATGCAGAGGCATTTCCCCGTTCGAATTGCTGTATGGGAGGAGAGTGAGAGGACCCCTCGACTTCATGAGGGATGAGTGGGAGGGGTAATCCTCTTGTGGGGGAAAAATCAGTGGTGGACTATGTACTGATTTACTGGGAAAAGCTCATGGGCTTGGCTAGAGGAAATCTAGCAAGGGCACAAAGGAAGCAGAAGGACTGGTACGACCGCTCAGCATGTGCCCACCCCTCGTCTACCGGGGACCAGGTGATGCTTCTCGTCTCTGTGAGGAAGAACAAGAACTATTGAGTCCTGTGATGTGCTTGGGGCACAGTTCTCTAGGAATCTTCATCTAAAAGCCATTAGAATGCACTGCTCGTGTTTAGGAAGCGACCGGTTATTAGAAAGACAAAAGAAGATAAATTCCGTTCTACTTGTGCTAGTGACAAATTTCTCTTGGACTCTTCATCTAAATATCATTAGACTGCACGGCTAATATTTAGAAAGAGACGTGTAGGTGAGAAAGACAAACCAAACACCTAATTATTGATCCGTGCTAGGGACAAATAGCTCAAGGAAACCTCGACTGGAAGACATGAGGATGTAATTTTACTGGTTTAGCGAGCTCGGTTCGTGAGAAAGGCCAAAAAAATGAGAATTTTATTCCTGATTTGTGCTAGAGAGAAATCTTTCAAAGCATCATAGTGCAAATCGCATTTTTTGGAAGACATCGGTGTATGAGAAAGACGAAAAATTATAAATTCACAAATTTCACAAGGAGTCATGTTGTGCTACTGATTTGGAAGAGATCGGTTCATGAAAAAGAGGAAAGATGAGAATTTCATTTCTGAGCTCTGCTAGGGCCAAATTTCTCAAGGACTAATGCTTCAAAAGCCATTACGATAGACTGTTAATCGTTTGCAAGTGATCGTTTCGCGAGAAAGACGAACAAGAGAATTTTGTTCCTGATCTCTCGTAGGGACAAATGTCCCTAAGACTCCTCTTCTGAAAGCCCTGAAGATGCCCTGCTGATTGTTTCGGAGACATCGAGTCATGAGAAAGAAGAGAAATGCGAATTTCATTCCTGACAGCGCTAGGTATAAATTTCTCAAGGAATCATGCTCAAAAAGCCATTACGATAGACTGGACATGGTTTTTAAGAGATCGGTTCGTGAGAAAGACGAAAAAGAGAAATGAATTCTTGTTCTCTGCTGGGGACCAATTTCTCAATTAATCATGCTTCGAAAGCAATTAGGATGCTCTGCCAATGGTTTGGAAGCCATCAGTTCCAGAGAAAGAGAACAAAATGACTTAATTATGACTGATCCGTGCTAAGGACAAATTTCTCAAAGAATCCTCATCTAAAAGTCATTGGGCTGCTTGCTTATGGTTTGGAAGAAATCGGTTCATGAGAAAGACGAATAATGAGGAATTAATTGCTGATCTGCTCTAGTTACAAATTTCTCAAGGAATCAAACTTCTAAAGCCTAATGTACTGCTACTGGTTTGGAAGAACTCGATTCGTGAGGAAGACGAAACCTGAGAATTTCATTCCTGAGCTGTGCTTGGGACAAATGTCTCAAGGATTCTTCATCTAAATGCCTTTAGGCTGCACAGCTAGTGGTTTGGAAGAGGTCGGTAGCTGAGAAAGGTGAAAAAAGAGAAATTCATTCCTGTGCTGTCCTAGTGAAAAATTTCTCAAGGACTCATGCTTGAAAAGTCACTAGTGAGCACTGCTCCTGATTTGGACTAGATCGCCTCGTGAGAGACGACAAATGAGACTTTCGTTGCTGACTGTGCTAAGAAGTTATTGCTCAAGGAATGATGCTTCAAAAGCCATTACGATGAACGGCTAGGAGTTTGGAAGACATCGGCTGGAACGGGTCTACACTACGACTTTAATTCGGATTTAGCTGCCTTAATTCGAATTAACGCTTGACCCGTCCACACAACGAAGCCATTTAATTCGAATTAAAGGGCCCTTTAATTCGATTTCTGTACTCCACCCCGACGAGCGGAGTAGCGCCAAAATCGAATTTGTCAATTCGAATTAGCGTTAGTGTGGCCGCAATTCGATGTTATTGGCCTCCAGGAGCTATCCCACAGTGCACCATTGTGACCGCTCTGGCCAGCAATCTGAACTCGCATGCACTGGCCAGGTGGACAGGAAAAGCCCCGGGAACATTTGAATTTCATTTCCTGTTTGCACAGCGTGGAGAGCACTGGTTACCACAGAGAGCTCATCAGCACAGGTAACCATGCAGGCTGATAATCGAAAAAGAGCACCAGCATGGACCGTACAGGAGGTACTGGATTTGATCTCTGTATGGGGAGAGGATTCAGTGCTAGCTGAACTGCGTTCGAAAAGACGAAATGTCAAAACTTATGAAAAAATTTCCAAGGGCATGATGGAGAGAGGCCACAATAGGGACACAGATCAGTGCCGCGTGAAAGTCAAGGAGCTCAGACAAGCCTATCAAAAAGCAAAGGAGGCAAACGGTCGCTCCGGGTCAGAGCCGCGGACATGCCGCTTCTACGCTGAGCTAAATGCATTTCTAGGGGGGGCCGCCACCACTACCCCACCTCTGACTGTGGATTCCGAGCTGGGGATAATCTCATCAGGTACACCTGATGATTCCGTGGAAGGGGAAGAGGAGGAGGAGGAGGACGAGCTGGCAGAGAGCACCCAGCTCTCCGTTCTCCCCAACAGCCAGGAACTGTTTCTCACCCTGACTGAAGTACCCTCCCAAGCCTCCCAAGCCAGCACCCAAGACCATGACCCCATGGAAGGGACCTCAGGTGAGTTTACCTTTTAAAATATAAAACATGGTTTAAAAGCAAGCATTTTTAATGATTAATTTGCCCTGAGCACTTGGGATGCATTCGCAGCCAGTACAGCTACTGGAAAAGTCTGTTAACATGTCTGGGGATGGAGCGGAAATCCTCCAGGGACATCTCCATGAAGCTCTCCTGGAGGTACTCGAAAAGCCTTGCCACAAGGTTTCTGGGCAGTGCAGCCTTATTCCGTCCTCCATGGTAGGACACTTGACCACGCCATGCTAGTAGCAAGTAATCTGGTATCATTGCCTGACAGAGCCTGGCAGCGTATGGTCCCGGTGTTTGCTGGCATTCAAGCAACATCCGTTCTTTATCTTGCTGTGTAATCCTCAGGAGAGTGATATCGCTTAGGGTAACCTGGTTGAAATAAGGGAATTTAATTAAGGGGACAGAGGTGGCCGTTCCTACTGGGCTGTTTGCCTGTGGCTGAAAAGAAATCCTTCCCTGCATTTAGCCAAGTGCAAAGGGGGGGGGGAGGATTGGCCCAGAGCTTTTCGCGTTTTGCTAGCAGGGATCTTCCCTGATACCAGCCAGGCGGTGGGGGGAGGGAGAAAGCACTCATCCCAGAGAATTCATGGCGGGTGGGGGGGGGGGTGTTAGTTTGGTTCCTGCAGGGATCTTCCCTGATACCAGCCACGCGGTGGGGGGAGGGAGAAAGCACTCATCCCAGAGAATTCATGGTGGGTGGGGGGGGTTGGGTGTTAGTTTGGTTCCTGCAGGGATCTTCCCTGATACCAGCCACGCGGTGGGGGGAGGGAGAAAGCACTCATCCCAGAGAATTCATGGCGGGTGGGGGGGGGGTGTTAGTTTGGTTCCTGCAGGGATCTTCCCTGATACCAGCCACGCGGTGGGGGGAGGGAGAAAGCACTCATCCCAGAGAATTGGATGGGGGGGGGGGGTGTTAACCTTCAGCAGCAGAAAACAAGCTAACAGGAAAACTGCAGCACAACGGGCTTTGCTTGGTATGTGGGAAAGCAGGGCGCAGAAGCCTAAAGACAGTGGCTTACCATGGCAGCATGCAAGGTGAATTCTGTTGCCCCGACCTGCGTCTGTGATCTCTAGCAGCAAAGCCACAGGCACTCAATATTAAGAGGCAAAATGCGACCTTGCACAGAAATCACATGTGCTATGTAATGTGAATAGTACACACCGTGAAAGAGTATAAGCATTGTTCTGAAAAATGTATCTTTTAAAAAAATTCTCTCCTTTTTTCACTCCCTCCAGCAGGTGCAAATGTTTCAAGCCTCCCTCCTCCTTCCCGAAGGCTATCCCAGATAAGGCGTCGTAAAAAAAAGACGAGAGAAGAGATGTTTTCCGAAATCATGCAATCCACCAGGAATGAAAGAGCTCATCTGAATGAGTGGAAGGAGACGGTTTGCAAGTATAGGAAAGAAGCCAGTGACCGTGAGGACAGGAGGGACCAACGTGAGGACATGAGGGACCAACGTGAGGACAGAAGGGACCAACGTGAGGAGAGGAGAGACGCTCGAGATGAGAGGTGGCGGCAGGAAGATCAGAGGAGTCGGGAAGCAACGCTGGGGCTGCTGCGTGAGCAAACAGACATGCTCCGGCGTCTGGTGGAGCTTCAGGAACGGCTGCTGGAGAACAGAGTGCCGCTACAGCCCCTGTATAACCCCCCTACCTCCTCACCATGTTCCATAGCCTCCTCACCCAGACGTGTAAGTACACCCTCCCATTCCACCCCAGTGGACAGCCCAAGCAAAAGGCTGCCATTTTTTTAACCTTTTTTTACTGGGCTTTTCCTTCCCGCAGATCCTCCTCCCAAACCCCACTCAGGTTCTGTGCCGCTACAGCCCCTGTATAACCCCCCTACCTCCTCACCATGTTCCATAGCCTCCTCACCCAGACGTGTAAGAACACGGGGGGGGAGGCTCCGTACACCCTCCCATTCCACCCCAGTGGACAGCCCAAGCAAAAGGCTGCCATTTTCTTAACCTTTTTTTACTGGGCTTTTCCTTCCCGCTGATCCTCCTCCCAAACCCCACTCAGGTTCTCTCCCTCTTTTTATAATCAATTAATAAAGAATAAATGATTTTTAAACAATGGTGACTTTATTTCCTTTGAAAGCAAGCTGGGGGAAGGGGGAGGGTGGGTTCCTTACAGAGAATGAGTCAATAAAGGGGGCGGGTTTTCAGGAAGGATAAACAAACATAAATTTCACACTGTAGCCTGGCCAGTCATGAAACTGGTTTTCAAAGCTTCCCTAATGCGCAGCGCTTCATCGTGTGCTCTTCTAATCACCCTGGTGTCTGGCTGCGAGTAATCAGCAGCCAGGCGATTTGCCTCAGCCTCCCACCCTGCCATAAAGGTCTCCCCCTTGCTCTCACAGAGATTGTGAAGCACACAGCAAGCAGTAATAACAATGGGGATATTGGTTTGGCTGAGGTCTGAGCGAGTCAATAAGGATCGCCAGCGACCTTTTAAACGGCCAAATGCACATTCTACCACCATTCTGCACTTGCTCAGCCTGTAGTTGAACAACTCCTGACTCCTGTCCAGGCTGCCTGTGTATGGCTTCATGAGCCATGGCATTAAGGGGTAGGCTGGGTCCCCAAGAATAACAATTGGCATTTCAACATCCCCCACGGTTATTTTCTGGTCCGGAAAGTAAGTCCCTTGCTGCAGCCGTTTAAACAGATTGGTGTTCCTGAAGACGCGAGCGTCATGAACCCTTCCCGGCCAGCCCACATGGATGTTGGTGAAACGTCCCTTGTGATCCACAAGTGCTTGCAGGACCATTGAGAAGTACCCCTTGCGGTTTATGTACTGGGTACCCTGGTGCTCCGGTGCCAAGATAGGAATATGGGTTCCATCTATTGCCCCACCACAGTTAGGGAATCCCATTGCAGCAAAGCCATCCACTATGACCTGCACATTTCCCAGAGTCACTACCTTTCGTAGCAGCACCTCCGTGATTGCTTTGGCTACTTGCATCACAGCAGCCCCCACAGTAGATTTGCCCACTCCAAATTGATTCCCGACTGACCGGTAGCTGTCTGGCGTTGCAAGCTTCCACAGGGCTATCGCCACTCGCTTCTCAACTGTGAGGGCTGCTCTCATCTTGGTATTCTGGCGCTTCAGGGCAGGGGAAAGCAAGTCACGAAGTTCCATGAAAGTGCCCTTACGCATGCGAAAGTTTCTCAGCCACTGGGAATCGTCCCACACCTGCAACACTATGCGGTCCCACCAGTCTGTGCTTGTTTCCCGGGCCCAGAATCGGCGTTCCAAGCCTATAACCTGGCCCATTAACATCATAATCTCCAAAGCACCGGGGCCCGCGGTCTCAGAGAATTCTGTGTCCGTGTCCATGTCCTCATCACGCTGGTCGCTGCGCTGCAATCGCCGCCTCCTCCTCCTCGCCTCTTTTTTCTGGTCCTGTGTAAGCATAAACTCCACGAGAAAGCGCGAGGTGTTTATAATGTTCAAGACTGCGTTCTGGAGCACAACGGGATCCATGCTTGCTGCGGAATGGAGTCTGCAGAGTTCACTCAGGAAAAAAGGCGCGAAATGGTTGTCTGCCGTTGCTTTCAGGGAGGGAGGGGGAGGCTGTACCCAGAACTACCTGCGACAATGTTTTTTGCCCCATCATGCACTGGGGTCTCAACCCAGAATTCCAAGGGGGGTGGAGACTGCGGGAACTATGGGATAGCTATGGAAAAGCTACCCACAATGCAACGCTCTGGAAATCGATGCTACTATGGTAGCTTGGACGCACACCACCGAATTAATGGTGCCTAGTGTGGCCGACTACATTCGAATTTATAAAATCGGTTTCCTAAATTCGAATTATATAAATTCGGATTAATCCTGTAGTGTAGACATATAAAAATGAGATTTTTCATATCTGAGGTGTGCTATTGTGACAACGTTCTCAAGGAATCTTTCTGTCAAAGCCATTAAGATGCACTGCTAATGGTTGCGGAGAGATCGGTTCATGCGAAACAGGTGAAGCGGTTCAATGGGGCCCTAAAGATGCTGCTGAAAACCATTATGGTCCAGTACCCCCAGGACTGGGACAAGTTATTTACGCCACCTGCTGTTCGCAAAGAGGGAAGTGCCCCAGGAATGCAGAGGCATTTCCCCGTTCGAATTGCTGTATGGGAGGAGAGTGAGAGGACCCCTCGACTTCATGAGGGATGAGTGGGAGGGGTAATCCTCTTCTGGGGGAAAAATCAGTGGTGGACTATGTACTGATTTACTGGGAAAAGCTCATGGGCTTGGCTAGAGGAAATCTAGCAAGGGCACAAAGGAAGCAGAAGGACTGGTACGACCGCTCAGCATGTGCGCACCCCTCGTCTACCGGGGACCAGGTGATGCTTCTCGTCTCTGTGAGGAAGAACAAGAACTATTGAGTCCTGTGATGTGCTTGGGGCACAGTTCTCTAGGAATCTTCATCTAAAAGCCATTAGAATGCACTGCTCGTGTTTAGGAAGAGACCGGTTATTAGAAAGACAAAACAAGATAAATTCCGTCCTACTTGTGCTAGTGACAAATTTCTCTTGGACTCTTCATCTAAATATCATTAGACTGCACGGATAATATTTAGAAAGAGACGTGTAGGTGAGAAAGACAAACCAAACACCTAATTATTGATCCGTGCTAGGGACAAATAGCTCAAGGAAACCTCGACTCGCATTTTTTGGAAGACATCGGTGTATGAGAAAGACGAAAAATTATAAATTCACAAATTTCACAAGGAGTCATGTTGTGGTACTGATTTGGAAGAGATCGGTTCATGAGAAAGAGGAAAGATGAGAATTTCATTTCTGAGCTCTGCTAGGGCCAAATTTCTCAAGGACTAATCCTTCAAAAGCCATTACGATAGACTGTTAATCGTTTGCAAGTGATCGTTTCGCGAGAAAGACGAACAAGAGAATTTTGTTCCTGATCTCTCGTAGGGACAAATGTCCCTAAGACTCCTCTTCTGAAAGCCCTGAAGATGCCCTGCTGATTGTTTCGGAGACATCGAATCATGAGAAAGAAGAGAAATGCGAATTTCATTCCTGACAGCGCTAGGTATAAATTTCTCAAGGAATCATGCTCAAAAAGCCATTACGATAGACTGGACATGGTTTTTAAGAGATCGGTTCGTGAGAAAGACGAAAAAGAGAAATGAATTCTTGTTCTCTGCTGGGGACCAATTTCTCAATTAATCATGCTTCGAAAGCAATTAGGATGCTCTGCCAATGGTTTGGAAGCCATCAGTTCCAGAGAAAGAGAACAAAATGACTTAATTATGACTGATCCGTGCTAAGGACAAATTTCTCAAAGAATCCTCATCTAAAAGTCATTGGGCTGCTTGCTTATGGTTTGGAAGAAATCGGTTCATGAGAAAGACGAAAAATGAGAAATTAATTGCTGATCTGCTCTAGTTACAAATTTCTCAAGGAATCAAACTTCTAAAGCCTAATGTACTGCTACTGGTTTGGAAGAACTCGATTCGTGAGGAAGACGAAACATGAGAATTTCATTCCTGAGCTGTGCTTGGGACAAATGTCTCAAGGATTCTTCATCTAAGTGCCTTTAGGCTGCACAGCTAGTGGTTTGGAAGAGGTCGGTAGCTGAGAAAGGTGAAAAAAAAGAAATTCATTCCTGTGCTGTCCTAGTGAAAAATTTCTCAAGGACTCATGCTTGAAAAGTCACTAGTGAGCACTGCTCCTGATTTGGACTAGATGGCCTCGTGAGAGACGACAAATGAGACTTTCGTTGCTGACTGTGCTAAGGAGTTATTGCTCAAGGAATGATGCTTCAAAAGCCATTACGATGAACGGCTAGGAGTTTGGAAGACATCGGCTGGAGAGAAACACTTAAAATGAGATTTTTCATTTCTGAGGTGTGCTATTGTGACAACGTTCTCAAGGAATCTTTCTGTCAAAGCCATTAAGATGCACTGCTAATGGTTGCGGAGAGATCGGTTCATGCGAAACAGGTGAAGCGGTTCAATGGGGCCCTAAAGATGCTGCTGAAAACCATTATGGTCCAGTACCCCCAGGACTGGGACAAGTTATTTACGCCACCTGCTGTTCGCAAAGAGGGAACTGCCCCAGGAATGCAGAGGCATTTCCCCGTTCGAATTGCTGTATGGGAGGAGAGTGAGAGGACCCCTCGACTTCATGAGGGATGAGTGGGAGGGGTAATCCTCTTCTGGGGGAAAAATCAGTGGTGGACTATGTACTGATTTACTGGGAAAAGCTCATGGGCTTGGCTAGAGGAAATCTAGCAAGGGCACAAAGGAAGCAGAAGGACTGGTACGACCGCTCAGCATGTGCGCACCCCTCGTCTACTGGGGACCAGGTGATGCTTCTCGTCTCTGTGAGGAAGAACAAGAACTATTGAGTCCTGTGATGTGCTTGGGGCACTGTTCTCTAGGAATCATCATCTAAAAGCCATTAGAATGCACTGCTCGTGTTTAGGAAGAGACCGGTTATTAGAAAGACAAAAGAAGATAAATTCCGTCCTACTTGTGCTAGTGACAAATTTCTCTTGGACTCTTCATCTAAATATCATTAGACTGCACGGCTAATATTTAGAAAGAGACGTGTAGGTGAGAAAGACAAACCAAACAGCTAATTATTGATCCGTGCTAGGGACAAATGTCTCAAGGAAACCTCGCCTGGAAGACATGAGGATGTACTTTTAATGGTTTAGCGAGCTCGGTTCGTGAGAAAGGCCAAAAAAATGAGAATTTCATTCCTGATTTGTGCTAGAGAGAAATGTTTCAAAGCATCATAGTGCAAATCGCATTTTTTGGAAGACATCGGTGTATGAGAAAGACGAAAAATTATAAATTCACAAATTTCACAAGGAGTCATGTTGTGCTACTGATTTGGAAGAGATCGGTTCATGAGAAAGAGGAAAGATGAGAATTTCATTTCTGAGCTCTGCTAGGGCCAAATTTCTCAAGGACTAATGCTTCAAAAGCCATTACGATAGACTGTTAATCGTTTGTAAGTGATCGTTTCGCGAGAAAGACGAACAAGAGAATTTTGTTCCTGATCTCTCGTAGGGACAAATGTCCCTAAGACTCCTCTTCTGAAAGCCCTGAAGATGCCCTGCTGATTGTTTCGGAGACATCGAGTCATGAGAAAGAAGAGAAATGCGAATTTCATTCCTGACAGCGCTAGGTATAAATTTCTCAAGGAATCATGCTCAAAAAGCCATTACGATAGACTGGACATGGTTTTTAAGAGATCGGTTCGTGAGAAAGACGAAAAAGAGAAATGAATTCTTGTTCTCTGCTGGGGACCAATTTCTCAATTAATCATGCTTCGAAAGCAATTAGGATGCTCTGCCAATGGTTTGGAAGCCATCAGTTCCAGAGAAAGAGAACAAAATGACTTAATTATGACTGATCCGTGCTAAGGACAAATTTCTCAAAGAATCCTCATCTAAAAGTCATTGGGCTGCTTGCTTATGGTTTGGAAGAAATCGGTTCATGAGAAAGACGAATAATGAGGAATGAATTGCTGATCTGCTCTAGTTACAAATTTCTCAAGGAATCAAACTTCTAAAGCCTAATGTACTGCTACTGGTTTGGAAGAACTCGATTCGTGAGGAAGACGAAACCTGAGAATTTCATTCCTGAGCTGTGCTTGGGACAAATGTCTCAAGGATTCTTCATCTAAATGCCTTTAGGCTGCACAGCTAGTGGTTTGGAAGAGGTCGGTAGCTGAGAAAGGTGAAAAAAGAGAAATTCATTCCTGTGCTGTCCTAGTGAAAAATTTCTCAAGGACTCATGCTTGAAAAGTCACTAGTGAGCACTGCTCCTGATTTGGACTAGATCGCCTCGTGAGAGACGACAAATGAGACTTTCGTTGCTGACTGTGCTAAGAAGTTATTGCTCAAGGAATGATGCTTCAAAAGCCATTACGATGAACGGCTAGGAGTTTGGAAGACATCGGCTGGAACGGGTCTACACTACGACTTTAATTCGGATTTAGCTGCCTTAATTCGAATTAACGCTTGACCCGTCCACACAACGAAGCCATTTAATTCGAATTAAAGGGCCCTTTAATTCGATTTCTGTACTCCACCCCGACGAGCGGAGTAGCGCCAAAATCGAATTTGTCAATTCGAATTAGCGTTAGTGTGGCCGCAATTCGATGTTATTGGCCTCCAGGAGCTATCCCACAGTGCACCATTGTGACCGCTCTGGCCAGCAATCTGAACTCGCATGCACTGGCCAGGTGGACAGGAAAAGCCCCGGGAACATTTGAATTTCATTTCCTGTTTGCACAGCGTGGAGAGCACTGGTTACCACAGAGAGCTCATCAGCACAGGTAACCATGCAGGCTGATAATCGAAAAAGAGCACCAGCATGGACCGTACAGGAGGTACTGGATTTGATCTCTGTATGGGGAGAGGATTCAGTGCTAGCTGAACTGCGTTCGAAAAGACGAAATGTCAAAACTTATGAAAAAATTTCCAAGGGCATGATGGAGAGAGGCCACAATAGGGACACAGATCAGTGCCGCGTGAAAGTCAAGGAGCTCAGACAAGCCTATCAAAAAGCAAAGGAGGCAAACGGTCGCTCCGGGTCAGAGCCGCGGACATGCCGCTTCTACGCTGAGCTAAATGCATTTCTAGGGGGGGCCGCCACCACTACCCCACCTCTGACTGTGGATTCCGAGCTGGGGATAATCTCATCAGGTACACCTGATGATTCCGTGGAAGGGGAAGAGGAGGAGGAGGAGGACGAGCTGGCAGAGAGCACCCAGCTCTCCGTTCTCCCCAACAGCCAGGAACTGTTTCTCACCCTGACTGAAGTACCCTCCCAAGCCTCCCAAGCCAGCACCCAAGACCATGACCCCATGGAAGGGACCTCAGGTGAGTTTACCTTTTAAAATATAAAACATGGTTTAAAAGCAAGCATTTTTAATGATTAATTTGCCCTGAGCACTTGGGATGCATTCGCAGCCAGTACAGCTACTGGAAAAGTCTGTTAACATGTCTGGGGATGGAGCGGAAATCCTCCAGGGACATCTCCATGAAGCTCTCCTGGAGGTACTCGAAAAGCCTTGCCACAAGGTTTCTGGGCAGTGCAGCCTTATTCCGTCCTCCATGGTAGGACACTTGACCACGCCATGCTAGTAGCAAGTAATCTGGTATCATTGCCTGACAGAGCCTGGCAGCGTATGGTCCCGGTGTTTGCTGGCATTCAAGCAACATCCGTTCTTTATCTTGCTGTGTAATCCTCAGGAGAGTGATATCGCTTAGGGTAACCTGGTTGAAATAAGGGAATTTAATTAAGGGGACAGAGGTGGCCGTTCCTACTGGGCTGTTTGCCTGTGGCTGAAAAGAAATCCTTCCCTGCATTTAGCCAAGTGCAAAGGGGGGGGGGAGGATTGGCCCAGAGCTTTTCGCGTTTTGCTAGCAGGGATCTTCCCTGATACCAGCCAGGCGGTGGGGGGAGGGAGAAAGCACTCATCCCAGAGAATTCATGGCGGGTGGGGGGGGGGGGGTGTTAGTTTGGTTCCTGCAGGGATCTTCCCTGATACCAGCCACGCGGTGGGGGGAGGGAGAAAGCACTCATCCCAGAGAATTCATGGTGGGTGGGGGGGGTTGGGTGTTAGTTTGGTTCCTGCAGGGATCTTCCCTGATACCAGCCACGCGGTGGGGGGAGGGAGAAAGCACTCATCCCAGAGAATTCATGGCGGGTGGGGGGGGGTGTTAGTTTGGTTCCTGCAGGGATCTTCCCTGATACCAGCCACGCGGTGGGGGGAGGGAGAAAGCACTCATCCCAGAGAATTGGATGGGGGGGGGGGTGTTAACCTTCAGCAGCAGAAAACAAGCTAACAGGAAAACTGCAGCACAACGGGCTTTGCTTGGTATGTGGGAAAGCAGGGCGCAGAAGCCTAAAGACAGTGGCTTACCATGGCAGCATGCAAGGTGAATTCTGTTGCCCCGACCTGCGTCTGTGATCTCTAGCAGCAAAGCCACAGGCACTCAATATTAAGAGGCAAAATGCGACCTTGCACAGAAATCACATGTGCTATGTAATGTGAATAGTACACACCGTGAAAGAGTATAAGCATTGTTCTGAAAAATGTATCTTTTAAAAAAATTCTCTCCTTTTTTCACTCCCTCCAGCAGGTGCAAATGTTTCAAGCCTCCCTCCTCCTTCCCGAAGGCTATCCCAGATAAGGCGTCGTAAAAAAAAGACGAGAGAAGAGATGTTTTCCGAAATCATGCAATCCACCAGGAATGAAAGAGCTCATCTGAATGAGTGGAAGGAGACGGTTTGCAAGTATAGGAAAGAAGCCAGTGACCGTGAGGACAGGAGGGACCAACGTGAGGACATGAGGGACCAACGTGAGGACAGAAGGGACCAACGTGAGGAGAGGAGAGACGCTCGAGATGAGAGGTGGCGGCAGGAAGATCAGAGGAGTCGGGAAGCAACGCTGGGGCTGCTGCGTGAGCAAACAGACATGCTCCGGCGTCTGGTGGAGCTTCAGGAACGGCTGCTGGAGAACAGAGTGCCGCTACAGCCCCTGTATAACCCCCCTACCTCCTCACCATGTTCCATAGCCTCCTCACCCAGACGTGTAAGTACACCCTCCCATTCCACCCCAGTGGACAGCCCAAGCAAAAGGCTGCCATTTTTTTAACCTTTTTTTACTGGGCTTTTCCTTCCCGCAGATCCTCCTCCCAAACCCCACTCAGGTTCTGTGCCGCTACAGCCCCTGTATAACCCCCCTACCTCCTCACCATGTTCCATAGCCTCCTCACCCAGACGTGTAAGAACACGGGGGGGGAGGCTCCGTACACCCTCCCATTCCACCCCAGTGGACAGCCCAAGCAAAAGGCTGCCATTTTCTTAACCTTTTTTTACTGGGCTTTTCCTTCCCGCTGATCCTCCTCCCAAACCCCACTCAGGTTCTCTCCCTCTTTTTATAATCAATTAATAAAGAATAAATGATTTTTAAACAATGGTGACTTTATTTCCTTTGAAAGCAAGCTGGGGGAAGGGGGAGGGTGGGTTCCTTACAGAGAATGAGTCAATAAAGGGGGCGGGTTTTCAGGAAGGATAAACAAACATAAATTTCACACTGTAGCCTGGCCAGTCATGAAACTGGTTTTCAAAGCTTCCCTAATGCGCAGCGCTTCATCGTGTGCTCTTCTAATCACCCTGGTGTCTGGCTGCGAGTAATCAGCAGCCAGGCGATTTGCCTCAGCCTCCCACCCTGCCATAAAGGTCTCCCCCTTGCTCTCACAGAGATTGTGAAGCACACAGCAAGCAGTAATAACAATGGGGATATTGGTTTGGCTGAGGTCTGAGCGAGTCAATAAGGATCGCCAGCGACCTTTTAAACGGCCAAATGCACATTCTACCACCATTCTGCACTTGCTCAGCCTGTAGTTGAACAACTCCTGACTCCTGTCCAGGCTGCCTGTGTATGGCTTCATGAGCCATGGCATTAAGGGGTAGGCTGGGTCCCCAAGAATAACAATTGGCATTTCAACATCCCCCACGGTTATTTTCTGGTCCGGAAAGTAAGTCCCTTGCTGCAGCCGTTTAAACAGATTGGTGTTCCTGAAGACGCGAGCGTCATGAACCCTTCCCGGCCAGCCCACATGGATGTTGGTGAAACGTCCCTTGTGATCCACAAGTGCTTGCAGGACCATTGAGAAGTACCCCTTGCGGTTTATGTACTGGGTACCCTGGTGCTCCGGTGCCAAGATAGGAATATGGGTTCCATCTATTGCCCCACCACAGTTAGGGAATCCCATTGCAGCAAAGCCATCCACTATGACCTGCACATTTCCCAGAGTCACTACCTTTCGTAGCAGCACCTCCGTGATTGCTTTGGCTACTTGCATCACAGCAGCCCCCACAGTAGATTTGCCCACTCCAAATTGATTCCCGACTGACCGGTAGCTGTCTGGCGTTGCAAGCTTCCACAGGGCTATCGCCACTCGCTTCTCAACTGTGAGGGCTGCTCTCATCTTGGTATTCTGGCGCTTCAGGGCAGGGGAAAGCAAGTCACGAAGTTCCATGAAAGTGCCCTTACGCATGCGAAAGTTTCTCAGCCACTGGGAATCGTCCCACACCTGCAACACTATGCGGTCCCACCAGTCTGTGCTTGTTTCCCGGGCCCAGAATCGGCGTTCCAAGCCTATAACCTGGCCCATTAACATCATAATCTCCAAAGCACCGGGGCCCGCGGTCTCAGAGAATTCTGTGTCCGTGTCCATGTCCTCATCACGCTGGTCGCTGCGCTGCAATCGCCGCCTCCTCCTCCTCGCCTCTTTTTTCTGGTCCTGTGTAAGCATAAACTCCACGAGAAAGCGCGAGGTGTTTATAATGTTCAAGACTGCGTTCTGGAGCACAACGGGATCCATGCTTGCTGCGGAATGGAGTCTGCAGAGTTCACTCAGGAAAAAAGGCGCGAAATGGTTGTCTGCCGTTGCTTTCAGGGAGGGAGGGGGAGGCTGTACCCAGAACTACCTGCGACAATGTTTTTTGCCCCATCATGCACTGGGGTCTCAACCCAGAATTCCAAGGGGGGTGGAGACTGCGGGAACTATGGGATAGCTATGGAAAAGCTACCCACAATGCAACGCTCTGGAAATCGATGCTACTATGGTAGCTTGGACGCACACCACCGAATTAATGGTGCCTAGTGTGGCCGACTACATTCGAATTTATAAAATCGGTTTCCTAAATTCGAATTATATAAATTCGGATTAATCCTGTAGTGTAGACATATAAAAATGAGATTTTTCATTTCTGAGGTGTGCTATTGTGACAACGTTCTCAAGGAATCTTTCTGTCAAAGCCATTAAGATGCACTGCTAATGGTTGCGGAGAGATCGGTTCATGCGAAACAGGTGAAGCGGTTCAATGGGGCCCTAAAGATGCTGCTGAAAACCATTATGGTCCAGTACCCCCAGGACTGGGACAAGTTATTTACACCACCTGCTGTTCGCAAAGAGGGAAGTGCCCAAGGAATGCAGAGGCATTTCCCCGTTCGAATTGCTGTATGGGAGGAGAGTGAGAGGACCCCTCGACTTCATGAGGGATGAGTGGGAGGGGTAAAATTCTGGGGGAAAAATCAGTGGTGGAGTATGTACTGATTTACTGGGAAAAGCTCATGGGCTTGGCTAGAGGAAATCTAGCAAGGGCACAAAGGAAGCAGAAGGACTGGTACGACCGCTCAGCATGTGCCCACCCCTCGTCTACCGGGGACCAGGTGATGCTTCTCGTCTCTGTGAGGAAGAATAAGAACTATTGAGTCCTGTGATGTGCTTCGGGCACAGTTCTCTAGGGATCTTCATCTAAAAGCCATTAGAATGCACTGCTCGTGTTTAGGAAGCGACAGGTTATTAGAAAGACAAAACAAGATAAATTCCGTCCTACTTGTGCTAGTGACAAATTTCTCTTGGACTCTTCATCTAAATATCATTAGACTGCACGGCTAATATTTAGAAAGAGACGTGTAGGTGAGAAAGACAAACCAAACAGCTAATTATTGATCCGTGCTAGGGACAAATGTCTCAAGGAAACCTCGCCTGGAAGACATGAGGATGTACTTTTAATGGTTTAGCGAGCTCGGTTCGTGAGAAAGGCCAAAAAAATGAGAATTTCATTCCTGATTTGTGCTAGAGAGAAATGTTTCAAAGCATCATAGTGCAAATCGCATTTTTTGGAAGACATCGGTGTATGAGAAAGACGAAAAATTATAAATTCACAAATTTCACAAGGAGTCATGTTGTGCTACTGATTTGGAAGAGATTGGTTCATGAGAAAGAGGAAAGATGAGAATTTCATTTCTGAGCTCTGCTAGGGCCAAATTTCTCAAGGACTGATCCTTCAAAAGCCATTACGATAGACTGGTAATCGTTTGCAAGTGATCGTTTCGCGAGAAAGACGAACAAGAGAATTTTGTTCCTGATCTCTCGTAGGGACAAATGTCCCTAAGACTCCTCTTCTGAAAGCCCTGAAGATGCCCTGCTGATTGTTTCGGAGACATCGAGTCATGAGAAAGAAGAGAAATGCGAATTTCATTCCTGACAGCGCTAGGTATAAATTTCTCAAGGAATCATGCTCAAAAAGCCATTACGATAGACTGGACATGGTTTTTAAGAGATCGGTTTGTGAGAAAGACGAAAAAGAGAAATGAATTCTTGTTCTCTGCTGGGGACCAATTTCTCAATTAATCATGCTTCGAAAGCAATTAGGATGCTCTGCCAATGGTTTGGAAGCCATCAGTTCCAGAGAAAGAGAACAAAATGACTTAATTATGACTGATCCGTGCTAAGGACAAATTTCTCAAAGAATCCTCATCTAAAAGTCATTGGGCTGCTTGCTTATGGTTTGGAAGAAATCGGTTCATGAGAAAGACGAAAAATGAGAAATTAATTGCTGATCTGCTCTAGTTACAAATTTCTCAAGGAATCAAACTTCTAAAGCCTAATGTACTGCTACTGGTTTGGAAGAACTCGATTCGTGAGGAAGACGAAACATGAGAATTTCATTCCTGAGCTGTGCTTGGGACAAATGTCTCAAGGATTCTTCATCTAAGTGCCTTTAGGCTGCACAGCTAGTGGTTTGGAAGAGGTCGGTAGCTGAGAAAGGTGAAAAAAAAGAAATTCATTCCTGTGCTGTCCTAGTGAAAAATTTCTCAAGGACTCATGCTTGAAAAGTCACTAGTGAGCACTGCTCCTGATTTGGACTAGATGGCCTCGTGAGAGACGACAAATGAGACTTTCGTTGCTGACTGTGCTAAGGAGTTATTGCTCAAGGAATGATGCTTCAAAAGCCATTACGATGAACGGCTAGGAGTTTGGAAGACATCGGCTGGAGAGAAACACTTAAAATGAGATTTTTCATTTCTGAGGTGTGCTATTGTGACAACGTTCTCAAGGAATCTTTCTGTCAAAGCCATTAAGATGCACTGCTAATGGTTGCGGAGAGATCGGTTCATGCGAAAGAGGTGAAGCGGTTCAATGGGGCCCTAAAGATGCTGCTGAAAACCATTATGGTCCAGTACCCCCAGGACTGGGACAAGTTATTTACGCCACCTGCTGTTCGCAAAGAGGGAAGTGCCCCAGGAATGCAGAGGCATTTCCCCGTTCGAATTGCTGTATGGGAGGAGAGTGAGAGGACCCCTCGACTTCATGAGGGATGAGTGGGAGGGGTAATCCTCTTCTGGGGGAAAAATCAGTGGTGGACTATGTACTGATTTACTGGGAAAAGCTCATGGGCTTGGCTAGAGGAAATCTAGCAAGGGCACAAAGGAAGCAGAAGGACTGGTACGACCGCTCAGCATGTGCGCACCCCTCGTCTACCGGGGACCAGGTGATGCTTCTCGTCTCTGTGAGGAAGAACAAGAACTATTGAGTCCTGTGATGTGCTTGGGGCACTGTTCTCTAGGAATCATCATCTAAAAGCCATTAGAATGCACTGCTCGTGTTTAGGAAGAGACCGGTTATTAGAAAGACAAAACAAAATAAATTCCGTCCTACTTGTGCTAGTGACAAATTTCTCTTGGACTCTTCATCTAAATATCATTAGACTGCACGGCTAATATTTAGAAAGAGACGTGTAGGTGAGAAAGACAAACCAAACAGCTAATTATTGATCCGTGCTAGGGACAAATGTCTCAAGGAAACCTCGCCTGGAAGACATGAGGATGTACTTTTAATGGTTTAGCGAGCTCGGTTCGTGAGAAAGGCCAAAAAAATGAGAATTTCATTCCTGATTTGTGCTAGAGAGAAATGTTTCAAAGCATCATAGTGCAAATCGCATTTTTTGGAAGACATCGGTGTATGAGAAAGACGAAAAATTATAAATTCACAAATTTCACAAGGAGTCATGTTGTGCTACTGATTTGGAAGAGATCGGTTCATGAGAAAGAGGAAAGATGAGAATTTCATTTCTGAGCTCTGCTAGGGCCAAATTTCTCAAGGACTAATGCTTCAAAAGCCATTACGATAGACTGTTAATCGTTTGTAAGTGATCGTTTCGCGAGAAAGACGAACAAGAGAATTTTGTTCCTGATCTCTCGTAGGGACAAATGTCCCTAAGACTCCTCTTCTGAAAGCCCTGAAGATGCCCTGCTGATTGTTTCGGAGACATCGAGTCATGAGAAAGAAGAGAAATGCGAATTTCATTCCTGACAGCGCTAGGTATAAATTTCTCAAGGAATCATGCTCAAAAAGCCATTACGATAGACTGGACATGGTTTTTAAGAGATCGGTTCGTGAGAAAGACGAAAAAGAGAAATGAATTCTTGTTCTCTGCTGGGGACCAATTTCTCAATTAATCATGCTTCGAAAGCAATTAGGATGCTCTGCCAATGGTTTGGAAGCCATCAGTTCCAGAGAAAGAGAACAAAATGACTTAATTATGACTGATCCGTGCTAAGGACAAATTTCTCAAAGAATCCTCATCTAAAAGTCATTGGGCTGCTTGCTTATGGTTTGGAAAAAATCGGTTCATGAGAAAGACGAATAATGAGGAATTAATTGCTGATCTGCTCTAGTTACAAATTTCTCAAGGAATCAAACTTCTAAAGCCTAATGTACTGCTACTGGTTTGGAAGAACTCGATTCGTGAGGAAGACGAAACCTGAGAATTTCATTCCTGAGCTGTGCCTGGGACAAATGTCTCAAGGATTCTTCATCTAAATGCCTTTAGGCTGCACAGCTAGTGGTTTGGAAGAGGTCGGTAGCTGAGAAAGGTGAAAAAAGAGAAATTCATTCCTGTGCTGTCCTAGTGAAAAATTTCTCAAGGACTCATGCTTGAAAAGTCACTAGTGAGCACTGCTCCTGATTTGGACTAGATCGCCTCGTGAGAGACGACAAATGAGACTTTCGTTGCTGACTGTGCTAAGGAGTTATTGCTCAAGGAATGATGCTTCAAAAGCCATTACGATGAACGGCTAGGAGTTTGGAAGACATCGGCTGGAGAGAAACACTTAAAATGAGATTTTTCATTTCTGAGGTGTGCTATTGTGACAACGTTCTCAAGGAATCTTTGTGTCAAAGCCATTAAGATGCACTGCTAATGGTTGCGGAGAGATCGGTTCATGCGAAACAGGTGAAGCGGTTCAATGGGGCCCTAAAGATGCTGCTGAAAACC